>NW_027465809.1:0-620675 GCF_049634645.1 Pelodiscus sinensis
TGGGTCTTTGCCCACGAAAGCTGATGCTCCTACACTTTGGTTAGTCTGTAAGGTGCCACAGGATCCTCGCCGCTTTTGCAGACTCAGACTAACACGGCTACCCCTCTGATACTCTGCAGCAGGGTTCTCAACCTTTTTCAGTCCCACACCCCTTGGCTTCTAGTAACCCCCCCTCTCCCCCCCCGGCTGTCCTCCCATTCTAGACTCTAGAATCCACAACTCTTTTCACTCACACGACTGCTTCTGGAATATTTCAATGAGGCTAATCTAGTTATTTACCAAATATTCCCCGTCCCTCCTTGACAAGCTTCTCGTACCCCTGGGGGCACCCCGGTCTACACAACTCAACCAGCCCTGCCTGTCCCCCTGTGCTCCCCAGCCGGCAGCAGCTGTCTGCTGCCTCTTGCCTGGTCCTGTCAGCTCTGGGGCCTTTGGCCTGACAGCCACGCGACCCCCAGCGTGGCAGGGCCAGTCCTGGCCCATGGCTGGAGCGCCTAGGCAGGTGGAAATTAGGGTTGCCAGGTAGACCCCACCAAAAAAATGGACACACTTGATCATGGGGGAGGGAACCAGTCGGGAGGGGGGCGGGGCGGGAAGCAGAGCTAGTGGGGGGGTCTGGGGGCAGCGGGGTTAGACGGGAGGAAGGGGGGGGAAAGGAAGAGGGGACGGGAAGCAGAGCTTGCGGGGGGGGGGGGGTGTCCAGGGGCCGTGGGGCTGGCAAGCAGAGCTGGGGGGGAGATCGGGGGCCATGGGGTTGGACAGGAGGAAGGGGGGCTGGCAAGCAGAGCTGGGGGGAGATCGGGGGCCATGGGGTTGGACAGGAGGAAGGGGGGCTGGCAAGCAGAGCTGGGGGGAGATCGGGGGCCACGGGGTTGGACAGGAGGAAGGGGGGCTGGCAAGCAGAGCTGGGGGGAGATCGGGGGCCACGGGGTTGGACAGGAGGAAGGGGGGCTGGCAAGCAGAGCTGGGGGGAGATCGGGGGCCATGGGGTTGGACAGGAGGAAGGGGGGCTGGCAAGCAGAGCTGGGGGGAGATCGGGGGCCATGGGGTTGGACAGGAGGAAGGGGGGGCTGGCAAGCAGAGCTGGGGGGGGGAGATCGGGGGCCATGGGGTTGGACAGGAGGAAGGGGGGCTGGCAAGCAGAGCTGGGGGGAGATCGGGGGCCACGGGGTTGGACAGGAGGAAGGGGGGCTGGCAAGCAGAGCTGGGGGGAGATCGGGGGCCACGGGGTTAGACAGGAGGAAGGGGGGCTGGCAAGCAGAGCTGGGGGGAGATCGGGGGCCATGGGGTTGGACAGGAGGAAGGGGGGGCTGGCAAGCAGAGCTGGGGGGAGATCGGGGGCCACGGGGTTGGACAGGAGGAAGGGGGGCTGGCAAGCAGAGCTGGGGGGAGATCGGGGGCCACGGGGTTAGACAGGAGGAAGGGGGGCTGGCAAGCAGAGCTGGGGGGAGATCGGGGGCCATGGGGTTGGACAGGAGGAAGGGGGGGCTGGCAAGCAGAGCTGGGGGGAGATCGGGGGCCATGGGGTTGGACAGGAGGAAGGGGGGCTGGCAAGCAGAGCTGGGGGGAGATCGGGGGCCATGGGGTTGGACAGGAGGAAGGGGGGGCTGGCAAGCAGAGCTGGGGGGAGATCGGGGGCCATGGGGTTGGACAGGAGGAAGGGGGGCTGGCAAGCAGAGCTGGGGGGAGATCGGGGGCCATGGGGTTGGACAGGAGGAAGGGGGGCTGGCAAGCAGAGCTGGGGGGAGATCGGGGGCCATGGGGTTGGACAGGAGGAAGGGGGGCTGGCAAGCAGAGCTGGGGGGAGATCGGGGGCCACGGGGTTGGACAGGAGGAAGGGGGGCTGGCAAGCAGAGCTGGGGGGAGATCGGGGGCCACGGGGTTGGACAGGAGGAAGGGGGGGCTGGCAAGCAGAGCTGGGGGGGAGATCGGGGGCCACGGGGTTGGACAGGAGGAAGGGGGGGCTGGCAAGCAGAGCTGGGGGGAGATCGGGGGCCACGGGGTTGGACAGGAGGAAGGGGGGCTGGCAAGCAGAGCTGGGGGGAGATCGGGGGCCACGGGGTTGGACAGGAGGAAGGGGGGGCTGGCAAGCAGAGCTGGGGGGAGATCGGGGGCCACGGGGTTGGACAGGAGGAAGGGGGGCTGGCAAGCAGAGCTGGGGGGAGATCGGGGGCCATGGGGTTGGACAGGAGGAAGGGGGGCTGGCAAGCAGAGCTGGGGGGAGATCGGGGGCCATGGGGTTGGACAGGAGGAAGGGGGGCTGGCAAGCAGAGCTGGGGGGAGATCGGGGGCCACGGGGTTGGACAGGAGGAAGGGGGGCTGGCAAGCAGAGCTGGGGGGAGATCGGGGGCCACGGGGTTGGACAGGAGGAAGGGGGGCTGGCAAGCAGAGCTGGGGGGAGATCGGGGGCCACGGGGTTGGACAGGAGGAAGGGGGGCTGGCAAGCAGAGCTGGGGGGAGATCGGGGGCCATGGGGTTGGACAGGAGGAAGGGGGGCTGGCAAGCAGAGCTGGGGGGAGATCGGGGGCCATGGGGTTGGACAGGAGGAAGGGGGGGCTGGCAAGCAGAGCTGGGGGGGAGATCGGGGGCCACGGGGTTGGACAGGAGGAAGGGGGGGCTGGCAAGCAGAGCTGGGGGGAGATCGGGGGCCATGGGGTTGGACAGGAGGAAGGGGGGCTGGCAAGCAGAGCTGGGGGGAGATCGGGGGCCACGGGGTTGGACAGGAGGAAGGGGGGGCTGGCAAGCAGAGCTGGGGGGAGATCGGGGGCCATGGGGTTGGACAGGAGGAAGGGGGGCTGGCAAGCAGAGCTGGGGGGAGATCGGGGGCCATGGGGTTGGACAGGAGGAAGGGGGGCTGGCAAGCAGAGCTGGGGGGAGATCGGGGGCCATGGGGTTGGACAGGAGGAAGGGGGGGCTGGCAAGCAGAGCTGGGGGGGAGATCGGGGGCCACGGGGTTGGACAGGAGGAAGGGGGGGCTGGCAAGCAGAGCTGGGGGGAGATCGGGGGCCATGGGGTTGGACAGGAGGAAGGGGGGGCTGGCAAGCAGAGCTGGGGGGAGATCGGGGGCCATGGGGTTGGACAGGAGGAAGGGGGGCTGGCAAGCAGAGCTGGGGGGAGATCGGGGGCCATGGGGTTGGACAGGAGGAAGGGGGGCTGGCAAGCAGAGCTGGGGGGGAGATCGGGGGCCATGGGGTTGGACAGGAGGAAGGGGGGCTGGCAAGCAGAGCTGGGGGGAGATCGGGGGCCATGGGGTTGGACAGGAGGAAGGGGGGGCTGGCAAGCAGAGCTGGGGGGAGATCGGGGGCCATGGGGTTGGACAGGAGGAAGGGGGGGCTGGCAAGCAGAGCTGGGGGGAGATCGGGGGCCACGGGGTTGGACAGGAGGAAGGGGGGCTGGCAAGCAGAGCTGGGGGGAGATCGGGGGCCATGGGGTTGGACAGGAGGAAGGGGGGCTGGCAAGCAGAGCTGGGGGGAGATCGGGGGCCATGGGGTTGGACAGGAGGAAGGGGGGCTGGCAAGCAGAGCTGGGGGGAGATCGGGGGCCATGGGGTTGGACAGGAGGAAGGGGGGCTGGCAAGCAGAGCTGGGGGGAGATCGGGGGCCACGGGGTTGGACAGGAGGAAGGGGGGGCTGGCAAGCAGAGCTGGGGGGAGATCGGGGGCCACGGGGTTGGACAGGAGGAAGGGGGGCTGGCAAGCAGAGCTGGGGGGAGATCGGGGGCCACGGGGTTGGACAGGAGGAAGGGGGGCTGGCAAGCAGAGCTGGGGGGAGATCGGGGGCCATGGGGTTGGACAGGAGGAAGGGGGGCTGGCAAGCAGAGCTGGGGGGAGATCGGGGGCCATGGGGTTGGACAGGAGGAAGGGGGGGCTGGCAAGCAGAGCTGGGGGGAGATCGGGGGCCATGGGGTTGGACAGGAGGAAGGGGGGCTGGCAAGCAGAGCTGGGGGGAGATCGGGGGCCATGGGGTTGGACAGGAGGAAGGGGGGCTGGCAAGCAGAGCTGGGGGGAGATCGGGGGCCATGGGGTTGGACAGGAGGAAGGGGGGCTGGCAAGCAGAGCTGGGGGGAGATCGGGGGCCACGGGGTTGGACAGGAGGAAGGGGGGCTGGCAAGCAGAGCTGGGGGGAGATCGGGGGCCACGGGGTTGGACAGGAGGAAGGGGGGCTGGCAAGCAGAGCTGGGGGGAGATCGGGGGCCATGGGGTTGGACAGGAGGAAGGGGGGGCTGGCAAGCAGAGCTGGGGGGGAGATCGGGGGCCACGGGGTTGGACAGGAGGAAGGGGGGGCTGGCAAGCAGAGCTGGGGGGAGATCGGGGGCCATGGGGTTGGACAGGAGGAAGGGGGGCTGGCAAGCAGAGCTGGGGGGAGATCGGGGGCCACGGGGTTGGACAGGAGGAAGGGGGGGCTGGCAAGCAGAGCTGGGGGGAGATCGGGGGCCACGGGGTTGGACAGGAGGAAGGGGGGCTGGCAAGCAGAGCTGGGGGGAGATCGGGGGCCATGGGGTTGGACAGGAGGAAGGGGGGCTGGCAAGCAGAGCTGGGGGGAGATCGGGGGCCATGGGGTTGGACAGGAGGAAGGGGGGCTGGCAAGCAGAGCTGGGGGGAGATCGGGGGCCATGGGGTTAGACAGGAGGAAGGGGGGGCTGGCAAGCAGAGCTGGGGGGAGATCGGGGGCCACGGGGTTGGACAGGAGGAAGGGGGGCTGGCAAGCAGAGCTGGGGGGAGATCGGGGGCCATGGGGTTGGACAGGAGGAAGGGGGGGCTGGCAAGCAGAGCTGGGGGGGGAGATCGGGGGCCACGGGGTTGGACAGGAGGAAGGGGGGCTGGCAAGCAGAGCTGGGGGGGGAGATCGGGGGCCATGGGGTTGGACAGGAGGAAGGGGGGCTGGCAAGCAGAGCTGGGGGGGAGATCGGGGGCCACGGGGTTGGACAGGAGGAAGGGGGGGCTGGCAAGCAGAGCTGGGGGGAGATCGGGGGCCATGGGGTTGGACAGGAGGAAGGGGGGCTGGCAAGCAGAGCTGGGGGGAGATCGGGGGCCACGGGGTTGGACAGGAGGAAGGGGGGGCTGGCAAGCAGAGCTGGGGGGAGATCGGGGGCCATGGGGTTGGACAGGAGGAAGGGGGGGCTGGCAAGCAGAGCTGGGGGGGGAGATCGGGGGCCACGGGGTTGGACAGGAGGAAGGGGGGGCTGGCAAGCAGAGCTGGGGGGAGATCGGGGGCCATGGGGTTGGACAGGAGGAAGGGGGGCTGGCAAGCAGAGCTGGGGGGAGATCGGGGGCCATGGGGTTGGACAGGAGGAAGGGGGGGCTGGCAAGCAGAGCTGGGGGGGGAGATCGGGGGCCATGGGGTTGGACAGGAGGAAGGGGGGCTGGCAAGCAGAGCTGGGGGGAGATCGGGGGCCATGGGGTTGGACAGGAGGAAGGGGGGCTGGCAAGCAGAGCTGGGGGGAGATCGGGGGCCATGGGGTTGGACAGGAGGAAGGGGGGCTGGCAAGCAGAGCTGGGGGGGAGATCGGGGGCCATGGGGTTGGACAGGAGGAAGGGGGGCTGGCAAGCAGAGCTGGGGGGGGAGATCGGGGGCCACGGGGTTGGACAGGAGGAAGGGGGGGCTGGCAAGCAGAGCTGGGGGGGGAGATCGGGGGCCATGGGGTTGGACAGGAGGAAGGGGGGCTGGCAAGCAGAGCTGGGGGGAGATCGGGGGCCACGGGGTTGGACAGGAGGAAGGGGGGCTGGCAAGCAGAGCTGGGGGGCCAGGGCCACGGGAGGAAAGGGGAGCGGGGCCGCGATCGGCACTGGGAGCTCTGTGTCACCTGCAAAAACCGGCGGGAGGGAGTCCTGGCCCCAGCCCTGCCCCACCCTGCCCGGCTCTTGCAGGTGACACAGAGCTCCCAGCGCCGATCGCGGCCCCGCCTGCCAGTTGCCCCCCCACCCCCGCCCTGCGCCCTGCCGGGAATTCAGACCACACCGAACAGTGCAGTGCACGTGGCACGTGGCACGTGGCCGGTATTTTCTGAATTTTTCTACCGGACAGACGGTGCAAATACTGGACTGTCAGGTAGAAAACCAGACAATGAGAAACTGACGCCATTGGCACAAGAAGCTGCACACGCCCTGGCACCGGATAAATGGGAGAGCGAGACCCCGCAGGTCTCTGTGGGTCAGGCTCGCCGGCCGGCTGGGGGTACCTGTGCGGGGGGGTGACAGGCCCTGTGGATCTCGGGTCAGGCACGCCGGCCGTGCAGGGCAGGGGGTACGTGTGTGTGGTGGGGAGGGGTGCTAGGCCCCATGGGTCTCTGTGGGTCAGGCACGCCGGCCATGCAGGGCAGGGGGTACGTGTGTGTGGTGGGGAGGGGTGCTAGGCCCCATGGGTCTCTGTGGGTCAGGCACACTGGCCGTGCAGGGCAGGGGGTACGTGTGTGTGGTGGGGAGGGGTGCTAGGCCCCATGGGTCTCTGTGGGTCAGGCACGCCGGCCGTGCAGGGCTGGGGGTACGTGTGTGTGGTGGGGAGGGGGTGCTAGGCCCCATGGGTCTCTGTGGGTCAGGCACGCCGGCCGTGCAGGGCAGGGCTGGGGGTTTGTGTGTGTGGTGGGGAGGGGGTGCTAGGCCCCATGGGTCTCTGTGGGTCAGGCACGCTGGCCGTGCAGGGCTGGGGGTACGTGTGTGTGGTGGGGAGGGGTGCTAGGCTCGGTGGGTCTCTGTGGGTCAGGCACGCTGGCCGTGCAGGGCTGGGGGTACGTGTGTGTGGTGGGGAGGGGGTGCTAGGCCCCATGGGTCTCTGTGGGTCAGGCACGCCGGCCGTGCAGGGCTGGGGGTACGTGTGTGTGGTGGGGAGGGGTGCTAGGCTCGGTGGGTCTCTGTGGGTCAGGCACGCTGGCCGTGCAGGGCTGGGGGTACGTGTGTGTGGTGGGGAGGGGGTGCTAGGCCCCATGGGTCTCTGTGGGTCAGGCACGCCGGCCGTGCAGGGCTGGGGGTACGTGTGTGTGGTGGGGAGGGGGTGCTAGGCCCCATGGGTCTCTGTGGGTCAGGCACACCGGCCGTGCAGGGCTGGGGGTACGTGTGTGTGGTGGGGAGGGGTGCTAGGCCCGGTGGGTCTCTGTGGGTCAGGCACGCCGGCCGTGCAGGGCTGGGGGTACGTGTGTGTGGTGGGGAGGGGTGCTAGGCCCCATGGGTCTCTGTGGGTCAGGCACGCTGGCCTGCAGGGCTGGGGGTACGTGTGTGTGGTGGGGAGGGGTGCTAGGCCCCATGGGTCTCTGTGGGTCAGGCACGCCGGCCGTGCAGGGCTGGGGGTACGTGTGTGTGGTGGGGAGGGGTGCTAGGCTCCATGGGTCTCTGTGGGTCAGGGTCGCCGGCCGTGCAGGGCTGGGGGTACGTGTGTGTGGGGGGGTGCTAGGCTCGGTGGGTCTCTGTGGGTCAGGCACGCCGGCCGTGCAGGGCTGGGGGTACGTGTGTGTGGTGGGGAGGGGGTGCTAGGCCCCATGGGTCTCTGTGGGTCAGGGTCGCCGGCCGTGCAGGGCTGGGGGTACGTGTGTGTGGTGGGGAGGGGTGCTAGGCTCGGTGGGTCTCTGTGGGTCAGGCACGCCGGCCTGCAGGGCTGGGGGTACGTCTGTGTGGTGGGGAGGGGGTGCTAGGCCCCATGGGTCTCTGTGGGTCAGGCACGCCGGCCGTGCAGGGCTGGGGGTACGTGTGTGTGGTGGGGAGGGGTGCTAGGCCCCATGGGTCTCTGTGGGTCAGGCACGCCGGCCTGCAGGGCTGGGGGTACGTGTGTGTGGTGGGGAGGGGTGCTAGGCTCGGTGGGTCTCTGTGGGTCAGGCACGCTGGCCGTGCAGGGCTGGGGGTACGTGTGTGTGGTGGGGAGGGGGTGCTAGGCCCCATGGGTCTCTGTGGGTCAGGCACGCCGGCCGTGCAGGGCTGGGGGTACGTGTGTGTGGTGGGGAGGGGGTGCTAGGCCCCATGGGTCTCTGTGGGTCAGGCACACCGGCCGTGCAGGGCTGGGGGTACGTGTGTGTGGTGGGGAGGGGTGCTAGGCCCGGTGGGTCTCTGTGGGTCAGGCACGCCGGCCGTGCAGGGCTGGGGGTACGTGTGTGTGGTGGGGAGGGGTGCTAGGCCCCATGGGTCTCTGTGGGTCAGGCACGCTGGCCTGCAGGGCTGGGGGTACGTGTGTGTGGTGGGGAGGGGTGCTAGGCCCCATGGGTCTCTGTGGGTCAGGCACGCCGGCCGTGCAGGGCTGGGGGTACGTGTGTGTGGTGGGGAGGGGTGCTAGGCTCCATGGGTCTCTGTGGGTCAGGGTCGCCGGCCGTGCAGGGCTGGGGGTACGTGTGTGTGGGGGGGTGCTAGGCTCGGTGGGTCTCTGTGGGTCAGGCACGCCGGCCGTGCAGGGCTGGGGGTACGTGTGTGTGGTGGGGAGGGGTGCTAGGCCCCATGGGTCTCTGTGGGTCAGGGTCGCCGGCCGTGCAGGGCTGGGGGTACGTGTGTGTGGTGGGGAGGGGTGCTAGGCTCGGTGGGTCTCTGTGGGTCAGGCACGCCGGCCTGCAGGGCTGGGGGTACGTCTGTGTGGTGGGGAGGGGGTGCTAGGCCCCATGGGTCTCTGTGGGTCAGGCACGCCGGCCGTGCAGGGCTGGGGGTACGTGTGTGTGGTGGGGAAGGGGTGCTAGGCCCCGTGGGTCTCTGTGGGTCAGGCACGCCGGCCGTGCAGGGCTGGGGGTACGTGTGTGTGGGGGGGTGCTAGGCTCCATGGGTCTCTGTGGGTCAGGGTCGCCGGCCTGCAGGGCTGAGGGTACGTGTGTGTGGTGGGGAGGGGGTGCTAGGCTCCATGGGTCTCTGTGGGTCAGGCACGCCGGCCGTGCAGGGCTGGGGGTACGTGTGTGTGGTGGGGAGGGGTGCTAGGCCCCATGGGTCTCTGTGGGTCAGGCACGCCGGCCTGCAGGGCTGGGGGTACGTGTGTGTGGGGGGGTGCTAGGCTCCATGGGTCTCTGTGGGTCAGGCACGCCGGCCGTGCAGGGCAGGGGGTACGTGTGTGTGGTGGGGAGGGGTGCTAGGCCCGGTGGGTCTCTATGGGTCAGGCACGCCGGCCGTGCAGGGCTGGGGGTACGTGTGTGTGGTGGGGAGGGGGTGCTAGGCCCCATGGGTCTCTGTGGGTCAGGCACGCCGGCCGTGCAGGGCTGGGGGTACGTGTGTGTGGTGGGGAGGGGTGCTAGGCCCCATGGGTCTCTGTGGGTCAGGCACGCCGGCCGTGCAGGGCTGGGGGTACGTGTGTGTGGTGGGGAGGGGTGCTAGGCCCCATGGGTCTCTGTGGGTCAGGCACGCTGGCCTGCAGGGCTGGGGGTACGTGTGTGTGGTGGGGAGGGGTGCTAGGCCCCATGGGTCTCTGTGGGTCAGGCACGCTGGCCGTGCAGGGCTGGGGGTACGTGTGTGTGGTGGGGAGGGGGTGCTAGGCCCCATGGGTCTCTGTGGGTCAGGCATGCCGGCCATGCAGGGCAGGGGGTACGTGTGTGTGGTGGGGAGGGGTGCTAGGCCCCATGGGTCTCTGTGGGTCAGGCACGCCGGCCTGCAGGGCTGGGGGTACGTGTGTGTGGTGGGGAGGGGGTGCTAGGCCCCATGGGTCTCTGTGGGTCAGGCACGCCGGCCTGCAGGGCAGGGGGTACGTGTGTGTGGTGAGGAGGGGTGCTAGGCCCCATGGGTCTCTGTGGGTCAGGCACGCCGGCCGTGCAGGGTAGGGGGTACGTGTGTGTGGTGGGGAGGGGGTGCTAGGCCCCATGGGTCTCTGTGGGTCAGGCACGCCGGCGGTGCAGGGCAGGGGGTACGTGTGTGTGGTGGGGGAGGGGTGCTAGGCCCCATGGGTCTCTGTGGGTCAGGGTCGCCGGCCGTGCAGGGCTGGGGGTACGTGTGTGTGGTGGGGAGGGGTGCTAGGCCCCATGGGTCTCTGTGGGTCAGGCACGCTGGCCGTGCAGGGCTGGGGGTACGTGTGTGTGGTGGGGAGGGGTGCTAGGCCCCATGGGTCTCTGTGGGTCAGGCACGCCGGCCTGCAGGGCTGGGGGTACGTCTGTGTGGTGGGGAGGGGGTGCTAGGCCCCATGGGTCTCTGTGGGTCAGGCACGCCGGCCGTGCAGGGCTGGGGGTACGTGTGTGTGGTGGGGAGGGGTGCTAGGCCCCATGGGTCTCTGTGGGTCAGGCACGCCGGCCGTGCAGGGCAGGGGGTACGTGTGTGTGGTGGGGAGGGGTGCTAGGCCCCATGGGTCTCTGTGGGTCAGGCACGCCGGCCGTGCAGGGCAGGGGGTACGTGTGTGTGGTGGGGAGGGGTGCTAGGCCCCATGGGTCTCTGTGGGTCAGGCACGCCGGCCGTGCAGGGCTGGGGGTACGTGTGTGTGGTGGGGAGGGGGTGCTAGGCCCCATGGGTCTCTGTGGGTCAGGCACGCCGGCCGTGCAGGGTAGGGGGTACGTGTGTGTGGTGGGGAGGGGTGCTAGGCTCGGTGGGTCTCTGTGGGTCAGGGTTGCCGGCCTGCAGGGCTGGGGGTACGTGTGTGTGGTGGGGAGGGGGTGCTAGGCCCCATGGGTCTCTGTGGGTCAGGCACGCCGGCCGTGCAGGGCTGGGGGTACGTGTGTGTGGTGGGGAGGGGTGCTAGGCCCCATGGGTCTCTGTGGGTCAGGCACGCCGGCCTGCAGGGCTGGGGGTACGTGTGTGTGGTGGGGAGGGGTGCTAGGCCCCATGGGTCTCTGTGGGTCAGGCACGCCGGCCGTGCAGGGCTGGGGGTACGTGTGTGTGGTGGGGAGGGGTGCTAGGCCCCATGGGTCTCTGTGGGTCAGGCACGCTGGCCGTGCAGGGCTGGGGGTACGTGTGTGTGGTGGGGAGGGGTGCTAGGCCCCATGGGTCTCTGTGGGTCAGGCACGCCGGCCGTGCAGGGCTGGGGGTACGTGTGTGTGGTGGGGAGGGGGTGCTAGGCTCGGTGGGTCTCTGTGGTTCAGGCACGCCGGCCGTGCAGGGCTGGGGGTACGTGTGTGTGGTGGGGAGGGGTGCTAGGCCCCATGGGTCTCTGTGGGTCAGGCACGCCGGCTGTGCAGGGCAGGGGGTACGTGTGTGTGGTGGGGAGGGGTGCTAGGCCCCTTGGGTCTCTGTGGGTCAGGCACGCCGGCCGTGCAGGGCAGGGGGTACGTGTGTGTGGTGGGGAGGGGGTGCTAGGCCCCATGGGTCTCTGTGGGTCAGGCACGCCGGCCGTGCAGGGCAGGGGGTACGTGTGTGTGGTGGGGAGGGGTGCTAGGCTCGGTGGGTCTCTGTGGGTCAGGGTCGCCGGCCGTGCAGGGCAGGGGGTACGTGTGTGTGGTGGGGAGGGGTGCTAGGCCCCATGGGTCTCTGTGGGTCAGGCACGCCGGCCGTGCAGGGCAGGGGGTACGTGTGTGTGGTGGGGAGGGGGTGCTAGGCCCCATGGGTCTCTGTGGGTCAGGCACGCTGGCCGTGCAGGGCTGGGGGTACGTGTGTGTGGTGGGGAGGGGTGCTAGGCCCCATGGGTCTCTGTGGGTCAGGGTTGCCGGCCTGCAGGGCAGGGGGTACGTGTGTGTGGTGGGGAGGGGTGCTAGGCCCCATGGGTCTCTGTGGGTCAGGGTTGCCGGCCTGCAGGGCTGGGGGTACGTGTGTGTGGTGGGGAGGGGTGCTAGGCCCCATGGGTCTCTGTGGGTCAAGCACGCCGGCCGTGCAGGGCAGGGGGTACGTGTGTGTGGTGGGGAGGGGTGCTAGGCTCGGTGGGTCTCTGTGGGTCAGGCACGCCGGCCGTGCAGGGCAGGGGGTACGTGTGTGTGGTGGGGAGGGGTGCTAGGCTCGGTGGGTCTCTGTGGGTCAGGGTCGCCGGCCTGCAGGGCTGGGGGTACGTGTGTGTGGTGGGGAGGGGTGCTAGGCCCCATGGGTCTCTGTGGGTCAGGCACGCCGGCCGTGCAGGGCAGGGGGTACGTGTGAGGGGGATGAAGGACGCGAGGGCGTCTCTGCGCTTGGAGGATGTGCGGGTCAGAGGGCTGAGCGCGTGGGGCGTATCGGTGGCTGCGGTGCCGGGGGCTCGGTGTGTGTTTGGAGTTGCCATGGTTCCTGTGACCGCAGCTCCGCCACCACGCGTCCTGTTGTGGGCGAGCAGCGTGGGGAGGCCGTGTCAGGCGGACAGGCCACAGCATCTGGCAGCCCCGCCCGAGTCACTGGGCAGAGCCGGCCGTGCAGCGGGCAGGCTGAGGGGCTGGGGGGGGGGGCAGGCAGTCCTGGCCAGCGGGGAGGGGGTGCAGGGTCAGGGCACCCTTTAATATTCAGCGTATGGAGCCTCGCTCCCCCAGCACACGTCCAGGTGGCCTGCCCTGGCGCCCAGAGACAGGGCCCTCCCGAGAAGCAGCCCCAGCCTGCTTGGCGCGGCCCAGAGGTCAGTAGCGGCCCGGGCTTCCCGGGGAGAAAAGGAGCGAGGCTCCGGGGCCTCTCCTCGATTCCAGCAGCTGGGCCGTGGGGCACTTGCGTCATGCTGCTCGGGGGCCCAAGACAGGCGTAAGCAGCAAACCCGTTCCGGGCTGTGCCCTAGCGGGGGCTGCCTGCTTCGTAACCACAAGTTCCCATCTGGCTGGGCTGTGCGATTCCCATGACTCACCCGCATGAGCATTGGCCCCTACGCCTGGGCCCAGCCTGAGCAGCCAGGGGGAGGACAAAAGAAGATGGGCGGGGCCGGGGGGTAGAGCTGGGAGTTGGGTCAGGCTCAGCTGGGCAGGATGAGGAGGGCAGACAGAGCAGGAAAGGGGGCTCGGGGCCCATGAACCCTTCCCCCAAGGAGGATAAGGCTGTCTGCTCTCCGTGGCTGTTAACACCGCTCCTATGCCGGGCAGTGTCTCCGGGAAGAAGTAAAACCTTCTCCTCTCCTGGGAGTCACGTCTGGCTGTGGATAGGGGTGCAGGGCCAGGGGCTCCCCGACGCTCCACCACAAAGGTCATCGGCACGTGGGCGGGAGGCTGGCACCCTGGTCGGCAGTGATCGGACGTGGTACCCGCAGCCAGAGCCGGGCAAGCCCAACGGTCGAAGCACGCGGGCGGGAGGCTGGCACCCTGGTCGGCAGTGATCGGACGTGGTACCCGCAGCCGGAGCCGGGCAAGCCCAACACTCGAAGCACGCGGGCGGGAGGCTGGCACCCTGGTTGGCAGTGATCGGACGTGGTACCCGCAGCCGGAGCCGGGCGAGCCCCAACGGTCGAAGCACGCGGGCGGGAGGCTGGCACCCTGGTCGGCAGTGATCGGACGTGGTACCCGCAGCCGGAGCCGGGCGAGCCCCAACGGTCGAAGCACGCGGGCGGGAGGCTGGCACCCTGGTCGGCAGTGATCGGACGTGGTACCTGCAGCCGGAGCCGGCCGAGCCCAACGGTCGAAGCACGCGGGCAGGAGGCTGGCACCCTGGTCGGCAGTGATCGGACGTGGTACCCGCAGCCGGAGCCGGCCGAGCCCAACGGTCGAAGCACGCGGGCGGGAGGCTGGCACCCTGGTCGGCAGTGATTGGACGTGGTACCCGCAGCCGAAGCCGGCCGAGCCCAACGGTCGAAGCACGCGGGCGGGGAGGCTGGCGCCCTGGTCGGCAGTGATTGGACGTGGTACCCGCAGCCGAAGCCGGCCGAGCCCAACGGTCGAAGCACGCGGGCGGGAGGCTGGCACCCTGGTCGGCAGTGATCGGACGTGGTACCCGCAGCCGAAGCCGGGCGAGCCCCAACGGTCGAAGCACGCGGGCGGGAGGCTGGCGCCCTGGTCGGCAGTGATTGGACGTGGTACCCGCAGCCGGAGCCGGGCGAGCCCCAACGGTCGAAGCACGCTGGCGCGAGGCTGGCGCCCTGGTCGGCAGTGATCGGACGTGGTACCCGCAGCCGGAGCCGGGCGAGCCCCAACGGTCGAAGCACGCGGGCGGGAGGCTGGCGCCCTGGTCGGCTGTGATCGGACGTGGTACCCGCAGCCGGAGCCGGCCGAGCCCAACGGTCGAAGCACGCGGGCGGGAGGCTGGCACCCTGGTCGGCAGTGATCGGACGTGGTACCCGCAGCCGGAGCCGGGCGAGCCCCAACGGTCGAAGCACGCGGGCGGGAGGCTGGCGCCCTGGTCGGCTGTGATCGGACGTGGTACCCGCAGCCGGAGCCGGGCGAGCCCAACGGTCGAAGCACGCGGGCGGGAGGCTGGCACCCTGGTTGGCAGTGATCGGACGTGGTACCCGCAGCCGGGCGAGCCCAACGGTCGAAGCACGCGGGCGGGAGGCTGGCACCCTGGTCGGCAGTGATCGGACGTGGTACCCGGAGCCGGCCGAGCCCGACGGTCGAAGCACGCGGGCGGGAGGCTGGCACCCTGGTTGGCAGTGATCGGACGTGGTACCCGGAGCCGGCCGAGCCCGACGGTCGAAGCACGCGGGCGGGAGGCTGGCACCCTGGTCGGCAGTGATCGGACGTGGTACCCGCAGCCGGAGCCGGGCAAGCCCAATGGTCGAAGCACGCGGGCGGGAGGCTGGCACCCTGGTCGGCAGTGATCGGACGTGGTCCCCACAGCCGGAGCCAGGTGAGCCCAAACGCATCCCTGGGCCAGCCCTGCAAGCAGTGGGGCAGGACTCCCAACCTAGCCCCCAGGGCTGCCAGGTGGGGCATGCTGGGACCAGGCTGCTCTAAGGCTCCAGGGAGGGGGCTGGCCGGATTTCCAGGGTGAAATCGGTGCCCTGGGGCCTGCAGTGGGGCGAGAAACTGCTTGGTCTAGGCCTGGGATGGAGGGGGAGCCGCCTGCCTGGTCTCCTTCTCCGCTGTGGGCCACAGCAGCCCACTGTGCCCCACGGCCAATGCCTGTCCCCCCCAACACGCCAATTGCACGGCTGATTGGCGGCACCTCCGGAAGCGCCAGGAGCAGGAAGGGGGGCTGCGGTGCTCCAGTGTGGGGGGGAGGGGCAGCAGGGGCCACCGGCTGCCCCCCACTGATCTAGGTGGTGCCCACTCTAGTAGGGCCCCAGGAGCAGAGCGAGTTTGTACTTTGTTCTGGGTCAGTGACTGCGAGTGGGTGGAAGGGGGGCCAGGGGCAGCCAATCCTTAGCGCTGGATCTCGCCCGCCCCCCCAGGCGCCGCGTGGCCCCCGGGCTCCAGCCGCCGCAGCTGAGCCCCAGACCCTGGGACACGGCCGACCGGGGGGTGCGGGCTGCGGGGCTCCTGCCAGGTTTCCCGTTCAGCCCAGGCGGGGGCCCTGCAACCTTCCCCCGCCCTGCCTGGGTGCACAGCGCAGGCAGCCCCCGCTGGGTCGCTGTTCAGCTAAAGCACAGGCCAAAGCCAGGGGACGGTGCAGCCCCGGGCCCAGCGTCTGCTCAGCCGGCCTGGCCACAGGAGTCAGGGTGGCCGCCCTGGGGCCCATGTTTTGGGAGCCCCTCCCAGCCGTCCTACGACAAGGACAGTCTCCCATACGGAGAGCGGCCCGTGGGGCCCAGGGGCAGGATCCCTGCAGCTGCAGTTCCTGGCTGGCCTTGCCCTGCTCCTGCATGGGGAGGCGGGCAGGGCCGGAGAGGCAGCTCTCCCTCTTGCAGTGCGCAGCCGGGGAGCCCAAGGGCTGGGGAGCAGGTCCTGGGCCTGGAAGGGGCCTGGGGAGCAGCCGGGGCCACGATGCCTTTGCACCCTAAGTGCCTCAGCCCCCCCCAGTTCACTGCTGCCCACCAGGGATCAGGTTTCCCTGCTGTGGCTGGAGGGAGGACTCCCAACCTACCCCCATGGCTGCCAGGTGGGGCTCAGCCCAAGCCTCTGGCTGCAGGGCCTCCAGGCAGCAGCCCCCCCAGGCAGCCTGGTGAGTCGTCACTCCGGCTTCCAGGGGAGAGCGGCACCTCCGCCCAAGTACTGCCCGCAATGCCTCCCGGCGTGCCCAGAGCGAGTGCTGGGCCCCAGGCAGCACGTGCCTGCACCATGGACCAAGGAGCCCTCCCCCGGCTGGGCTCGTTGAGCGGGGCCAAAGCCCCTCAGGGCACCGGCCCCCGCACTTGGAGGTGCCCTGGGACGAGGGGCCTGGCCAGGGCAGCAGCTGGTCCCTCACCGCACTGGCGTAGTAGGAGGGGGCTTGCCCTGAGGCCTGGGCAGTGGTGGGGGAGGAGCTGCCCCAGGAAGCACCAGCCGAGAAAGGCTCGCAGGCACCAGGCTGGGGCTCTGGCTCCATTGATTCTCCCGTGGCTTGGCGAGGGGTTCGCACAGGACCCTGGGAAGAGCCGAGCTGCGCCCCACAGCGAGCAGGTACCTCCGGTGGGGAGGCTGCCAGCCCAGGGAGGAAGGCCCAAGGCCTGGGCCTCTGCCCCCCTCAGTGCCACTGGACAGCAGCCCCGCTCTCAAGTTCCCAGTGCGGCAGAGGAAACCACTTCTCCCGCCGGCCGGGGGCTGCTGTCCTGTGGCTGAGGGGAGCCCAGGCCCAGGAGCAGATCAGACACTGGCAGGGCCCAGCTGGCCTCTCCCGTCCTGCAGCGCAGCAGTGACAGTTTTCAGAGGCACAAAGCAACAGCTCAGACTGGGCCCTGGCTGGCTCAAAGGACGCCCCTCCTGCTTGCTGGGGGCGGAGGGGGGGGGGCTGCGGAGCTGCGGCTCGAGAAGCAAGATCCCTGCTGGGACACCTGCCCGAGGGGGACAGCACCGCCCTAGGGAGAGCGCTGCTGAGCCCCCGGCCACCCTCTGCAGCGCCCCGGCGCCCCACGGCCTCCGTCAAGTACTGCGGATGGAGCCCACCCTGACACCAAACGCTGCAGCCAGCCACGGACACCTGAAGCCAGGGGGCTGCAGGGCTCAGACAGGGTTACCAGATGGCTTAAAAAATACCAGACACTCGCTCTCAGATCAGGGCAGGCCGGGACAGGGTCAGGGGAGATCCGGGGGGAAGAGGAGAACCAGCCCACGAGAAGCATGCTGGCCAGGAGGGGGTCGGGGGAGCAGGGCTGGCGGGGGGGCCGGCGGGCAGGGAGCAGACTTGCCCAGGCACACGCAGATCCCAGGATGCTGCCCGTCCCACACATGGTCCCGGGGGCGGGGGGGGGGGGGGGGGGGCACGCTTGTGCAAGTCAGCCCCAGGGATTCCACCCCACCCCTCCTCTCTGTGTAGCTGCGTACACGCAGCGTGAGGGTGTCGAGCAGCCAGGCAGAACACCCCTACGTACTGACACTCATGATAAAGCCTCGACATGTCTCTGGCCAGTATTTTCTCCATTTGTTTCCCGGACAGAAAGCTCAAATACCAGACTGCCTGGTTCAAAAGCGCACACCCGGCACCCCTAGGCGCAGAGCGCCTGGCCCAGATACAGAAGCTGTAGCCAGCGGCCGAGATCAGGGCCAGGGCTCTGCAGGGCGCAGAGCGCCTGGCCCAGATACAGAAGCTGTAGCCAGTGGCTGAGATCAGGGCCAGGGCTCTGCAGGGCGCAGAGGGCCGGGCCATGGAGCGGCAAAGGCTGCAACATGCAGGAGACACAACTCAATAAATAGAAGCTTTTATTAGACTAGAAAACAGTAAAACTGCCCTGTTCAAGAGCCTCCCTGCCCCCGAAGGGACGCAGGCCTGGGAACTCTGCCCGGCCCCTCAGGGCAGGAGACTTCAGGGAGGCCCCAGGGCCAGACAAATAAATACAGGCTGCGCCAAGTCCCGCAAGTGGCAGATGGCACCCGCCTATGGAAGGGGGCCCCACATGCCGCCCGGGGCCGGGCCAAGCAGGCTTGGACTCCAGCCCCAACCCGCTGGGCTCCCAGTGGCCCGGGACCCCAGGGATAACTAGGAAGTGACCGTGGCAGGGTCACTACTCCTTTGAGTGAGTCCGTCAAATCGCCGGGGCACAGCTGTGTCAGCACCACGCGCCCTGCCCCCCAGAGCCAGCCCCGGCAGGGCAGCAGCCAGATCCTCAGTGCTCCTTGTTCCCCACCAGCACAGGCCCAGAAGAGGGGAGCAGGTGGGAGCGGTCGGCCAGGTCCCTTCTCCCTGCTGCCTGGCTCACTCCAGGAACTCCTGCACCATCCTCCGCAGGTCGATGGAGAACATCTCCTCCCAGGGGCCACGGATCCACTCCACCAGCTGGGCCAGCAGCTCGGGGCACGCCGTGTGGATGTGCCACGTGCTCTCCACCTTCAGCACCTGCACAGGAGGAGGGAGGTCATGACGGGCCAGGCTCAGATCAGTGCTCAGAGCTGCTGCAGTGAGTGGGCCCCGGGCTCAGCCCCGAGGCCTGGGCACAGGCTGGCCCCCTGCCATGCCGGCCCCACACGGCAGCCTCACCACAAGCTGCCAGCCACGGCAGAGGCTGCCAGAGTGGGCAGGGGAAGGGGGGGCAGGCTGCCAGAGCAGGGGGTGGAGGGGCAGGCAGAGGCTGCTGGAGCCAGGAGGAAGAGGGGGAGGGGGCTCGAAGCCCCGCACAGGGAATCAGGGCTGCAGTGGGGAGAGGTGCCTGGCCCCGAGGCCCGAATCTGCTGCAGCGGGGAGAGGCCCCACTGTGGCCGTGGCCACCTGGGGCTAGGAGGAAGCTGCCGTCAGCAGCCCTGGCTCACGGGCAGAGGGAGCGCACTGGCTCCCGGTCAGCAAGAGCTGGGCCTCGCCCCCCCAGCCCGACTCACCGGGCCCCAGGACAGGGAGCCTGCCTTGGAGCTGCCACCGTCCCACCCCGTAAGCCCAAAGCAGCTCCCTGGCCCCCCCAAAGATCCCCCAGTCCAGAGCCTGAACCCCTCCTCCAACCCCTCCCCCAGTCCAGAGCCTGTACCCCTCCTCAAACCCCTCCCCCAGTCCAGAGCCTGTACCCCTCCCTCAGTCCAGAGCCCCTCCCCAACACCAGCCCCCAGGCCTGAGCTCCTCCCCAAACAGAGCCCCCTCTCCCTCCCACCCCCCAGCTTCCTTCCTAGCCTGAGCCCCCAGCTGGAGGCCTTGTAGCCAAGGTGGGTTGTAAGACAGTCTGTGTAATGGGCCCATGTCTAATGACTCGCCTTCTCGGTCTCCCCGCTGAGGTAACGCGCTGGCAGGCCTTGCTCCCTGTTAGCCTCACACACTAAGTTGTGTCTGGTCTGGTCTGAAACTGCACCGTGTGGTGTGTGTGGGGGGGGGGGGGGGGGGGGGGGGGGGGGGGGGGGCGCACAGCCGCCCAGGTGAGCAAGTGGGAACGTTGGCGAGGAGGAGGAAACGCGCACGGTGTGGTGTGTGTGGGGGGGGAGGGGCCCAGCACAGCCGCCCAGGTGAGCAAGTGGGAACGTTGGCGAGGAGGAGGAGGAAACGCGCACGGTGCGGTGCGTGGGGGGGGAGGAGGAGGAGGAAACGCGCACGGTGTGGTGCGCGGGGGGGCGGAGGAGGAAACGCGCACGGTGTGGTGCGCGGGGGGGCGGAGGAGGAAACGCGCACGGTGTGGTGCGCGGGGGGGAGGAGGAGGAAACGCGCACGGTGTGGTGCGCGGGGGGGCGGAGGAGGAAACGCGCACGGTGTGGTGCGCGGGGGGGCGGAGGAGGAAACGCGCACGGTGTGGTGCGCGGGGGGGCGGAGGAGGAAACGCGCACCGTGTGGTGCGCGGGGGGGCGGAGGAGGAAACGCGCACCGTGTGGTGCGCGGGGGGGCGGAGGAGGAAACGCGCACCGTGTGGTGCGCGGGGGGGGCGGAGGAAACGCGCACCGTGTGGTGCGCGGGGGGGAGGAGGAAACGCGCACCGTGTGGTGCGCGGGGGGGAGGAGGAAACGCGCACCGTGTGGTGCGCGGGGGGGGGGCGGAAACGCGCACCGTGTGGTGCGCGGGGGGGGCGGAAACGCGCACCGTGTGGTGCGCGGGGGGGGCGGAAACGCGCACCGTGTGGTGCGCGGGGGGGGCGGAAACGCGCACCGTGTGGTGCGCGGGGGGGGCGGAAACGCGCACCGTGTGGTGCGCGGGGGGGGCGGAAACGCGCACCGTGTGCTGAGGCTGCACTGAATGAGCAGCATTAAGGAAGAGACCCCACAGAGTGGAGATGCGGCTGGGCGGCTGGGCGGCGCCCAGAAACAGACTAGCAGCTCCGCAGGGCGGGCGCATGACACTGCAACATCCACAGACCAAGGGGAAGCTCTGGCCACGGGACTCTGGGTTCAGCCCTGCAAGCCGAGCCTTGGAGGAACCCGACTCCTCCCTCGGGCAGCCTGGCCTGGCCGCCATGGACTGGTCACTATGTCCATCTGCAGGACGGGGGTGTTCATAAAGCAGATGCCAACGGCTTCTCTATCCCCAACACACAGCGTGTGGCCTTTGCCCCGAGGAGCCCGTGTGCTGCTCGTAGGCGCCAGGCCGCACGTGGCCGTGGCCAGGCGGGGCGCCAGGCCGCACGTGGCCGTGGCCAGGCGGGGCGCCAGGCCGCACGTGGCCGTGGCGGGGGACCCAGCCCAGCACCTCGTCGTAGAAGAGCAGCTTGGCATCGCAGGGAGAGAAGCGGTACGTGACGATGCTGCTGATGCTGCTGATGGGCTGCTTCTCCTTCAGCTGGAGCCCGCGCTCGGGCGGGGCCCCCTGCCCAGCTGCCTTCGCCAGGAGCGGGGCCCGCTGCCATTGGTGGTTCTCCTCCAGCAGCACCAGGGCAGTGCCGGTGCCCAGCAGAGTCACAGGGAAGGCAGAGGCACCTGCAGGGGAAGGGGACGACTGGGCTCACCTTACCCAGGCCCTGGCACTGGCCCCCAGGCCCAGCCCCCCCACAGGAGGCCATGGCTGGGGGAGGGGGCAGGGCTCTGTGCAGCTGCCCTGCTGAGGGCCTGGCCCAAGCTTTGATCCCTGCGTCTCCCTGCCCTGCACTGAGCCAGGTGCCGGCCAGGACGGGCGGACTCCAGCCACCCCTGCACAGGACCATGCTGCACCGGGCTGGCTCTACTGGCCCCGGGAGCCCGGCAGCAGCTAACCGAGCAGCGCCGGCTGCTCTGCACTAAGCCAGAGACGCGACTGCAGCCTCACGGGGCTGCTGTGCCCCCCCGAAGCAGGCCACCCCTCGGGTACAGCCCCAGCCCTGGCCCTCAGTCGCAGAGCTGCCCCCGCCCCCACCTCCGCTCCGCCGGAGCCCTGCTGCACTGCCAGCCCGAGCCGCCCCCCAGGCGTGCACCCCCCACAGCCCGGGACCAGCCCCCGTACCTTGGATCAAATACGCCAGCAGATAGAAGCAGCGGGCGGGCGCGCCGTCGGCAGCCCCGGGACACGGGCCCTTGTCCAGCAGAGGCCTGGCAGGAGAAGCAGCGACTTGCAGCGCCCACTCCCATTGCTCCAGGGCCGCTCCCTTGCCACCACACCCTGCCCTCCGGCCCACAGCGCCCAGCCTGGCCCAGGTCCCTGCTGCCTTCACAGCTCAGATCCAAGCCCCTGCCCAGATCCCTCTCACCTTCTCCTGTCCACCCCAGCCCAGCACTCCGTGCCTGGCTCAGTCACCCTCCCCCCTCCATGACCCCTGCTCCTGTGGGGCCAGGGCCTTGGGCAGGCACGTGCAGCAAGCGGCCCACACCCCTGCATTACTTCACTGCATGCCCCAAGGGCTGCTCTTACCACAGCTGGTGCTGGGGGTTCATCTCCACCATGCGGATTTCCTTCACTCGGCTCCTGTGCTTGCCTGGCAGCTCTTGCAGGAGACCTAGGCAGGAGCAGCCAGGACTGTTACCCAGCAGGCAGGTCTCCAGAGCGCAGGCCTGCTTGGGGGGCCACGTTCGACCTGTTCTCAGCAGGGAAGGGTTTTCCAGCACCCCCGGCCGGGCAGCCCGTGGCCAGGCCGGTGGTGGATTCCCTGCCCGAGGGACAACAGGCAAAGCCCCCAACTCCTACCTGTCAAGCACTGTGCAAACTGGTCACAGCGGCTCTGGTTGCGGATGAGCAGGTTGTAGGAGGCCGTGGGGTTTTCGAACTCCATGCGCAGGCTCTGGCGGCCCAGCCCCATCTCCAGGTAGCAGAGATCAGACAGGTCGTGGCAGTCGCTTTTCTTCAGCCAGTCCGCGGGCTGCCCCCTGAGCAGAGCACAGTTCTCCAGAACAGGCTGCAGCCCCCCCGGCTCCTAGGCAGGCCTATACCAGCAGAGCCTGAGCGACTGGAGCACCGCCAGCTGCCCTCGGAACGAGCCACAGCACAGCAAGGACCCGGGAACAGCCACACTGCAGCAGAGCAGCGGCCACCTGCCCCACGCCCCGTCTGCCGGCCGCCAGAGCCCACAGCGGGTACAGACACAACCCCGCATCCCGGCAGGGCTCCCCGCAGAGCAGGAGTCACCTGCCCCACGCCCCGTCTGCAGGCCGCCAGAGCCCACAGCGGGTACAGACACAACCCCGCATCCGGGCAGGGCTCCCCGCCGAGCAGGAGTCACCTGCCCCACGCCCCGTCTGCCGGCCGCCAGAGCCCACAGCGGGTACAGACACAACCCCGCATCCCGGCAGGGCTCCCCGCCGAGCAGGAGTCACCTGCCCCACGCCCCGTCTGCCGGCCGCCAGAGCCCCGCCAAGCCGCAGACCCCACAGCGGGTACAGACACAACCCCGCATCCGGGCAGGGCTCCCCGCCGAGCAGGAGTCACCTGCCCCACGCCCCGTCTGCCGGCCGCCAGAGCCCACAGCAGGTACAGACACCACCCCGCATCCCGGCAGGGCTCCCCGCAGAGCAGGAGTCACCTGCCCCACACCCCGTCTGCCGGCAACCAGAGCCCCGCCAAGCCGCAGACCCCACAGCAGGTACAGACACAACCCCGCATCCGGGCAGGGCTCCCCGCAGAGCAGGAGTCACCTGCCCCACGCCCCGTCTGCCGGCAACCAGAGCCCCGCCAAGCTGCAGACCCCACAGCGGGTACAGACACCACCCCGCATCCGGGCAGGGCTCCCCGCAGAGCAGGAGTCACCTGCCCCACACCCCGTCTGCCGGCCGCCAGACCCCCGCCAAGCCGCAGACCCCACAGCAGGTACAGACAACCCCGCATCCGTACAGGGCTCCCCGCAGTGGCCAACATCAGGTGAGCCATCCCATTTGCCTATTCCCACCTTCTGACACCAGCTCTGCCCCCCATGAGCAGAGCGGGCCCTGGCCTGACCCCGGCAGTCCTGGCCTTCACAACACCCGCTGGCTGAGACTCGCGCAAGCCGGCAGCACAGCACGTGAAGCAGACACCTGCTTGTTTCTACGGGACCCCTAGTCCTTGCGTTACGAGAAGCAGACCTGATTCTCTGCCATAACCCCCTTCACCATCTTTCCCAAGCTGGCACGTCCGCCTCATCAGCCTCTCCTCACGCCCCCAGTGCCGCTGCCTTGCCGTACTTTTCCAACAGGCCTCGTGCGCTGGGGCAGCCCGCCGGCACACACCGCCACACGGCGCACCATGGCTCCACGGGGCAGTAGGGTGTCCTGTCTTACCCCCCAGCTACTGATCCCCAACAGGCCTCGTGCGCTGGGGCAGCCCGCCGGCACACACCGCCACACGGCGCACCATGGCTCCACGGGGCAGTAGGGTGTCCTGTCTTACCCCCCCGCTACTGATCCCCAACAGGCCTCGTGCGCTGGGGCAGCCCGCCGGCACACACCGCCACACGGCGCACCATGGCTCCACGGGGCAGTAGGGTGTCCTGTCTTACTCCCCAGCTACTGATCCCCAACAGGCCTCGTGCGCTGGGGCAGCCCGCCGGCACACACCGCCACACGGCGCACCATGGCTCCACGGGGCAGTAGGGTGTCCTGTCTTACTCCCCAGCTACTCATTCCCAACACTGATTGCTGGTCTGGCGCAGTGGCCAGGGAGTGGCTGTTCAGAGAACTCTCCACAGTGACACCAAGTGGCAGCTAGTCTCAGCCACCATTTCCCCACCCAGCAGGGGGCGCTTTACTCCGCCGCTAGCACCGACCCGTCTGCTCCTGGGGCTCCCAGTCACCCCGCTCTGCGAGGGCCGTCTGCAGCTCTTCAATCTGCTGGGACCCACTGAGCAGTTTTGGAGCATTTGCAAGTTTTGCCACCCCTCTGTTCACCCCTTTCTCCAGATCACGTGAGTGTCGCACAGCGCCGGCCCCAGGGACTCCCGGTTACCTCTCTCCAGCGGGCCTGCCCGGCACTGCTCACCTGATCTCCCCAGTGACTTCCAGAATGTGCACCCGGAGATCTGAGGCCACCAGGAGCGAAAGGAACTCCCCACAGCGCCCAAACTTCACCATGGCCACCTGGAAGAGCACAGAGTGGGCTAGGCACCGCCTGGCACTGGGCAGCAGGGAGCCACCCAGCTGGAGCTGCCGGCCCAGTCTGGTAGCCCTCACCTTGAGGAAGCACTGGAATTCCTCCACGTTCTCCTCCAGCACCTCCATGTCCAGGTAGAGCCGGAGGCGATGGTCCACGGAGCGGAAGTCCCATGCGGCCAGGGGGCCGTTTATGGCTGCGGAGAGCACACCAGGCAGGTGAGCGAGCCCTCTGCCAGGCCCCAGCGCTCGAGTCCTTGGCAGGTGCCCCCAGGGGAAGCCGGTCTGGTGGGTCCCATCCAGCCCAGGGCTCTTGGCCACAGCACCCCTCCAGCCTGCGGTCCCTGCCCACAGGGAAGCCTGTTCCTTCAGTAGGGCACATCCTCCCTCTGCAGGGGCGCACTCCCCGGGCTAAGCCCTTTTCACCCTGCCCTGGCGTTGGCACCACTGCTGGACTGACGGCCACCAGCCCCCTCAGAGCCAGCCCAAGTCGCTTTGCTACCCCAGCCGCCGGCGCCGGCCTGGCCTCCCTCACATGCGGCAGCCGCACTGTGGAGCGCTGCCGAAGGGTCCCCAAGGCAGAGGCCCTAGCCAGATTCAGAGAACTAGCCTGGCACGAGAGGCGGAGAACAGCTGCCGAGGCTGCAAGAGACGCAGAAGGAAGCTGGCCAGGAGCCTCACTCAGACGCGGGCCCCCAACGTGGGGTCCCAGGGCGTAGCCCCGGGCTGAGTGACTAGCAAGAGGCTAGTTCAGGCAAGCCAGTCTGGGCACACTGCCCTGAGCCTGCATCCCAGCTAAGGGTCGCGCAGCCCCCCAGGGCCCCTGTAGCACAGGGAGGGGGAGTCCGACACGGGGCTGTGCCACACGCAGGCTCCCCTCGCAATCCCACAGCTGGGCCTGGCGCAGGCCGGGACTCCAGGCTTGGGAGGCCTGCTGCCACAGTAGGCAACCCGGAGATCACCATGGTGCACCCCCGCACCGGTACTACTGTGACGTGTGTGTATGTGTGTGTGTGTGTGGGGGGGGGGCTGTCCACTCGGTGGCCCTGGGCCCACGCTGGCTGGGCAGTGCCCGGTTGCCGTGTTGGGCTGGGGGTGCCCCCTACTGGCCGGTTGCTGCTCTGCAGAGACTGTGTGCGCACCCAGCAGGGGGGTCCCTGAGGGGGGCACTTAGGCCATGCTTAGCAGCTTCTCCCCTGGCCAGGGGAAGGGGTTTGAACAAGGGGGGGCTGTCTGGGGGAGTGAGCGACCCGTGGCTGGGAGGGGGGCAGTCATGAAGAGAACAGACTAAGTCCAGTACAGGGGGTTCAGGGGCCTGCACCCCAAGGGGTCTAAGGCTGCCTGCCCCGATTCTTGTGTCCACATCGCGCCCGGGCCGGGCTGCATCTCTGAGAAGCAATAAACCCCCGTTCCACTGGCTGGTGGAGTCACATCTTGCTGCGGGTGGGGTGCAGGGTCGGGGTCCCCGACACCATCACAGCCACGCAAGCCACCCCCGCCCCACTGGGGGAGCCGGTTAGAGACCTCCCTCTGCCACCAGGAGAGGCTGCTGCCCCTCATGACCAACAAGCCAATGGGTGCAGCATTGGCCACCAGCCCCCGGACTCAGTTTGCCATCTGCAGGATGGGGCCTGGGCTCTGCGAAGCATTAGCACCGAGATCCCCAGGCCCTGGAGGCATCAGCCTCGTCTGCAGCAAGGGCCCGTTCCCCTCGCGCTCGGTCCCGGTTCTCCTGCCAGCTGAGCCGAAGGCCTAGGCTGCACACAGGACCATGCGCGTGACTCACGGGGACTGAGGTTCCAGGTCTCCTCAGGCTCCGAGCTGGGCGTGGGCCCCCGGGATGCGCCGTAGTGGTAGCTGCCCATCAGGCTCCCCGCGCTGGTGTCTGTCCGGCTGAGGGACGAGTAACAGCTCTTCAGGCCTGGCTCCTTCTGCCTGCCGTCCCCGTCGGAGCTGGACTGGACAGTGCTGCCGTGGTCACCGCTGAGCTCCTGGGCCCGGGGCTCTGTCTCTGAGCCATCGTCCTCCCCGCCAATGTAGAACTGCCCGCTCTGGCTGCCCAGGACGGACGCCGCCTCCAGACTCCCCGGCTCCGCAAGGCGCTCGGAGGGCAGCGGGGTGCTGGAGTGCCGCTCGCAGGGCAGGACAACAACGTGGTCACTGGAGCAGCTGGGGCAGACCACCGGCTCGCCAGGAGCAGCAGCCTCTGCCGGGGCAGTAGAGGAGGGAGGGAGCGTCAGGTCTGCAGACCCGAGTAAAGGAAAAGGAGGAAGATCCCGCCCAGCCCAGGCTGCCTGCTGAGTCCCTGCTCTGCCAGACTGGAGAACCGGCTCCTGAGGACCGTGGCACCGCAACCCTGATCCGCAGGCAGTCCTGGGCTGGCTCCATCCTCCAGCAGCCCAGCGAGGCCCTGCGCGAGAGCCGTTTGACAGAGCAGCTGCTCGGTTCCTGCAGCAGGACAAGGCAGACTCCCACCCGAGCATGCTCTGTTAGCCAAGTGCCCCAGGGCACAGGCAAGGACCACACGGCTCATGCTCCCTAGCCTGGCACCGTACCTCGCCTGGCCTGAGCCAGGGCCTCGATGCCTTCGCCACCGTCCGCCGCTGCCGGAGATGGGCTCTGCTGCCAGGGTGCAAGGGGCTGGCCAAACTCCTGCTGGCATTTCAGGCACTGCAGCTTCGCAGCCTCCGCCAGCCCCTGATTTCGGCCATTCTCCTCCAGGGCAGGGGCCAGCACTCGCAGCACACACTGAAAGTGGCAACAGGGAGATGGTGAGGGCTGCCAGTCTGAGCGACACCTGGCGGGCTGTGAGCCGGGCCGTGGGAGCCAGCCAGCCACAGGCCGAGACTCTGCCCAAGCACTCCGCCTGGCTGGGGAGGGATGAGCAGAGACAGCTGCCCCAGGGCCTCAGCAGCACGACGGCGGGACGTTGGGTCCCCCGACAGTCAGGCTGCCCCCACAAGTACCACCCAACCGGGCTCCTGCCCCTCGTCCTGGTCTGGAGAGAGTCGCCCCTGCCCCACGGCTGCGTGGCTGGAATGCCTCTGGCTCCTGCCCCTCATACTGGTCTGGAGAGAGTCACCTCTGCCCCACAGCTGCATGGCTGGAATGCCTCTGGCTCCTGCCCCTCATCCTGGTCTGGAGAGAGTCGCCCCTGCCCCACGGCTGCGTGGCTGGAATGCCTCTGGCTCCTGCCCCTCATCCTGGTCTGGAGAGAGTCGCCCCTGCCCCACAGCTGCATGGCTGGAATGCCTCTGGCTCCTGCCCCTCATCCTGGTCTGGAGAGAGTCACCTCTGCCCCACGGCTGCGTGGCTGGAATGCCTCTGGCTCCTGCCCCTCATACTGGTCTGGAGAGAGTCACCTCTGCCCCACGGCTGTGTGGCTGGAATGCCTCTGGCTCCTGCCCCAGCAGTCCGGGCTACGCACGCCCCAAGACAGTAGGAGCTGCTGCTGGGCTCTTTGCAAGCAGAGCTGGCTCCAGCCTTTGCCTGGCCCCTCAGCAGCACAGGCGGCAGGATTCCCACCGGGGACAGGCCAGCCAGGGGTTCTCTGAGCCACCGTCAACGGACGCTCTGTCAGCCACCACCCAAGATCCAGGCTGCACAGGGAGATGGGTGCCCACGCACTTCCTGGGCCTCCAGCAGGGGTCCTACTTGCCACCACCTCCAATTCCAGAATGTGATCTGAAATGGGTCTGGCCCACGGAAGCTCATCACCTAATAAACCAGCTTGTTAGTCTTTAAAGTGCTGCCTAGCCCTGGCTTTTGTTTCAGCTACACCAGACTAACACGGCGGCATCTCTATTGCTAGATCCACAAAGGGCTGTCTGGGGGACCAGCCACCCTTTGGGCTACCAGGTCATGAAGATACCCACATATCCCTAATGGCCCTCACTAGCACATTTAGAATGGAAACCGCCACACTCACTTCCTAGTTCTAGCTTCACATACAGAAATTCCTGCCCCCAGCTGGGATCTGCAGTCAGCCAATTGTCACTTTCCACTTGACAAGTCTCAGAGGGTTGCCCTGTTAGTCTGTAACTGCAAAAACAACCAGGAGTCCCTTAAAGGCTCAGATTTATTGGGGCATGTGCTTCCCTGGGTGTAAACCACTCAGATGCATGGAGTAGGAATGGGGGCGGGGGCGGGGAAGCGTATGGAAAGAGTTCCTTATCAGGTGCAGGGCCAGTTAGGTGTGGGTAGGGGGTATGGCTTTCTCCCAGCAGCTGATGGGGAGGCGTAAATACCAGGGGGGAACCTTCAAAACTAAACTGCAGAAAGAACCATTCCCTACCCCCAAGCTGTGATTCATTTGCAAATTTAAAAGGATCAAATTAGAGCTGAATAAGGCCTTAGTAAATTAGTGATAGAGATGCAGTTGTGTTAGTCTGGTCTAGCTAAAACAAAAGACAGAGCTATGTAGCACTTGAAAGACTAACAAGATGGTTTAATAGGTGATGAGCTTTCGTGGGCCAGACCCACTTCAGATCACATTCTGAAACTGAATGGGTATGACCGTTCTATAACCGAGGAATACAGTGAAGAAAGTGAACTGATTATAAACAAGTAAGTTACTAGAAGAAGGTGGGGGCAAGGGGCAAGGAGAGACAAGGAAGGAGGAATAGTAATCGAGAGGTAGCCGTGTTTGTCTGATCTCGCTAAAACAAAAGGAGAAGAAACTAGGCAGCACTTTAAAGACTAACAAGATGGTTTAATAGGTGATGAGCATTCATGGGCCAGACCCGCTTCCTCAGATCACATTCTGGAAGAGAATTGGCCTGGCCATAGATACCAAAGAATACAATGAAAAAAGAACGAATGAGTGTGAAATTGACAAATCAAGTTCTAGAACAGAATGGGGGTGGGGGGAAGGTTAGTGTCTGAGGTAATGACATGGGGTGATAATTGGGGTGCTCTCTTTGTAACGGGGAGATAATTGGGGTGCTCTCTTTGTAACGGGGAGATAATTGGGGTGCTCTCTTTGTAACGGGGAGATAATTGGGGTGCTCTCTTTGTAACGGGGAGATAATTAGAGTCAATTTCAATGCGTTCCTTCTTTGTTATTGTATCACTTTGGTTTATATGGTTGTGGCACCAGCCCGGGCGCCCGTCCGATGACGACATCACAGCCATTGGCGGCCATGCAGGCAGGGGCACTGACTGCACCGTGCCCCTGGGGCGCCAGCTGCCACAGCCGGCCTCAAGCCACTCCTGAGCGTACAAGCTCTCACTGCCAAACTCACATGAGTCAGATGGATTTGTCTGGGGGCTGGGCCCTCCTGGAGCCGAGCTGGTTCAGTGGCAGTGTTGCTCTGTGGATGGGGGGCCGTAACCCTGGGGGAGACCAGAGCTCCTGGCCTGGCCAGGCAGGGTGATGGGGAGCCCCAGAAGGCAGCCAGGCACCAGTGGCATGATCAGCCCAACTTGGAAATCAAACCTGTCACTTCACACCCCTGGGGGTCCTGCACAAGCCATTAGTGGGTCCTCAGCAGCCTCCCATGGCTTTTCAGCAGCCGGGCCTAGCAGATGCTGCAGGCTCCAAGGCCCTCGGGAGCCTGGGACATCCGTGCACCTACGCACTCACCCACCATGCCAACCGAGCCTGGGCACGGGGAGGCAGGACCAAACCTGGCATCTCTGGAGCCACAGGTCACATGGCCTTAGCTAAGGCTGCAGCAGACTCCTCTCGAGCTGGGCTAGGGGTGTCACATTCAGGCAGACCCAGAACAGAGCCAGGCTCAGCCCCTGCCACTCAGCATGCGGAGGGCCCCCTCACCTGCACACAGCGTTCCGGGTGATCGTCCAGCACCACATAGCTGCGCTTCCGACGGTCCTTGCGGATGTAGCCGAAGTAGAGCGTGAGGACAGGGAAGACTCGCTCCAGGTCCTGAAGGAAAAGCAGCCAGGGGCTCAGAGGCCCGTCAGGGGCAGTGGGCCTGGAGCTTTGTGCTCCCAGGGTTTGGCAGGGTGCTCCAGGCACATGGGCAGGACCCCGGGCAGAAGCACGAGTCTGGAGGCACAAGCAGCACTGAGAGCAGCCCAGGCTGAGACGCTGCTCCCCACGCAATGCCGCCGAGACGTGCGGAGAAGGGCCGGTGAGTCCGCCCTGCTGGGAGGCGTATACAGGGGATGAGGGGCCGGAGGCCAGCACAGACTGTCCAGACTTGGCAAGCCCAGGGGGACTGTCTGGACAGTCGATGAAGCAGGATTGAATCCTACTGGTCTCTACAATCCTGGGACAAGGCCACCTCTCGTGCTCGAAAGCTGGTCTCAGCAGCCTACGCTGGTCCAGGAAAGCTGCCCCCTGCCCTCCCCAGTCAGAGTGACTCCACAGCGGGGGGCCATGCTCAGAGGGCCGGCCAGGACGCAGGCTAGCCAGCGACAGGGCACCGCTGAAGCAAGTCCACACTGGGCAATTAGGGACCTTTAGTGAACTTGAAGGTCGCTGGCAGTTACTGCCCCGGCCAGGAAGCGAATCCCAGGCTGTGCTGGTTAGTGTGCAAAGGCCTCCCTCAGCCCCCAACCAGAGCTCGACCAGCTCCATTTCCTGACTCCGCCCAGGAGAACTGGGGCACAGCCTGGCCCAGGCCGCAGCACTGCCCTGTGCGGCCTTCAGCCACAGGGTGGGGCAGGCGCACACGGGCGGGAGAGAGCTGGCTCACCCACGGCCCCTTTGCCAGCCCTGCAGCTGGGCTCCGAGTCGCTGGCGCATGCAGATCAGAAGGCAAGCGCCTCGCGGAGCCAACTCACCATCCGTCTCCAGGCCATCTCCGAGGTCTCCACTTTCTGCAGGCTCCTCAGCTCCAGTTTGTGCAGGACTCTGGCTGCCTTCAGCTCCACCTCGATCACATGCCGGGCTGTGACGCGCAGGAAGATCCAGTCTGGCTCTGGGGCGCCGTCACCCTCTATCTGGCTCACCAAGACAGGCTGGCACAGGTCCACTGCCAAGGCAGACACCCCGGCATCGGCGCACAGCTCTCTGCCCTCAGGCCAGGCCCCGGCGCCTTGCAGGGCAGACACCCCGGCATCGGCGCACGGCTCTTGCCCTCAGGCCAGGCCAGGCCCCGGCGCCTTGCAGGGCAGACACCCCGGCATCGGCACACGGCTCTCCGCCCTCAGGCCAGGCCAGGCCCGGCCCCGGTGCCTTGCAGGGCAGAGGGCTGGGGCAGCTCCAGGCAGACACCCCGGCATCAGCGCACAGCTCTCTGCCCTCAGGCCAGGCCCCGGCGCCTTGCAGGGCAGACACCCCGGCATCGGCACACGGCTCTCCGCCCTCAGGCCAGGCCAGGCCCCGGTGCCTTGCAGGGCAGAGGGATGGGGCAGCTCCAGGCAGACACCCCGGCATCAGCGCACAGCTCTCTGCCCTCAGGCCAGGCCCCGGCGCCTTGCAGGGCAGACACCCCGGCATCGGCACACGGCTCTCCGCCCTCAGGCCAGGCCAGGCCCCGGTGCCTTGCAGGGCAGAGGGATGGGGCAGCTCCAGGCAGACACCCCGGCATCAGCGCACAGCTCTCCGCCCTCAGGCCAGGCCCCGGCGCCTTGCAGGGCAGAGGGATGGGGCAGCTCCAGGCAGACACCCGGGCATCGGCGCACAGCTCTCCGCCCTCAGGGCAGGCCCGGCCCCGGTGCCTTGCAGGGCAGAGGGATGGGGCAGCTCCAGGCAGACACCCGGGCATCGGCGCACGGCTCTCCGCCCTCAGGCCAGGCCAGGCCCCGGTGCCTTGCAGGGCAGAGGGATGGGGCAGCTCCAGGCAGACACCCCGGCATCAGCGCACAGCTCTCCGCCCTCAGGCCAGGCCCCGGCGCCTTGCAGGGCAGACACCCCGGCATCGGCGCACAGCTCTCCGCCCTCAGGCCAGGCCAGGCCCCGATGCCTTGCAGGGCAGAGGGATGGGGCAGCTCCAGGCAGACACCCCGGCATCAGCGCACAGCTCTCCGCCCTCAGGCCAGGCCCCGGCGCCTTGCAGGGCAGACACCCCGGCATCGGCGCACAGCTCTCCGCCCTCAGGCCAGGCCAGGCCCCGGTGCCTTGCAGGGCAGAGGGATGGGGCAGCTCCAGGCAGACACCCGGGCATCGGCGCACAGCTCTCCGCCCTCAGGCCAGGCCAGGCCCCGGTGCCTTGCAGGGCAGAGGGATGGGGCAGCTCCAGGCAGACACCCGGGCATCGGCGCACAGCTCTCCGCCCTCAGGCCAGGCCCCGGCGCCTTGCAGGGCAGACACCCCGGCATCGGCACACGGCTCTCCGCCCTCAGGCCAGGCCAGGCCCCGGTGCCTTGCAGGGCAGAGGGATGGGGCAGCTCCAGGCAGACACCCCGGCATCAGCGCACAGCTCTCCGCCCTCAGGCCAGGCCCCGGCGCCTTGCAGGGCAGAGGGATGGGGCAGCTCCAGGCAGACACCCGGGCATCGGCGCACAGCTCTCCGCCCTCAGGCCAGGCCCCGGCGCCTTGCAGGGCAGACACCCCGGCATCGGCACACGGCTCTCCGCCCTCAGGCCAGGCCAGGCCCCGGTGCCTTGCAGGGCAGAGGGATGGGGCAGCTCCAGGCAGACACCCCGGCATCAGCGCACAGCTCTCTGCCCTCAGGCCAGGCCCCGGCGCCTTGCAGGGCAGACACCCCGGCATCGGCACACGGCTCTCCGCCCTCAGGCCAGGCCAGGCCCCGGTGCCTTGCAGGGCAGAGGGATGGGGCAGCTCCAGGCAGACACCCGGGCATCAGCGCACGGCTCTCCGCCCTCAGGGCAGGCCCGGCCCCGGTGCCTTGCAAGGCACAGGGCTGGGCAGCTCCAGGTGCAGCCTCACAGCAGGGAGGGGACATGCAGAGGCCCTGAACAGCTTCTGAGAGAACCTATTTACCTTCTGGCTTCTCCTCTCCCTCCGGGGCTGCGAGCTCGTCCACAGCCATCTCTCCTTTCTGGCCTTCTCGCAGGGCCTCCTCGCACTGCCAGGCGGGTTCCTCCTCCTTCGGGCTGTCCCGCAGCGACCCACAGGGAGTGGCTTGCTCCGGGGTGGCGCTTTCGCTCACCGTGCGGGTGCCAGGCAGGCTGCCCGGCACCTCCCTGGCAGGACAACTAAGGGAGGTGAAAGGCCCCTCCTGGCCGTGCCCCTCCAGCTGCCTCTTGTACTGCAGCCAGTCGGCACCCAAGTGCTCTCGGAAGGCGTCCATGCGCGCCAGCTCCCGGTGCCACTGGCCCAGCCCTGCGGAGAGAACATCCCGGGGAGTGGGGCCCACAGAGCCCCGCAGGGGGGCAGCTGCTGGCTTTGGGCCGAGGGGGGAGTCTCACCGGCAGAGGGGGGCCGTGCCGGGCACTCGCGCTCCGTGTCACTGGGCTCTGAGATGCTCGCCCGGCGCACCCTCACCTTCCCCTGCAAGGGACGGAAGGAGCAGCGCTGAGTGGCCAGACCGGGGCCTGAGCTCTGCGCACCGCCCGCCCTGCACACTTGGCACAGTAGGGCAAGTCAAGCTTTTAACCCAGGCCTCCTGCTCAGAGACAGTGCTGTCACCCCGCCCCCAGCCAGGCCACCAGCCCCACTCTGCGGGGGAGAAGCAGCTCCGGTGGGTCCCCGTGGCTCTCATGCAGCAAAGCAGCCACCCGCAGCCCAGGCCCGGCAGAGGCAGCAGAAGCCCAGCGATGGGGCCAGGGACCTTGGCTCTCCGCTGCAGGGGCCTGGCAGCCCCGCTGTCTCCGGGGGACTGGCTGTCGCTGAGGTCGGCGCCGCAGGAGCTGTCCAGGGCACTGCGCTCCAGCAGGGTCCTCTCGGAGGCTGACGAGCCGAGTGACTGGGCAAGAGGCTGCCCCGGCTTTGGCAGGTGCTGCCAAGAGAAGAGGGATGGCAGCTGAGCGTGGGGGCGGGGGTAAGCCGAGCCAGAGCAGGAGGGGCCAGGACGCCCCCGAGATGCCCGTTTCCCCCAGAGTGGCGGCAGGCCCCTCGCTGTCGGGCCAGGACTGTTTTGCCTCCTTTCCTCAGTTTCACCCAAAGCCTGCAATTCCCCAGGCACAGCAGGGCTGGGACTGACTGACAGCCCCTCCCTGGGTGCCGAAGGGCTCTAGGAGCCGGCCTGGCCCACAGCGCATGGGGCCTGAGAACGCTCTGGTCTCCCTGGGAGCTGGCCAGAGACAGAGGCGAAGCAGCCGATGGAGAACTCCCCCAAAGTGAGGGGCAGGCACCAGGGCAGAGCCACGGGTCTCCCTGCGCCCCACTCCCCCAGGTCTACCTAGACTCCCCCCCGCAGCTGCCCCAGGACACTATGGGTCTCCCCATGCCCCCCCAGACTCCCCCCGCAGCTGCCCCAGGACACCATGGGTCTCCCCATTCCCCCCCAGGTCTCCCCAGATCCCCCCCTGCCACCGCAGCTGCCCCAGGACACCATGGGTCTCCCCATTCCCCCCAGACCCCCCCCGCCGCAGCTACCCCAGGACACCATGGGTCTCCCCATTCCCCATGGTGCCCCAGGTCTCCCCACACAGTCTCCCCCCGCAGTTGCCCCAGGACACCATGGGTCTCTCCTTGCCCCACAGCCCCTCCCAGACACCACGGGTCTCCCCACCCCGCCCCAGAGTGGGGTGCGCTGCAGTACATCACCCATGCTCACCAGCAGGTCTGAGGCCGTCAGGGGCTCTCCGTCCAAGAGCAGCTGCAATGACAGACCTGCAGTCAGTCAGCTGGAGCTCGCCGCCTCCTGCCCCACTGGAGCCGTGACTGGGACCCGGCCTACTCCCACCTCAGGAGGCAACTGGTGCCCAGTCCGACACTGGGGACGTTGCCTGCCGCGCGCCCGGTGCCAGCGCCCCCTGCAGGACAGGCCCCGGAGCCGCCAGCAACCACAGCCCTAGGAAACGGGGTCCCTGGAGACGCTGGCCCTTTAGTCTCATTGGAGCCCAAGCGCCCAGCTGCTGGATTTACCACTGCACGGCGCGCTGGCCGAGCGGCCGTTGCCAGGGCACCGCACTCAGGCACCGTCTGAGGCCTGCCAAGCCCCAGGACTGCCCGACAGACGGCGCCTGCAGCCCCGGGGCAAGGGCAGTGTTAGCCAAGGTGGGGACTGAACCTCCTGACCTGGGCACCTGCCAGAAGCAGGAACTGAGCAGCAGGGGACGGGCCACTGCAGCATCTGCCCGGCCCTGCCCTGCCCGCTCTCACGGGGCGAGAAGGGCCGTGCCCCCAGCCTGCGGGCGGCTGCGCTACTCACGCTGACGGACGCTGCCCTCGGAGATAAGTGGACGACGGCGGCCGCTCGGTGGTTCTGGTGGAACCATAGCGGGTTCCCCTCCAAGTGCAGCTGGGAGAGAGGAACACAGCGAGGGTCACTGAACAGCCGCGTGTCCGGCTCCTCCAACGGGCCAGCACGAGAGACGCGCCTCCTCCAGCTGGGCTGGCGACGAAGGGGCCCATGCAGGAAGGAGCCTCCCCTCCCAGCGGCCCCTTCACAGGCCTTGTGCCTGCTGCTTCCGTTCAGACGGAGCCGGAGGGCCACGGGCCTCCAGGCCACGCTCCTCACTCGGAGAGCTGCCCTACCAGCGCCCTGAGTTCTGCTCCGCCGGGCAGTGCAAAGCCGGTTCTTCACCTGCAGCCGGGCCCTGACCCACGGGAGCCTGGCCACGTCCTGCTGCCCAGGGCGCCGGTCTGCTCCAGCCACACCCGCACACCCACTGGCATACAGGGGCCACCAAGGGCAAGTCGCCTGGGTCACCTAGGCCAGGCAGCAGAGGAGCAGTCCCAGCATGACGGGGGACAGGGTGAGGGCTATAGAAATCCCACTGCTGGGTTCATGGAGACCGCAGTTTTCTCCTCAGCGGGAACCCCAACCAGGGGCCCTCCTCAGCTTGCCATCCGCCCTGAACTGAGACACCCCAGGGTCTCCCCCTCCTGCCCCCATGGCCCCTGGCTCACTTTCCTGAGGCTGTGCAGCATGGACAGTGGTGCTAACTGGGCATGTTCCAACAGCAGGTTATAGGCCACATCCAGGTGCCGCAGGTTCAGCAGCTGCTCCAGCCCTGCAGACAAACCGGAGAAGCCATCAAATGCGATGCCAAGGGGCCCTTCCTCCGGGCCACGCCAGCCCCTGCCTGGGCTCACCATTAATACTCTCAAGTTCATTGCTGCGCAAGATCAGAGTCACCAGCGTGGCTCGACTGTGCAGGCCCAGCTCGGGCACCCTTGGCAGGAAGTTGTAGGCCAGACTCAAGTACTCCAGCTCCGTCAGGGTCTGTGTGGAGAGAAGGAAGGGCCCGAGAGCCACCCGGTTACCGTGTCTGCAGTGCAGGGAGGTGGAGCCCTACTCCCCCCGCTGTGCCTGGCCGACGGGCTCACAGCCGCACACAGCGCGCTCCCAGGCAGCGAGGGAAGAGCCGACTCACACCTGCCTTAAAGCAGACGGCGGAGTCAGAGCTACTGACTGCCACTGCCACTGCCACGCTCCCCCTCCTGCAGGCCGAGCCCCGTGGTCACTCGGGCCTTGATCCTCAGTGAGCGCCACTGTCCCATCCCCGTGCCCTGGAGGAAGAGACCAGCCCGAGTGTCTGGTGGAGCAGGGAACCAAGCCCTGGGAGACACCAGGACACCTACCCTCAGGGCAACCCTTCCTCTGCCCCCGCACAGCTGGCCAAGACGCTGTCATAAGCAACGGGTGCGGGACAGGCACTGCCCCGCACCCCCGCGGCAGGCCCGGCGCGGGACAGGCACTGCCCCGCACCAGGCCCGGCGCGGGACAGGCACTGCCCCGCACCCCCGCGGCAGGCCCGGCGCGGGACAGGCACTGCCCCGCACCCCCGCGGCAGGCCCGGCGCGGGACAGGCACTGCCCCGCACCCCCGCGGCAGGCCCGGCGCGGGACAGGCACTGCCCCGCACCCCCGCGGCAGGCCCGGCGCGGGACAGGCACTGCCCCGCACCCCCGTACCCCAGTGGCAGGCCCGGCGCAGCAAGCGGTTTCGGCAATAAAACGGCTCCAGTTCACATCTGGGCTGGTGTCAGACCCACTCAGCGCTGGCCTTGCTCTGCCCACTGGAATGCAGCGGGTTTAACAGCCACTCCCACAGGAGCACTGACCGCTTTCGGAAACCCTGCCCCGTCTGGGAGATGGCACAGCCCGTCTCACGGGACAGCCCCTCCCAGCCAACGGCCCCCCATACTCCTGTCCGCCCGCAGAAGGAACGCTTGTGCGCTGGGCGGTGCCGTGTGGCGGGCAGAGAGTTAGGGTGCGGCGGGGCGGGGCGGGCAGCTCTTCCTGCCAGCACAGGCCTCCATCTGCACAGCCACGCAGCTTAGAGGAGCGGAGCTCCGGACTGCTGTTTGAGAGAACGGCTACGTGAGGCCAGCGGAGCCAGGCAGAGGATCACAAGTCACTGGCCCAGCCTGTCCCGAAGGCCACGCCGCCACCCGCGAACCTCATGGCCTGCCCAGAGGCAGGCGTAACAGGAGGAGGGGAAGCCGATCTGCCCAGAGAAGTCCCCAGGCTGGGGCGGCGGGCTGGACAGGGCACACAGGGCACCCTGGTGTCAGAGCTGCTCCTTCCAGGCAGGCGTCAGGGGTGCATTTCAGCAATGGCTCAGCATGCGGCGTGGGCCTCCCGCAAGCCAGTCGCAAGGGGCTCCACTGCCAAGTGTGGACTCCTGCCTGCGCCTGGCTCAGAGCGGGGGTGGGCAAAAGGGCTCTGGCCACAGATGCCTGGCTGCTCCCGTAGCCCCCAGGCTAATCAGGACCTGGGGACAGGGGAGCGTGAAGTCTCCTGTCGCCCTGCAAGGGGCACATTGTGCTTAGGGTCAACCACCAGCTGCTGGCCCCTCGCAAGGGACTTCCTGGGCCCCTCACCATCCCCCGGCCCTACTCAACAGCTGGCAGCTCTCTCTCCAGAGGGCAGGGCAAAGACTCCTCCCACCCCAGGCCAAGCAGGGTCTGTGGGCAGGTAAGCCAAGAAGTGTCCTGGCCCCTCCCCCTCCCCCTGAGGCCCCGCCCCTTTCGGAGTAGCCCAGGGCCACTTCAAATGTTTCTCAAGTGGCCCCCCCCGTCTAAAACTGCCCACCCCGAGCTAGAGGGGAAAACACAGGGGGCGGACAGGCGAGGGGGCCACCCGGCAGGAGGTGCCCAGGCAGCTCGGCAGGCTGAAGGGCTGGGTCCCAGCCTGTAGCGCAGCAGCTGCCTGCTCCAGGATGGGAATCCACGTGCGGCCGGGGATGCGCGGACACTGGGCTCGGACACTCACCGTCAGGTAGTGCTCGCAGTCCCGCACCTGGTTGTGACTCAAGTCCAAGACCTTCAGGGCGTTCAGCAGTTGCTGGAAGGGGTGCGAGAGCATCTGCGTCAAGCCCGCTGACTCAACCAACGACACACTGCAAACTGGAAGGGCTAGGCCCTGCCCCCCAGACTCCCCACACCCTGCCCATGGGGCCTGGCAGCATCACAGCCAACCTAAGAACAGAGCAGCCAGACGGGTCAGCCCAACGATCCATCCAGCCCAGCATCCAGTCTGCCCACAGCGGCCAGCGCCAGGTGCCCCCGAGGGAGGGAACACAGCAGGTAGTCCTCATGTGATCCCTCCCATCACCCATTTCCAGACAGAGGCCAGGGACACCGTTCCTACCCATCCCGGCTAATAGCCGCTAATGGGCCTAACCTCCATGAATCTAACTAGCTCTTCTTTGATCCCTGTTGAAGTCCTAGCCTTCACCACATCCTCTGGCGAGGAGTTCCACAGGTTGACTGCACTGAGTGACGAAAAACTTCCTTTGGTTTGTTTTAAACCTGCTGCCTATTCATTTCATTGGGTGACCCCTAGGTCTTGTATTGTGGGAACAAGTAAACAACTTTTCTTAGTCACTTTCTCCACACCAGCCCATACCACGGGTCCCGCTCCCCTCACCAGTGACCCATCCAGGGCAGTGATGGAGTTGTGGCTGAAGTTCAGGGTCTGCAGTTCCAGCCAAGGGAGGGCAGAGCTCAGATCCCCTCCGCAGGCAGAGATGACCTCCTAGGAAGGGGAGAGAGATCAGCAGCAGCACACGGCAAGCAACGGGACAGGAGCTGGGTACCACAGAGCAGCTGGGACAGCATGGAAGGGCCGCACCCTGCCCTTCTTCAGACACTCGTCCCCACCCATAGGAAGCAGCAGCCGCCCCGGCTCAAGACATGGAAGGAAGGAGACATGCCGTGTCCTGGCACGGCCGAGGGCCTGCAGCTATTCACGTTTGCATGTTCTGACCAGGAGCTCCTGGAGACCAGGCATGAAGGTTGCCCAAGCCCTTTGCACGCTGCCACAGCTTCAGCAAATCCTGCCCCAGTGGCCGGCAGCCAACCCAGCCGGCTCTGGCAGGGCTGGTGGGGAGCTCAGCAGGAGGTGGAGGCCAGGCAGTTCCGGCTCCAGGAGCCCAACAGGAGGTGGGACGCCCCAGAGGCCAGGCAGTTCGGGGTCCGGCACAGCTGACGGGGAGCCCTGCGGGAGGCGGGACGCCCCAGAGGCCAGGCAGTTCCGGCTCCAGCGGGGCCGACAGGGAGCCCTGCGGGAGGCGGGACGCCCCAGAGGCCAGGCAGTTCCGGCTCTGGCGGGGCCGACAGGGAGCCCTGCGGGAGGCGGGACGCCCCAGAGGCCAGGCAGTTCAGGGTCCGGCACAGCTGATGGGGAGCCCTGCGGGAGGCGGGACGCCCCAGAGGCCAGGCAGTTCGGGGTCCGGCACAGCTGATGGGGAGCCCTGCGGGAGGCGGGACGCCCCAGAAGCCAGGCAGTTCGGGGTCCGGCACAGCTGATGGGGAGCCCTGCGGGAGGCGGGACGCCCCAGAGGCCAGGCAGTTCGGGGTCCGGCACAGCTGACGGGGAGCCCTGCGGGAGGCGGGACGCCCCAGAGGCCAGGCAGTTCTGGCTCCGGCACAGCTGACTGGGAGCCTTGCAGGAGGCGGGACGCCTGGCAGTTCTAGCTCTGGCAGAGCAAGGGGAGCATCCAAGTTGGGACCCCTTGGAGAGCTCCCTGCTGGCAGACCCAGCTCAGGCCAGGGGGCTAATAAAGCAGCTTTGCTGTGAGCATGGCATGAGGGCAGAATTAGCACAGACCCCTTGGCCTCTGGACACGGAAGCCTGAGCCTCTGCTCTCCGAAGGGCCTGCACATTGCAGGCACAGGCAGCCTCGCTCCAGCTGCAGCGCATGGCAGGGCACAGGCTGGGACGCACTGCAAGGCACCAAGCAGAGTCGCTCTAGCCCAGCAGGCGGGAGAAGTATCCAGACCAGCCCAAGCCACCTGAATGGCCAGCAGCTGGGGACCTCAGAGCCTGTGACGGGCGCGGGGAACTGGACTGACACGTCTTGGCTGGCTGCCGGGGAAGAACCACAGTGCAGTGGCTGATGGAGCCTGCGCCACCCGCCCTGGGCCCACACCACCCAGCAAACCAGATCTTGGCCCAGGGGAGGGATCGCTCAGTGGTCTGAGCATTGCTTTGCTAAACCCAGGATTGAGAGTTCAAGCCTTGGCCTGGGGCAAATCTGTTAGGGATGGTGCTTGCAGGGGACTGGGCTCGGTGACTCGCGGGGTCCCGGCCAGCCCGGTGAGGTACATCTCCATTTATACTAGAGCTCTACAGCGTAGAACGGCTTCGAGCCAGCACTCACCTCCAGCGTGCTGACACATCTGCTGCACGTTAAGGCCTCCAGCTGAGAGTAGATAAACCGCAGCCCTCGCAGGCAGTGCGGAGGGACAGACTTCAGCTATGGGGGTCAGAGAAAGGGGAGAGTGTGTAGGAGCAGCCACCCCCCGCCCAGCCCCTCGAGCAAGAGCAGCACCTCAGCCAGTCTGATGAGCTGGGGCGCCACAGGGACCAGTGTGCACCCCCACAGGGCCAGGGCCGAGGGCCCGGCCAGCCCCAGCACACTCACCTCCAGGCGCCGGAGAGACTTGAAGGGGAAGATCGTCACAGCAGACTGCAGGTTCCAGCTGGGAACGTGAATGAGCTGCAGAGGGATGGACAGAGCAGAGTCTCAAACCTCAGGGGTTTAAGGCACCACCTCAGCGCTGCCAGAGCCCTCTGCTCCGTGTCCGTGGGCAGCACCTTCCCCCAGACACGCCGGTCTCAGTCCTGCTGCAGCCCCCCTGCCCCAGACTCAAGTTTCACTGACGGCAGGAAGACTAACCAAACTGACAGACGTCAGGACACCCTGCTGACCTCCCAAGATGACAGCTGGAAACAGCAAACTGAAGGGGCAAGGACCAGCCCCAGACTGGGAGGCGGACTAGTCTGAGAACGCAGCTGGTCAGAAGAGGCCAGGCGAGAGATTCCATGCAACCCATTTCAGTGCACGAAGTGGAGCTGGCCCGGTACAGTCTGCACTTCACTTTCATACCTCCCCAAAATAACTTCAAGTCAGTGCAAGTAACTGCTGGGGGGCAAGGGCAGCACGCAGCGAGATGGCCACACGAGGCTGCCCTGTACAGACACACAAATGGATCTGGGTTCGGGTCCCGTCCTGCGCACCTGAGCCCTGAGGCAAGTCCCTTGACCTGAGCCTGCCCGGGCGAGCCTGCCCTTGGTCTGTTATATGGCTGCGGCTGCGCCAGTGTAGGAGGAGACCGAAGGGTCTGAGTCAGCAGGACGAGGCAGTGGGGTTCCCAAAGGGGAGGCAGGTGGGCTCAGTGGTATTGTCAGCACATCAGGTGACAGTCAAGGTGATCCGACACCAAACTGGTCACTCTGGGCCTGGGCCATGGGATGGATCACCTGTTCTGTCCACTCCCTCTGGGGCAGCTGGCATTGGCCGCTGAGACAAGATACTGGACTAGATGGACCTTTGGTTTCAAAGACTCCTAGGGCTGGCAGAGACCTCAGGAATCGTCAAGTCCAGCCGCCTGCCCAAGGCAGGACCAACCCAACTCAATCATCCCAGCCAGGGCTTTGTCCAACCAAGACTTAAACACCCCTAGGGACGGAGATTCCACCCCCTCCCTAGGGAACCCATCCCAGTGCTTCACCATCCATCTAGGGAAAGAGTTTTTCCTAATATCCAACCTAGACCTCCCACACTGCCACTTGAGCCCATTGCTCCTTGTTCTGCCATCTGTCACTACTGAGAACAGCCTCTCTCCAGCCTCTTTGGAACCTCCTGTCACGTTACTGGATTTTAAGGGGAGCAGCCAGATCACTGCTGCACCCATGGGGGGGTGTTTGCCCCAAAGTGCATACAAAGGGGGCCACATGAGGTGTCAAACGAAAGCTTCTGTTCTACTGATTCTGTGTGCGCTATTCATGTAACGGTGTGACATCTGTGTGCGCTATTCATGTAACAGTGTGACATCTGTGTGCGCTATTCATGTAACAGTGTGACATCTGTGTGCGCTATTCATGTAACAGTGTGACATCTGTGTGTGGAGTTAGAAACATGGACTGTGTGGATGCTGGAAAATTCTGTCTGTGGCTGAGCAAAGGAGCAAGGAATGCTCAGCCTATGGCTGTGCTAATTATCAAGGAGACAGTGGATCTCTAGATGCCAGTACACACCTCAGGAATGTGACTGATACCTAAGGGCTACCAGCAGGGAACACAGGAACAGGCCACTGACCAGGTGACCTGCTGCAGCCAAGATGATGCCAGGAGAGGTCTATAAGTGCCATGTGGCACCCTCCATCTTGTCTTCAGTTTTGCTCTTGATCCCAGAGGCAGCCTTGCAGGGAACAAGGAGCTGGGAGGAACCCTGGACCCATCCTGACATAGGATGTAACCAGAGACTTTTAAGATAGCAGAGATGTTATAAACTGCTAAGAGCCTGCATTGAGAACTGGGAGATTCGATGCATGTAATGTATTCTCCTTAACCTCACTCTCATGCTTTTCTTTTTCTTAGTAATAACCCTTTAGATGTCAGATTCTAAAGGATTTGGGTGTAAGATCCAGAGTGTACATTGCCCTGGGAACTGTGGCTGGTTTCTTGGGACAGGAAGAACTGTTCAGGGTAGGTGAGATGGGATTCTATAACCCCTAACCTGTGTGCAGGCCTGGGACTGACAGGGGCACAGGAAGAGCTGGGGTATCAGAGGGGTTATGTTTGTGAGGTTTCTGGCTGGCCAGGCAGGCAGCTGAAGCGCTCGGTGTGGCTGGTTTGTGGCGTATTTAGGAAGGTCTCCAGTCTGGGGCTGTAAGGAGTCCCGAGTTTGAGCAATTCGTCCTGAGCGGACGCCGTCAACCTGGCCGGGTCTGTCACATCTCCCTTCAGGAAGTTGAGATTTGATAGCAGCCTTCCCCTCACTCTTTTCTTCTGCAGACAAACCCAAATCCTTCAGCCTCTCCTCATAGGTCATATGCTCCAGCCCCCTAATCATTTTGGTTGCCCTCCGCTGGACCCTCTCCAATGTGTCCACATCCTTTCTGTAGTGGGGGGCCCAGAACTGGACAATACTCCAGATGTGGCCTCACCAAAGCCAAATAAAGGGGAATAATGACATCTCTGGATCTGCTGACAATGCTCCTCTTAATGCAACCTAATATGCCATTAGCCTTCTTGGCTACAAGGGCACACTGTTGACTCATATCCAGCTTCTCATCCACTGCAATCCCCAGGTCCTTTTCTGCAGAACTGCTACTTAGCCAGTGGGTCCCCAGCTTGTAACAATGTTTGGGATTCCTCCTTCCCCAGTGCAGGACTCCACACTTGTCCTTATTGAACCTCATCAGATTTCTTTTGGCTCAATCCTCTAATCTGTCCAGACCCTACCCCCGCCCTCCAGCGTATCTACTCCTCCCCCTAGTTTAGTGTCATCTGCAAACTTGCTGAGGGTACAATCCAGCCCCTCATCCAGGTCATTGATAAAGATGTTGAACAAAACCAGTCCAAGAACAGATCCTTGGGACACTGTGCTAGAAGCTGACTGCCAACCTGACACCGAGCCGTTGATCACTACACACACACACCCCCACTTCCCTCAGGGGTCCTGTGTTAGCTTCCTCTCCCTGGAGAACTCCCTCTCCAAACTCCCTGTTAACAGCCCCTGTTTGAAAGCCAACAGGTTTGACCCAGCCTGGGCGCTCTTGTGCTCTGGCTCCACTCCGGAAGTCTGGCAGCAAAGGAGCCATAAACGTTAGTTGTGCTGACAGAAGCACGGTCAGCCCAGCCGTGTCTACCCAAGCGCTTTGTGGGCGTTTTCACGCCAGCTGCCAGCGTAAGTTAAGTCTAGACCAAGCCTTCGAGCAGTCACATCATTCCCATCTTGGAACACCAAGGTCGTTTCACTTGCAATTTGGGCTGTCAAGCGATTACAAATTTTACTCGTGATTAATCGCGTGATTAAAAAATCTAATTGCAATTATTCATGCGATTAATCACGTGCAATTTGGGCAGCGCTGCATGGAGCCCAGGATCAGCTGGAGTCCCCAGCTGACCTCGGGCTCCATGCAGCACTGCCCCTTTAAGGCACCAGAGGGGCACTTCAAAGGGGCTTTGTAACATGGAGCTGGGGATCAGCTGGACACTCCAGCTGATCCCCAGCTCTGCTTGCACTGCCCCTTAGAAGTGCTGGAGTGGCACTTCAAAGAGGCAGAGCAGCATGAACGCCTGTGTGGCATAGTGGGGGGGGAGGGGGGGGCTGTCTGCTCTGTGACCTGGGGTCCCCCTGCGCTGGGATGGGAGATTCTCACTGACTCTCCCAATGTGGATTAACCCAGACACACAGCTCAGCCTCCCAGGGAGAGACAAAGGGAGGGGGGGAGACCAGCACCTGGCTGGGGGGCAGGGCTGGGAGAGAGTTTGAGTTTCTGTCTGGTATCATGGAGGAAGCAGCCTAAGCAAGGGGCTGGGATTTAGGGGCCCAGGCTCCCCTATTTCAAGAGGGGCTGAGGCACCCTAGGCCTGCCCTGGAACCAGATTCCATCTGTGCTGGGCTGTATCCTGGAGAAGCAATAAACTCCCTCTGTTCTACTGGCTGGAGGAGTGTTTGTGCCACTATGGGGGTGCAGGAGGCGGGGGACCCCCGCCACATTAATCCTGTCCTGCGTTAATCACAAGCATTAACACAGGTCAATTGACAGCCCTACTTGCAATTAGTAACAGACACCTTCAATAAGCTCTGAAGCACGGATGTAACATCCTGTTCAAATTGTTAATCGTTTAAGCTGCATATTTGGCCAGGCACCAATGAACCCCGCACCCTGGTAAGCATGCTGTGAAGGCAACCGCTTACCAGGTAACTGGCTAACCCTTTACATCCCTCCTTTGAGGGTCCTGTTCCAAGTGTGCCCTTCTTACGTCTGGGGCAAAGCCAAACATCCTCCCTCTAACTCTTGCCATCTCTACTTACTTCAAAGGTCATCCAAGAAGCCTACCCTTGCCACCATCTCTTATTGGCCTTTGTACAAGCCAACAACGAAGTACATCCAGAGCATTTCTAGAAATTCCCCTTCTACCGCCACCAGGCTACTAGCCATAGGCCTGGCCAAATCAGCACAAATCCAAAAAGTAGCTAACTTTCCTGACCCCATGGGTCTATACTGCCCCACAGCACTGCCAGCGCTCAGGCAGATACAGGCTGCCCTCACTACAAGTCCTAAGTACGTTGCAAAAAATGTGGACTTATAGTGAACCTTGAAGTGGAGAACTGTCCCCCCCCCCCTCCCCCACAGCTGACTTCCATTTGCACAAAATGGGTTTGTTTTTTGCACAACTTAACAGCAGGGAATGGGAGGACTTAACACATCAGTTCCTATGCAAGTCAATGACTTTAGTGCGGAAGGGGTGACTTATCATGGGGATGCCCTGTAGAGAAAGTTCTTTGACACACATGCAACAGAGGGATACAGAGAAACCAGCTCCAGCCCCCGTCTCCCCATCAACAGACTTGCTAAACTTACCAGAACCATTCTCCCTTCTTCCCCACAAAAGCATCACTGGGCCCCTTTTCAGTACAGACCTTCAGGGAAAGTGTCTTCTGCAAGACATCAAACAGGAACTGGGCCTGGAGAATGGCAGAGGTGTCAGCCGGGTGTGATGGAAGTGCAACAAAACCATGGCTGTGGTTCCGGGACCCCAGATGCTGCTCGAAGATCTGGGTCAGGTGCTGCAGAGTGGAGGTGAGCAAGGTGAGGGTGCTGGTGCCATCTAGAACCAAGTCTCCTGTGAAAGATCAGATCATTTAACCCAACGTATCTGCAGCTCCACCCTAACTCACCCCTTCAGTGGTGGGACAGGCTAGGAAGGGGACCCTTTTCCCTGATCATAAGCACCAATCCATTTGCCAGACATGGCACCATTATTCACGGTTTCAGATGTGATGGTGAAAATGAATAAGTGAGAGGCAAAAGTCAACGCAACATTCAAACTGCACAGTACAATCAGCATGTTTAGAAATGCAAGAGTAAAAGGTTAAGAGAAGCATTAACTCTGCTGTGCTTACTGACTAGTCATACAGCATTAGCAATATTAAGTATAAACAGCGACAGCAAACTGAAAACACTACCTGCAGGCTGCTCAGATGTCACTGACACCACTGTTTGCAAACTGACTAATGTTAAAGTAGTGTCAGTTTCTGATAAAGTCCACTTGGATTGCAAAACAACATTTCAGGGGTTTCCCGCTCCCCTGTTTATGTTTGAGTGTCTTTGCAGCAAGGAAAAGGAGAAACTCCTCTTTAGGGGAAACCCTGAAAGGACTATAACAAAAAAGTCACATCCACAAAGTGTACTGCAAAGAAAAATTACCCCCATTCAACACTAGGAGTTTTACATGCCATTGGAACTATGAGAGATGCAACTTTCAGGCCTTGGCTACGCTCAGCTGGCCACTGTACATGTGTGACTTCTCAGCAGCAACCCCATGCCCCTCTGCCTCTCCCCCAGAGTAGCTGCTCTTAGACATTCTCCTTGGTCAAACTGGAAGTGGCAAGATACTTGTTTGAAAGTGCTTTACTAGCCTCACGTTTATTTGACAAAGCAAACTGACCCAAACTGGCACAAAGCACCTTGTCCCAGTAGAACTGCATCCACAAGGGATTTTATCAGCATTATTACTAAGTAGTAACAGATACCCCTAACCAACCCACTGACTTTTTAATGTAGATCAGGCCTCAGTCAAATGCAATTTGAGCAGAATGGAATTCTGTCATTGCTTTACAAACCTTCCCTCATTCCCCAATTTTTGGGATCCAATTGCTCAACCTGGACTTTCACACCAAGGTTTTATTAATCATTATAAACAAAAGGGGACTACACAGAGCTTAAACTCTGCTTGAAGACTTAAGCTGCGAGCAAATACAAATCCAGCTGCTCTCTGCAGACTGCTATGCGAGTGCCTGAAGTCTTAGATTTTCTACCCAAAGCTAGATGCTGAAAAGAACTAAAACAAGACTGATTTATGCAAGTCAAGCAGAGGCACTAGCCCTCACCTGGGCCCTGTGAGGCAGTTTCAAGCTTTGCCATTTTTCACAGCAGCCTGTTGGGGCACTTAATCCAGCTCACACAGGCTATGCAGGATGCACAGAGACATCCTATGGCACCACCGAAAGCTCAGAGATTGCGCATGGGCATGGCTCTGGGGAAGAGACACCCCTTGATTCCCGCCCGGCCAGGCCCCGCCCCTCACCGCCCCCCCGCCCGGCCAGGCCCCGCCCCTCACCCGCCGGGACAGGCCCCGCCCCTCACCCGCCGGGACAGGCCCCAGGCCCCGCCCCGCCCAGACAGGCCCCGCCCCTCACCGCCCCCCGCCGGGACAGGCCCCGCCCCTCACCCGCCGGGACAGGCCCCAGGCCCCGCCCCCCGCCCAGACAGGCCCCGCCCCTCACCGCAGTCTTGCAGCAGCCGGGCCAGGCTCTGGAGCAGCATCTCCCGCGGGGCAGCCGGCGCCATCTGCGAGCGGCAGAGACGCGTCACGGGCCCCCGCAGCTGGCGCGGCCCAAGGCTCGAGCTCCCCGCGCCGCCCAGACTCGGCCTCCGCGCACTTCCGCCTCACCATAGAGCGCACGTGCCGCGGGCAGAGCGCCCACCAATCCCCGCGCGCCCCTCACTTCCGCCTCACCATAGAGCGCACGGGCCGCGGGCAGAGCGCCCCAATCCCCTCGCGCCCCTCACTTCCGCCTCACCATAGAGCGCACGGGCCGCGGGCAGAGCGCCCCAATCCCCTCGCGCCCCTCACTTCCGCCTCACCATAGAGCGCACGGGCCGCGGGCAGAGCGCCCACCAATCCCCTCGCGCCCCTCACTTCCGCCTCACCATAGAGCGCACGTGCCGCGGGCAGAGCGCCCCAGTCCCCGCGCGCCCCTCACTTCCGCCTCACCATAGAGCGCACGTGCCCCGGTAGAGCGCCCACCAATCCCCGCGCGCCCCTCACTTCCGCCTCACCATAGAGCGCACGTGCCGCGGGCAGAGCGCCCCAGTCCCCGCGCGCCCCTCACTTCCGCCTCACCATAGAGCGCACGTGCCCCGGTAGAGCGCCCACCAATCCCCGCGCGCCCCTCACTTCCGCCTCACCATAGAGCGCACGTGCCGCGGGCAGAGCGCCCACCAATCCCCGCGCGCCCCTCACTTCCGCCTCACCATAGAGCGCACGGGCCGCGGGCAGAGCGCCCCAATCCCCGCGTGCCCCTCACTTCCGCCTCACCATAGAGCCCACGTGCCGCGGGCAGAGCGCCCCAGTCCCCGCGCGCCCCTCACTTCCGCCTCACCATAGAGCGCACATGCCGCGGGCAGAGCGCCCACCAATCCCCGCGCGCCCCTCACCGCCGCAGTACCATAGAGTCCGCCTCCACCACCAGGCAGGAGCAGAACGGACCACGAGGGTCGCTCCTAGCCCGCCCCCGCCAGGAGGCCCCAGCGCGCAGGGGTGAGGGGGGCGGAGCCTACCTGGGGCGGGGCTCGGAGTGGGGGCGGCGCCTCCTCCCTTTATGAGGATCCCACGGCGAGGCGGGGCCAGGAAGGGGGCGGGGCAAGGGGCGGGGCGGGGCGGGGCGGGGCGGGGCCGACCATCCAGAATCCACCCGCCCCGCGCCACGGGGGGGGGCTGAGATGTGCGGGGACCGGCCGGGCACCTGGCGCTGGGCACTGCGGGGGGGGGCTGAGATGTGCGGGGACCGGCCGGGCACCTGGCGCTGGGCACTGCGGGGGGGGGGCTGAGATGTGCGGGGACCGGCCATGCACCTGGCGCTGGGCACTGCGGGGGGGGGCTGAGATGTGCGGGGACCGGCCGGGTACCTGGCGCTGGGCACTGCGGGGGGGGGGGGGTGAGATGTGCGGGGACCGGCCGGGCACCTGGCGCTGGGCACTGCGGGGGGGGGGGCTGAGATGTGCGGGGACCGGCCATGCACCTGGCGCTGGGCACTGCGGGGGGGAGGGGCTGAGATGTGCGGGGACCGGCCATGCACCTGGCGCTGGGCACTGCGGGGGGGGGGGTGAGATGTGCGGGGACCGGCCGGGCACCTGGCGCTGGGCACTGCGGGGGGGGGGGTGAGATGTGCGGGGACCGGCCGGGCACCTGGCGCTGGGCACTGCGAGGGGGGGGGGCTGAGATGTGCGGGGACCGGCCATGCACCTGGCGCTGGGCACTGCGGGGGGGGGCTGAGATGTGCGGGGACCGGCCGGGCACCTGGCGCTGGGCACTGCGGGGGGGGGTGAGATGTGCGGGGACCGGCCATGCACCTGGCGCTGGGCACTGCGGGGGGGAGGGGCTGAGATGTGCGGGGACCGGCCATGCACCTGGCTCTGGGCACTGCGGGGGGGGGGGGGGGTGAGATGTGCGGGGACCGGCCGGGCACCTGGCGCTGGGCACTGCGGGGGGGAGGGGCTGAGATGTGCGGGGACCGGCCGGGCACCTGGCGCTGGGCACTGCGGGGGGGGGGGGGGCTGAGATGTGCGGGGACCGGCCGGGCACCTGGCGCTGGGCACTGCGGGGGGGGGGGGCTGAGATGTGCGGGGACCGGCCGGGCACCTGGCCCTGGGCACTGCGGGGGGGGGGGGTGAGATGTGCGGGGACCGGCCGGGCACCTGGCGCTGGGCACTGCGGGGGGGGGCTGAGATGTGCGGGGACCGGCCATGCACCTGGCGCTGGGCACTGCGGGGGGGGGCTGAGATGTGCGGGGACCGGCCGGGCACCTGGCGCTGGGCACTGCGGGGGGGGGGTGAGATGTGCGGGGACCGGCCATGCACCTGGCGCTGGGCACTGCGGGGGGGGGGGTGAGATGTGCGGGGACCGGCCATGCACCTGGCGCTGGGCACTGCGGGGGGGAGGGGCTGAGATGTGCGGGGACCGGCCATGCACCTGGCGCTGGGCACTGCGGGGGGGGGGTGAGATGTGCGGGGACCGGCCGGGCACCTGGCGCTGGGCACTGCGGGGGGGGGGGTGAGATGTGCGGGGACCGGCCGGGCACCTGGCGCTGGGCACTGCGGGGGGGGGGGGTGAGATGTGCGGGGACCGGCCGGGCACCTGGCGCTGGGCACTGCGGGGGGGGGGGGGGGGCTGAGATGTGCGGGGACCGGCCGGGCACCTGGCGCTGGGCACTGCGGGGGGGGGCTGAGATGTGCGGGGACCGGCCGGGCACCTGGCGCTGGGCACTGCGGGGGGGGGGGGTGAGATGTGCGGGGACCGGCCATGCACCTGGCGCTGGGTACTGCGGGGGGGAGGGGCTGAGATGTGCGGGGACCGGCCATGCACCTGGCGCTGGGCACTGCGGGGGGGGGGGTGAGATGTGCGGGGACCGGCCGGGCACCTGGCGCTGGGCACTGCGGGGGGGAGGGGCTGAGATGTGCGGGGACCGGCCGGGCACCTGGCGCTGGGCACTGCGGGGGGGGGGGGCTGAGATGTGCGGGGACCGGCCGGGCACCTGGCGCTGGGCACTGCGGGGGGGGGGGGGCTGAGATGTGCGGGGACCGGCCGGGCACCTGGCGCTGGGCACTGCGGGGGGGGGGGGCTGAGATGTGCGGGGACCGGCCATGCACCTGGCGCTGGGCACTGCGGGGGGGGGGTGAGATGTGCGGGGACCGGCCATGCACCTGGCGCTGGGCACTGCGGGGGGGGGGGGGTTGAGATGTGCGGGGACCGGCCGGGCACCTGGCGCTGGGCACTGCGGAGGGGGGGGGGTGAGATGTGCGGGGACCGGCCATGCACCTGGCGCTGGGCACTGCGGGGGGGGGGGTGAGATGTGCGGGGACCGGCCATGCACCTGGCGCTGGGCACTGCGGGGGGGGGGTGAGATGTGCGGGGACCGGCCGGGCACCTGGCGCTGGGCACTGTGGGGGGGGGGGCTGAGATGTGCGCGGACCGGCCATGCACCTGGCGCTGGGCACTGCGGGCGGGGGGTGAGATGTGCGGGGACCGGCCATGCACCTGGCGCTGGGCACTGCGGGGTGGGGGGTGAGATGTGCGGGGACCGGCCGGGCACCTGGCGCTGGGCACTGCGGGGGGGGGCTGAGATGTGCGGGGACCGGCCATGCACCTGGCGCTGGGCACTGCGGGGGGGGGGCTGAGATGTGCGGGGACCGGCCGGGCACCTGGCGCTGGGCACTGCGGGGGGGGGGGGCTGAGATGTGCGGGGACCGGCCGGGTACCTGGCGCTGGGCACTGGGGGGGGGGGCTGAGATGTGCGGGGACCGGCCGGGTACCTGGCGCTGGGCACTGCGGGGGGGGGGTGAGATGTGCGGGGACCGGCCGGGCACCTGGCGCTGGGCACTGGGGGGGGGGGCTGAGATGTGCGGGGACCGGCCGGGCACCTGGCCCTGGGCACTGCGGGGGGAGGGGGCTGAGATGTGCGGGGACCGGCCGGGTACCTGGCGCTGGGCACTGGGGGGGGGGGGCTGAGATGTGCGGGGACCGGCCGGGTACCTGGCGCTGGGCACTGCGGGGGGGGGGGTGAGATGTGCGGGGACCGGCCGGGCACCTGGCGCTGGGCACTGGGGGGGGGGGCTGAGATGTGCGGGGACCGGCCGGGCACCTGGCCCTGGGCACTGCGGGGGGGGGGGGGCTGAGATGTGCGGGGACCGGCCGGGTACCTGGCGCTGGGCACTGGGGGGGGGGGCTGAGATGTGCGGGGACCGGCCGGGTACCTGGCGCTGGGCACTGCGGGGGGGGGGTGAGATGTGCGGGGACCGGCCGGGTACCTGGCCCTGGGCACTGGGGGGGGGGGCTGAGATGTGCGGGGACCGGCCGGGTACCTGGCGCTGGGCACTGCGGGGGGGGGGGGTGAGATGTGCGGGGACCGGCCGGGCACCTGGCGCTGGGCACTGCGGGGGGGGGTAGCTGGAGCGGGGGACGCTGGCGGCTGGCGCCGAAGGTGCGCGGCGCTGCGGCGCTTGGCCGAGCGGGCGGGATGCGGGCGCGGAGCTGCCGTGTGGGCGGGGACCGCGTGCGCCGGAAGCGCGCAGGTACCGCGGGGGCCGAGCCGCTGTTTGCGCCACGCGGGGCGGGGCGAGCCGGTCGCCAGAGCTGCTGTCGCGGGCGGCGCGTGTCTCCATCGCCGGCTGGCGGGGCCAGATGCGGCGCGGGGCTGCTCGGCTGCAGGGGAAGCGGAGGCGGCCGCGGCGCCCGGTCCAGCCGCCCTCCCCAGCCCCCGACAGCTGCCTGGCCCGGCGGGGCTGGCCCGAGCCCTGCGCAGCGCTGTGCCCGGGGACCCCTGGCCGGAGGCGAGCGGCTGCGAGGTAGGGCACCGGCCGCCGGACTCCATCGCCCTTGCTCGGCAGGCGTGTGACCGGAGCCGGGCGTCCCCTGTGGCTGCTTCCTGCCGCAGCCCTGGGCAGGGGTTCGCCCGTCCGCCTTGCTGCGCGCTGTCCCTGTGCTTGAGGGCCGCGGTGCCGGCCAGCCCGGGGCGCCTGGGGAGCGGGCAGCGGGCAGCATGCAGGGGCTGGGAAGGCTGGTGAACAGACCGCACAATTGCAGGGTTAGCTGACCGGTACCTGGGGCGTGGAGGTGGGCCCTTGCCTTCCTGCTGCAGGCTCCTGGTGGCCTGGTTCCCCTGCAAACTGTTTCCCTCTCCAGAGCCGAGTGCCAGCCTGGCTGGCCTGCGAGCCTCGCCTGCTGACCCAGGCTGTATGGCACCTGTCACACCGGCACCCGCTGTAGTGCTGTGTGTCCGCAGGCAGTGTCCATGCACCCTACGCATGGGTCCCTCTCCCACTGCTGCAGGCTCTCAGGCCCAGCCTGCACATCTGTCTCTTGTCACTGCAGGGCCCTGCGTGCATGCAGTCCATGTGTAATCAGCCAGCGCTCTGGCATCGCACAGCTGCAGGCGGGACGGTCAGGGGGGCCGACTCCGCGTCTTGCTTTCTCAGCAGTGTGTCCCCTCCACAGCCAGAAACCCCCTTGTAGGGATCTGCCCTGTGATGTCCCTGGGGGGTTAATACCTCACTATCTCTGCCTCCATGGGAGGAGTGCTCTATCCTGTCTCTGCCAGTGGAGGCTGCAGGGGGGAGGTGAAAGCCTGGCCACAGGTTGGCCCATCTGAGGTAACCAGCATCGCTCCCTTTCTGAATGCTCCTGTGGTGGCGAGTCCCCTTGGTTCACGAGGTGCCGCAAAAATGTTTTTCTTTTCTTTCCGGTTACATTTGGTAACGTCAGTTTCATCTCGTGTCCCTTGTTCTTGTGTTAGGAGAGCAGCAGAAACATCTTCTCTCTTCTTGGCAGGCTTGTGTATCTGTGCGCCTCTTTTTTCTTGTATACGTCTGTCCTCTTCCGTAGTTCCCCTCCTCTCCTCTCCTCTCTCCTCTCCTCTCCTCTCCTCTCCTCTCCTCTCCAGTCCCAGTCATGTCAACCGCTCTGCATAAGAAAGTCTTCCCGACCTGAAATCCTTCTCCTTGCTTGCCTTTGAATGCCCCCTGCTCCTCTTTCTAGTGGCTTGACCGTCTAGCACCAAAGCTCTTAAGTCTCTAGCTCCACGCTGGCCATCCCCTCTGACTGCATCTGGCTTGATCTCAGCCTGCTTAGCTGGGGCTGCTGCTTTTCATGGAGGTTAAGAGATGAAAATGCCTCTCAGGCCACCTCAGAACTCCTTTTCCAGAGATCCAGAACAGAATTGTTCTTTCCAGTCTCGTTTTCAGTGTACTGAGCAGAGGAGCTCCTGCCACCCCCTGAGGAGACTGCTCCAGACCTTGGCAAATATTCCTACCTAGCTAGGTGAGTGCACCTGCTACAAAGTCCCTTGACTGAGTGGTCAGTGGGCCCTTCTTACAAAGCACCACCCATTTCGGTGTCACTCCCGATCCAGAAACAAGAGAGGACCAAATTCAGAGGTGGTCTGGGGAGGCTGCTTACTGTGAGACTACCTGAAATGTACTAGTGCCTACGCTAGGGCCCATTCTTCCAACGGGGAAGAGTCTTAAGGCCTCCATGATAAGAGCAGCCAGAATGGGTCAGTCCAAAGGTCCATGTGGCCCAGGAGCCTGTCTGCCCACAGCAGCCAATGCCAGATGCCCCAGAGGGAATGAACACAACAGGAATCCTCCCGTGATCCCTCCCGTCTCCCATTTCCAGTCTCTGACAAACAGAGGCCAGGGACACCATCCCTGCCCATCCTGGCTAACAGCCACTGATGGACCCAACCTCCATGAATCTATCTAGCTCTTTTTTTAACCCTGTTTCCTGGTCTTCACAACCTCCTCAGGCGAGGAGTTCCACAGGTTGACTGTGCACTGAGTGAAGAAAAACTTCTTTTGGTTTGTTTAAACCTGCTGCCTATTAATGTTATTTGGTGACTCTAGTTCTTATATTGTGGGAATAAGTAAATAACTTGTCCTTGTTCACTTTTCCTGCACCACTCATGATTTTATAGACCTCTGTCATATACCCCTTACTCGTCTCTTTTCCAAGCGGACAAGTTCCTGCAGGTTGCTCCAAGGGGAAGGTTCCTAGCACAGAATCTGACAAGTAAAGGGAGCACCGTGCAGAGTTGCCTAAGCTACCGTAACATGCCTCCTTTAACTTCTGCCCCCCATTCTGGTCAGTTGCTTTCCTGGCTGATTCCTCTTTCCCAGTCCCTCTTGCTATGAGTGACGCCAGTGGAGACAGTCTCTCTTCCGCTCAGCTAGACCGGGCCAAATGCAGGACAGAAGCATAGGGTCCCGCTGCATGCGCGTTGGTGGGAGTGGGCTAGTGTCATTCATGAGCTGAGTGGAATGGGAAGATGCATGAGTCAAACCAGCTCAAGCTCTTGTAGATTTTCTTAGCCTCCCCTGTGGACCTGGGCTGCGGTCGTGCGGCTGCTACTGTGAATGAATTCTTTTGGGCACGCTGAATCATGGGCCTCCAGGCAGCCTTGCAGACAGTACAGCAATGAAGGTCTCGGTGCTAACCGTTTCTTCGGCAGTGGTTTTTTCTTGGGTCCCTCGTGCAAACCCACGTGGAGCCCGTAGCAGACTGAGATGTCTGTGTTCGCTTGTAGATCTTTGCCGCCCAGTTTCCTCGTATTCAGCCTGCATTTCCCTTTCTTCATTTCAGACTGCTCCTCTGAGTGGCACGCTATTGGGCTACCTGAAGAACCATTTCTTCCGCAGTGTTCAGGCAGGTGTGAGATCTGTCTAGACTGCTGGCACGTTCTCTCCACTGCCTGCCTTGTCCTGCTCTCTTCCCATAGGTTATGCCACTCCCCAGGCTTGCTGGATGCCTGCACATGAAGGAGAAAGGCTGAGATCCAACCAGACTTGGCATGACAGTCCGTAGGACCTGACTCAACATGGCAGCTGGAGAGTCCCTTCCCGTAGCAGGAGCCTTCGTCAGCCGGCAGCAGGTGAGGTGGAAGTCCAGCAGCCGTGTGTCTGGCTCTTGCGAGGGCTGCCCTGCGCTTTCAGGGCTGTGTGAAGAGACCCGTGTTCTGGCCTGGGCCGTGTTCTGGCCTGGGCATCGCCGAGTCTGAAGGAGTCCTCGTTGGCCTCCCGAGTGTCCCCTGTGCCCTGGCCTCAGTGAGTCAGAGAGCAGACAGTGCACTGGGCTTGGCTCAGTGGTGGCTGTGAAGACTTTTGAGAGACAAAGGGCCCCCTGCCCTCTCGGGGGCGCCCCTAGGCCCGGCCCCCTGCCCTCTCGGGGGCGCCCCTGGCTGACACCCGGGACCCGGCCCCCTGCCCTCTCGGGGGCGCCCCTGGACCTGGCCCCCTGCCCTCTCAGGGGCGCCCCGACTGACGCCCGGGACCCGGCCCCCTGCCTTCTCGGGGGTGCCCCTAGGCCCGGCCCCCTGCCCTCTCGGGGGTGCCCCTGGACCCAGCCCCCGCCCTCTTGGGGGCGCCCCTGGCTAACACCCAGGACCCGGCCCCCTGCCCTCTCGGGGATGCCCCTGGCTGACGCCCGGGCCCGAGGTGAATGGCGATGACGGACGGACGGGCAGAGCCTGCCTCAGAGCACTAAGAGACTCTCTCCTAACCACTTGCTTGTGAAAAGCGTTTCAGTGGGGGCCTTGCACTTCTCAGCAGCACCGGGTCTTTTGTGCCCCCTTCTCCCTCCTGCCTCACGGCCCTTGTGGCCCAGCAGGACTGGCCCCACCCGCGGCAGCGGCCACCCCGCGCTCCTGTCAGGGCTGTGCAGAGGGCCGTGTCCCTGCCGGGGCTGATTGCCAGGGGGCAGGGCGGCCGGGGTTCCCGCGCAAGCCACAGGCGGGTGGCAGCTCCTGACGGCGTGGCGCGTTCCCTGCCGGGGCTGATTGCTAGGGGGCAGGGCAGCCGGGGTTCCCGCGCAAGCCACAGGCGGGTGGCAGCTCCTGACGGCGTGGCGCGTTCCCTGCCGGGGCTGATTGCCAGGGGGCAGGGCGGCCGGGGTTCCCGCGCAAGCCACAGGCGGGTGGCAGCTCCTGACGGCGTGGCGCGTTCCCTGCCGGGGCTGATTGCTAGGGGCAGGGCGGCCGGGGTTCCCGCGCAAGCCACAGGCGGGTGGCAGCTCCTGACGGCGTGGCGCGTTCCCTGCCGGGGCTGATGGCTAGGGGGCAGGGCAGCCGGGGTTCCCGCGCAAGCCACAGGCGGGTGGCAGCTCCTGACGGCGTGGTGCGTTCCCTGCCGGGGCTGATGGCTAGGGGGCAGGGCGGCCGGGGTTCCCGCACAAGCCACGGGCGGGTGGCAGCTCCTGACGGCGTGGCGCGTTCCCTGCCGGGGCTGATTGCCAGGGGGCAGGGCAGCCGGGGTTCCCGCACAAGCCACAGGCGGGTGGCTGCTCCTGATGGCGTGGCGCGTTCCCTGCCAGGGCTGATTGCTAGGGGGCAGGGCGGCCGGGGTTCCCGCGCAAGCCACAGGCGGGTGGCAGCTCCTGACGGCGTGGCACGTTCCCTGCCGGGGCTGGTTGCTAGGGGGCAGGGCAGCCGGGGTTCCCGCGCAAGCCACAGGCGGGTGGCAGCTCCTGACGGCGTGGCGCGTTCCCTGCCGGGGCTGGTTGCTAGGGGGCAGGGTGGCCGGGGTTCCCGCGCAAGCCACAGGCGGGTGGCAGCTCCTGACGGCGTGGCGCGTTCCCTGCCGGGGCTGATTGCTAGGGGGCAGGGCAGCCGGGGTTCCCGCGCAAGCCACAGGCGGGTGGCAGCTCCTGACGGCGTGGCGCGTTCCCTGCCGGGGCTGATTGCTAGGGGGCAGGGCAGCCGGGGTTCCCGCGCAAGCCACAGGCGGGTGGCTGCTCCTGACGGCGTGGCGCGTTCCCTGCCGGGGCTGATTGCTAGGGGGCAGGGCAGCCGGGGTTCCCGCGCAAGCCACAGGCAGGTGGCAGCTCCTGACGGCGTGGCGCGTTCCCTGCCGGGGCTGATTGCTAGGGGGCAGTGCAGCCGGGGTTCCCGCGCAAGCCACAGGCGGGTGGCAGCTCCTGACGGCGTGGCGCGTTCCCTGCCGGGGCTGATTGCTAGGGGGCAGGGCAGCCGGGGTTCCCGCGCAAGCCACAGGCGGGTGGCAGCTCCTGACGGCGTGGCGCGTTCCCTGCCGGGGCTGATTGCTAGGGGGCAGGGCAGCCGGGGTTCCCGCGCAAGCCACAGGCGGGTGGCTGCTCCTGACGGCGTGGCGCGTTCCCTGCCGGGGCTGATTGCTAGGGGGCAGGGCAGCCGGGGTTCCCGCGCAAGCCACAGGCAGGTGGCAGCTCCTGACGGCGTGGCGCGTTCCCTGCCGGGGCTGATTGCTAGGGGGCAGTGCAGCCGGGGTTCCCGCGCAAGCCACAGGCAGGTGGCAGCTCCTGACGGCGTGGCGCGTTCCCTGCCGGGGCTGATTGCTAGGGGGCAGGGCAGCCGGGGTTCCCGCGCAAGCCACAGGCGGGTGGCAGCTCCTGACGGCGTGGCGCATTCCCTGCCGGGGCTGATGGCTAGGGGGCAGTGCAGCCGGGGTTCCCGCGCAAGCCACAGGCGGGTGGCAGCTCCTGACGGCGTGGTGAGTTCCCTGCCGGGGCTGATGGCTAGGGGCAGGGCGGCCGGGGTTCCCACACAAGCCACAGGCGGGTGGCAGCTCCTGACGGCGTGGCGCGTTCTCTGCCGGGGCTGATTGCCAGGGGGCAGGGCAGCCGGGGTTCCCACGCAAGCCACAGGCGGGTGGCAGCTCCTGACGGCGTGGCGCATTCCCTGCCGGGGCTGATTGCCAGGGGGCAGGGCAGCCGGGGTTCCCGCGCAAGCCACAGGCGGGTGGCAGCTCCTGACGGCGTGGCGCGTTCCCTGCCGGGGCTGATTGCTAGGGGGCAGGGCAGCCGGGGTTCCCGCGCAAGCCACAGGCGGGTGGCAGCTCCTGACGGCGTGGCGCGTTCCCTGCCGGGGCTGATTGCTAGGGGGCAGGGCAGCCGGGGTTCCCGCGTAAGCCACAGGCGGGTGGCAGCTCCTGACGGCGTGGCGCGTTCCCTGCCGGGGCTGATTGCTAGGGGGCAGGGCAGCCGGGGTTCCCGCGCAAGCCACAGGCGGGTGGCAGCTCCTGACGGCGTGGCGCGTTCCCTGCCGGGGCTGATTGCTAGGGGGCAGGGCAGCCGGGGTTCCCGCGCAAGCCACAGGCGGGTGGCAGCTCCTGACGGCGTGGCGCGTTCCCTGCCGGGGCTGATTGCTAGGGGGCAGGGCGGCCGGGGTTCCCGCGCAAGCCACAGGCGGGTGGCAGCTCCTGACGGCGTGGCGCGTTCCCTGCCGGGGCTGATTGCTAGGGGGCAGGGTAGCCGGGGTTCCCACGCAAGCCACAGGCGGGTGGCAGCTCCTGACGGCGTGGCGCGTTCCCTGCCGGGGCTGATGGCTAGGGGCAGGGCAGCCGGGGTTCCCGCGCAAGTCACAGGCGGGTGGCAGCTCCTGACGGCGTGGCGCGTTCCCTGCCGGGGCTGATGGCTAGGGGGCAGGGCAGCCGGGGTTCCCGCGCAAGCCACAGGCGGGTGGCAGCTCCTGACGGCGTGGCGCGTTCCCTGCCGGGGCTGATTGCTAGGGGCAGGGCGGCCGGGGTTCCCGCGCAAGCCACAGGCGGGTGGCAGCTCCTGACGGTGTGGCGCGTTCCCTGCTGGGGCTGCCAGCAGGCTGGGAGCTCGGGGGAGGTTGGCTGAGGCCATTTTGCTGCCTGTTCCTGCTCAGCACAGAGCTGTCACAGTTGGGCCTCCTGTAACCATGGAAACGGAGGAGTCCACACCAGCTCAGCACTGGCATTTTGGGTTACGCGGATGGAAAATTTTACCAGCTGCTTCCGCTTAGGAGGTGGGAAGGGCAGCCTTGCTGGGCCTGGATGCTCCAGCTAGTGGCAGCCTCTGCGGAGAGAGAGCCCTAAGGAAGCCAGCTGGATTCAGCTGCCCCAGAGAGGGGAGAGTGTGGGGCAGCCCGTGTCGTGGGAGCCTCACTCGCTGGAGCCTCGAGAGCGGCGCTGGGACGTTGAGCGAGGACGCTCCGGAGGGAGCAGCAGGGATGGAGGAGGAGAACTAGCGGGGTCCCTGCAGAGGGAAGGATGAGGAGCAGCAGCCGGAACTGAGCCAGGGGAAGTTCCAGCTACAAATTGGCTAGGCTCCTTGCCTGGGAGGCCACGTAGGCCACGGGCCGGGCCCCTCCCCAGTGGCTGTTGTATGCACCTTGGCTGGGGAGAGATGGGAGCAACTCAGACCAGGTACTAGTGGCTGTGATCGAGGTGGGGGTCAGGCTAGGGGACCTGCTGGGTTTTTCCTGGCTCCCCCAAGTGCTTTCATAGCCTGCATCCCCGTGGGTGGCAGCTCCTGAGCCCATGGGAAGTGCTGTGCCGTTCATGGGGCCCGAGATCGGGGGCTTGGCGGGGCTTGCTTGTGACCTGGCCGTTTCTGTGCAGGACCACGTGAATACTGAGGAAGCCGCTCTCTGTGCAGAGGATGACGAGGATTTGGATAAGACCTTGTCAATCCAGAGGTTCGGGGACCTGATAAGCAAGTCAGCGTCACGGGATCTGGAGGAGCAGAGACGCAGCTACAATGAGAGAGATTTTGAATGTATGTAGCTTTGAACACTGCCTGCCCGCGTGCTCGCACCTGCCCAGCCCACCAAACCCCCCCAGCTCAGCCTGGCCTGCAGGCCCTGGCCAGGTGCTGTTCACCCCCTTCCTGCAGGCTGGTCGTGACATGGTTGCAGATATGCCGGCTCAGCCCCACTGTCTACCCGCTGCTCGGTAGGTCTCCTTGCAAGGGGGGAAGCCACTTTGGGTCCCTAGACTAGCTGGGAAGCCACGCGTCTCCTCGGTCTCACAGCTGGGGCCGTCCCGGCAAGGCCACAGCACTTCCCGTTTCTGGGTAAGAGCATGGCTTGGCCTGCTGTCTGTGGCGAGGACGCTTCCCAGTGTGGCCAGGAGCCAGGCTGCCTTCCGGGGCCACAGACAGACAGCTCCAAAGCGCCTGGTGCCACTGGTCCAGACCTGCCTCTCGGCGTCTCAGTAGCAGCCGGGACGCTAGCCAGGGTCACGTTCTGCATAGCAGTGTGGTGGCCTCCCCCCTCCCAGGGTATCAGAGCGACCAGCTGGGGGAGGTGATCCGGGTTAGCTGCAGTTGGCGAGGGACGACTGTCGTTGTCTCCCTCAGCACCTGAAGGTGGGGTCCAATACAAGGTATTTGCTCACCAGCCGTGTCTCTCAGAACCCTTTAGGTTCACTGTGCAGCTACAGCAGTAGAGACACGCACCAGAGCTGTTCGCAGAACGGGCAGAGCAACAGAGACCCCTCAGCAGTTAGGGGTGTGGCACAGAGAGGGAGAGGGGGCAGGGCGTGGCTAGACAGTGTGGAGCACGTTTTCAAAGCTCCGTGGTTTCATTGCACAGCGGTTTCAGTCGATTTTCCAGTTTAGATTTTGGGACAATCTCAAATGTGCTATTACACTTCACATATTTCACTCATGCTGCTTTCTGGTTGAGCTCGCTTGGCATTTCTGTAAAACAAGCACTGATGTTTCTGAGGGGCAGCCTGTTAGTCTGTTTCAGCAAAACAATTTTAGTACCACAGAAGCTTTGGTGAGTTGCAACTCGCTTTGTCAGATGCACGATGTGAAAGAAAAAGAAACAGCTGGCCAGGATACAGAGATGGGAGTGTTTCATCAGAGCTAATTCAATCTGTGTGGATATGGATTTTCTCACCTTCTTAGCCACATCCACCCTGACTGAATTAACTCTCATCTCTGTATCCCTAGTATCTGATTCTTTCACTGCATGCATCTGACAAAGGGAGTTGTGTGACGGCGCGTTGGGGTCCCCCGTCCCCTGCACCCCCGGAATGGCACGAACAGACTCCACCAGCCGGTAGAACAGAGGGAGTTTATTGCTTCTCCAGGATACAGCCCAGCACAGATGTCATCAGGTTACAGGGCAGGCCTAGGATGCCTCAGCCCCCCTTGATATGGGGGGGGGGTCTCGGCTTCTAAACCCCCCAGCCTGTTGCTGAGGCTGCTTCCTCTATCCTCCCAGACAGAAACTAATTAACTCTCCTCCAGCCCTGCCCCCCAGCCAGGGCAGCATCCACCTTCCTTTGTTCCTCTCTATGGGGGGTAGCTGGTCAGACAGGTTGAGATACCCTCTTTGCATAATGACTCATCGCCTGTCTTGCTCCGTGATGCTACAGACAGTAGCCAGTGAGTTAGCAAGTTACCCCCCACTGCGTCACAAGTTGGAACCACAAAAGCTTCTGCTGTAATGAAATTGTTTGTTAGTCTTTGAGGTGTCACCAGACTCCTGGTGGTTTTTACTGATGCTTTCCATTTCTTAAAAGCACCCCTGACTTGCTTATTGCTCATGCTGCCATCTGCTACTAGAGGCCATATTTTCAAAATGTCATTGCACATAAGAACGGCCGTACTGGGTCAGACCAAAGGTCCATCTAGCCCAGTATCCTGTCTACCGACAGTCGCCAGCACCAGGTGCCCCAGAGAGGGTGGACCGAAGACAATGATCAAGCGATTTGAGGGGTGGGTGAGATTCTGTAGCCTGCACTGTGCAGGGGGTCAGACTAGATGATCATAATGGTCCCTTCTGACCTTAAAGTCTATGAATCTCCTGCCATCCTTCTCCAGCCTCTGACAGACAGAGGCCAAGGACACCATTTTATCCCCTGGCTAATAGCCTTTTATGGACCTAACCTCCAGGAAATTATCTAGCTTCCCTTTAAACTCTATTATAGTCCTAGCCTTCACAGCCTCCTCTGGCAAGGAGTTCCACAGGTTGACTACACGCTGTGTGAAGAGGAACTTTTGCTTATTAGTTTTAAACCTGCTACCCATTAATTTCATTTGGTGTCCTCTAGTTCTTCTGTTATGGGAACTAATAAATAACTTTTCTTTATTCGCTCTCTCCACTCCACTCATGATTTTATAGACCTCTATCATATCCCCCCTCAGTCTCCTCTTTTCTAAACTGAAAAGTCCCAGTCGCTTTAACCTCTCCTCATATGGGACCCATTCCAAACCCCTAATCATTTTAGTTGCCCTTTTCTGAACCCTTTCCAAGGCCAAAATATCTTTTTTGAGGTGAGGAGACCACATCTGTACACAGTACTCAAGATGTGGGCGTGCCATAGTTTTATACAGGGGCAGTAAGATATTCTGGGTCTTATTTTCTATCCCTTTCCTAATAATTCCTAGCATCCTATTTGCCTTTTTGACCGCCGCTGCACACTGTGTGGAAGTTTTCAGAGAACTGTCCACAATAACAGCAAGATCTCTTTCCTGATTTGTCGTAGCCAAATTAGCCCCCATCATACTGTACGTATAGTTGGGGTTATTTTTCCTGATGTGCATTACTTTACACTTATCCACATTAAATTTCATTTGCCATTTTGTTGCCCAATCACTCAGTTTGGTGAGATCTTCTTGGAGTCCCTCACAGTCTGCTTCTGTCTTGACTATCCTAAACAGTTTGGTATCATCTGCAAACTTTACCACCTCACTGCTTACCCCTTTCTCCAGATCATTTATGAATAAGTTGAAAAGGATTGGTCCCAGGACTGACCCTTGGGGTACACCACTAGTTACCCCTCTCCATTCTGAAAATTTACCATTTATTCCTACCCTTTGTTTCCTGTCTTTTAACCAGTTCTTAATCCAAGAAAGGACCTTCCTTTTTATCCCATGGCAATGTAATTTACACAAGAGCCTTTGGTGAGGGACCTTGTCAAAGGCTTTCTGAAAATCCAAGTATACTATATCTACTGGATTCCCCCTTGTCCGCATGTTTGTTAACCCCTTCAAAGAACTCTAACAGATTAGGAAGACATGATTTCCCTTTACAGAAACCATGCTGACTTTTGTCCAACAAATTATGTTCTTCTACATGCTTCACAATTTTATTCTTTACTATTGTTTTGAATAATTTGTCTGGTACTGAAGTTAGACTTACCGGTCTGTAATTGCCAGGATCGCCTCTAGAGCCCTTTTTAAATATTGGTGTCACGTTGGCTACCTTCCAGTCATTAGGTACGGAAGCCGATTTAAAGGATAGGTTACAAACCACAGATAATAGCTCAGCAATTTCCCATTTGAGTTCTTTTAGAACCCTTGGATGAATGCCATCCGGTCCCGGAGATTTGTTAACATTAAGTTTTTCTATTTGTTCCAAAACCTCCTCTAATCCGGGACAGTTCCTCAATTCATCACACACAAAGGACGGTGCAGATTTGGAAATCTCCCTAACGTCCTCAGCTGTGAAGACTGAAGCAAAGAAATCATTTAGTTTATCTGTAATGGCTTTATTGTCCTTGATTGCTCCTTTTGTATCTCGATTGTCTAGGGGACCCACAGGTTTTTTAGCAGGCTTCCTGCTTCTAATGTACTTAAAAAACATTTTATTTCTTTTTGAGTTTTTGGCTAGCTGTTTTTTTGCTTTTCTTATTACATGTTTACACTTGATTTGACAGTGTTTATGTTCCTTTCTATTTATCTCACTAGGATTGGACTTCCACTTCTTAAAAGATACCTTTTTGTCCCCCACTGCTTCTTTTACATGGTGGTTAAGCCACGGTGACTTTTTTTTAGGTCTCTTGCTGTTTTTTAATTTGGGGTAAACATTTAAGTTGGGCCTCTATGGTGTCTTTAAAAAGTTTGCATGCAGATTGCAGGGATTTGGCTCTAGTCACTGTGCCTTTTAATTTCTGTTTAACCAACCTCCTCATTTTTGTGTAATTCCCCTTTTTGAAATTAAATGCCAGAGTGCTGTTCTGCTGAGGTGTTCTTCCCACCACAGGAATGTTGAATGTTATTATATTATGGTCACTATTCCCAAGCGGTCCTGTAACGGTTATATCCTGGACCTGATCCTGCGCTCCACTCAGGACTAAATCGAGAATTGCCTCTCCCCTTGTGGGTTCCTGCACCAGCTGCTCCAAGAAGCAGTCATTTAAGCCATTGAGAAATTGTATGTCTGCTTCTCTTCCTGAGGTGACATGTATCCAGTCAATATGGGGGTAATTAAAATCCCCCATTATTAGAGTTCTCTATTTTGGTAGCCTCTCTAATCTCCCTCAGCATTTCAATGTCAGTATCCCTGTCCTGGTCAGGTGGTCGGTAATATATCCCTACTGCTAATTTCTTATTATTGGAGCATGGAATTTCTATCCATAGCGATTCTATGGAACATGTTGATTCACTTAATATTTTTTATTTCGTTTTATTCTACATTATCTTTCACATACAGTGCCACTCCGCCACCCACCCGGCCTGCTCTATCCTTTCGATATATTTTATATCCCGGTATGATTGTGTCCCACAGACTTTCCTCATTCCACCAGGTTTCAGTGATGCCTATTATGTCAATCTCCTCATTTAATACGAGGTACTCTAGTTCACCCATCCTATTAGTCAGACTCCTAGCATTTGTGTACAAGCACTTTAAAAATTTGCCACTGCTTCTTTGTCTGCCCTTCCCTGATGCATTGGATTCCTTTGTATGCAGTTGTTTGTCAGCTCTGGCCAATGGTTTGCCCTCTCCCCTCCTCTCTTTCTGGCTACAGCTTAGAGAATCTCTATCAATGGATTCTCCTCTAAGAGAAGTCTCTCTCCGATTTACGTGCATCTCCGCACCAATCGGCTTTCCCCCATCTCTTAGTTTAAAAACTGCTCTACGGCCTTATTAATGTTTAGTGCCAGCAGTCTGGTTCCACCCTGGTTTAGGTGGAGCCCATCCTTCCTGTATAGGCTCCCCCTCTCCCAAAAGTGTCCCCAGATCCTAATAAAGCCAAACCCCTCTTCCCTACACCATCGTCTCATCCACGCATTGAGACTCTGAAGCTCTGCCTGCCAACCTGGCCCTGCGCATGGAACTGGAAGCATTTCTGAGAATGCCACCATAGAGGTCCTGGATTTCAGTCTCTTTCCTAGCAACCTAAATTTGGCCTCCAGGACATCTCTCCTACCTTTCCCTACGTCATTGGTACCTACATGTACCACGACCACCGGCTCCTCCCCAGCACTACGCATAAGTCTGTCTAGATGCTTTGAGAGATCCGCAACCTTCGCACCAGGCAGGCAAGTGACCATACGGTTCTCCCAGTCATCACAAACCCAACTATATGTTTCTAACGATCGAATCACCCACTACTAACACCTGCCTCTTCCTAACTGGCATTCCCTCCCCATCAGAGGTATCCTCAGTGCGAGAGGATACCGCAACATCCTCTGGGAGGAGGGTCCCAACTACGGGATGGTTTCCCTCTGCTCCCATTGAATGCTCTGTTCCCTTGAGACTTTCATCCTCCTTAAGAGCACTGGGGCTCTCAGACTGGAGGTGGGACAGTACTACAGTGTCCCGGAAAGTCTCATCAACATATCTCTCTACCTCCCTTAGCGCCTCCAGTTCAGCCACCCTGGCCTCCAAAGCCCAAACTCGGTCTCTGAGGGCCAGGAGCTCCTTGCAACGGGTGCACACATACGCCACCCCTCCACAGGGCAGGTAATCATACGTGTGACACTTGATGCAATAAACAGGATAGCCCCCACTCTGCTGCTCCTGTCTCCATGTTCCTTATGAATCAGTTTAAGTCTAAACTGGGCTTATGAAATGTCTAGAATATCGATTATTAGAAAAGTTAGGTTTAAAGAAGGTCAGAAGTCCTGGGCACTCCTGTGGCTTCACCCACCGCAAATGCCTTGCTGTGGATCGACGTAAACGAAAGGCTGGCCCCTCCTTGCTTTTGATCCAGATGTTTAAGAAGTAACCTTCCAGTGGAGCCGGCAGGCCCAGGCCTTGGCACACACGTGACTAAGGAGCAGATCTGTACCTGCACTCAGGTCTTGGGGTCCCTCCAGGGTTGTGCTCTCAGGGGCATCTGGCGTTTCTGTGAGCAAAGGAGGGCAATTGGTAAAGGGGCTGCCCTCTTCTGCCAAGCTAAGAAGCAGGGACGGCCTTTGCCCTCAGGGCTCTGTGGCCCCCTGGACAGCCTTCAGGAGGGCCCTCCCTTGCTGTGTGGTGTCCCGCACAGAGACAGCTCCATCACAGAGCATAACGAGGTGCCTAGCCAGAGTTACTCATCCTTGCCACATCCCTACAGAGGCTGGCGGTCGCACTGTGGGCTGCCCCCGCCCTCCATCCCCCTGTCACTGCCGTGTTCATCACTTCTCCCTCTGTCTTTCTCAGTCCACCGCCAGACCTCCCACCACATCCACCATCCCCTCTCCACCCACCTGCCGCCTGCCCTCAAGTTCCACAAGAGGCTCCCTCATGCCAGCCGGAGGAAGAGGAGAAAGAGAAAAAAGAAAAAAACCTCGGTGCCCCCCTCAGACGTCACTCCCACCATCCAGGAAGTGGAGGAGGAGGAGGGGGATGAAGAGGAGGAAGGAGAGTCGGAGGCAGAGGAGGCCCTGGAGAGAGAGGTCTCACCAGAGTCTGAGACCGAGGCTCCTGAGAAGGATGCTCCTCAGTCTGAGCTTCCCAGCAAACCAAAGGCAAGGCTGCTGTAGAGGGGCCAGGGGAGTCCGGCACCCCCACGGGGTTCGTGAGGGTAGGGTAGGCCATGCTCTAGGTGGTGGGAGGAGGGGCTGGAATGGGTGGCATAGGTCTGCCTGGCTCCATGCCCGAGGGGGAGGGTTTGGGATGGCCCATTTCCTGGGTGGCAGAGGGGGGAATCGTCCTTTCCCGGCAGGGGGGTGGCGTCTGGCTTGCTCATGCAGGGCAGGGTCCAGCTCTCGTGCTCAGAGTTGTCTCCTCTGCAGTTCACCATTGGCAGTGACGAGGAGCCCTGTGCTGCTGGGGCCCTTGCATGGTTCCATGTGGAGAAGGAGCACAGCGGCCTATCCCGACTGCCGCCCCACGCTGGCCTGCTGCTGGAGACCGGCCCGGCCTCGCTCGGCAGGTAGGATGCGCTGGCCTGGGGCTGCCTGGTTATTCCAAGCATTGCATCGTGGCTGGTCACGTTTGCAGGTGGTACCAACCCTGGGGGGCAGGGAAAGAATAAAGGGGACAAAGCATTGATGCAGAGCAACCTGGAGCACTTGCTACACCGAGCACAAACCAGCCGCATGCACTGAACATGGCTGGGTGTAAGTGCCTGCCTCTGGGAACAGAGTGGAGACCACCCTGCAGGGCGGGGACTCGCTCTGCGGAGCAGTGTTGGGAGGGACAAGCGGGGGTGGGGCTGGCTAATCCACTGAACGGGAGCTCCCAGCGCACCGATGTGGTCGGAAGAGCCCATGGGCCCTGGGATGCATAAACCTCGGGGAGGCTGTTTGGCCTCTGTGCTTTGCTCTGGAGCCTCTCTCCAGGGCTGGGGCTCACAACTCAGGAAGGACGCTGATAAATTGTAGAGAAGAGCCACAAGAATGATTCCGGGTTAGAAAACCAGCAACCAGTTAGCAAACTTCGTATAGACCAGGCCTGGGCACGTTCTCCAGTGCTTGGATGGCCACACCCGTCTGACGCAGCGACGCCGACCTAGTGCTGTGTCGATGGGCGGCTCTCCGGAGGTGGAGAAGCTGCCCCGCCAGCAGAGTAATGTCTCCACCACAGGGACGCAGGCGTAGCACTGCATGGAGACTGGCTCGGACCGTGATAGCTTCCTGGAGCTCAGTCCCTTTCACTTGTCCCAGAGAATATTAACATGCGGCTTGATCACAGTGCACAGCTCTCCAGATCTTTGAGAATGGGTCTCCGTCTCCCCTGAGCCAATGGCTGGATGCTGAAGCTGGACAAATCCAGACTGGCAATCGGGCAACTTGTAAACGTGCTCTGGGAGCTGCTTAGTTCAAGCACGCAGCAGTAGCGTTTAGCTGCCGCTGAGCTAGATTGCCCTCCGCCCCCGCTGGTCAGCTGAGCTCCCTGCTCGTGTGGAGCTTTGAACCGCTGAGTGAGGCTCAGAAAACAGCTACAGCCACACAGCGACAGGGAACTTTGGTCTGGGGCCAGGGCGGAGGGGACCCATCCTCTGCCTCTCCGGCCCTGAGGATGATCCTGTAAGGAAAGTCCAAACACCTACACACAGGAGCTCAGACTGGGAGTGGCCCCTGCCCCTTCCCTCCCACCCGGTGCTCCCAGCTCTGCTTCGTGGCTGTTGCCTGGGTCCCTGTTTGTTTCCACAGCCTCCCCGGGCCCAGAGGGGGTCTGTCTCGGGGATGGGACAGGCACAAGTCCTGGAGCCAGCTGGTGAGCGGGCAGCGGGCGAGTTACGACCTGAAGGAGCGGGTATGCATCGGCAGCATGACCACTCTGGAGAGCACCGTGTACCAACGCGTCCCCACCGATGAAGCCGAGGCCCAGATGCTGGCGTCTGCTGACCTGGACGACATGAAAAGTGAGGCCCTGCTTTGTGACATTGAATGTGTCTCTGATACAAATGTCATCTACCCTCTACCTTGCTCCTGGGCCTCAGGCCTGGTATTCGCCCCCCCCCCCCCATCCATCCCTTGGGCCTCAGGCCTGGTATTCACCCCCCCCCCCCCATCCATCCCCTGGGCCTCAGACCTGGTATTTTCCTCCCCCCACCCCATCCATCCCCTGGGCCTCAGGCCTGGTATTCGCCCCCCCATCCATCGCCCATGCCTCAGGCCTGGTATTTCCCCCCATCCATCGCCTGAGACTCAGGCCTGGGTGTCCCCATCCCCCCCAGCCCATCTGCTGAGCCTCAGGCCTGGGCATTTCCCCTCCCCGCCCCCCCAATCTATTCTCTGGGCCTCAGTCCTGGGCATTTCCCCCGCTCCCAGCTCATCTGCTGGACATTCCCTCCTGGCCCTGGGCCCGGCCCCTTGGTTGTAAGGCCCGAGTGGCCCAGCCATACCTTCCCTCCTCCCTGGTGCCAGCCTCTGGGAGCTAGGCCAGGTGGTAGGTCCCTCACTCCTTGGGCTCAGGGGCCAGGAGACATGTCCCGGGGGGCCCCAGTGCTGACAGGTCACAGTGAGTCCTTGCTGGTGCCTGGGCCTGACCTAGTCCCCCCAGGGGAATTGCAGCCTCCCTAGACAGCGCCAAGCGTTTCCTTGTGACGACGGGCCCTGCTTCCGTGCCTGTCAGAACCTGTGTGCATGGGGCTGGGACAAGGGCTGGTGGGGGGCGGCGGCGGCCCCCCCCGCCCCCCGCTGTGAGCTCCCTGCTGCAGTGCCGTGTCCCGGTGCTCTGCCCCCAGTGGAGGCTGATTGTCAGTTGGGTGGCTTTGTAAAGTGGTCTGGGATCCCTGGAACATCCTCTGTGTGACGCGGGGGAGCCGTCCCCTCCCGCTGTGGAAGGCTGAGGACCATGGCGAGAGACCCAGGGCCCTGGACGTGCTCGCACCTGCTGCTTAGACAGTTTCTAGTCTAACCCCTTTGCAGCTAGCACTTCTTCCCTGGCCTTCCACCCTTCCCTGCTGCACCCTGCCTGCTAGTCCAGCCCTGGCCTCTCCCTTCCACTGGGCGGGTGCCCGGCAGTCCCTCCCCTCAGGTCAGACTGGCTCCTGCGGTTCCTAGCCTTTCCTCACCTCCGGCTCCTAGGGCTCCATGCGCCCCTTGGTTCCAGCCCTCTCCTGGCTCCCCGTCCCAGCTAGCAGTGCCGTTGCGTGCCGGGAGAGGGCTGCTCTCCGCTGAGGTGCCCAGGGCCATTGGAACTGTTGCCTTGGCTGGTGGCTCCTGCTGTTTGGAGAGGTCGCTTGGGGATCTGCCCGGTGCACACACGGGAGGCGACGTCATGGAAATGCACGCTCTGGCCCCGAGGGCATGGAGAATTCAATAGGCTGCTTTCTGGGCGGGGAGGGCGAGGAGCAGGCGGTGCTGCATGCAGAGGGCAGTTGCCACGTGCACAAGCTCTCTGCCGTGGAGACGGCCCCGGCACTGTCTGCTACAGCAAGCCTCCCAGCGCAGGCTTTCTCTCCAGGGGTTCCCCAGCCTCCGGCAGCACGAGGGGCCCGGCTGCGAGGGCATGGAGCCCCTAGAGGCCTGACCTCGCTGGCTGCTCGCCCGTCTCCTGGACCCTGAGCCCCGGCTTGGCCAGGGTGGTGCGTAGCTCCGGAGCCGTGCACAATGACTGCCATTCAGGAGGGAGCGGAGGCAGGAGGGGGTGGCAGCCCAGCGGTGGGGCTGGGCAGCTGCAGCCACAGCGTGGTCGGCTGCGAAGACTTGGAGGAGTTTGCCCTCAGCTTTGACGATTATGATTTGTGGGAGGCCATCAGCAGCCAGCTGGGTTACCCTGCAGGGGAGCCCGTGCGTAAGTACCTCCCTGCGCTCCCGCTCTCTGGGCTGGGGCTGTCTGTCCTGGAGCAGGCACCCCCAGCTCCCCGGGATGGCCCTGTGAGTGCTTGGCAGGGTCTGCCTGCTCTCGGGGGTGCGGAGGCCATGCCTGGGGCTCTGCCCCACAGCCAGGGAAGATGCAGCCCCAGGAAGTGCAGAGCCTAGGGCTGTGCACTGCTGGCTGGGGTCTGGGACTAGATGCCCTGTCGGCTGGGATGCCATGCTCGTCTCTGCTGCATGGCCTAAAGCCTTTTTCAGAAAACCTTTGACAAGGTCCCTCCCCAAAGGCTCTTGTGTAAATTACATGGCCATGGGAGAAGAGGGAAGGTCCTTTCTTGGATTGAGAACTGGTTAAAAGACAGGAAACAAAGGGTAGGAATAAATGGTAAATTTTCAGATTGGAGAGGGGTAGCTAGTGGTGTACCCCAAGGGTCAGTCCTGGGACCAATCCTTTTCAACTTATTCATAAATGATCTGGAGAAAGGGGTAAGCAGTGAGGTGGTAAAGTTTGCAGATGATACCAAACTGTTTAGGACAGTCAAGACAGAAGCAGACTGTGAGGGACTCCAAGAAGATCTCACCAAACTGAGTGATTGGGCAACAAAATGGCAAATGAAATTTAATGTGGATAAGTGTAAAGTAATGCACATCGGGAAAAATAACCCCAACTATACGTACAGTATGATGGGGGCTAATTTGGCTACGACAAATCAGAAGAGATCTTGGAGTTATCGTGGACAGTTCTCTGAAAACTTCCACACAGTGTGCAGCAGCGGTCAAAAAGGCAAATAGGATGCTATGAATTATTAGGAAAGGGATAGAAAATAAGACCCAGAATATCTTACTGCCCCTGTAGAAAACTATGGTATGCCCACATCTTGAATACTGTGTACAGATGTGGTCTCCTCACCTCAAAAAAGATATTTTGGCCTTGGAAAGGGTTCAGAAAAGGGCAACTAAAATGATTAGGGGTTTGGAACGGGTCCCATATGAGGAGAGGTTAAAGCGACTGGGACTTTTCAGTTTAGAAAAGAGGAGACTGAGGGGGGATATGATAGAGGTCTATAAAATCATGAGTGGTGTGGAGAGGGCCGATAAAGAAAAGTTATTTATTAGTTCCCTAAATAGAAGAACTAGAGGACACCAAATGAAATTAATGGGTAGCAGGTTTAAAACTAATAAAAGAAAGTTCTTCTTCACACAGCGTGTAGTCAACCTGTGGAACTCCTTGCCAGAGGAGGCCGTGAAGGCTAGGACTATAATAGAGTTTAAAGAGAAGCTAGATAATTTCATGGAGGTTAGGTACATTAAAGACTACTAGCCAGGGGATAAAATGGTGTCCTTGGCCTCTGTCTGTCAGAGGCTGTAGAGAGATGGCAGGAGACAAATCGCTTGATCATTGTCTTCGGTCCACCCTCTCTGGGGCACCTGGTGCTGGCCACTGTCGGCAGACAGGATACTGGGCTAGATGGACCTTTGGTCTGACCCAGTACGGCCGTTCTTATGTTCTTATGGGGGGTCATATGTGGCCCTGGCCGTGAAACTTGCTGCAGGGCAGCTGGGCAAGGGCCAGTGGCTGGAGAAAGCAGCAGGAGGAGAGAGGGGGGTGAGTGTGCACGTGTGGCACTCGCGTTCCTCTGCCCATCCATCCGCCAGGCCTGGGGCCCTCCGTTGGCCACGCACTGATCAGAGAGCCCAGCCCTGTCTCTGCCCAGGGAGGGTGGGGGTTCGATAGGAGCTGGCAGGGACAGCTGCAGCGAAGAGGTGGGTTTGCACCCAGCCTGACGCCAGCGCTGTGGCTGCCCATGCTTTATAGTGGGAGCTGCCCCAAGGCCCCTCTTGTCCTGGGCACTGTCCCAGCCCGAGGAGCTCACAGCAGGCGGGATGGGTTAGGGTTAAAGCCCTGAGCTTGGGATCCCGTTCCTGGCTCTGCTGCAGACTCTGCAGGCACTTAGGAAAGTCGCTCCGTCCCCGTGTGTAAAACAGCAATAATCCTTCCTGCCTCTCCCCGCCGCGCCTCTTTGGAGTGGGCACCTGGAGCACAGGGGCTGCCCTTCCCACGGGCTGTGCAGAAGCAGCCAGGGTGCAGGGCCCTGCCCGGGGCCAGCGCCTTGGGGGGCTGGGAGTGGAAAGCATGGTGCCTGAGGAGGGGGCTGGGAGTGGGGGGCATGGTGCCTTGGGGGGCTGGGAGTGGAAAGCATGGTGCCTGAGGAGGGGGCTGGGAGTGGGGGGCATGGTGCCTTGGGGGGCTGGGAGTGGAAAGCATGGTGCCTGAGGAGGGGGCTGGGAGTGGGGGGCATGGCACCTTGGGGGGCTGGGAGTGGAAAGCATGGTGCCTGAGGAGGGGGCTGGGAGTGGGGGGCATGGTGCCTTGGGGGGCTGGGAGTGGAAAGCATGGTGCCTGAGGAGGGGGCTGGGAGTGGGGGGCATGGCGCCTTGGGGGGCTGGGAGTGGAAAGCATGGTGCCTGAGGAGGGGGCTGGGAGTGGGGGGCATGGTGCCTTGGGGGGCTGGGAGTGGAAAGCATGGTGCCTGAGGAGGGGGCTGGGAGTGGGGGGCATGGTGCCTTGGGGGGCTGGGAGTGGAAAGCATGGTGCCTGAGGAGGGGGCTGGGAGTGGGGGGCATGGTGCCTTGGGGGGCTGGAAGTGGAAAGCATGGTGCCTGAGGAGGGGGCTGGGAGTGGGGGGCATGGTGCCTGAGGAGGGGGCTGGGAGTGGGGGGCATGGCGCCTTGGGGGGCTGGGAGTGGAAAGCATGGTGCCTGAGGAGGGGGCTGGGAGTGGGGGGCATGGTGCCTGAGGAGGGGGCTGGGAGTGGGGGGCATGGTGCCTGAGGAGGGGGCTGGGAGTGGGGGGCATGGCGCCTTGGGGGGCTGGGAGTGGAAAGCTTGGTGCCTGAGGAGCTGTCAGGCCCATTCTTGGAGAGGTGACAATTGACCCTTGACCCTGTGTTCCCTGGGGCTACGTCTAGACTGCAGGCTGCTTTCGGAAGGAGCCTTTCCAGAAGAGATCTCCCAAAACCGTCTTCCGAAAGAGCATCCGCGCTGCCACAGCGCATGGACAAAGCGAAGTGCTTTTCGCCAGAGCGCGTCCACGCTGAGTGGAGGCTCTCGCATGCGAGCTGTGATGGCCACCAGGGCACCTGGGCTTTTTCCTCTTTCCTCCTCTTGCGAAAGAACTCCCTCTTCCCCGTCCACACGCGGGAAAGCTCATTCGGAAAACGGCTTCTTCCTCGTGGAAAGAGGGTCACCCCTCTGCTCTTTTGATTGCCTTTCGGAAGAACACAATTGCCGTGTGGATGTAGGTGAAGCTTTTTCAGAAAACCAGCTGTTTTGCTGAAAAACCTCCGCCATGTAGACGTACCCTGGGCTGTGTGCTCGGTCTCCCCGCGCTCCCTGCGCCATGGCTTCGCAGCTGGACGAGGCAGAGCCCTGTCTCTTTGAAGCTCACTTACGCTAGGGCTGTGGTGCAAGCACAGAGGCTTCTTGACCTCCCTGGTGGCATCCATAGGTCCCAGCCAGCAGATTTCCTCTGGGTCCTGCACGGCCTGGCCACACCAGGCAGGCTCAGCCCAGGCCCAGATGGAAGGTTCCTGTTAGGAGTTGTCAGGTACTTGGCAGATGTTGCAGGTTTCGCTGGTGCTGCAGTTCCAGGGGGAGAGAACAAGCAGTCTTCCTGCCTGACTTTCAGCACTTAGAGCGAGAGACTCCAAAGCCAGAAGGAACCGCTGTGATCGTCCAGTCTGACCTGCAGCGTGCAAGCCAGTCTGGCCCACAGTGGCTCCTCTGGAACTAGAACATGTGCTAAAGAATCCAAGCTCGGTTTAAAAATAGCCAGCGATGGACAATTCTCTGGCTCCACGGCTAAATGTGCGCGCCTTATTGAATTTGGCGACCTCATTCCTGCTGCCAGACAGGAGATCATGTTAGGGGCTGGCGGGCCCGTTAGCCGATACTTCTCCCCTGTGTAGATATTGATAGGCTCTGACCAGCCCGCGCCTTCTCTTGGCTGCGCTCATCAGACTGACATCCTGGCGTCTGTCCCTGGAAGGCAGGTTTTCCAGCCCTTTAATTATACTCGTGGTTCTTCCCTGAACCCGCTCCAATTTCTCAGCACCCTTCCTGAACCACGGGCCCCAGCTCTGGCTCCAGTGGTCCCACAGTGATCAGAGCAGCGCCTAATACGGAGGTAAATCACCTCTCGGCTCCGGCTCCTACTCCTGGATCCGTAAGCATGGGAATTTCATAGCGTTTCTGGCCACAGTGCCACACTGACAGGTCATGGGCGACAAGTGGAGTTCCGCAAGGGTCTGCTTTGGGACCCGGACTGTTCAATATCTTCATCAATGATGTAGGTATTGGGATAGAGAGTACGCTTATTAAGTTTGCAGATGATACCAAACTGGGTGGGGTTGCAACTTCTTTGGAGGATAGGGACATAATTCAAAATGACCTTAGCAAGTTAGAGAAATGGTCAGAGGTAAACAGGATGAGGTTTAATAAAGAGAAATGCAAAGTGCTCCACTTAGGAAGGAACAATCAGTTCCATACATACAAGATGGGAAGCGACTGTCTAGGAAGGAGCATGGCGGAAAGGGATCTAGGGGTCATAGTGGACCACAAGTTGAATATGAGTCAACAGTGTGATGCTGTTGCAAAAAAAGCAAATATGATTCTAGGTTGTATCATCAGGTGTGTTGTAAGCAAAACTCGTGAAGTCATTCTGCCGCTCTACTCTGCACTAGTTAGGCCTCAGCTGGAGTACTGTGTCCAGTTCTGGGCGCCACATTTCAAGAAAGATGTGGAGAAATTGGAAAGGGTACAGAGAAGAGCGACAAGAATGATTAAAGGTTTAGAGAACAGGACCTATGAAGCCAGGCTTCATGAACCGGGCTTGTTTAGTTTGGAAAAAAGAAGATTAAGGGGGGACATGAGAGCGGTTTTCAAATATCTAAAAGGGTGTCACAAGGAGGAAGGAGAAAATTTGTTCCTCTTGGTTTCTGAGGACAGGACAAGGAGTAATGGGCTTAAAGTGCAGCAGGGGAGGTTTAGATTGGACATTAGGAAAAAATTCCTAACTGTCAGGGTGGTCAAATATTGGAATAAATTGCCCAGGGAGGTGGTGGAATCTCCCTCTCTGGAGATTAGATAGACATCTGTCAGGGATGGTGTCGGCTTGGTCCTGCCTTGAGGGCGGGGGGCTGGACTCGATGATCTCTCGAGGTCCCTTCCAGTCCTATGATTCTATGGTCCGCTGATTAACCAGCATGACCTGCACATCTCTCTTAGCGTCCCTGCTCTCCAGGGTACAGACCCAGTCTGTCAGCATGGCCGGAGTCATTGTTCCCACATACGCTGGTGTGCAGCCACATGTTTGGTTTGCTTGCACGTCACTCAGCTCGCGCTCCAGCTTGCTCTGGTCAGTGACCGGTCCTCTGAATGATCTGCCCTTCCCCAGCCTTGGTGCCAGCTGCACACGGAGGTTCCTGCAGGGCTAGGGAGCTTTCGGCCACGCTGTGCTGGTGAGGGCCGGGGCAGAGGGGAGCAGCTTAGTGTCTTGGTAGAGCAGACTCCCAATGGCTCCTTTGGGAGGGCCGTGTTCCACTCGTTAGAGCTGGACGCCAATTGCGAGAAGGGCCAGACTGGGCCAGACCCATGGTCCGTTAGCCCGTCTAGCAACGGCCAACGCCAGGTGCCTCGGAAGGACCAGAGCTGGCAGTCTCAAGTGATCCCTCCCTGTGGCCCACCCCCACCCAGTGCCGGCCGGTCTGCCCCCTGGCCCAGCCGCAGAAGGGCAGGGCTAAGGCAACGAGTGCAGGACCTGCAGGCCTTGGTGTGTCTCTTTCCTCCTCGGCTTGGCTCTAAACCCTGCAGAGGGCAGCAGACGGACTGTGCTGGAGGGACCAGCGCTGGTCTAGGCAGAAACTCCCACCCAGAAAGCCAGGATGAGTGGGACGCTAGCAAAGCGCACACCAGTCGGCCGTATCCGCCCGGTTCCTGCCCACGACACACTGGCACCAGAGAGCTGTCAGCGTGCAGCTGCGGGGCCCACTCAGTGACTTAGCACTAGGCCCCTGCTGAGACCAGCTTGAGCCCGAGAGCCGGGGCCCAGGTGTACAGCGCAGAGCTGGCTGGAGTGCTCAGCCCCTGGAGCCTGCTGTGCTGCAGGCTGAGACCCCGAACCAGGGGCCGTTTCTAGGCCCTTCTTTGCACTCCAGGTCCATGCGCACTAGGCGCCGTCCGCCGCTCCGACCTCGGGGCAGTGGCGTGGCTGAGAGGTCCCAGGGCTGAGAAGGCAGAATTGATGGGGAAGTGTTCACTCCTAGGGCTGTCCCTCGCGGGGTGCAGGGCCTGGAGCAAGCCCCCCACGCTGCAGGCCCCAGATCTGCTCCACCCCTTCCCCCGCGCCCTGGCCCTGCTCTGCCCCCACCTTGCCGCTTCCTGCCCCCTTGCTGAAGCTCACTCCCCTGAGCATCACAAGCCGGGAGATTCAGGGGGCCTGATTCAGTATGGTGGCAGGGGTCAGTCCCCTCCCCCCCCCCGGCCGGCAGCCTACCTTTCCCCGCCCCTCCCCCCCCCTCCGAGCCCACTGTGCTCTTGGCCACCAGGCCAGGCTGGAGCCTGTCACCGTGGTGAACGTGGGAGGGCAGGCCGACTCCTGCTGCCGCCCTGGGCACCCTCGTGCGGGGCCTGCCAAGCTCCATTGCCTGCCCCTCGTATTCACTGACCACAAGAGGCCACGAGCGGGCTAATGAGAGGCCTTGTCTCCAGCCTTGCCACGGCTCTTCCAGCATGGGGGCTGGGCTTTCCTCGGGCGGTGCTGCCTCTGCTGTTGGACTGGGGGTTTCCGTTGGGCTCTCTGGGCCCCCATTGCTGCCTGTAGCCTGGGGCTCGATAACGTGTCCCAGGCGTGTTGGGAGTCGGGGTTGGTCCACGCTACCGGGGGCACTTGATCTCCTGGCACAGCCGCAGGGCCGGGAACGAGGGGCGGGGTGGATGTACTTAGATCCGCTCACTACCGCATAGCCCCTTGCACGGCTCATTGCGGCGGAGCACGGAAGTCAGCGCTGAGAGCTCGGCGATCGATGCATCACACTCCGCCCCGGGTCGATCGCTGCCCGTGGACGCAGCCTCCGCGAGTCTCCAGTGTGCCAAGGCGAGAGGGTAGAAACTTGTACATCCCGTCAGTCTGGCGTGTGCCTCGTGAGCATAGTACTACAAGGGGGGTCCCCGCCTCGCACGTGCAGTGTGCCCACATACCAGCCCCAGGCCTGTTCTCACGTGCATTCGCATCACACCCCGTTCCTAACGCACAGCCACGCACAAGGCACAGTGAAATCTGTGTGCACGCACACGCATGCAGAGAGAACACGTGTCCTTCGCACGCCGCCGCTCCCGGCCCACCAGTGGCAGGTCGATGGGCCGTTATCGGCTTCCATTGACGTTCCCGTAATGGAATGCGGAGGAGTCCAGCTGTCACAGGACTCCCATCAGCTGCACAGCCAGTGGGGAAAATCCCCGCAGGCTCTGTATGGATCTAGTCTAATGGGCTGACCTGGATTCCAAGCTATGGTCTGGCCAGGGCTGGAGCCCTTCTCCCCATGCCTGTGGGTATGGGGCATAGTACCCCGAGCTGGGGGAATTGCTTTCCTGTGAGCCTGGTGCTTTTCCTGTTCTGAATGTCAAAGCCCTTGAGGCCAAGGGCAGATGCTGCCCTTCGTCTGGATGGAGAATACCCCTTCCCTCCGTCCACACCAAGCCGCTGTCCCAGGCAGCAATGCCGTAAGGGCAGCCGCATTCAGGCCTCTTGCATGGGAGCTGGCCTGCTCCAGGGCTGGGGTCGGGTCACAGCTCGGTGGCAGCCAGCTGGATGCTGCAGCCAAGAACTGGAAAAGATCAGGAGAGCTGCAGGACTGATCCCTCGGAAGTCGTTACTTGTGCACTGGATGTTTGCACTGTTACACTGCAGCCGTGCACTGCACGGCCATGGAACGCAACGTGCCATCCAGTGTGTTCTGCAGCCGTAGGCGCCCTCGTGTCCCTGGGCAGTGGCTGAGCGCCCAGCCTGTAGAACGCCGCCAGACACAGCCCCACGCATCCCAAGCTCGGCACGGACACGCAACCTGGTGCTCGGGCTCTCCCAGCAGAGCCGTCCGGCTGCGTTCGCACCGTGCTACAGACTCGGCAGAGCCCCTTTCCTGGGCCAGGTTTGCCTCTGGAAACGTTGAACTGAAGCACAGAAATACTCCCATTCAGGCCTTCCTGCTCAGCCCAAGGCCCTGTCCCCGCGAGGCAGGTTCTGGACTCGCTGGCAGTGCCTGGCAGCCCCGGGGCATTCAAAGGCGCTTCTCCCTCGGGTCAGATCGGAGCAGTGCACTCCGGCTCCCTGTGGGGTGGGAGCTGCCCAGAAGGGCCACAGTCGTTTTCTCCTGGGAGGTGCTTGTGGGATTTGGTCACTGCCCTCCTACGTGGAAATGGGAGAACCCAGCGGGCCCACGATGGGCGGGTACTGCTGCTGCTGTTTAGGGGTGCTAAGAGGCAGGTCATGACGTGCAGGCAGCCTGGCTCACCGCAGTGGGGATGGGTCTGGGTCCCGGACCGCTGCGCCTCTGCCTCTGCCTCTGCCTCTGCTCCTGCCTCCCCACAGCATGGAAACGGTGCTGCAGGGAACCGTCATTCAAGCTGGCTCCCCCCAGCACCGGCTCCTGCTTCCCCCCCTTGCTGCCTGTGCTCCAGAGGCAGCGGGGATGGGGGGGAAGTGAGCAGTCACTTGACTAGTCGCTCACGTCCCTACTGCTGTTATGTCTGTCTCTTGGTTTCTGTTAGTTCCACTCCGGCTCACCTGAGGAAGTGGCTTTTGCCCACAAATCTCATGATTCTGTCTCTTTTGGTTAGTTTCTAAGGGGCCACAGAGCCACTTGTTTTTAAAGTTACAGACTCGCCCTCGGAGTTTAATCGACAAATGCATGCTCTTGCAGAGTGCAGCCTGGAAAGCAAAACCCCAGCAGGCGAGCTAGGAATAGCCAAACCCTGGGGCTAAAGGCTTCCCGGGCGTGTCTGCTTAGCGCTGTAATGGGAATGCGAGTCCTGAGTGTTTCCTTGCTCCGTCTCCAGGCCACCGCTTTGAAGATAACCCTGGTGTGAGGCGGCATCTGGTGAAGAAACCATCCAGGAGCCAGAGCATCAGGACCAGCAGGAAGATGGTGTCGACCCCGTCCATCAAGAAGAAGAAGAAGAGGAGACAGCGGGACAGAAGGCCGCATGAGGTATACAAGTCCCACCCTCTCCAGGTGCCACAGGTCACGTCAGGCCCCAAGGCAGGAGATGGGCTTAGGAATAGGGAGACCTGAAAAGGAAGTGTGGGGTTCTGAGCGCAGCGAGCCCCCGCCAGTCCTCTGCAGCAGGGCGCTTGGTGAGGAGCATCACGCCCTGGAGCTGCAGTATGCTCAGGAGAGCTGGCAGCACGGGACTGGGCCTGCCCTGCTGAGAGAGGGGCAGGGAGGGAGGTTCCTCAGGCAGGGGGATCTCTGCTCTCCAGGCCAGTGATTGGTGAGAGAAATATTTGCCCACGGGACCCTGTGAGCTGTAGTGCGGAGCCCTCGTGTCCCTCTGGGCGCGCTGTGCCGGGGGCTCCTCCTGCGTGTCCGGGAGAATGGGCGCAGGGGCGCCTGGCGCGTGTCCGGGAGAATGGACGCCTGGCGCGTGTCCGGGAGAATGGGCGCCCTGTGCCGGGGGCGCCTGGCGCGTGTCCGGGAGAATGGGCGCCCTGTGCCGGGGGTGCCTGGCACGTGTCCGGGAGAATGGGCGCAGGGGCGCCTGGCGCGTGTCCGGGAGAATGGGCGCAGGGGCGCCTGGCGCGTGTCCGGGAGAATGGGCGCAGGGGCACCTGGCGCGTGTCCGGGAGAATGGGCGTGCTTTGCCGGGGGCGCCTGGCGCGTGTCCGGGAGAATGGGCGCAGGGGCGTCTGGTGCGTGTCCGGGAGAATGGGAGCCTTGTGCCGGGGGCGCCTGGCACGTGTCCGGGAGAATGGGCGCCCTGTACCGGGGGCGCCTGGCGCGTGTCCGGGAGAATGGGCGCCCTGTATCGGGGGCGCCTGGCGCGTGTCCGGGAGAATGGGCGCCCTGTGCCGGGGGCGCCTGGCGCGTGTCCGGGAGAATGGGCGCGCTGTATCGGGGGCGCCTGGCGCGTGTCCGGGAGAATGGGCGTCTTGTGCCGGGGGCGCCTGGCGCGTGTCCGGGAGAATGGGTGCCCTGTGCCGGGGGTGCCTGGCACGTGTCCGGGAGAATGGGCGCAGGGGCGCCTGGCGCGTGTCCGGGAGAATGGGCGCAGGGGCGCCTGGCGCGTGTCCGGGAGAATGGGCGCAGGGGCGCCTGGCGCGTGTCCGGGAGAATGGGCGTGCTTTGCTGGGGGCGCCTGGCGCGTGTCCGGGAGAATGGGCGCAGGGGCGCCTGGTGCGTGTCCGGGAGAATGGGAGCCTTGTGCCGGGGGCGCCTGGCACGTGTCCGGGAGAATGGGCGCCCTGTACCGGGGGCGCCTGGCGCGTGTCCGGGAGAATGGGCGCCCTGTATCGGGGGCGCCTGGCGCGTGTCCGGGAGAATGGGCGCCCTGTGCCGGGGGCGCCTGGCGCGTGTCCGGGAGAATGGGCGCCCTGTGCCCGGGGCGCCTGGCGCGTGTCCGGGAGAATGGGCGCCCTGTATCGGGGGCGCCTGGCGCGTGTCCGGGAGAATGGGCGCCCTGTACCGGGGGCGCCTGGCGCGTGTCCGGGAGAATGGGCGCCCTGTATCGGGGGCGCCTGGCGCGTGTCCGGGAGAATGGGCGCCCTGTGCCGGGGGCGCCTGGCGCGTGTCCGGGAGAATGGGCGCCCTGTGCCCGGGGCGCCTGGCGCGTGTCCGGGAGAATGGGCGCCCTGTATCGGGGGCGCCTGGCGCGTGTCCGGGAGAATGGGCGCCCTGTATCGGGGGCGCCTGGCGCGTGTCCGGGAGAATGGGTGCCCTGTATCGGGGGCGCCTGGCGCATGTCCGGGAGAATGGGCGCCCTGTGCCGGGGGCGCCTGGCACGTGTCCGGGAGAATGGGCGCCCTGTATCGGGGGCGCCTGGCGCGTGTCCGGGAGAATGGGCGCCCTGTATCGGGGGCGCCTGGCAGGTGTCCGGGAGAATGGGCGCCCTGTGCCCGGGGCGCCTGGCGCGTGTCCGGGAGAATGGGCGCCCTGTATCGGGGGCGCCTGGCGCGTGTCCGGGAGAATGGGCGCCCTGTGCCGGGGGTGCCTGGCGCGTGTCCGGGAGAATGGGCGCCCTGTATCGGGGGCGCCTGGCGCGTGTCCGGGAGAATGGGCGCCCTGTATCGGGGGCGCCTGGCGCGTGTCCGGGAGAATGGGCGCCCTGTGCCCGGGGCGCCTGGCGCGTGTCCGGGAGAATGGGCGCCCTGTGCCGGGGGCGCCTGGCGCGTGTCCGGGAGAATGGGCGCCCTGTATCGGGGGCGCCTGGCGCGTGTCCGGGAGAATGGGCGCCCTGTGCCGGGGGCGCCTGGCGCGTGTCCGGGAGAATGGGCGCCCTGTATCGGGGGCGCCTGGCGCGTGTCCGGGAGAATGGGCGCCCTGTATCGGGGGCGCCTGGCGCGTGTCCGGGAGAATGGGCGCCCTGTACCGGGGGCGCCTGGCGCGTGTCCGGGAGAATGGGCGCCCTGTATCGGGGGCGCCTGGCGCGTGTCCGGGAGAATGGGCGCCCTGTGCCGGGGGCGCCTGGCGCGTGTCCGGGAGAATGGGCGCCCTGTGCCCGGGGCGCCTGGCGCGTGTCCGGGAGAATGGGCGCCCTGTATCGGGGGCGCCTGGCGCGTGTCCGGGAGAATGGGCGCCCTGTATCGGGGGCGCCTGGCGCGTGTCCGGGAGAATGGGTGCCCTGTATCGGGGGCGCCTGGCGCATGTCCGGGAGAATGGGCGCCCTGTGCCGGGGGCGCCTGGCACGTGTCCGGGAGAATGGGCGCCCTGTATCGGGGGCGCCTGGCGCGTGTCCGGGAGAATGGGCGCCCTGTATCGGGGGCGCCTGGCAGGTGTCCGGGAGAATGGGCGCCCTGTGCCCGGGGCGCCTGGCGCGTGTCCGGGAGAATGGGCGCCCTGTATCGGGGGCGCCTGGCGCGTGTCCGGGAGAATGGGCGCCCTGTGCCGGGGGTGCCTGGCGCGTGTCCGGGAGAATGGGCGCCCTGTGCCGGGGGCGCCTGGCGCGTGTCCGGGAGAATGGGCGCCCTGTATCGGGGGCGCCTGGCGCGTGTCCGGGAGAATGGGCGCCCTGTGCCCGGGGCGCCTGGCGCGTGTCCGGGAGAATGGGCGCCCTGTGCCGGGGGCGCCTGGCGCGTGTCCGGGAGAATGGGCGCCCTGTATCGGGGGCGCCTGGCGCGTGTCCGGGAGAATGGGCGCCCTGTGCCGGGGGCGCCTGGCGCGTGTCCGGGAGAATGGGCGCCCTGTATCGGGGGCGCCTGGCGCGTGTCCGGGAGAATGGGCGCCCTGTATCGGGGGCGCCTGGCGCGTGTCCGGGAGAATGGGCGCCCTGTGCCGGGGGCGCCTGGCAGGTGTCCGGGAGAATGGGCGCCCTGTATCGGGGGCGCCTGGCGCGTGTCCGGGAGAATGGGCGCCCTGTATCGGGGGCGCCTGGCGCGTGTCCGGGAGAATGGGCGCCCTGTGCCGGGGGCGCCTGGCGCGTGTCCGGGAGAATGGGCGCCCTGTATCGGGGGCGCCTGGCGCGTGTCCGGGAGAATGGGCGCCCTGTATCGGGGGCGCCTGGCGCGTGTCCGGGAGAATGGGCGCCCTGTGCCGGGGGCGCCTGGCAGGTGTCCGGGAGAATGGGCGCCCTGTATCGGGGGCGCCTGGCGCGTGTCTGGGAGAATGGGCGCCCTGTGCCGGGGGCGCCTGGCGCGTGTCTGGGAGAATGGGCGCCCTGTGCCGGGGGCGCCTGGCGCGTGTCCGGGAGAATGGGCGCCCTGTGCCGGGGGCGCCTGGCGCGTGTCCGGGAGAATGGGCGCCCTGTATCGGGGGCGCCTGGCGCGTGTCCGGGAGAATGGGCGCCCTGTATCGGGGGCGCCTGGCGCATGTCCGGGAGAATGGGCGCCCTGTGCCGGGGGCGCCTGGCACGTGTCCGGGAGAATGGGCGCCCTGTATCGGGGGCGCCTGGCGCGTGTCCGGGAGAATGGGCGCCCTGTATCGGGGGCGCCTGGCAGGTGTCCGGGAGAATGGGCGCCCTGTGCCCGGGGCGCCTGGCGCGTGTCCGGGAGAATGGGCGCCCTGTATCGGGGGCGCCTGGCGCGTGTCCGGGAGAATGGGCGCCCTGTGCCGGGGGTGCCTGGCGCGTGTCCGGGAGAATGGGCGCCCTGTATCGGGGGCGCCTGGCGCGTGTCCGGGAGAATGGGCGCCCTGTATCGGGGGCGCCTGGCGCGTGTCCGGGAGAATGGGCGCCCTGTGCCCGGGGCGCCTGGCGCGTGTCCGGGAGAATGGGCGCCCTGTGCCGGGGGCGCCTGGCGCGTGTCCGGGAGAATGGGCGCCCTGTATCGGGGGCGCCTGGCGCGTGTCCGGGAGAATGGGCGCCCTGTGCCGGGGGCGCCTGGCGCGTGTCCGGGAGAATGGGCGCCCTGTATCGGGGGCGCCTGGCGCGTGTCCGGGAGAATGGGCGCCCTGTATCGGGGGCGCCTGGCGCGTGTCCGGGAGAATGGGCGCCCTGTACCGGGGGCGCCTGGCGCGTGTCCGGGAGAATGGGCGCCCTGTATCGGGGGCGCCTGGCGCGTGTCCGGGAGAATGGGCGCCCTGTGCCGGGGGCGCCTGGCGCGTGTCCGGGAGAATGGGCGCCCTGTGCCCGGGGCGCCTGGCGCGTGTCCGGGAGAATGGGCGCCCTGTATCGGGGGCGCCTGGCGCGTGTCCGGGAGAATGGGCGCCCTGTATCGGGGGCGCCTGGCGCGTGTCCGGGAGAATGGGTGCCCTGTATCGGGGGCGCCTGGCGCATGTCCGGGAGAATGGGCGCCCTGTGCCGGGGGCGCCTGGCACGTGTCCGGGAGAATGGGCGCCCTGTATCGGGGGCGCCTGGCGCGTGTCCGGGAGAATGGGCGCCCTGTATCGGGGGCGCCTGGCAGGTGTCCGGGAGAATGGGCGCCCTGTGCCCGGGGCGCCTGGCGCGTGTCCGGGAGAATGGGCGCCCTGTATCGGGGGCGCCTGGCGCGTGTCCGGGAGAATGGGCGCCCTGTGCCGGGGGTGCCTGGCGCGTGTCCGGGAGAATGGGCGCCCTGTGCCGGGGGCGCCTGGCGCGTGTCCGGGAGAATGGGCGCCCTGTATCGGGGGCGCCTGGCGCGTGTCCGGGAGAATGGGCGCCCTGTGCCCGGGGCGCCTGGCGCGTGTCCGGGAGAATGGGCGCCCTGTGCCGGGGGCGCCTGGCGCGTGTCCGGGAGAATGGGCGCCCTGTATCGGGGGCGCCTGGCGCGTGTCCGGGAGAATGGGCGCCCTGTGCCGGGGGCGCCTGGCGCGTGTCCGGGAGAATGGGCGCCCTGTATCGGGGGCGCCTGGCGCGTGTCCGGGAGAATGGGCGCCCTGTATCGGGGGCGCCTGGCGCGTGTCCGGGAGAATGGGCGCCCTGTGCCGGGGGCGCCTGGCAGGTGTCCGGGAGAATGGGCGCCCTGTATCGGGGGCGCCTGGCGCGTGTCCGGGAGAATGGGCGCCCTGTATCGGGGGCGCCTGGCGCGTGTCCGGGAGAATGGGCGCCCTGTGCCGGGGGCGCCTGGCGCGTGTCCGGGAGAATGGGCGCCCTGTATCGGGGGCGCCTGGCGCGTGTCCGGGAGAATGGGCGCCCTGTATCGGGGGCGCCTGGCGCGTGTCCGGGAGAATGGGCGCCCTGTGCCGGGGGCGCCTGGCAGGTGTCCGGGAGAATGGGCGCCCTGTATCGGGGGCGCCTGGCGCGTGTCTGGGAGAATGGGCGCCCTGTGCCGGGGGCGCCTGGCGCGTGTCTGGGAGAATGGGCGCCCTGTGCCGGGGGCGCCTGGCGCGTGTCCGGGAGAATGGGCGCCCTGTGCCGGGGGCGCCTGGCGCGTGTCCGGGAGAATGGGCGCCCTGTGCCCGGGGCGCCTGGCGCGTGTCCGGGAGAATGGGCGCCCTGTATCGGGGGCGCCTGGCGCGTGTCCGGGAGAATGGGCGCCCTGTACCGGGGGCGCCTGGCGCGTGTCCGGGAGAATGGGCGCCCTGTATCGGGGGCGCCTGGCGCGTGTCCGGGAGAATGGGCGCCCTGTGCCGGGGGCGCCTGGCGCGTGTCCGGGAGAATGGGCGCCCTGTGCCCGGGGCGCCTGGCGCGTGTCCGGGAGAATGGGCGCCCTGTATCGGGGGCGCCTGGCGCGTGTCCGGGAGAATGGGCGCCCTGTATCGGGGGCGCCTGGCGCGTGTCCGGGAGAATGGGTGCCCTGTATCGGGGGCGCCTGGCGCATGTCCGGGAGAATGGGCGCCCTGTGCCGGGGGCGCCTGGCACGTGTCCGGGAGAATGGGCGCCCTGTATCGGGGGCGCCTGGCGCGTGTCCGGGAGAATGGGCGCCCTGTATCGGGGGCGCCTGGCAGGTGTCCGGGAGAATGGGCGCCCTGTGCCCGGGGCGCCTGGCGCGTGTCCGGGAGAATGGGCGCCCTGTATCGGGGGCGCCTGGCGCGTGTCCGGGAGAATGGGCGCCCTGTGCCGGGGGTGCCTGGCGCGTGTCCGGGAGAATGGGCGCCCTGTATCGGGGGCGCCTGGCGCGTGTCCGGGAGAATGGGCGCCCTGTATCGGGGGCGCCTGGCGCGTGTCCGGGAGAATGGGCGCCCTGTGCCCGGGGCGCCTGGCGCGTGTCCGGGAGAATGGGCGCCCTGTGCCGGGGGCGCCTGGCGCGTGTCCGGGAGAATGGGCGCCCTGTATCGGGGGCGCCTGGCGCGTGTCCGGGAGAATGGGCGCCCTGTGCCGGGGGCGCCTGGCGCGTGTCCGGGAGAATGGGCGCCCTGTATCGGGGGCGCCTGGCGCGTGTCCGGGAGAATGGGCGCCCTGTATCGGGGGCGCCTGGCGCGTGTCCGGGAGAATGGGCGCCCTGTACCGGGGGCGCCTGGCGCGTGTCCGGGAGAATGGGCGCCCTGTATCGGGGGCGCCTGGCGCGTGTCCGGGAGAATGGGCGCCCTGTGCCGGGGGCGCCTGGCGCGTGTCCGGGAGAATGGGCGCCCTGTGCCCGGGGCGCCTGGCGCGTGTCCGGGAGAATGGGCGCCCTGTATCGGGGGCGCCTGGCGCGTGTCCGGGAGAATGGGCGCCCTGTATCGGGGGCGCCTGGCGCGTGTCCGGGAGAATGGGTGCCCTGTATCGGGGGCGCCTGGCGCATGTCCGGGAGAATGGGCGCCCTGTGCCGGGGGCGCCTGGCACGTGTCCGGGAGAATGGGCGCCCTGTATCGGGGGCGCCTGGCGCGTGTCCGGGAGAATGGGCGCCCTGTATCGGGGGCGCCTGGCAGGTGTCCGGGAGAATGGGCGCCCTGTGCCCGGGGCGCCTGGCGCGTGTCCGGGAGAATGGGCGCCCTGTATCGGGGGCGCCTGGCGCGTGTCCGGGAGAATGGGCGCCCTGTGCCGGGGGTGCCTGGCGCGTGTCCGGGAGAATGGGCGCCCTGTGCCGGGGGCGCCTGGCGCGTGTCCGGGAGAATGGGCGCCCTGTATCGGGGGCGCCTGGCGCGTGTCCGGGAGAATGGGCGCCCTGTGCCCGGGGCGCCTGGCGCGTGTCCGGGAGAATGGGCGCCCTGTGCCGGGGGCGCCTGGCGCGTGTCCGGGAGAATGGGCGCCCTGTATCGGGGGCGCCTGGCGCGTGTCCGGGAGAATGGGCGCCCTGTGCCGGGGGCGCCTGGCGCGTGTCCGGGAGAATGGGCGCCCTGTATCGGGGGCGCCTGGCGCGTGTCCGGGAGAATGGGCGCCCTGTATCGGGGGCGCCTGGCGCGTGTCCGGGAGAATGGGCGCCCTGTGCCGGGGGCGCCTGGCAGGTGTCCGGGAGAATGGGCGCCCTGTATCGGGGGCGCCTGGCGCGTGTCCGGGAGAATGGGCGCCCTGTATCGGGGGCGCCTGGCGCGTGTCCGGGAGAATGGGCGCCCTGTGCCGGGGGCGCCTGGCGCGTGTCCGGGAGAATGGGCGCCCTGTATCGGGGGCGCCTGGCGCGTGTCCGGGAGAATGGGCGCCCTGTATCGGGGGCGCCTGGCGCGTGTCCGGGAGAATGGGCGCCCTGTGCCGGGGGCGCCTGGCAGGTGTCCGGGAGAATGGGCGCCCTGTATCGGGGGCGCCTGGCGCGTGTCTGGGAGAATGGGCGCCCTGTGCCGGGGGCGCCTGGCGCGTGTCTGGGAGAATGGGCGCCCTGTGCCGGGGGCGCCTGGCGCGTGTCCGGGAGAATGGGCGCCCTGTGCCGGGGGTGCCTGGCGCGTGTCCGGGAGAATGGGCGCCCTGTATCGGGGGCGCCTGGCGCGTGTCCGGGAGAATGGGCGCCCTGTGCCGGGGGCGCCTGGCAGGTGTCCGGGAGAATGGGCGCCCTGTATCGGGGGCGCCTGGCGCGTGTCTGGGAGAATGGGCGCCCTGTGCCGGGGGCGCCTGGCGCGTGTCCGGGAGAATGGGCGCCCTGTGCCGGGGGCGCCTGGCGCGTGTCTGGGAGAATGGGCGCCCTGTGCCCGGGGCGCCTGGCGCGTGTCCGGGAGAATGGGCGCCCTGTGCCGGGGGCGCCTGGCGCGTGTCCGGGAGAATGGGCGCCCTGTGCCGGGGGCTCCTCCCACTGCCCCGATTCGCATGTGCTCGAGCGAGAGGAGACGCTATTGGCCCAGTGTGCTCCGCTCAGCTGGTGGAGTGGGGCGTGCCCCCGTGGAAGCCCCCTCTGCTGCCGAGCGTAACCGATTGGGCTTTGCCCCGGGCGGCAGGTGTTTGTGGAGCTGAACGAGCTGGTGGCGGAGAAGAACCAGGACATGCACTGGAAGGAGACAGCCCGCTGGATCAAGTTTGAGGAGGACGTGGAGGAGGACACAGCGCGGTGGGGGAAGCCTCACGTAGCCTCCCTATCCTTCCGCAGCCTGCTGGAGCTCAGGAAGACCATCGCCCACGGTGAGTGTCAGCCGGGATCCTGCGGAGAGAGCGGAGGGGAGGGGAGGGGAGGGGAGCCGAGGGGAGGGGGCAGCTGCAGGCCCTGCAGTGGCATCTCGGCCCAGGCTCTTGGAGGGAGAGTTACGCAGCGTGAGAGGCTCCTCTGGCCTGTGTGACTGGGCTCTGGGAAGGGGGCCAGGGCGTCACGCTCAGGGCTGGCTCGAGCCATTCCTGTGCCCCGGGCAGCGGGTGCGTGGCGCATGCGCGGCGCCTGATGGCAGCTCTAAGGGGCGTCGTGCGGCCGGGCGCGCAGCACCCCTTCAGCTGCCATCAGGCGCCCCCTATAGGTCGCTGCCCGGCTAGCCCCCCCTTAATCTGGCCCTGGTCACGCTGTGGGGTGCCCACTCCTGTGTCCTGTCAGACACGCCTGCTGGCTCTGAGCACGGGCGGGGACCCACCTGCACCAGGGCTGCTCTGTTGGGCCAGTAAAGGGGCTCTGAAGTTTCTTTGCTCTCGAGGCAGGCGACCGGCAGCCTAGATGGAACCAGTGACACAGGAGTGAGTCACATTCTCTAAAGCCTGGAGCGGCCTGGGAACCTGGTGCCCGGGAGACTCCTGAGCCAGGGCCCCCCAGCAGGAGAGTGGGGCTGGCAGGGCTTCTCTGGGGCAGCTATCGACTGTGGCTCCAAGTCCCGTAGTGTCTGCAAAGCCCCCGTGCGAGCAAGCGTCTGGGCGAGGGGTCAGAAGAGGGGAGTGAGGCGGCAGACTGGGGTGTGCCAGGCTGCTGCCTGGGCCTCAGCGCGTTGCTGTTGGGGCAGGTGTCCCGCTGCCCAGCACTGAGGTCATGCGCTACCGTGCTTGGCAAGGCCGGTGCGCCGAGTGCCACGGGGCAGGCGAGGGAAGAGTCTGCCTCTACGCAGAGGGCTGAGGAAGGGCGGAGCCCGAGGACTAGTCTTGCCGATGGAGCAGGTCTGAGCTGAATGGCTTTCCGTGCTCTGGGAAGAGGCTGACTTGGCACCGTGTTCCTGGGCGAAAGGCAGCTCGTGGGCCGGATCCGGCCTGCAGAGGCAGCGGGGAGCCCCAGGAGGGTTCCCCCGCAGCCCAGCGCCAGGCAGAAACGCGGCTGCAGGGCTCCATTTCTGTTTTAAAACTGGAGGGGGGGGAGTTTTAGGAGCCAGCCAATGGGAGCTGCTTGCTGGACTAACAGGCAGCCAAGAACCACGGCCCCTCTCCTGGGCTCAGTTATCCATGAAGCACGTGGCCGGGCAGGCTGGGAAGCATCCTAAGCTCGGCAGGCAGGCAGGCTAGTTTGGCAGCTGGCAAGCAAGTCTCTTGGCCACAGCCTGCGTCTGGCCCCCCAGGCCTGTCCTGCCCCAAATCTCTGCCCCCCCCCACCCAACATACCCCAACCCTCTGTCCCCCTCTTCCACCCACACCCCCTCCCAGATCTGGCCCCCCAGTCTCCTGCCCCAGATCACAGTCCCCTCCTACCCTAGGTCACATCCCAAACCCCTGCACGCCAGTCCCCTGCCCTAGGTCACAGACTCCAGTCTCCCTCCTGCACCCCGGTCCCTTCCCCCAAGCATCCATTGCGGACCCTGCATCTCCATTGCTAGCATGGAAGAGCGCGGCCCTCGACCACTTGCCAACATCTTCGAGCGGCTCCCGTCAAAACTGATTGCCCAGCCCTGCTTCAGACTATGTGGGAGGGAAGGAGGAGAGGCCGCTACCCACACAGAAGGGGTGTTCTTTAGACTATGGCTTGACGTGCTCTGTGCAAGGGCATCTCCAAAGACAGACACGCCTGCTAGACCCCTCCCGCAGTCCCAGGGCCCTGGAGGTGGCTCTGGGAGACGCACATCCCAGGGCACAGAAGCCCCCTCACAAATGAAAATGTTACTGCAGAGACATGGGTCTGAGCACGTCTGAAATGGCCCGGGCCTCCGAGCGAACGGGAGGGGAGCGTCGGTCGGCCTGGAGAAGCAGGGCAAGAAATCACTTCTCAGGCTGGCTAGGCCTGAAAGAAGCCACTAGCGACAGCCTCCCAATACGCTGCTGCTGCTGAGCGCGGCGATCCAGCAAAGCCTTTACATGCGGGAGCTTCACCCCCAGCAGCTGCCAGGCAGGTCCTGGCCAGTTCTCCTGGCTCCTCGACACCCCAGCAGAACACTCCTGGCTCCCCAGGCCACCCCAGGCCACCCCAGCCTGGCTCCCCAGGGCCAGCAGGCCCCATTGCTGGGGCACGGGCACGGCCGTTTGCGCCTTGGGCCCAGGCTCGGCGGGACGGTGCACAACCCAGCCCAGCAGCGCTCTGGCCGATTTGCCCCACTGCAGGGGAGACCACGCCCTGACCGAGCCCAGAGAGGGCAAGCAGGGCAGAGGAGAAATGGGGATAGGACCACAGGGACTCGCGGGCCCAGGCAGCGGGGCAGAGCCGTCCTTACTTGCAGGGCTGATCACAGATGGCAGGGAGCGCATGGGAGAGTGCTGCAGGGCCGCCCCACACCTGCCACCGCTGGGACAGAGGCAGGCACGGAGGCGAAGGGCGTCATGGCTGTTTTCATTAGCGTCCTGGACAGGTCTTGGGCAAGACATCAGCGTTCACAGCAGAAACCAGTCACCTGCTGTGACGGCGCGTTGGGGGTCCCCCGTCTCCTGCACCCCGAAATGGCACAAACAGACTGCACCAGCCGGTGGGCTAGAGGAAGTTTATTGCCTCTCCAGGATACAGCACAGCACAGATGTAGTCTGGTCACAGAGCTGGCCTAGGATGCCTCAGGCCCCCTTGAGATGGGGGAGACTGGGCCCCTAAACTCCAGCCTCTTTCCCTAGGCTGTCTCCTCCATCTCCCAGACAGCAACTAACTAACTCAATTCCAGCCCTGCCCCCCAGCCAGGGCAGCATCCACCTTCCTTTGTTCCTCTCCATGGGGGGTGTCTGGCCACTGGTTCAACAAGTTTGGCATTACCTTGGCCTAGTGAGGTTTTCCCTGCTGGGTCTTGCTCCAGACAGCAGGGGTCACCACAGCCCAGCAAGTACCCCCACTACGTCACACCTGCGTGTGAGGGAGGACAGGGAAGGGGCGCCTGTCTGGGGGTCTGGTGCCCGTGTGTGCGTGTGAGGGAGGACGGGGAAGGGGCGCCTGTCTGGGGGTCTGGTGCCCGTGTGTGCGTGTGAGGGAGGACGGGGAAGGGGCGCCTGTCTGGGGGTCTGGTGCCCGTGTGTGCGTGTGAGGAGGACGGGGAAGGGGCGCCTGTCTGGGTGTCTGGTGCCCGTGTGTGCGTGTGAGGGAGGACGGGGAAGGGGCGCCTGTCTGGGGGTCTGGTGCCCGTGTGTGGGTGTGAGGGAGGACGGGGAAGGGGCGCCTGTCTGGGGGTCTGGTGCCCGTGTGTGCGTGTGAGGGAGGACGGGGAAGGGGCGCCTGTCTGGGGGTCTGGTGCCCGTGTGTGCGTGTGAGGGAGGACGGGGAAGGGGCGCCTGTCTGGGGGTCTGGTGCCCGTGTGTGCGTGTGAGGGAAGACGGGGAAGGGGCGCCTGTCTGGGGGTCTGGTGCCCGTGTGTGCGTGTGAGGAGGACGGGGAAGGGGCGCCTGTCTGGGGGTCTGGTGCCCGTGTGAGGGAGGACGGGGAAGGGGGGCCTGTCTGGGGGTCTGGTGCCCGTGTGTGCGTGTGAGGGAGGACGGGGAAGGGGCGCCTGTCTGGGGGTCTGGTGCCCGTGTGTGGGTGTGAGGGAGGACGGGGAAGGGGGGCCTGTCTGGGGGTCTGGTGCCCGTGTGTGCGTGTGAGGGAGGACGGGGAAGGGGCGCCTGTCTGGGGGTCTGGTGCCCGTGTGTGGGTGTGAGGCAGGACGGGGAAGGGGCGCCTGTCTGGGGGTCTGGTGCCTGTGTGTGGGTGTGAGGCAGGACGGGGAAGGGGCGCCTGTCTGGGGGTCTGGTGCCCGTGTGTGGGTGTGAGGGAGGACGGGGAAGGGGCGCCTGTCTGGGGGTCTGGTGCCCGTGTGAGGGAGGACGGGGAAGGGGCGCCTGTCTGTGGGTCTGGTGCCCGTGTGTGGGTGTGAGGGAGGACGGGGAAGGGGCGCCTGTCTGGGGGTCTGGTGCCCGTGTGTGGGTGTGAGGGAGGACGGGGAAGGGGCGCCTGTCTGGGGGTCTGGTGCCTGTGTGTGGGTGTGAGGAGGACGGGGAAGGGGCGCCTGTCTGGGTGTCTGGTGCCCGTGTGTGGGTGTGAGGGAGGACGGGGAAGGGGCGCCTGTCTGGGGGTCTGGTGCCCGTGTGAGGGAGGACGGGGAAGGGGCGCCTGTCTGGGGGTCTGGTGCCCGTGTGAGGGAGGACGGGGAAGGGGCGCCTGTCTGGGGGTCTGGTGCCCGTGTGTGGGTGTGAGGGAGGACGGGGAAGGGGCGCCTGTCTGGGGGTCTGGTGCCCGTGTGTGGGTGTGAGGGGTGACCGGAGGGAGCGTGTTACACTCAGGGAGTGGGGGCGAGCTGTGTGCACATATTAATGGAATACAGGCATCCACGTTCCAAGCGCCCTCGGGGCTGAGGTGGCTCTGCCACACCCCACCGCTGCCTCTGCCCAATCTGCAGGCCCCTTGCAGTGTTCTCTCCATTCACAGCTGGTTCAGACGGTGCCCTCCTGGAGCCCACGCTCCTCAGGTACCTCCTGATCCTCTGGGCTCCGGCTCCAGCTCGGCGTCTCTCTTCCGAGAATCCAAAATAAGTCTCAGAAACCAGAGCACGAACTCCCAGCTCCCCCTCTCTGGGCTGGATATAGTGTGTTGAGGGAAAAGCCAGCAAGGTTTCTGTAAGGGGAGATCCTGCCTCGCTAATCTACTCGAGTTCTTTCAGGGGGTCAACAAACACGCGGACAAGTGGACGTAGTGTACTTAGACTTCCAGAAAGCCTTTGACAGGGTCCCTCCCCAAAGGCTCTTGTGGAAGTTGTCATGGGAAAAGAGAGAAGGGCCTCTCATGGATTGATAATGGTTAAAAGGCAGGAAACAAAGGGGAAGGATAAATGGGCAGTTTTCCGAGAGGAAAGAGGTGACCAGTGGGATCCCCCAAGGTCTGTCCTGGGACCGTCCTATTCAACTGATTTATAAATGATCTGGAGAAAGGAGGAAACGGGGGTGGCAAAATTTGCAGATGATACTAAACTGCTCAAGATCGTTCAGACCAAAGCAGACTGGGAAAAGCTGCAAAACAGCAAAAGGCAGTTGCAGAGAAAACAAGTTTGCAAAGAGCTCGGCGTGAAATCCAGCTAAGCCAAACTCTTCCAAGCACGTGTTGATGGAGGAGATAGAAGAATGACAAACAGATGTGAAATGGAACAAATTTACTGGTGCTCTTATAGTGACCTATTTTCGTCAGCAACAGCAGCGGAGCCATTGTACCTGGGCTCTGTCAGTCCCGAGGCTGATGTGCTCTCCAAAAGTGGCAGCGGCCCTTCAGAGGGTGAAGTTGAGGAGAGTGGCACGTTTAGAGCAAGCACACGTGTGGGACGTGGTACACTCTTTAAAGCACTTCTCAAGATATGATGAAGGGGGGAGAATTCCGAAAGTTTGGAAGAGATCGCGAACTGTTCGTCTGCCGGAAAAAGGTTATCAAGAAGCCATTTGCAACTATCGACCCATCTGCCTGCTTTCTCCTCTTGATAAGGTCTTTCTGAGAATGATCTGTGCCCGTATTGTGGGGGGCCTTGAGGAAAACAGAAGGGAACAGGCAGGTTTTCATCTGGGGATTCTCCACAGTGGACCACATTTTGGTGGTCACACAGATGACCGAAAGGTGTAGAGAGTACAAGATCCCACTATGCTTGTTGTTCATTGACTTTAAAAAAGCCTTTGTCTCGATGGAACAAAATGAAGCTTTGAGTGCTCTCCTTTCACAGGGCATGTCCCCGTGTAGGTTAGACTCATACGAGAGCCCATGTAACTTCGGAAATCACCCCTTGATTGGCGAAGTTAAGCGAGGTATAAAACAGGGGACGTTTGTTTGCCAGCATCCTTCAGACTGTCAAAGCGAAAGGTGGATTTCTGATTGATAGCGAGGTTCTTCGGATGCTCCTGTTCACAGATGACATAGCGAATTAGTCCGGGAGCCGACCTTGTCCATGAATACAGAGGCAAAGAAAGCATTGAGTACTTCAGCCTTCCCCACATCATCTGTCACTAGGGGTACGTCTAAACTACATGGCTCTGTCGACGGAGCCATGTAGATTTGTTTGTTTGGCAAAGGGAAATGAAGCGGCGATTTAAATAATTGCAGCTTCATTTAAATGTACATGGCTGCCACGCTGAGCCGACAGACAGCTGATCAGCTGTTTATTGGCTCAGCGCGCTAGTCTAGACACTCCCCTGTCGAAATGAAAGCCTTTTATCGACATCCCCGGTAAACCTCATCCCACGAGCCATAACGGGGATGTCGATAAAAGCCTTTCAGGTCGGCATGGAGCGTCCAGACTAGCGCACTGAGCCGACAAACAGCTCATCAGCTCATCAGCTGTTTGTCGGCTCAGCGCGGCAGCCATGTAAATGTAAATGAAGCGGCAGTTATTTAAATCGCGGCTTCATTTCCCTTTGCCGATCAGCCTAATCTACATGGCTCCGTCGATGGAGCCATGTAGTTTAGACACACCCTAGGTTACCTCCTACATCTTGAACACTGGGTACAGATGTGGTCACCTTTTCTCAGAAAAGATCTCTTGGCATTGGAAAAGGGCAACAAAAATGATGAAGGGTTTGGGAACGGGTCCCATATGAAGAGAGATTAAAGAGACTGGAACTTTTCAGTTTAGAAAAGAGGAGACTAAGAGGGATACGATAGAGGTCTATAAAATCATGAGTGGTGTGGAAAAGTGAACAAGGAAAAGTTATTTATTTATTCCCACAATATAAGAACTAGGGGTCACCAAATGAAATTAATAGGTAGTAGGTTTAAAACAAACAAAAGGAAGTTTTCTTGCACAGTCAACCTGTGGAACTCCTTGCCAGAGGAGGTTGTGAAAACCAGGACTTTAACAGGGTTAAAAAAGAGCTAGATAGATTCCTGGAGGTTCGGTCCATCAATGCCTGTTAGCCAGGAAGGGCAGGGATGGTGTGCCTGGCCTCTGTTTGTCTGGGAATGGGTGACAGGGAGGGATCAGGTGAGGATTCCCTGCTGTGTTCACTCTCTCTGGAGCACCTGGCCTGGCCACTGTTGGAAGGCAGGACACCGGGCTAGCTGGACCTTCAGTCTGACCCAATGTGGCTGTTCTTACGTTCTTCCCAACTCCCTGTGTCTGAGGGGCATCTTTCTGCTCCCCAGGGCCTCTTGCATGTGGGGCAGCCTCCACCACAGGCCTTTGCAATCCTCCCCAGCGAGTTTCCTCACATCCTCCTGCTCCGGGAGCTTTCCCTGCTGACTCAAGGTCCCGCAGGCTCTGCAGACAGACCTGCGGTTTCTTGGGCTTTTCCTTTCCCCGGCAGCTTCTTCCCCCTTTACCTGGAGTCGTGGGGCTGCTCCCGGGCTGGTTAGTGGCAGGCTGCCTAGCACGGGGCCAAGCCCTGCCTTCCAACGCACGGGAGGGTCAGTGTGTGTGCGCCTGTGAGTCTGGGGCTGGGGAACAGCTGCGAAGCTGTGGGCATGTGGGCTGGCTGCTGGCATGCACACCCAGGTACGCACAGCCCCTGCCTTGCCGTTGCTAGCAGGCCACCCCCTGACCAAGTGAGCGACTGGTGAGTGAATGCTGGCGCGGGTGAGTGTGAGAAGGGGGCTGGCGCTTGTGTGCTGCCCATGGGAGAGGGGCCAGGCCCTGACCGAGTGAGCGACTGGTGAGTGAAGGCTGGTGGGGGTGAGTGTGAGAAGGGGGCTGGCGCTTGTGTGCTGCCCATGGGAGAGGGGCCGGGCCCTAACCGAGTGAGTGACTGGTGAGCGAATGCTGGTGGGGGTGAGTGTGAGAAGGGGGCTGGCGCTTGTGTGCTGCCCATGGGAGAGGGGCTGGGCCCTGACCGAGTGAGCGACTGGTGAGCGAATGCTGGTGGGGGTGAGTGTGAGAAGGGGGCTGGCGCTTGTGTGCTGCCCATGGGAGAGGGGCTGGGCCCTGACCGAGTGAGCGACTGGTGAGCGAATGCTGGCGGGGGTGAGTGTGAGAAGGGGGCTGGCGCTTGTGTGCTGCCCATGGGAGAGGGGCCGGGCCCTGACCGAGTGAGCGACTGGCGAGCGAAGGCTGGCGGGGGTGAATGTGAGAAGGGGGCTGGCGCTTGTGTGCTGCCCATGGGAGAGGGGCCGCCCCCTGACCGAGTGAGCGACTGGTGAGCGAAGGCTGGCGAGGGTGAGTGTGAGAAGGGGGCTGGCGCTTGTGTGCTGCCCATGGGAGAGGGGCCGGGCCCTGACCGAGTGAGCGACTGGTGAGCGAAGGCTGGCGGGGATGAGTGTGAGAAGGGGGCTGGCGCTTGTGTGCTGCCCATGGGAGAGGGGCCGGGCCCTGACGAAGTGAGCGACTGGTGAGCGAAGGCTGGCGGGGATGAGTGTGAGAAGGGGGCTGGCGCTTGTGTGCTGCCCATGGGAGAGGGGCCGGGCCCTGACCGAGTGAGCGACTGGTGAGCGAAGGCTGGCGGGGGTGAGTGTGAGAAGGGGGCTGGCGCTTGTGTGCTGCCCATGGGAGAGGGGCCGGGCCCTGACCGAGTGAGCGACTGGTGAGCGAATGCTGGCGGGGTGAGTGTGAGAAGGGGGCTGGCGCTGGTGCGCTGCCCATGGGAGAGGGGCCGCCCCCTGACCGAGTGAGCGACTGGCGAGCGAAGGCTGGCGGGGGTGAGTGTGAGAAGGGGGCTGGCGCTTGTGCGCTGCCCATGGGAGAGGGGCCGCCCCCTGACCGAGTGAGCGACTGGTGAGCGAAGGCTGGCGGGGGTGAGTGTGAGAAGGGGGCTGGCGCTTGTGCGCTGCCCATGGGAGAGGGGCCGGGCCCTGTCTGAGTGAGCGACTGGTGAGCGAATGCTGGCGGGGGTGAGTGTGAGAAGGGGGCTGGCGCTTGTGTGCTGCCCATGGGAGAGGGGCCGGGCCCTGACCGAGTGAGCGACTGGTGAGCGAAGGCTGGCGGGGGTGAGTGTGAGAAGGGGGCTGGTGCTTGTGCGCTGCCCATGGGAGAGGGGCCGCCCCCTGACCGAGTGAGCGACTGGTGAGCGAATGCTGGCGGGGGTGAGTGTGAGAAGGGGGCTTGCGCTTGTGTGCTGCCCATGGGAGAGGGGCTGGGCCCTGACCGAGTGAGCGACTGGTGAGCGAAGGCTGGCGGGGGGGAGTGTGAGAAGGGGGCTGGCGCTTGTGTGCTGCCCATGGGAGAGGGGCCGGGCCCTGACCGAGTGAGCGACTGGTGAGTGAAGGCTGGCGGGGGTGAGTGTGAGAAGGGGGCTGGCGCTGGTGCGCTGCCCATGGGAGAGGGGCCGCCCCCTGACCGAGTGAGCGACTGGTGAGCGAATGCTGGCGGGGGTGAGTGTGAGAAGGGGGCTGGCGCTTGTGTGCTGCCCATGGGAGAGGGGCCGCCCCCTGACCGAGTGAGCGACTGGTGAGCGAATGCTGGCGGGGGTGAGTGTGAGAAGGGGGCTGGCGCTTGTGTGCTGCCCATGGGAGAGGGCCTGGGCCCTGACCGAGTGAGCGACTGGTGAGCGAAGGCTGGCGGGGGTGAGTGTGAGAAGGGGGCTGGCGCTTGTGTGCTGCCCATGGGAGAGGGGCCGCCCCCTGACCGAGTGAGCGACTGGTGAGCGAAGGCTGGCGGGGTGAGTGTGAGAAGGGGGCTGGCGCTTGTGTGCTGCCCATGGGAGAGGGGCCGGGCCCTGACCGAGTGAGCGACTGGTGAGCGAATGCTGGCGGGGTGAGTGTGAGAAGGGGGCTGGCGCTGGTGCGCTGCCCATGGGAGAGGGGCCGCCCCCTGACCGAGTGAGCGACTGGTGAGCGAATGCTGGCGGGGGTGAGTGTGAGAAGGGGGCTGGCGCTTGTGTGCTGCCCATGGGAGAGGGCCTGGGCCCTGACCGAGTGAGCGACTGGTGAGCGAAGGCTGGCGGGGGTGAGTGTGAGAAGGGGGCTGGCGCTTGTGTGCTGCCCATGGGAGAGGGGCCGCCCCCTGACCGAGTGAGCGACTGGTGAGCGAAGGCTGGCGGGGTGAGTGTGAGAAGGGGGCTGGCGCTTGTGTGCTGCCCATGGGAGAGGGGCCGGGCCCTGACCGAGTGAGCGACTGGTGAGCGAAGGCTGGCGGGGGTGAGTGTGAGAAGGGGGCTGGCGCTTGTGTGCTGCCCATGGGAGAGGGGCCGCCCCCTGACCGAGTGAGCGACTGGTGAGCGAAGGCTGGCGGGGATGAGTGTGAGAAGGGGGCTGGCGCTTGTGCGCTGCCCATGGGAGAGGGGCCGGGCCCTGTCTGAGTGAGCGACTGGTGAGCGAATGCTGGCGGGGGTGAGTGTGAGAAGGGGGCTGGCGCTTGTGCGCTGCCCATGGGAGAGGGGCCGCCCCCTGACCGAGTGAGCGACTGGTGAGCGAAGGCTGGCGGGGGTGAGTGTGAGAAGGGGGCTGGCGCTTGTGTGCTGCCCATGGGAGAGGGGCTGGGCCCTGACCGAGTGAGCGACTGGTGAGCGAAGGCTGGCGGGGGTGAGTGTGAGAAGGGGGCTGGCGCTTGTGCGCTGCCCATGGGAGAGGGGCCGCCCCCTGACCGAGTGAGCGACTGGTGAGTGAATGCTGGCGGGGGTGAGTGTGAGAAGGGGGCTGGCGCTTGTGCGCTGCCCATGGGAGAGGGGCCGCCCCCTGACCGAGTGAGCGACTGATGAGCGAAGGCTGGCGGGGGTGAGTGTGAGAAGGGGGCTGGCGCTTGTGTGCTGCCCATGGGAGAGGGGCCGGGCCCTGACCGAGTGAGCGACTGGTGAGCGAAGGCTGGCGGGGGTGAGTGTGAGAAGGGGGCTGGCGCTTGTGCGCTGCCCATGGGAGAGGGGCCGCCCCCTGACCGAGTGAGCGACTGGTGAGCGAAGGCTGGCGGGGGTGAGTGTGAGAAGGGGGCTGGCGCTTGTGTGCTGCCCATGGGAGAGGGGCCGGGACCTGACCGAGTGAGCGACTGGTGAGCGAATGCTGGCGGGGGTGAGTGTGAGAAGGGGGCTGGCGCTTGTGTGCTGCCCTTGGGAGAGGGGCTGGGCCCTGACCGAGTGAGCGACTGGTGAGCGAAGGCTGGCGGGGGTGAATGTGAGAAGGGGGCTGGCGCTTGTGCGCTGCCCATGGGAGAGGGGCCGCCCCCTGACCGAGTGAGCGACTGGTGAGCGAAGGCTGGCGGGGGTGAGTGTGAGAAGGGGGCTGGCGCTTGTGTGCTGCCCATGGGAGAGGGGCTGGGCCCTGTCTGAGTGAGCGACTGGTGAGCGAAGGCTGGCGGGGGTGAGTGTGAGAAGGGGGCTGGCGCTTGTGTGCTGCCCATGGGAGAGGGGCCGGCCCCTGACCGAGTGAGCGACTGGTGAGCGAAGGCTGGCGGGGGTGAGTGTGAGAAGGGGGCTGGCGCTTGTGTGCTGCCCATGGGAGAGGGGCCGGGCCCTGACCGAGTGAGCGACTGGTGAGTGAATGCTGGCGGGGGTGAATGTGAGAAGGGGGCTGGCGCTTGTGCGCTGCCCATGGGAGAGGGGCTGGGCCCTGACCGAGTGAGCGACTGGTGAGTGAATGCTGGCGGGGGTGAATGTGAGAAGGGGGCTGGCGCTTGTGTGCTGCCCATGGGAGAGGGGCCGCCCCCTGACCGAGTGAGCGACTGGTGAGCGAAGGCTGGCGGGGGTGAATGTGAGAAGGGGGCTGGCGCTTGTGTGCTGCCCATGGGAGAGGGGCTGCCCCCTGACCGAGTGAGCGACTGGTGAGCGAAGGCTGGCGGGGGTGAGTGTGAGAAGGGGGCTGGCGCTTGTGTGCTGCCCATGGGAGAGGGGCCGCCCCGTGACCGAGTGAGCGACTGGTGAGCGAAGGCTGGCGGGGGTGAGTGTGAGAAGGGGGCTGGCGCTTGTGTGCTGCCCATGGGAGAGGGGCCGGGCCCTGACCGAGTGAGCGACTGGTGAGCGAAGGCTGGCGGGGTGAGTGTGAGAAGGGGGTTGGCGCTTGTGTGCTGCCCATGGGAGAGGGGCCGGGCCCTGACCGAGTGAGCGACTGGTGAGCGAAGGCTGGCGGGGTGAGTGTGAGAAGGGGGCTGGCGCTTGTGCGCTGCCCATGGGAGAGGGGCCGCCCCTGACCGAGTGAGCGACTGGTGAGCGAAGGCTGGCGGGGGTGAGTGTGAGAAGGGGGCTGGCGCTGGTGCGCTGCCCATGGGAGAGGGGCTGGGCCCTGACCGAGTGAGCGACTGGCGAGCGAAGGCTGGCGGGGTGAGTGTGAGAAGGGGGCTGGCGCTGGTGCGCTGCCCATGGGAGAGGGGCTGGGCCCTGACCGAGTGAGCGACTGGCGAGCGAAGGCTGGCGGGGTGAGTGTGAGAAGGGGGCTGGCGCTTGTGCGCTGCCCATGGGAGAGGGGCCGGGCCCTGACCGAGTGAGCGACTGGTGAGCGAAGGCTGGCGGGGGTGAGTGTGAGAAGGGGGCTGGCGCTTGTGCGCTGCCCATGGGAGAGGGGCCGCCCCCTGACCGAGTGAGCGACTGGTGAGCGAAGGCTGGCGAGGGTGAGTGTGAGAAGGGGGCTGGCGCTTGTGTGCTGCCCGTGGGAGAGGGGCCGCCCCCTGACCGAGTGAGCGACTGGTGAGCGAAGGCTGGCGAGGGTGAGTGTGAGAAGGGGGCTGGCGCTTGTGTGCTGCCCGTGGGAGAGGGGCCGCCCCCTGACCGAGTGAGCGACTGGTGAGCGAAGGCTGGCGGGGGTGAGTGTGAGAAGGGGGCTGGCGCTTGTGCGCTGCCCATGGGAGAGGGGCCGCCCCCTGACCGAGTGAGCGACTGGTGAGCGAAGGCTGGCGGGGGTGAGTGTGAGAAGGGGGCTGGCGCTTGTGCGCTGCCCATGGGAGAGGGGCCGGGCCCTGACCGAGTGAGCGACTGGCGAGCGAAGGCTGGCGGGGGTGAGTGTGAGAAGGGGGCTGGCGCTTGTGTGCTGCCCATGGGAGAGGGGCCGCCCCCTGACCGAGTGAGCGACTGGCGAGCGAAGGCTGGCGGGGGTGAGTGTGAGAAGGGGGCTGGCGCTTGTGCGCTGCCCATGGGAGAGGGGCCGCCCCCTCACCGAGTGAGCGACTGGCGAGCGAAGGCTGGCGGGGGTGAGTGTGAGAAGGGGGCTGGCGCTTGTGCGCTGCCCATGGGAGAGGGGCCGCCCCCTGACCGAGTGAGCGACTGGTGAGCGAAGGCTGGCGGGGGTGAGTGTGAGAAGGGGGCTGGCGCTTGTGTGCTGCCCATGGGAGAGGGGCCGCCCCCTGACCGAGTGAGCGACTGGCGAGCGAAGGCTGGCGGGGGTGAGTGTGAGAAGGGGGCTGGCGCTTGTGTGCTGCCCATGGGAGAGGGGCCGGGCCCTGACCGAGTGAGCGACTGGCGAGCGAAGGCTGGCGGGGGTGAGTGTGAGAAGGGGGCTGGCGCTTGTGTGCTGCCCATGGGAGAGGGGCCGGGCCCTGACCGAGTGAGCAACTGGTGAGCGAAGGCTGGCGGGGGTGAGTGTGAGAAGGGGGCTGGTGCTTGTGTGCTGCCCATGGGAGAGGGGCCGCCCCCTGACCGAGTGAGCGACTGGTGAGCGAAGGCTGGCGGGGATGAGTGTGAGAAGGGGGCTGGCGCTTGTGCGCTGCCCATGGGAGAGGGGCCGGGCCCTGTCTGAGTGAGCGACTGGTGAGCGAATGCTGGCGGGGGTGAGTGTGAGAAGGGGGCTGGCGCTTGTGCGCTGCCCATGGGAGAGGGGCCGCCCCCTGACCGAGTGAGCGACTGGTGAGCGAAGGCTGGCGGGGGTGAGTGTGAGAAGGGGGCTGGCGCTTGTGTGCTGCCCATGGGAGAGGGGCTGGGCCCTGACCGAGTGAGCGACTGGTGAGCGAAGGCTGGCGGGGGTGAGTGTGAGAAGGGGGCTGGCGCTTGTGCGCTGCCCATGGGAGAGGGGCCGCCCCCTGACCGAGTGAGCGACTGGTGAGTGAATGCTGGCGGGAGTGAGTGTGAGAAGGGGGCTGGCGCTTGTGTGCTGCCCATGGGAGAGGGGCTGGGCCCTGACCGAGTGAGCGACTGGCGAGCGAAGGCTGGCGGGGTGAGTGTGAGAAGGGGGCTGGCGCTGGTGCGCTGCCCATGGGAGAGGGGCCGCCCCCTGACCGAGTGAGCGACTGGTGAGCGAAGGCTGGTGGGGGTGAGTGTGAGAAGGGGGCTGGCGCTTGTGTGCTGCCCATGGGAGAGGGGCTGGGCCCTGACCGAGTGAGCGACTGGTGAGCGAAGGCTGGCGGGGGGGAGTGTGAGAAGGGGGCTGGCGCTGGTGCGCTGCCCATGGGAGAGGGGCCGCCCCCTGACCGAGTGAGCGACTGGCGAGCGAAGGCTGGCGGGGTGAGTGTGAGAAGGGGGCTGGCGCTGGTGCGCTGCCCATGGGAGAGGGGCCGGGCCCTGACCGAGTGAGCGACTGGTGAGCGAAGGCTGGCGGGGGTGAGTGTGAGAAGGGGGCTGGCGCTTGTGCGCTGCCCATGGGAGAGGGGCCGGGCCCTGACCGAGTGAGCGACTGGTGAGCGAAGGCTGGCGGGGGTGAGTGTGAGAAGGGGGCTGGCGCTTGTGCGCTGCCCATGGGAGAGGGGCCGGGCCCTAACCGAGTGAGCGACTGGTGAGCGAAGGCTGGCGGGGGTGAGTGTGAGAAGGGGGCTGGCGCTTGTGTGCTGCCCATGGGAGAGGGGCCTGGCCCTGACCGAGTGAGCGACTGGTGAGCGAAGGCTGGCGGGGGTGAGTGTGAGAAGGGGGCTGGCGCTTGTGCGCTGCCCATGGGAGAGGGGCTGGGCCCTGACCGAGTGAGCGACTGGCGAGCGAAGGCTGGCGGGGCTGAGTGTGAGAAGGGGGCTGGCGCTTGTGTGCTGCCCATGGGAGAGGGGCTGGGCCCTGACCGAGTGAGCGACTGGTGAGCGAATGCTGGCGGGGGTGAGTGTGAGAAGGGGGCTGGCGCTTGTGTGCTGCCCATGGGAGAGGGGCCGCCCCTGACCGAGTGAGCGACTGGTGAGCGAAGGCTGGCGGGGGTGAGTGTGAGAAGGGGGCTGGCACTGGTGCGCTGCCCATGGGAGAGGGGCCAGGCCCTAACCGAGTGAGCGACTGGTGAGCGAAGGCTGGCGGGGGTGAGTGTGAGAAGGGGGCTGGCGCTTGTGTGCTGCCCATGGGAGAGGGGCTGGGCCCTGACCGAGTGAGCGACTGGTGAGCGAAGGCTGGCGGGGGTGAGTGTGAGAAGGGGGCTGGCGCTTGTGTGCTGCCCATGGGAGAGGGGCCAGGCCCTGACCGAGTGAGCGACTGGTGAGGGAAGGCTGGTGGGGGTGAGTGTGAGAAGGGGGCTGGCGCTTGTGTGCTGCCCATGGGAGAGGGGCCGGGCCCTGACCGAGTGAGCGACTGGTGAGCGAAGGCTGGCGGGGGTGAGTGTGAGAAGGGGGCTGGCGCTGGTGCGCTGCCCATGGGAGAGGGGCCGCCCCCTGACCGAGTGAGCGACTGGCGAGCGAATGCTGGCGGGGTGAGTGTGAGAAGGGGGCTGGCGCTTGTGTGCTGCCCATGGGAGAGGGGCCGCCCCCTGACCGAGTGAGCGACTGGCGAGCGAATGCTGGCGGGGGTGAGTGTGAGAAGGGGGCTGGCGCTTGTGCGCTGCCCATGGGAGAGGGGCCGGGCCCTGACCGAGTGAGCGACTGGCGAGCGAAGGCTGGCGGGGGTGAGTGTGGGAAGGGGGCTGGCGCTTGTGTGCTGCCCATGGGAGAGGGGCCGGGCCCTGACCGAGTGAGCGACTGGTGAGCGAAGGCTGGCGGGGGTGAGTGTGAGAAGGGGGCTGGCGCTTGTGTGCTGCCCATGGGAGAGGGGCCGCCCCCTGACCGAGTGAGCGACTGGTGAGCGAAGGCTGGCGGGGTGAGTGTGAGAAGGGGGCTGGCGCTTGTGTGCTGCCCATGGGAGAGGGGCCGGGCCCTGTCTGAGTGAGCGACTGGTGAGCGAATGCTGGCGGGGGTGAGTGTGAGAAGGGGGCTGGCGCTTGTGTGCTGCCCATGGGAGAGGGGCCGGGCCCTGTCTGAGTGAGCGACTGGTGAGCGAAGGCTGGCGGGGGTGAGTGTGAGAAGGGGGCTGGCGCTTGTGTGCTGCCCATGGGAGAGGGGCTGGGCCCTGACCGAGTGAGCGACTGGTGAGCGAATGCTGGCGGGGTGAGTGTGAGAAGGGGGCTGGCGCTTGTGCGCTGCCCATGGGAGAGGGGCCGCCCCCTGACCGAGTGAGCGACTGGTGAGCGAAGGCTGGCGGGGGTGAGTGTGAGAAGGGGGCTGGCGCTTGTGTGCTGCCCATGGGAGAGGGGCTGGGCCCTGACCGAGTGAGCGACTGGTGAGCGAATGCTGGCGGGGGTGAGTGTGAGAAGGGGGCTGGCGCTTGTGTGCTGCCCATGGGAGAGGGGCTGGGCCCTGACCGAGTGAGCGACTGGTGAGCGAATGCTGGCGGGGTGAGTGTGAGAAGGGGGCTGGCGCTTGTGCGCTGCCCATGGGAGAGGGGCCGCCCCCTGACCGCGTGAGCGACTGGTGAGCGAATGCTGGCGGGGTGAGTGTGAGAAGGGGGCTGGCGCTGGTGCGCTGCCCATGGGAGAGGGGCTGGGCCCTGACCGAGTGAGCGACTGGTGAGCGAAGGCTGGCGGGGGTGAGTGTGAGAAGGGGGCTGGCGCTTGTGTGCTGCCCATGGGAGAGGGGCCGCCCCTGACCGAGTGAGCGACTGGTGAGCGAAGGCTGGCGGGGATGAGTGTGAGAAGGGGGCTGGCGCTTGTGCGCTGCCCATGGGAGAGGGGCCGGGCCCTGACCGAGTGAGTGACTGGTGAGTGAAGGCTGGCGGGGGTGAGTGTGAGAAGAGGGCTGGCGCTGGTGCGCTGCCCATGGGAGAGGGGCTGGGCCCTGACCGAGTGAGCGACTGGTGAGCGAAGGCTGGCGGGGGTGAGTGTGAGAAGGGGGCTGGCGCTGGTGCGCTGCCCATGGGAGAGGGGCCGGGCCCTGACCGAGTGAGCGACTGGTGAGCGAAGGCTGGCGGGGGTGTGTGTGAGAAGGGGGCTGGCGCTTGTGTGCTGCCCATGGGAGAGGGGCCGCCCCCTGACCGAGTGAGCGACTGGTGAGCGAAGGCTGGCGGGGGTGAGTGTGAGAAGGGGGCTGGCGCTTGTGCGCTGCCCATGGGAGAGGGGCCGGGCCCTGTCTGAGTGAGCGACTGGTGAGCGAAGGCTGGCGGGGGTGAGTGTGAGAAGGGGGCTGGTGCTTGTGTGCTGCCCATGGGAGAGGGGCCGGGCCCTGTCTGAGTGAGCGACTGGTGAGCGAAGGCTGGCGGGGGTGAGTGTGAGAAGGGGGCTGGCGCTTGTGTGCTGCCCATGGGAGAGGGGCCGCCCCCTGACCGAGTGAGCGACTGGTGAGCGAAGGCTGGCGGGGTGAGTGTGAGAAGGGGGCTGGCGCTTGTGTGCTGCCCATGGGAGAGGGGCCGCCCCCTGACCGAGTGAGCGACTGGCGAGCGAAGGCTGGCGGGGTGAGTGTGAGAAGGGGGCTGGCGCTGGTGCGCTTCCCATGGGAGAGGGGCCGCCCCTGACCGAGTGAGCGACTGGTGAGCGAAGGCTGGCGGGGGTGAGTGTGAGAAGGGGGCTGGCGCTTGTGCGCTGCCCATGGGAGAGGGGCCGGGCCCTAACCGAGTGAGCGACTGGTGAGCGAAGGCTGGCGGGGGTGAGTGTGAGAAGGGGGCTGGCGCTTGTGTGCTGCCCATGGGAGAGGGGCTTGGCCTTGACCGAGTGAGCGACTGGTGAGCGAAGGCTGGCGGGGGTGAGTGTGAGAAGGGGGCTGGCGCTTGTGCGCTGCCCATGGGAGAGGGGCTGGGCCCTGACCGAGTGAGCGACTGGCGAGCGAAGGCTGGCGGGGCTGAGTGTGAGAAGGGGGCTGGCGCTTGTGTGCTGCCCATGGGAGAGGGGCTGGGCCCTGACCGAGTGAGCGACTGGTGAGCGAATGCTGGCGGGGGTGAGTGTGAGAAGGGGGCTGGCGCTTGTGTGCTGCCCATGGGAGAGGGGCCGCCCCTGACCGAGTGAGCGACTGGTGAGCGAAGGCTGGCGGGGGTGAGTGTGAGAAGGGGGCTGGCACTGGTGCGCTGCCCATGGGAGAGGGGCCAGGCCCTAACCGAGTGAGCGACTGGTGAGCGAAGGCTGGCGGGGGTGAGTGTGAGAAGGGGGCTGGCGCTTGTGTGCTGCCCATGGGAGAGGGGCTGGGCCCTGACCGAGTGAGCGACTGGTGAGCGAAGGCTGGCGGGGGTGAGTGTGAGAAGGGGGCTGGCGCTTGTGTGCTGCCCATGGGAGAGGGGCCAGGCCCTGACCGAGTGAGCGACTGGTGAGTGAAGGCTGGTGGGGGTGAGTGTGAGAAGGGGGCTGGCGCTTGTGTGCTGCCCATGGGAGAGGGGCCGCCCCCTGACCGAGTGAGCGACTGGTGAGCGAATGCTGGCGGGGTGAGTGTGAGAAGGGGGCTGGCGCTTGTGTGCTGCCCATGGGAGAGGGGCCGCCCCCTGACCGAGTGAGCGACTGGTGAGCGAATGCTGGCGGGGGTGAGTGTGAGAAGGGGGCTGGCGCTTGTGCGCTGCCCATGGGAGAGGGGCCGGGCCCTGACCGAGTGAGCGACTGGCGAGCGAAGGCTGGCGGGGGTGAGTGTGAGAAGGGGGCTGGCGCTTGTGTGCTGCCCATGGGAGAGGGGCCGGGCCCTGACCGAGTGAGCGACTGGTGAGCGAAGGCTGGCGGGGGTGAGTGTGAGAAGGGGGCTGGCGCTTGTGTGCTGCCCATGGGAGAGGGGCTGGGCCCTGACCGAGTGAGCGACTGGTGAGCGAATGCTGGCGGGGTGAGTGTGAGAAGGGGGCTGGCGCTTGTGCGCTGCCCATGGGAGAGGGGCCGCCCCCTGACCGAGTGAGCGACTGGTGAGCGAAGGCTGGCGGGGGTGAGTGTGAGAAGGGGGCTGGCGCTTGTGTGCTGCCCATGGGAGAGGGGCTGGGCCCTGACCGAGTGAGCGACTGGTGAGCGAATGCTGGCGGGGGTGAGTGTGAGAAGGGGGCTGGCGCTTGTGTGCTGCCCATGGGAGAGGGGCTGGGCCCTGACCGAGTGAGCGACTGGTGAGCGAATGCTGGCGGGGTGAGTGTGAGAAGGGGGCTGGCGCTTGTGCGCTGCCCATGGGAGAGGGGCCGCCCCCTGACCGCGTGAGCGACTGGTGAGCGAATGCTGGCGGGGTGAGTGTGAGAAGGGGGCTGGCGCTGGTGCGCTGCCCATGGGAGAGGGGCTGGGCCCTGACCGAGTGAGCGACTGGTGAGCGAAGGCTGGCGGGGGTGAGTGTGAGAAGGGGGCTGGCGCTTGTGTGCTGCCCATGGGAGAGGGGCCGCCCCTGACCGAGTGAGCGACTGGTGAGCGAAGGCTGGCGGGGATGAGTGTGAGAAGGGGGCTGGCGCTTGTGCGCTGCCCATGGGAGAGGGGCCGGGCCCTGACCGAGTGAGTGACTGGTGAGTGAAGGCTGGCGGGGGTGAGTGTGAGAAGAGGGCTGGCGCTGGTGCGCTGCCCATGGGAGAGGGGCTGGGCCCTGACCGAGTGAGCGACTGGTGAGTGAAGGCTGGCGGGGGTGAGTGTGAGAAGGGGGCTGGCGCTGGTGTGCTGCCCATGGGAGAGGGGCCGCCCCCTGACCGAGTGAGCGACTGGTGAGCGAAGGCTGGCGGGGGTGAGTGTGAGAAGGGGGCTGGCGCTTGTGTGCTGCCCATGGGAGAGGGGCCGCCCCCTGACCGAGTGAGCGACTGGTGAGCGAAGGCTGGCGGGGGTGAGTGTGAGAAGGGGGCTGGCGCTTGTGTGCTGCCCATGGGAGAGGGGCCGGGCCCTGACCGAGTGAGCGACTGGTGAGCGAAGGCTGGCGGGGGTGAGTGTGAGAAGGGGGCTGGCGCTTGTGTGCTGCCCATGGGAGAGGGGCCGCCCCCTGACCGAGTGAGCGACTGGTGAGCGAAGGCTGGCGGGGGTGAGTGTGAGAAGGGGGCTGGCGCTTGTGCGCTGCCCATGGGAGAGGGGCCGGGCCCTGTCTGAGTGAGCGACTGGTGAGCGAAGGCTGGCGGGGGTGAGTGTGAGAAGGGGGCTGGCGCTTGTGTGCTGCCCATGGGAGAGGGGCCGGGCCCTGACCGAGTGAGCGACTGGTGAGCGAAGGCTGGCGGGGGTGAGTGTGAGAAGGGGGCTGGCGCTTGTGTGCTGCCCATGGGAGAGGGGCTGGGCCCTGACCGAGTGAGCGACTGGTGAGCGAATGCTGGCGGGGGTGAGTGTGAGAAGGGGGCTGGCGCTTGTGTGCTGCCCATGGGAGAGGGGCTGGGCCCTGACCGAGTGAGCGACTGGTGAGCGAATGCTGGCGGGGTGAGTGTGAGAAGGGGGCTGGCGCTTGTGCGCTGCCCATGGGAGAGGGGCCGCCCCCTGACCGCGTGAGCGACTGGTGAGCGAATGCTGGCGGGGTGAGTGTGAGAAGGGGGCTGGCGCTGGTGCGCTGCCCATGGGAGAGGGGCTGGGCCCTGACCGAGTGAGCGACTGGTGAGCGAAGGCTGGCGGGGGTGAGTGTGAGAAGGGGGCTGGCGCTTGTGTGCTGCCCATGGGAGAGGGGCCGCCCCTGACCGAGTGAGCGACTGGTGAGCGAAGGCTGGCGGGGATGAGTGTGAGAAGGGGGCTGGCGCTTGTGCGCTGCCCATGGGAGAGGGGCCGGGCCCTGACCGAGTGAGTGACTGGTGAGTGAAGGCTGGCGGGGGTGAGTGTGAGAAGAGGGCTGGCGCTGGTGCGCTGCCCATGGGAGAGGGGCTGGGCCCTGACCGAGTGAGCGACTGGTGAGCGAAGGCTGGCGGGGGTGAGTGTGAGAAGGGGGCTGGCGCTGGTGCGCTGCCCATGGGAGAGGGGCCGGGCCCTGACCGAGTGAGCGACTGGTGAGCGAAGGCTGGCGGGGGTGTGTGTGAGAAGGGGGCTGGCGCTTGTGTGCTGCCCATGGGAGAGGGGCCGCCCCCTGACCGAGTGAGCGACTGGTGAGCGAAGGCTGGCGGGGGTGAGTGTGAGAAGGGGGCTGGCGCTTGTGCGCTGCCCATGGGAGAGGGGCCGGGCCCTGTCTGAGTGAGCGACTGGTGAGCGAAGGCTGGCGGGGGTGAGTGTGAGAAGGGGGCTGGTGCTTGTGTGCTGCCCATGGGAGAGGGGCCGGGCCCTGTCTGAGTGAGCGACTGGTGAGCGAAGGCTGGCGGGGGTGAGTGTGAGAAGGGGGCTGGCGCTTGTGTGCTGCCCATGGGAGAGGGGCCGCCCCCTGACCGAGTGAGCGACTGGTGAGCGAAGGCTGGCGGGGTGAGTGTGAGAAGGGGGCTGGCGCTTGTGTGCTGCCCATGGGAGAGGGGCCGCCCCCTGACCGAGTGAGCGACTGGCGAGCGAAGGCTGGCGGGGTGAGTGTGAGAAGGGGGCTGGCGCTGGTGCGCTTCCCATGGGAGAGGGGCCGCCCCTGACCGAGTGAGCGACTGGTGAGCGAAGGCTGGCGGGGGTGAGTGTGAGAAGGGGGCTGGCGCTTGTGCGCTGCCCATGGGAGAGGGGCCGGGCCCTAACCGAGTGAGCGACTGGTGAGCGAAGGCTGGCGGGGGTGAGTGTGAGAAGGGGGCTGGCGCTTGTGTGCTGCCCATGGGAGAGGGGCTTGGCCTTGACCGAGTGAGCGACTGGTGAGCGAAGGCTGGCGGGGGTGAGTGTGAGAAGGGGGCTGGCGCTTGTGCGCTGCCCATGGGAGAGGGGCTGGGCCCTGACCGAGTGAGCGACTGGCGAGCGAAGGCTGGCGGGGCTGAGTGTGAGAAGGGGGCTGGCGCTTGTGTGCTGCCCATGGGAGAGGGGCTGGGCCCTGACCGAGTGAGCGACTGGTGAGCGAATGCTGGCGGGGGTGAGTGTGAGAAGGGGGCTGGCGCTTGTGTGCTGCCCATGGGAGAGGGGCCGCCCCTGACCGAGTGAGCGACTGGTGAGCGAAGGCTGGCGGGGGTGAGTGTGAGAAGGGGGCTGGCACTGGTGCGCTGCCCATGGGAGAGGGGCCAGGCCCTAACCGAGTGAGCGACTGGTGAGCGAAGGCTGGCGGGGGTGAGTGTGAGAAGGGGGCTGGCGCTTGTGTGCTGCCCATGGGAGAGGGGCTGGGCCCTGACCGAGTGAGCGACTGGTGAGCGAAGGCTGGCGGGGGTGAGTGTGAGAAGGGGGCTGGCGCTTGTGTGCTGCCCATGGGAGAGGGGCCAGGCCCTGACCGAGTGAGCGACTGGTGAGTGAAGGCTGGTGGGGGTGAGTGTGAGAAGGGGGCTGGCGCTTGTGTGCTGCCCATGGGAGAGGGGCCGCCCCCTGACCGAGTGAGCGACTGGTGAGCGAATGCTGGCGGGGTGAGTGTGAGAAGGGGGCTGGCGCTTGTGTGCTGCCCATGGGAGAGGGGCCGCCCCCTGACCGAGTGAGCGACTGGTGAGCGAATGCTGGCGGGGGTGAGTGTGAGAAGGGGGCTGGCGCTTGTGCGCTGCCCATGGGAGAGGGGCCGGGCCCTGACCGAGTGAGCGACTGGCGAGCGAAGGCTGGCGGGGGTGAGTGTGAGAAGGGGGCTGGCGCTTGTGTGCTGCCCATGGGAGAGGGGCCGGGCCCTGACCGAGTGAGCGACTGGTGAGCGAAGGCTGGCGGGGGTGAGTGTGAGAAGGGGGCTGGCGCTTGTGTGCTGCCCATGGGAGAGGGGCTGGGCCCTGACCGAGTGAGCGACTGGTGAGCGAATGCTGGCGGGGTGAGTGTGAGAAGGGGGCTGGCGCTTGTGCGCTGCCCATGGGAGAGGGGCCGCCCCCTGACCGAGTGAGCGACTGGTGAGCGAAGGCTGGCGGGGGTGAGTGTGAGAAGGGGGCTGGCGCTTGTGTGCTGCCCATGGGAGAGGGGCTGGGCCCTGACCGAGTGAGCGACTGGTGAGCGAATGCTGGCGGGGGTGAGTGTGAGAAGGGGGCTGGCGCTTGTGTGCTGCCCATGGGAGAGGGGCTGGGCCCTGACCGAGTGAGCGACTGGTGAGCGAATGCTGGCGGGGTGAGTGTGAGAAGGGGGCTGGCGCTTGTGCGCTGCCCATGGGAGAGGGGCCGCCCCCTGACCGCGTGAGCGACTGGTGAGCGAATGCTGGCGGGGTGAGTGTGAGAAGGGGGCTGGCGCTGGTGCGCTGCCCATGGGAGAGGGGCTGGGCCCTGACCGAGTGAGCGACTGGTGAGCGAAGGCTGGCGGGGGTGAGTGTGAGAAGGGGGCTGGCGCTTGTGTGCTGCCCATGGGAGAGGGGCCGCCCCTGACCGAGTGAGCGACTGGTGAGCGAAGGCTGGCGGGGATGAGTGTGAGAAGGGGGCTGGCGCTTGTGCGCTGCCCATGGGAGAGGGGCCGGGCCCTGACCGAGTGAGTGACTGGTGAGTGAAGGCTGGCGGGGGTGAGTGTGAGAAGAGGGCTGGCGCTGGTGCGCTGCCCATGGGAGAGGGGCTGGGCCCTGACCGAGTGAGCGACTGGTGAGTGAAGGCTGGCGGGGGTGAGTGTGAGAAGGGGGCTGGCGCTGGTGTGCTGCCCATGGGAGAGGGGCCGCCCCCTGACCGAGTGAGCGACTGGTGAGCGAAGGCTGGCGGGGGTGAGTGTGAGAAGGGGGCTGGCGCTTGTGTGCTGCCCATGGGAGAGGGGCCGCCCCCTGACCGAGTGAGCGACTGGTGAGCGAAGGCTGGCGGGGGTGAGTGTGAGAAGGGGGCTGGCGCTTGTGTGCTGCCCATGGGAGAGGGGCCGGGCCCTGACCGAGTGAGCGACTGGTGAGCGAAGGCTGGCGGGGGTGAGTGTGAGAAGGGGGCTGGCGCTTGTGTGCTGCCCATGGGAGAGGGGCCGCCCCCTGACCGAGTGAGCGACTGGTGAGCGAAGGCTGGCGGGGGTGAGTGTGAGAAGGGGGCTGGCGCTTGTGCGCTGCCCATGGGAGAGGGGCCGGGCCCTGTCTGAGTGAGCGACTGGTGAGCGAAGGCTGGCGGGGGTGAGTGTGAGAAGGGGGCTGGCGCTTGTGTGCTGCCCATGGGAGAGGGGCCGGGCCCTGACCGAGTGAGCGACTGGTGAGCGAAGGCTGGCGGGGGTGAGTGTGAGAAGGGGGCTGGCGCTTGTGTGCTGCCCATGGGAGAGGGGCCGCCCCCTGACCGAGTGAGCGACTGGTGAGCGAAGGCTGGCGGGGGTGAGTGTGAGAAGGGGGCTGGCGCTTGTGCGCTGCCCATGGGAGAGGGGCCGGGCCCTGTCTGAGTGAGCGACTGGTGAGCGAAGGCTGGCGGGGGTGAGTGTGAGAAGGGGGCTGGTGCTTGTGTGCTGCCCATGGGAGAGGGGCCGGGCCCTGTCTGAGTGAGCGACTGGTGAGCGAAGGCTGGCGGGGGTGAGTGTGAGAAGGGGGCTGGCGCTTGTGTGCTGCCCATGGGAGAGGGGCCGCCCCCTGACCGAGTGAGCGACTGGTGAGCGAAGGCTGGCGGGGGTGAGTGTGAGAAGGGGGCTGGCGCTTGTGCGCTGCCCATGGGAGAGGGGCCGCCCCCTGACCGAGTGAGCGACTGGTGAGCGAAGGCTGGCGGGGGTGAGTGTGAGAAGGGGGCTGGCGCTTGTGCGCTGCCCATGGGAGAGGGGCCGCCCCCTGACCGAGTGAGCGACTGGTGAGCGAAGGCTGGCGGGGGTGAGTGTGAGAAGGGGGCTGGCGCTTGTGCGCTGCCCATGGGAGAGGGGCCGCCCCCTGACTGAGTGAGCGACTGGTGAGCGAAGGCTGGCGGGGTGAGTGTGAGAAGGGGGCTGGCGCTGGTGCGCTGCCCATGGGAGAGGGGCTGGGCCCTGACCGAGTGAGCGACTGGTGAGCGAAGGCTGGCGGGGGTGAGTGTGAGAAGGGGGCTGGCGCTTGTGCGCTGCCCATGGGAGAGGGGCCGCCCCCTGACTGAGTGAGCGACTGGTGAGCGAAGGCTGGCGGGGTGAGTGTGAGAAGGGGGCTGGCGCTGGTGCGCTGCCCATGGGAGAGGGGCCGCCCCGGGGCCTCGCCTGTTGGCCGTGCTGGGCTTGCTGTCTCCAGCTGGCGACCCTACGCCTGGGCCGGCTGCAGCTGGGCCTGGTGAGCAGCGCGCTTCCCCTCGCTCCCTCAGGTGCCGTGCTGCTGGACCTGGAGCAGACCACCCTGCCTGGCATTGCTCACCTGGTCGTGGAGACCATGATTATCTCGGACCAGATCAAAGAGGAGGACAGAGCCAATGTGCTGCGGGCCCTGCTGCTCAAGCACAGGTAGGCAGGCAGGGAGGGAGGAGGGGGGAGGAGCGTGGGGGTGGCGTGAGGGGTGGAGGGGGGAGGGATGTGGGGGGTGGAGGGAGGGAGGAAGGAAGGAGCAGATGGGTGGGAGTGGGGGGAGGGGTGGATGGGGAGAAGTGTGGGTGGGGGGAGGAGAAAGAGCAGAGGGGTGGGAGTGGGGTGAGTGGTGGAGGGGGAGGAGTGTCGGAGGTAGAGGGAGGGAGGAGGAGTGTGGGGGTGAAGGGGGAGGAAGGAGCAGAGGGGTGGGGGTGGGGTGAGGGGTGGAGGGGGAGGACTGTGGGGGTGGGGGCAGTGCGATGGGTGGAGGGGGGAGGAGTGTGGGGGATGGGGGGAAAGGTAGAGGAAGGGGAAGTAGTGTGGGGGTAAAGGGGGGAGGAAGGAGCAGAGGGGTGGGGGTGGAGTGAGGGGTGGAGGGGGAGGAGTGTGGGATGTGGAGTGGGAGGAGTGTGGGGTTGGGGGCGGTGTGAGGGGTGGAGGGGGGAGGAGTGCAGGGGGTGGGGGGGAAGGGTGGAGGAGGAGGAGTGTGGGAGGTAGAGGAGGGGGAAGGAGTGTGGTGATAAAGGGGGGAGGAAGGAGCAGAGGGTGGGGTTGGGGTGAGGGGTGGAGGGGGAGAAGTGTGGGAGGTAGTGGGAGGGGGGAGGAGTGTGGGGGTGAAGGGGGGAGGTAGGAGCAGAGGGGTGGAGTTGGGGTGAGGGGTGGAGATGGAGGAGTGTGGGACGTAGACGGAGGGGGGAGGAGTGTGGGGGTGGAGGGGGGAGGAAGGAGCAGAGGGGTGGAGGGGGAGGAGTGTGGGGGGTGGGGGCGGTGTGAGGGGTGGCGGGGGAGGAGTGTGGAGGGTGGGGGCGGTGTGAGGGGTGGCGGGGGAAGAGTGTGGGGGGTGGGGCGGGGTGAGGGGTGGCGGGGGAGGAGTGTGGGGGGTGGGGGGTGGCGGGGTGGTGGGGGAGGAGTGTGGGGGGGTGGGGGAGGAGTGTGGGGGGGTGGGGGCGGGGTGAGGGGTGGCGGGGGAGGAGTGTGGGGGGGTGGAGTGGGGGGTGGGGGCGGGGTGAGGGGTGGCGGGGGAGGAGTGGGGGGTGGGGGCGGGGTGAGGGGTGGCGGGGGAGGAGTGGGGGGTGTGGGGGGTGGGGGCGGGGTGAGGGGCGGCGGGGGAGGAGTGTGGGGTGTGGGGGGTGGGGGCGGGGTGAGGGGCGGCAGGGGAGGAGTGTGGGGGGTGGGGGCGGGGTGAGGGGGGGCGGGGGAGGAGTGTGCGCGACGGGGGCGGGGTGAGGGGTGGCGGGGGAGGAGTGGGGGGTGGGGGCGGGGTGAGGGGTGGCGGGGGAGGAGTGTGGGGGGGTGGAGTGGGGGGGTGGGGGCAGGGTGAGGGGCGGCGGGGGAGGAGTGGGGGGTGGGGGCGGGGTGAGGGGTGGTGGGGGAGGAGTGTGGGGGGGTGGAGTGGGGGGGTGGGGGCGGGGTGAGGGGTGGCGGGGGAGGAGTGGGGGGTGGGGGCGGGGTGAGGGGTGGCGGGGGAGGAGTGGGGGGTGGGGCGGGGTGAGGGGTGGCGGGGGAGGAGTGGGGGGTGTGGGGGGTGGGGGCGGGGTGAGGGGCGGCGGGGGAGGAGTGTGGGGTGTCGGGGGTGGGGGCGGGGTGAGGGGTGGCGGGGGAGGAGTGTGGGGGGTGGGGGCGGGGTGAGGGGTGGCGGGGGAGGAGTGTGGGGTGTGGGGGGTGGGGGCGGGGTGAGGGGTGGCGGGGGAGGAGTGTGGGGGGTGGGGGCAGGGTGAGGGGGGGCGGGGGAGGAGTGTGCGCGACGGGGGCGGGGTGAGGGGGGGCGGGGGAGGAGTGTGGGGGTGGGGTGAGGGGAGGGCGGGGGAGGAGTGTGGGGGGTGGGGGCGGGGTGAGGGGAGGGCGGGGGAGGAGTGTGGGGGGTGGGGGCGGGGTGAGGGGGGGGTGGGGGAGGAGTGTGCGCGACGTGGGAGGCACTGCTAGGCTAAAGTCCCCGATGGCACCCGCGTGCAGCACCCACAGGGACACGCCTCTCGGCGAACCCCCCCCCCCCCGTTACTGCACAAGGTGAGCAACTTCCTCATCTAGCCAAGGGCCCTCGGGAAAGGGCTGCCGAGGCTGCCAGGGGAAGGGTGACTGGAGAGGGACGCTCCCACTGGACACCCAGAGGCCCGTGGGCGAGGAAGCAGGCCCTGAGGTGGGGCCTGTGGGGCCAGGCAGTGATGAGGAACAGGACTCGAGTGGGGCAGAGAGGGGTTGTGGGGGCGAGCAGAGAGCAGCGTCCTGCAGAGACGTGTTCCTGGTTCTTGCAAAGCTGCCATGGTGCAGGCGCCCAGCCCTGCTCTGCTCCAGCCGAGCCACAGCCCTTCCTCACACTCAGCGGGGGTCTGGGCTGCTGGCTCCCAGCCCTCCCTGCTCCCTCCACGCCCGGGGCCTATCCAGGCTGCAGGCATCTGCGAGGGGGACCCCACGTTTCTGGCGCGAGAGGAAGGAATTCTTCGTGCCCACTCAGGACCGTGCGCCCATGAGTCTCCCGCTGCCGGCACCCTTCTGCCAGCCCTGTCTGAGAGAGGAGGCCGGCGGGCAGCCCACCCCATTGACTCCCACTAGCCGTCTCCTTTCCAGCCACCCCAATGACGAGAAGGAGGGGTTCTTTCCGCACAACCACTCCAGCTCCAGTGTCAATTCGATAGCGGGCAACCACCATCACAACCACAACCACGCGGGCGACACGTGCCTGCCCCTGATGGGCGAGGAGCGCATCGAGATGCTGGACCCCCGGGCCCAGGACTCCGAGTGCAGAGAGGTGAGGGCAGGGGCTTGCGCGTTCCTGCTTGGCCCTGGGCCTGCCGTGGCAGGGAGCTGGGGTGGGACACTCAGCACAGGCCTGGGAGGAGCCTCTGAACCCGAGGCAGGCGTTGGAGGAAGAGAGCCGAGCGCCCAGCAGCTGCAGGCAACCAGCACTTAGAACCCAGGTCACTTATTTAGATGCTTAAACGTGGGTGGAGGGGCCTGCTTGCAGACTCCCATGTCTGCGAGATGGTGGCCGCATGGTGTGGTGTGAGACCGCTCTCCAGGCAGTGGCAGGCTGGGCCGGACAACGCTGCAGCTCCCACTCCGGACGACCTGCCTGGTGCTGCAAAGGTTGACGAGGAGGCTGGAAGGGAGCCGGGCAGGGACGAGGGTTGAGGATTGGAACTGGTGCAGGGTTAAAGCCAGGAGCCAGCTCCTTCCAGGGCCTGGGGGCGATGTGCCCCGATGGCAAGGGAGGGAGTAACTGTCGAGTGACATCAGGCTGCGTTTTGGAGCTTGCCAGCCCCCTGAATGGAGAAGAGCACAGCAGTGGGGGGCTGCTCACAGCAGTGGGGGGCTGCTCACAGCAGCGGGGGGTTGCTCACAGCAGCGGGGGGTTGCTTGGCACCTTGGAGACGTTTGCAATCAGCAGCATGGCCTCCGATGGCCAGAGACAGGATGCTCTGGGACACCACTGACGGGGTCAAATGAGGTGCCCCAGAGCCAGCCCCCGGCATGCACTGGCTGTAGGCTCTGCTTCCAGGGAACCGCTGCGCTACAGGCTCTGCAGTATCAGCTTTGCACCGCAGAACCTGCAGACTGTAACCACGTAGCCGCTGAGACTTAACGATTCCACGGTTACCTAAGGAACCGCTTCCTAGCATCCCTAGAAGGGAGGAGTCAGACCCAGTGCTGGGTATGGGGACATAAGAACATCAGAGCGGCCATCCTGGGTCAGACCAAAGGTCCATCTAGCCTAGTGTCTTGTCTGCTGACAGCAGCCAGTGCCAGTGCCCAGAGGGACTGAACACAACAGAGAATCAGGTGATCCCTCTCCTCCTGTCACCCATTTCCAGACAAACAGAGGTTAGGGACACCGTCCCTGCCCATCCTAGCTAGTAGCCATTGATGGACCTGTCCTCCAGGAATTTATCTAGCTATTTCTTGAACCCTGTTACAGTCTTGGCTTCACAACCTCCTCTGGCAAGGAGTTCCACAGGTTGACTGTGCAAGAAAACTTCCTTTTGTTTTAAACCTGCTACCTATTAATTTCATTGGGTGACCCCTAGTTCTTATATTGTGGGAATAAATAAATCACTTTTCCTTATTCACTTTTTCCACACCAGTCATGACTGTATAGACCTCTGTCATAGCCCCCCTTAGTATCTTCTTTTAAATCTCTGTTCATATGGGACCCATTCCAAACCCCTAATCATTTTTGTTGCCCTCTTCTGAACCTTTTCCAATGCCAAGAGCTCTTTTTTGAGATGAGGAGACCACGTCTGTGCGCAGGATTTTCAAGATGCGGGCGTCCCATGGCTTTATAGAGAGGCAATAAGATATCCCCTGTCTTATTCTCTATCCCTTTTTAAATGATTCCTGACATTCGGTTTGCTTTTTGGACTGCTGCTGCACATTGAGTGGATGTTTTCAGAGAACTCTCCACAGTGACTCCAAGATTTCTCTCTTGAGTGTATATATATATTGCCCATTTCTCTTGAGAGACGGTGGTAAGCAGCGGCAGTGACAATCTATGAGTTGTGCCTGGATCTGCAACTTCTTTCATAGCTTATGCGTCCAATATTGGATTTGCACAGTCGATTACAATAGCTACATGCCAATCTACTTCCGTTTTCATGAGTCTGAGACTTTTTCCTTCTGAGACGGAGTTCTTTTGCACGTCTTGCACAGGTCCAATCAAAAAATGACATGCCCTGTTGTAATAATTGTTGCCGGCTGCTGCAATCTGATGACGTAGATTCCCAAGAGCTTGGATTGATGTTAAACCTTTTCATAGTGTTTTTACATATATCCTTGAATCTTAACTTTGGCCTTCCTCTTGCCTTTGCTCCACTTGTTAGTTCACCCAAGAGGATTTCTCTGGGAAGGCGTTTATCACTCATTTCTCCTCACATGGCCAAGCCACCGGAGTCTTCTGTTGTTAAGGATCGCTATGAGACTGGGTATGCCAGCTCTTGATAGGACATCTACATTTGAAACTTTGTCTTGCCACTTAATATTCATGATTCTGTGAAGGCAGCGAAGGTGGAAATTGCTCAATTTTTTCTCTTGGCACAAGTAGGTGGTCCAGGTCTCAGATCCATAAAGCAAGACACTTAATACGCATGCTTGGTATATCAGTATCTTTGTTTTCAATGTCAGTTTGGGATTGTTCCATGCTTGTTTTGTAAGTCTGCCAAATGTTGTGGCTGCCTTCTCAATTCTGATGTTCAGTTCTTCATCCATGGAGAAATTTGTGGTGACAGCATGTACCATCATATTGTACGAATAGTTGGGGTTATTTTTTCCAATGCGCATTACTTTACATTTATCCATATTAAATTTCATTTGCCATTTAGTTGCCCAGTCACTTAGTTTGGTGAGATCTTTTTGAGACTATGTCTACACTACACTGATGGATCAGAAAAAGGTATGAAAATTGCGCCCTGCAATTTGTGTGCCTTTTTCCGATAGTTTTTTTGGAAGAGGCTTTTCCAAAATTTGGCCCATATACACTGGGCCAAATTTTGGAAAAGCCTCCTCTTTTGGAAGAACCCTTCTTCCTCATGGGAGGAGGAAGAAAGGGCTTCCAAAAGAGCGTGTCTGCTCTTCCGAAAAAAAAGCGGAAGAGCAGATGCATTCCCTGGATGTAGTGGTGTTTTATCCTGGAAAAACTTCATAGTGGAGACGTAGCCTGCAGCTCTTCACTGTCTGCTTTGGTCTTAACTATCTTGAGCAGTTTGGGATCATCTGCAAATTTTGCCACCTCCCTGTTTACCCCTTTCTCCAGATCATTTTTAAATAAGTTGAATAGGACTGGTCCTAGGACAGACCCTTGGGGGATCTAGGACAGACCCTTGGGGGACCTCTCTCCACTCGGAAAACTGACCATTTATTTCTACTCTTCATTTCCTGTCTTTTAACCAGTTATCAGTCCATGAAAGGACCGTCCCTCTTAACCCGTGACAACTGACTTTACTTAAGAGCCTTTGGTGAGGGACCTTGTCAAAGGTTTTCCGGAAATCTAAGTACACTAGATCCACCGGATTCCCCTTGTCCACTTGTTTGTTGACCATGTTGGCTTTTCCCCAGCAAATTATGTTCATCCTTGTGTCTGACAGTTTTATTCTTTACTATAGTTTCAACTAATTTACCCAGTACTGATGTTAAATTTACAGGTCTGTAATTGCCGGGATCACTTCTAGAGCCCTTTTTAAATATTGGCATCACGTTAGTTATCTTCCAGTCATTAGGTACAGAAGCCGATTTAAAGGATAGGTTACAAACTGCAGTTAATAGTTCTGTTATTTCCCATTGGAGCTCTTTCAGAACGTTTCGGTGAGTGCCATCCGGTCCCAGCTACTCGTTACTGTTAAGTTTATCAATTTGTTCTCCTCTAATGACCCCTCAATCTGGGACAATTCACCTACAAAGGACAGCTCAGGTTTGTGACTGTCCTGAACATCCTCAGCCGTGGAGACTGAAGCAAAGAATTCATTTAGTTTCTCCGTAATTACTTTATCGTCTTTGAGTGCTCCTTGAGCATCTCGATCGTCCAAGGGTCCCATTGGCTGTTTAGCTGGCGGCTTCCTGCTTCTGAGGGACTTAAAAACATTTTGCTATTACTTTTTGAGTTTTTGGCTAGCTGCTCTTCAAACTCTCTTTTGGCTTTTCTTATTATACTAGCCAATTAGCCTGCCATAAGACAGGATTTTCAGGTCTCTCCTCCATGTTGGTCTGCTCTATTGAGCCTCAGGTCTCTCACTCCATCTCTCTCTCTCTATCTCCTCCTCATACTGCCTCCCCCTCTCTCTCTCAGCTCTCTTCTGCCTTTTGCCTCTTTCTACGTCTCTCTCTTTCTCTTCTCCCACTCCTGCCTCTCACTCTCCCTTTCTCTTCTCCTCCTCCTCCTGCCTCTCACTCTCTTTCTGCTCGCCTCTGTCTCCGTTGGGGATGCCTGCTCATCGAGGCCCCGCTCCCTGGGCGTGTACGTCATCACCCCGCCTCTCCTTCGCCTCGCGCCATGGCACTTGGCTGACTTCTGCATCGCTCAGCCGGGCTGCCACGGGAGCAAGCAGCGCGAATGGCCTCTCTCTCTTCTCCTCCTACTGCCTCACCCTCTCTCTCTCTCAGCTCTCGTCTGCCTGCTGCCTCTCTCTCTCTCTCTCTCTCGCTGTCCTCCGCCTCCTCCGTTCCCCTCTCTGTCTCCTCCACGTCCTCTGTGTCTGCTCCCCTTTCCTGATGTCAGAGATGCACGCTCGTCCAGGCCCCGCCCCCTGGCTGTTCCCTCTGGGTGGCGCTGATGCCTCAAGCCGTGGCGCTCGGCTGACTTCTGCGCCGCTCAGCTGGGCTGCCGCGCCAGAACAAGCAGTGCAAATGGCTGTTTGGGCCCCGCGCTCCCCATGTAGCACCCCCATGCTGCGTGGGGAGCGGGGGCCCAAATGGCCGCTTGCTCCCATGCGGTGGCTCGGCTGAGCGGCGCAGAAGTCAGCTGAGCACCACGGCGGGAGACAACAGCGCCGCCCAGAGGGAACAGCCGGCGTTTCAGCGTTCCAGAGTCACAGACATTGGGCCACTATATATAGGATTTTTACACTCAGTTTGACAAAGTTTCTGCCCCTTTCTATTTTCCTCACTAGGATTTGACTTCCGCTTTTTGAAAGATGCGTTTTTATCTCTCACTGCTGCTTCTACCAGGCTGTTAAGCCACGGTGGCGCTTTTTTGGTTTGCTTACTGGTTGTTAATTTGGGACATACATTGAAGTTGGGCCTCTCTTAGGAGTCAGGCCCGGTGGGGAGGGAAGGAGTTGGGCCCAGCGATGCAGGCGGCTGGGTGGGGGAGGGAGGAGTCGGCTTGGGAGTCCAATCCTCACCTGTCACGTTTCTTTCTGATGGGGCCAGAAAAATCTGCATCTCCACAATTCCGAGGGGCATCGCGGCAAACATGTGAAACTTCTGGAGAAGATTCCTGACGATGCTGAGGCGTCCGTGGTCCTCGTGGGTAAGCCTGCTGCTCAGGAGCTGGGGCTGTTACCCAGCGGGCAGCTGAATAGTCGTGTCACGCATCAAATCATAGCGGTTACTCGACTGTTCGATAGTCCCCGGGGGCGGGCCGGCAGCCAGTGTGTGCCCAGCTCTGCTCCTGGGGAGCCCCCAGCGCTGCTGTCTGTATCAGAGAGAGCAATGCAGGGTGCCAGGCGGGAGCCGGCTCGCAAGGGGAGTCAGTTTAATAACCAGCTCCCGCCTGCTGCCCCGTGCTGCTGCCTCTGATACGAAGGAGGCAGCATGTGGGGCAGCAGCCCGTCTGCTGGGGGTCCGAACTCCTCACGGACAGAGGTTGCTCTGCGGCAGCAGCCCCTGTTCTCAGGGAGCTCGGACCCGCCACGGACAGGGGATGCTGTCTCGGAGCCACTTTCTGTGCTTGGCTGGCCCATTCTCTCCGCGGACAGAGGCTGCTCCATGGGATGCCAAAACAAACTGCGGTCCCGGGGAGCTTGGACCCCCCCATGGACAGCTGACTTAAAATCTGGCTTCTGCCTGCCCCCTCCCCTTTCTATCAGAGGCAGCAGTACAGAGTGGGGGCAGGCATAGAATCATAGAACCATGGAGCTGGAAGAGACCTCAGAAGGTCAAGTCCTGCCCCCTGCTCTAGGCAGGACCAATCCCAACTAAATCAACCCGGCCAGGGCCTTGTCAAGCCGGGACTTAAACTCCTCTAGGGATGGAGACTCCACTACTTCCCTAGGTAACCCATTCCAGTGCTTCCCCACCCTCCTAGTGAAATAGTTTTTCCTAATATCCAACCTGGTCCTCTCTCACCACAACTTGAGCCCATTGCTCCTTGTTCTGCCATCTGTCACTACTGAGAACAGCCTCTCTCCATCCTCTTTGGAACCTCCCTTCAGGAAGTTGAAGGCTGCTATCAAATCCCCCCTCACTCTTCGCTTCTGCAGACTAAACAGACCCAAGTCCCTCAGCCTCTCCTCATAAGTCATATGCTCCAGCCCCCTAATCATTTTGGTCGCCCTCCGCTGGACCCTCTCCAATGCGTCCACATCCTTTTTGTAGTGGGGGGCCCAGAACTGGACACAATACTCCAGATGTGGCCTCACCAGAGCCGAATAATGGGGAATAATGACATCTCTGGATCTGCTGGCAATGCTCCTCTTAATGCAACCTAATATGCCATTAGCCTTCTTGGCTACAAGGGCGCCCTGTTGACTCATATCCAGCTTCTCATCCACTGCAACCCCCAGGTTCTTTTCTGCAGAACTGCTACTTAAGTGATTGGTCCCCAGCCTGTACCAATGCTTGGGATTCTTCCGTCCCAAGTGCAGGACTCTGCACGTGTCCTTGTTGAACCTCATCAGATTTCTTGTGGCCCAATCCTCCAATTTGTCTAAGTCACTCTGGACCCTGTCTCTACCCTCCAGCATATCTACCTCTCCCCCCAGCTTAGTGTCATCCGCAAACTTGCTGAGGGTGCAATCCATCCCCTCATCCAGATCAGTAATAAAGATATTGAACAAAACCGGTCCTAGAACCGAACCTTGGGGCACTCCGCTAGAAACCAACCGCCATCCTGACATCGAGCCATTGATCAGTACCTGCTGGGCCCGGCCTTCTAGCCATCTTTCTATCCATCTTACCGTCCATTTATCCAATCCACATTCCCTTAACTTGCTGGCAAGAATATTGTGGGAGACCGTATCAAAAGCCTTGCTAAAGTCAAGGTATATCACATCCACTGACTTCCCCATGTCCACCGAGCCAGTTACCTCATCATAGAAGCTAATCAGATTGGTCAGGTACGACTTTCCCTTTGTGAATCCATGCTGACTATTCCTAATCCCTTTCCTCTCATCCAAGTGCCTCAATATGGATTCCTTAAGGATCCCTTCCATGATTTTTCCAGGAACCGAGGTAAGACTGACCGGCCTATAGTTCCCTGGATCATTCTTCTTCCCTTTTCTGAAGATGGGCACTACATTTGCCTTTGTCCAGTCATCCGGGATTTCTCCTGATCTCCACGACTTTTCAAAGATAATGGCCAAAGGCTCCGCAATGACATTTGCCAACTCCCTCAGTACCCTCGGATGCACTAAGTCCGGACCCATGGATTTATGTACGTTTAGCTTTTCTAAATAGTGCCTAACCTGTTCTTTACCCACCACAGGCTGACCATCTTCATCCCATCTTGCATCACTTAGAGCATTAGTGCGGGAGCTGACCTTGTCCGTGAATACAGAGGCAAAGAAAGCATTGAGTACTTCAGCCTTCCCCACATCATCTGTCACTAGGTTACCTCCTTCATCCATTAGGGGCCGCACACCCTCTCTGGTCACCTTCTTCTTGTTAACATGCCAGAGCTCGTGAGGAGCTGGCTCCTGCCTCCCCCCACGTTGTACAGAGGCATCAAGGGGGTGGAATGCTTCTCAGTTAATCGTGTAGTCGTCTACATGTTGCCTCCCCAATCAGAAGCCCACTGGGAGGCCCAGTTCAGAGCCCTGGCCCAGCCAAACCTGATTAGCCAGACTTGAAGGGGGAGGGAGCCTGTCTCCAGGCCCTGACAACCTCCCTCCCATAGCCCTTCCTGCTGTCCTCCTACATGGGACTAGTGGCTCTTGGGGCATCCTTCAGGCCCCTGCTCCACCGGGGGGCTCCAGTCAGCACATGTCTGAGTCAGGCCCCAAGGGAGACTCACCCGCTCTTCCGAGGCTAAGGAACCTCACCGGCATCCTCAGGGGCACTCGCCCAGTGCAGGCGGAACAGCTGGGCCATTCGCTCGCTAGCACGCAGCGCGGGAAGGCTTCGGTAGAATACAGCACCGAAGGCTAAAGCCCCGTCCCTCCTGCTTTCCCGGAGCCCAGCCCAGCTCGAGCAATCCCCTGGCTCAAGCTCTGTCCATCCCTCCATCTGACCTCCTTGGACAGACTTCCAGCAGCCCGCTCTTAGCGCCCACCCCACACACCTTCCCCAGCCTTTGTCCTCCAGCCGGGGCAGTCTGCTCAGCCTGGGGGCAGGAATCTGTCCCTCGGGAGCACTGGCTGCTGCGTGAGTGGCCTTGCCATTGTTGCTCTGGACACACCTGCCTCTCTTCGCCCACTGGGTACAACCCGCACATAGGGTACGGCGGCACATCCCCGACTCACTTCATCCCAGCAGGCCCAGGCCGCATCCCAAGCGTGTTTGGCTGGGCCTGTGCTCTCAGAGCTTGGCTCCCCGTGGCGTTCCCTTGTCGTCTCGCCTCTTTCCCTAGCATCAGGGCAAACATACGCCGTAGGAGCCGGCACCTTTTAGTCTTGGTGGGGGCTGCATCTTAGGAACGCCTTGACTAATTGACCCAACTTGGCATCGCTAACTACCCGGGGCCCTCAGCTGATGCAGTGCGGTTTGGACCAGTTAGTGGAGCACTTGGCTGAACCTCTGCTCACCCTTCCCTATGGCCCTGCCAGGGCCTCTTGTACTATGGCAGGTGTGCTGCTACAGCTGGGGGAAGATCTTTGTGTTGTCAGGGGCAGCTGAGAGTCAGGTCTAGGTTTCCAATTCCCTCGCACTGTGGAGTGTGAGGTCTGCCACTGTCTGCCGGGAGAGCATGAGAGTTACCGGGGCGGGTGCTGGGGTCCCCTTCCCCATGCCAGTGCTGTTTCTGTCCCCTGGGACTCCCGACTTCTGCCGTGACCTTGTGCTTTTGTTCTTTGCCTCCTGGCAGGCTGCGTGCAGTTCCTTGAACAGCCCACTATGGCATTTGTGCGGCTGAATGAGGCTGTCTTCCTGGAATCTGTCCTGGAGGTCCCGATTCCAGTCAGGTTCATCTTTGTCCTGCTGGGACCCAGTCAGGCCAATGTGGATTACCATGAGATTGGACGGTCTATTGCTACCCTCATGTCTGACAAGGTGAGGCACTGGCTAGGGCGGTGGCACAGGGCCAGCAGCCAGGCCCGCTGGACAGGCGAGGGCCGGGGAGTGCTGTGCAGCACAGGTCTTACCGGAGGAGCCAGGCCTGAGGCCGGGACAGTGGCCCAGCACCGAGAGACCAGGACCGATCTCAGGCAGGGACAGGAGGTGCTAAGCTGAGGGGCGGACCCAGAGAGAGGCCTCAGAACCGTGGTGCCAAGGGCAGGGGTCCTCAGAGGCCGCTGGGCCCAAGGGCCTGGTGTGCACGTCCAATGCCCAGTGCAGGGCAGGAGCGAGTCTGCTCTGAAGTGGCAAAGGAGGGTCGATGCTCTCGTGTGCCTGTGCCCAGAGCCAGGCACCAGGAGCGACCAGTGCCCAGGGGGTGCAGGTGGTTATCTGGCCGTAGCTCCTCAGGGCGGGGAAATGGCCAGGCGCGGCAAAGAGAGACAGTTCCAGGCACCTGCTGCAGACACCAAGGGGCAGAGGAGAGAGACTGGAACCTTCCTGGACCAGCTCTTGGGGCCCAGCAGGAGCGTGTCCACAGGAAACTGTCTATCCTCAGCCGATGGGCGTCAGCACAGGCTCCTGAGCCGCATGGCACGCAGTGTCATGAACCAAGAGACCCCATCCAGAGGAGCCCTGGGGGTCTGCTGGCTATTGCTCAGAGGGACGGGCTGGGAATGGGAGTGGCTGGAGGGGAGCTTGGCCCTGCCCTGCGCTCAGCACAGCAGGCGGCTCCGTGGCAACCGAGGGCTCCCCGCAGAAAGGCCGCCTGGAGCGAGGTGCATGGGTCTCAGCTGAGACAGGCAGGACAGCCTGAGCCCAGGAGCTGTCTGCTCTGACTGCGGCTTTGCACTCCCTTGGCGGCGGCCTGGGCTGGGGGGGACGGTAGGTGAGGCCGCCCGCCCGCCCAGGCGTGTGAGGAGCAGCTAGGTAGTGCTGGAGCTTTGGCCGTGCCAAGGGCGAAGGGCCAAGCTAGCCTGGCAAGGGTGGGAGGGTGCAGTGCCGTGAGTCTGTGGGTGCAGAGAGCTCGGCTGCCCCGGCCTCCGCACGAGTTCTGGGTCTGTCCCGATCCCCGATCCCTCTCGCTGCAGACGCGCTCTGCGGGAGGGCAGTGCCTCAGCTGTCAGCCCTCACGGAACCCCTGCCTCCATGGTTAATGGGCCTTTCTTCCTTGCACCGCCCCCCCTTCTCACGCGAGGCCGGCATCGCACCAGCTGCCAGGGCGCTGGCCAGAGGGGACAGTCAGGCGGGGCTGGCTGGGGCGCTCCGCTGCAGGAGGAAGCACAGCACGCTCCCAGCCTTTCCTGCAGGCTGCCGCCCTAGGCCACAGGGAGATGAAAGGGGCTAGCTGGGACGCTCCCCCTCCACCGATCTGGGACTGCCCCAGCCCTGGCACGCCCCCAGCACCACTTAGGGAGGGGAGAAGGGGCTGAGCCTCCCCGCTCCCAGTTCCTACCTACGCTGCCAGTTGCTCAGGAAGCAGCATCCCTGCATCCTCTCCCTCCAGGCTGGTGAGGTGGGGGGGGAGGGAGTGAGTGACCTACGCCGGGGGCTTTCCTCTCGCTCCCTGGCAGTGCGAGAAGAGGATCAGCAAACCACAGTGGGGGGGGGGAGGGGCTTTGGTCCCCCTGCCCTCCCTAAAGGGCACCCTTCCCCCCATTCTTCCCCACTCCCCAGCACCTTGCCCTGGCTCCTGCACCCCCGATTGCCCCCCCAATCCTCTGCCCTGAGCCTCTCCCCACACACCCCGAACCTGGCCCCTGCATCCCCCATCACACACACCCAATCCTCTGCCCTGAGCCCACTCACACATGTCCCAAGCCCCTGCTCTGAGCCCCCTGCACCCCACCCCACCCGGAAGTTTCTTCCAGGTACTGTTGGACTGCCCCACTTGGGGGCAGAACTGGACACACACTCCAGATAAGGCCTCACCAGAGCCGAATAAAGGGGAATAATCACTTCTCTGGATTTGCTGGCAATGCTCCTCTTAATGCACCCTAATATGCCATTAGCCTTCTTGGCTACAAGGGCGCCCTGTTGACTCATATGCAGCTTCTCATCCACTGTAACCCCCAGGTCCTTTCTGCTGACCTGCTACTTAGCCAGTGGGTCCCCAGCCTGTACCAATGCTTGGGATTCTTCGTCCCAAGTGCAGGACTCTGCACTTGTCCTTGTTGAACCTCATCAGATTTCTTGTGGCCCAATCCTCCAATGTGTCTAGGTCACTCTGGACCCTATCTCTGCCCTTCAGCGTATCTACCTCTCCCACAAGTTCACGGTCATCCACAGATTTGCTGAGGGTGCAATCCATCCCCTCATCCAGGTCATTAATACAAATGTGGAACAGAATTGGCCCTAGAACCAGTCCTTGGGGTACTCTGCTAGAAACCGACCGCCATCCTGACATCGAGCCATTGATCAGTACCCGCTGGGCCCGGCAGTCTAGCCAGCTTTCTATCCATCTTACCGTCCATTTATCCAATCCACATTCCCTTAACTTGCTGGCCAGAATATTGTGGGAGACCGTATCAAAAGCCTTGCTAAAGTCAAGGTCTAGCCCTATCTCATAGAGCTGGAAGGTACCTCAAGAGGTAATGAAATCAGGTCCAGTCCCCTGCACTCACGGCAGGACCAAGTACTAACCCTGACAGACTTGCTCCACATCCCTACGTGGCCTTCTCCAGGATTGAGCTCACAACCCTGGGTTGAGCAGGCCAATGCTCAAACTACTGAGCTATTACTCTGCTGACAGCCCCATGTCCACAGAGCCAGTTACCTCATCATAGAAGCGAATGAGATTGGTCAGGTAGGCCTTCCCTTTGTGAATCCATGTTGTCTGTTCCTGATCACTTTCCTCTCCTCCAAGTGCCTCAAAATGGATTCCTTGAGGATCCTCTCCATGATTTTTCCAGGGACTGAGTTAAGGCTGACCGGTCTGTAGTTCCCTGCATTGACCATCTTCCCTTTTTAAAAGATGGGCACTACACTTGCCTTTTCCAGTTGTCCAGGACCTCTCCCGATCTCCACGACTTTTCAAAGACAATGGCCAAAGGCTCTGCAATGACATTTGCCGACTCCCGCAGAACCCTCGGATGCACTAGATCTGAACCCAAGGACTTGTGTATGTCTAGCTTTTCCAAATAGTTCCTAACCTGTTCTTTCTCCACTGAGGGCTGCCCAGCTCCTTCCCCTACTGCGTTGCCTAGTGCATTTGTCTTGGAGCTGACCTGGTCTGTGAAGACAGAGGCAAAGAAAGCATTGAGTACCTCAGCTTTTCCCACATCTGTCACTAGGTTACCTCCTTCATGATGGGGGACTTCAACTATCCAGACATATGTTGGGAAACTAACACAGCGGGGCACAGGCTATCCAATAAGTTTCTGGACTGCATTGGAGACAACTTTCTGTTTCAGAAGGTTGAAAAAGCTACCAGAGGAGAAGCTGTTCTGGATTTGATTTTAACAAATAGGGAGGAACTAGTTGAGAACTTGAAAGTGGAAGACAGTATGGGGGACAGTGATCATGAAATAATAGAGTTCATGATCTTAAGGAAAGGTAGAAGGGAGACCAGCACAATTGAGGTAATGGATTTCAGGAAGGCAGATTTTGATAAGCTCAGAGAACTTGTAGGTAAGGTCCCATGGGAAGCAAGACTGAAGGGAAAAACAACTGAGGAGAGTTGGAAGTATTTCAAAGGGACGTTGTTAAGGGCCCAAAAGCAAACAATTCCACTGTGTAGGAAAGATAGAAAATATGGCAAAAGACCAGCTTGGCTTAAAAGGAGATCTTGCATGATCTCAAAATAAAAAAGGAGTCCTATAAAAAATGGAAACTAGGACAAATAACAAAGGATGAATATAGGCAAGCAACACGGGAATGCAGGGGCAAGATTAGAAAGGCAAAGGCACAAAATGAGATCAAACTAGCTACAGGCATAAAGGGAAACAAGAAAACCTTTTATAAATACATTAGAAGCAAGAGGAAGACCAAGGACAGGGTAGGCCAACTGCTTAGTGAGGAGGGAGAAGCAGTAACAGGAAACTTGGAAATGGCGGAGATGCTCAATGACTTCTTTGTTTCGGTCTTCACCGAGAAGTCTGGAGGTGTGCCTAACGTAGTGAATACAAGCAGAGAGAGGGTAAGTTTAGAAGATAGGATACACAAAGAACAAGTTAAAAATCACTTAGGAAAGTTAGATGTCAGCAAGTCACCAGGTCCTGATGAAATGCATCCCAGGGTACTCAAGGAGCTGATAGAGGAGGTATCTGAGCCTTTAGCTATGATCTTTGAAAAATCATGGAAGACAGGGGAAATTCCAGAAGACTGGAAAAGGGCAAATATTGTGCCCATCTATAAAAAGGGGAATAAGAACAACCCAGGAAACTACAGACTGGGCAGTTTAACGTCTGTCCCAGGGAAGATAATGGAGCAGGTAATTAAGGAAATCATATGCAAACACTTGGAAGGTAATCAAGTGATAGGGAATAGCCAGCATGGGTTTGTGAAGAACAAGTCATGCCAAACTAATCTGATAGCTTTCTTTGATAGGATAACGAGCCTTGTGGATAAGGGAGAAGCGGTGGATGTCATATACCTAGACTTTAGTAAGGCATTTGATACGGTCTCACATGATATTCTTATTGATAAACTAGGCAAATATAACTTAGATAGGGCCACGATAAGGTGGGTGCATAATTGGCTGGATAACTGTAGTCAGAGAGTTGTTGTTAACGGTGCTAAATCCTGCTGGAAAGGGATAACACGTGGAGTTCCGCAAGGGTCTGTTTTGGGACCCGTACAGTTCAATATCTTCATCAATGATGTAGATATTGGGATAGAGAGTACGCTTATTAAGTTTGCAGATGATACCAAACTGGGTGGGGTTGCGACTTCTTTGGAGGATAGGGACATAATTCAAAATGACCTTAGCAAGTTAGAGAAATGGTCAGAGGTAAACAGGATGAGGTTTAATAAAGAGAAATGCAAAGTGCTCCACTTAGGAAGGAACAATCAGTTCCACACATACAAGATGGGAAGCGACTGTCTAGGAAGGAGCATGGCGGAAAGGGATCTAGGGGTCATAGTGGACCACAAGTTGAATATGAGTCAACAGTGTGATGCTGTTGCAAAAAAAGCAAATATGATTCTAGGTTGTATCAACAGGTGTGTTGTAAGCAAAACTCGTGAAGTCATTCTGCCGCTCTACTCTGTGCTAGTTAGGCCTCAGCTGGAGTACTGTGTCCAGTTCTGGGCGCCACATTTCAAGAAAGATGTGGAGAAATTGGAAAGGGTACAGAGAAGAGCAACAAGAATGATTAAAGGTCTAGAGAACATGACCTATGAAGCCAGGCTTCATGAACTGGGCTTGTTTAGTTTGGAAAAAAGAAGATTAAGGGGGGACATGATAGCGGTTTTCAAATATCTAAAAGGGTGTCACAAGGAGGAAGGAGAAAATTTGTTGGTCTTGGTTTCTGAGGACAGGACAAGGAGTAATGGGCTTAAAGTGCAGCAGGGGAGGTTTAGATTGGACATTAGGAAAAAATTCCTAACTGTCAGGGTGGTCAAATATTGGAATAAATTGCCAAGGGAGGTGGTGGAATCTCCCTCTCTGGAGATATTTAAGAACAGGTTAGATAGACATCTGTCAGGGATGGTGTAGACGGAGCTTGGTCCTGCCTTGAGGGCGGGGGGCTGGACTCGATGACCTCTCGAGGTCCCTTCCAGTCCTATGATTCTATGATTCATCCAGTAAGGGCCACACACCCTCTGATCACCCTCTTCTTGCTCACCTGCCTGTAGAAACCTTTCTTGTTGCCCTTCACATCCCTTGCTAGCTGCCATTCCGATTGGGCTTTTGCCTTCCTGCTGACTCCCCTGCCTGCTTGAGCAATATATTCATACTCCTCCCTAGTCCCTGCTGGTCTGATCCAACACAGTGTGGAGATGCGATCCCAGGGAGATGGGATCTGATGTCGCAAGGATGCTGGAGCGGGTTGGGAGTGGCAGTGGAGCAGGTGCTGTGCTCCTGCGGTAGCAGGCTGCTGGTGTCTCTGGGTTGGCTGAGCCCCCGTCTCTTTCTCAGCTTTTCCACGAGGCCGCGTACATGGCCGACGACCGCCAGGACCTCCTCAACGCCATCAACGAATTCCTGGACTGCAGCATTGTCATCCCCCCGTCAGAAGTGGAGGGGAAAGACTTGCTCAGGTCTATCGCTACCTTCCAGAAAGAGCTGCTGAGGAAGAGGAAGGAGAGGGAACAGAAGTCCGCGAGGGAAGGAATTGTCCAGGAAGCTAAAGGTCTCTTCACTCTGCTTTGGGCAGATAATGAGGTGACACCAGTGTCTCCGTCTGCCCAGGGTGGGTGCAGTGGGGGCTGTAGCTAGGGACCCTGTGTGCCTCTGCTTTGCCCATGACAAGTGAGGACAGCTGGTGGAGTGCACCGGGGCTGAGTCCTGCAACAGAGATGGGCGTGTGGGAGGCCCAGGGGACAGAGCACGGCTGTAGCAATGAGACACCCAGACGGGGGAGCGCAGCTGGGGTGGAGCAGGCCCAGGGAGGCATAGCTTGGCTGGAGGGGAAGTTAGGTCCAGGGGTGGAGGCACGGAGGTTGGGAGGTCCAGGGAGCAAAGCATGGCCATGGGGCTGTCAGGCCTGGGGAGGTAGTACAAATTGTGAGGGGCGGAGCATGGCCATAGGGAGGTGGAGCAAGTTGTGGAGGGCGGAGCATGGCCCTGGAGGTGGAGCATGGCTGTGGGGGTGGCGCAAGTTGTGGGTAGTGGAACGTGGCCGTGGGGTTGGCAGGCCTGGGGAGGTGGTGCAAGCTGTGGAGGGCAGAGCGTGGCCGTGGGGGTGGCAGGTCCGGAGAGGTGGTGCAAGTTGTGGAGGTGGAGCATGGCTCTGGGAGTGGCGCAAGTTGTGGGGGTGGAGCGTGGCCATGGGGGTGGCAGGCCCAGGGAGGTGGTGCAAGTTGTGGAGGTGGAGTGTGGTGGTGGGGGTGACAGGCCCGGGGAGGTGGCACAAGTTGTGGGGGGCGGAGCGTGGCCAGTCTGGGGAGGTGATGCAAGTTGTGGGGGCGGAGCATGGCCGTGGGGGTGGGATGCCCGGGGAGGTGGTGCAAGTTGTGGGGGAGGAGCGTGGCCGGGGGGGTGGCAGGCCTGGGGAGGTGGCGCAAGTTGTGGCGGTGGAGCATGGCCGTGGGGTGGCAGGCCCAGGAGGTGGCGCAAGTCGTGGCGGTGGAGTGTAACCGTGGGGGTGGCAGGCCTGGGGAGGTGTTGCAAGTCGTGGCGGTGGAGCGTGGCCGTGGGGGTGGCAGGCCTGGGGAGGTGGTGCAAGTCGTGGCGGTGGAGCGTGGCCGTGGGGGTGGCAGGCCCGGGAGGTAGCGCAAGTCGTGGCGGTGGAGCGTGGCCGTGGGGGTGGCAGGCCTGGGGAGGTGGCGCAAGTCGTGGCGGTGGAGTGTGGCCGTGGGGGTGGCAGGCCCGGGGAGGTGGTGCAAGTCGTGGGGGCGGAGCGTGGCCGTGGGGGTGGTGAGCCCGGCAGCGAGGTTTGGCTGGGGAAGCCTGGGGTGGAAGGAGGCAGGGGAGCTGTTGCCCAGCTGGCCTGTTCTGTGAAAGTTGGCCCGTGTCCCGAGGCGGGGGGGTCTCCTTCCCGCGTGCCGGTTGTAACCACCATGCACCGCGCCCCTGCAGAGCTGTGTGAAGTGAAGGCGGAGGAGGAAGAGGAGGGGGATGCTGAGGACGACCCTTTGAGGCGGACCGGCATTTGTTTTGGAGGTCTGGTTCGGGACATAAAGCGCAGGTACCCCAAATATCTCAGTGACCTCAGAGACGCCTTGCACAGCCAGTGCCTTGCGGCCGTTCTCTTCATCTACTTTGCTGCTCTCTCTCCTGCCATCACCTTCGGGGGACTCCTAGGTAACGGGCCTGCTTTCTGTCTGCTCTTTGCACAAACTAGCCGGGCTGGACTGGGGGGCGCTGGCGCTGCCTGCCCGGCCTCAGGGCTTGAACGCTGCTCGCTCCTGGGGCTTTTCCGCTCTCCCTGTACCAGCCTCTTCTGCTCCCGATGGGCCTGGGGCTCTTTTCTGAGCAGCCTGCGGGGTGTCCGAGGGCAGATCCCAGGGTGCTCGCAGCCAAGCACGAGAGCTCTCCCGTCTCCCGCCTGTGCCAGAGCGACGCTTGGGGCTCCGTGCTCTCCGCAGGGCTGCCTGTCACACCCACCTTGTTCTCGCTCTAGGAGAGAAGACAGAGGGTCTCATGGGGGTCTCGGAGCTGATCATCTCCACGTCAGTGCTGGGGATCCTGTTCTCCCTGCTGGGGGCTCAGCCGCTCCTTGTCATTGGTTTCTCGGGGCCCCTTCTGGTGTTTGAAGAAGCTTTTTTCAAGGTACTTGTAAGCCACCAGGTCACGCAGCCCCGTGCTTCCTCTCCCGCTGCTATGCTGCACTGGCCTTGCTTTGTCTGATTGGCGGGGTGAGCAGCGCTCCCCTGTGCCGGCAGAGGGGCTCCCAAATGTGTGGGCAGACCTTCAGGGGCACCTCAGGCTGCCACCATTGCCCAGTGCACCCTGTGCTGGCCCTGTCCTCTTGTCGTCCTGCCAGCCCCACCTCCTCTCACCATGGGCCTCTGCTGAGTCTGTCCAGGACGGGCTTGTGTTAGTGCTCCGCAGTGCTAGCACCAACAGGCTGACCCGCCCAAACCCAGCCCTGCTCTACCGTGCCTTGGGGAGGGCCCGGACGTGCAGACCATGCTCCTTTTCTTCTCCGCTCTTGGGGGAAGAATTGTCCAGTGTCCGCTACTCACATCCCATGCCATCCAGCGCGGCCCCTCTGGGAGTGACAGAGCCCTCGCCGCCGCCTTCAGGGCTGAGGGGGCAGGTGGTTATTGGTGCTGCCTCTTGCTTATCCTGCAGTTATGGTCAGGGAGGGTCTGTGCCAGCCAACTTGGAAATCTCATTCTTATGCATCTCTGCTGTGGGAAGGAAAATGTCTCTCAGGGTCCCCCTCTCCGGAGGTCCAGTGGTACTTCTGGTCACGCTCAGGGTCCCCCTCTCCGGAGGTCCAGTGGTACTTCTGGTCACGCTCAGGGTCCCCCTCTCTGGAGGTCCAGTGGTACTTCTGGTCACGCTCAGGGTCCCCCTCTCCGGAGGTCCAGTGGTACTTCTGGTCACGCTCAGGGTCCCCCTCTCCGGAGGTCCAGTGGTACTTCTGGTCACGCTCAGGGTCCCCCTCTCTGGAGGTCCAGTGGTACTTCTGGTCACGCTCAGGGTCCCCCTCTCCGGAGGTCCAGTGGTACTTCTGGTCACGCTCAGGGTCCCCCTCTCCGGAGGTCCAGTGGTACTTCTGGTCACGCTCAGGGTCCCCCTCTCCGGAGGTCCAGTGGTACTTCTGGTCACGCTCAGGGTCCCCCTCTCCGGAGGTCCAGTGGTACTTCTGGTCACGCTCAGGGTCCCCCTCTCCGGAGGTCCAGTGGTACTTCTGGTCACGCTCAGGGTCCCCCTCTCCGGAGGTCCAGTGGTACTTCTGGTCACGCTCAGGGTCCCCCTCTCCGGAGGTCCAGTGGTACTTCTGGTCACGCTCAGGGTCCCCCTCTCCGGAGGTCCAGTGGTACTTCTGGTCACGCTCAGGGTCCCCCTCTCCGGAGGTCCAGTGGTACTTCTGGTCACGCTCAGGGTCCCCCTCTCTGGAGGTCCAGTGGTACTTCTGGTCACGCTCAGGGTCCCCCTCTCTGGAGGTCCAGTGGTACTTCTGGTCACGCTCAGGGTCCCCCTCTCCGGAGGTCCAGTGGTACTTCTGGTCACGCTCAGGGTCCCCCTCTCCGGAGGTCCAGTGGTACTTCTGGTCACGCTCAGGGTCCCCCTCTCTGGAGGTCCAGTGGTACTTCTGGTCACGCTCAGGGTCCCCCTCTCCGGAGGTCCAGTGGTACTTCTGGTCACGCTCAGGGTCCCCCTCTCCGGAGGTCCAGTGGTACTTCTGGTCACGCTCAGGGTCCCCCTCTCCGGAGGTCCAGTGGTACTTCTGGTCACGCTCAGGGTCCCCCTCTCTGGAGGTCCAGTGGTACTTCTGGTCACGCTCAGGGTCCCCCTCTCTGGAGGTCCAGTGGTACTTCTGGTCACGCTCAGGGTCCCCCTCTCTGGAGGTCCAGTGGTACTTCTGGTCACGCTCAGGGTCCCCCTCTCTGGAGGTCCAGTGGTACTTCTGGTCACGCTTCCGTCCGCTGCTGGGGCATCTGGTTTCAAGTGCTGCCTCTCACGACTCCGTTCCCTTGTCACAGTCTTCCATCTTTGCCACCTGAGCTCCTTCGCACGTCCCTGTGGGAGCTTCCCATTCTGCTTCAGTTGTGTATTTGCATGTTATCCGTGGTCTCCCCTGTTCCCTCTGGTCCTGGCACTCTGTTTGTTACCACGTGGCCTGTCGAGTCATGTCATTTGAGTCGTTTCTCCACGTGTCCTAGCCAGCTCCATGTTTGTTCTATAACTTCCTGTCCTATTGGTTTCTGTTCCATTCTCTCTGAGTTGTTCACTGGTGATTTTTTTCTGGCCCTCTGTATTGAGTGTTTCATAAAGAGCTGCTTCAGGCTGTGTCTGTGCTACAACATTAGGTTGAATTCATTAAGGTCGACTTGCATGTCCGCACGGGGTGCATGAGGTCGACAGAGTGTGTCCCCAGGAGCATGGCTACCCTGGACCTTGACAGTGGTGCACTGTGAAGCGGAGATAAAATTTCTCAATGTCTTAAATGATTGCTTCTTGGAGCAGCTGGTACAGCAACCCACAAGGGGAGAGGCAATTCTTGATTTAGTCCTGAGTGGAGTGCAGGATCAGGTGCAGGAGATAACCGTTACAGGACCGCTTGGGAATAGTGACCATAATATAATAACATTTAACATTCCTGGGGTGGGAAGAACACCTCAGCAGTCCAGCACTCTGGCATTTAATTTCAAAAAGGGGAATTACACAAAAATGAGGAGATTAGTTAAACAGAAATTAAAAGGCACAGTGACTAGAGCCAAATCCCTGAAAGCTGCATGGAAACTTTTTAAAGACACCATAATAGAGGCCCAACTTAAATGTATACCCCAAATTAAAAAGCATAGCAAGAGACCTAAAAAAGAGTCACCGTGGCTTAACCACCATGTAAAAGAAGCAGTGAGGGACAAAAAGGTATCTTTTAAAAAGTAGAAGTCCAATCCTAGCGAGATAAATAGAAAGGAACATAAACACTGTCAAATCAAGTGTAAACATGTAATAAGAAAAGCAAAAAAAGATTTTGAGGAACAGCTAACCAAAAACTCAAAAAGAAATAACAAAATGTTTTTAAGTACATTAGAAGCAGGAAGCCTGCTACAAAACCTGTGGGTCTCCTAGATGATCGAGCTATAAAAGGAGCAATCAAGGACGATAAAGCCATTGCAGAGAAACTAAATGATTTCTTTGCTTCAGTCTTCACGGCTGAGGACGTTGGGGAGATGCCTGAATCTGCACCGTCCTTTGTGGGTGATGAATCTGAGGAACTGTCCTGGATTGAAGTGTCATTAGAGGTGGTTTCGGAACAAATAGAAAAACTTAATGTTAACAAATCTCCGAGACCGGATGGGTTCTAAAAGAACTCAAATGGGAAATTGCTGAGCTATTATCTGTGGTTTGTAACCTATCCTTTAAATCGGCTTCCGTACCTAATGACTGGAAGGTAGCCAACGTGACACCAATATTTAAAAGGGCTGTAGAGGCAATCCTGGCAATTACAGACCGGTAAGTCTAACTTCAGTACCGGGTAAATTAGTCGAAACAATAGTAAAGAATAAAATTGTGAAACATGTAGAAGAACATAATTTGTTGGACAAAAGTCAGCATGGTTTCTGTAAAGAGAAATCCTGTCTTACTAATCTGTTAGAGTTCTTTGAAGGGGTTAACAAACATGCGGACAAGTGGGATCCAGTAGATGTAGTATACTTGGATTTTCAGAAAGCCTTTGACAAGGTCCCTCACCAAAGGCTCTTGTGTAAATTACATGGCCATGGGATAAGAGGGAAGGTCCTTTCTTGGATTGAGAACTGGTTAAAAGACAGGAAACAAAGGGTAGGAATAAATGGTAAATTTTCAGATTGGAGAGGGGTAACTAGTGGTGTACCCCAAGGGTCAGTCCTGGGACCAATCCTTTTCAACTTATTCATAAATGATCTGGAGAAAGGGGTAAGCAGTGAGGTGGTAAAGTTTGCAGATGATACCAAACTGTTTAGGATAGTCAAGACAGAAGCAGACTGTGAGGGACTCCAAGAAGATCTCACCAAACCGAGTGATTGGGCAACAAAATGGCAAATGAAATTTAATGTGGATAAGTGTAAAGTAATGCACATCGGGAAAAATAACCCCAACTATACGTACAGTATGATGGGGGCTAATTTGGCTACGACAAATCAGGAAAGAGATCTTGGAGTTATCGTGGACAGTTCTCTGAAAACTTCCACACAGAGTGCAGCGGCGGTCAAAAAGGCAAATAGGATGCTAGGAATTATTAGGAAAGGGATAGAAAATAAGACCCAGAATATCTTACTGCCCCTGTATAAAACTATGGTACGCCCACATCTTGAATACTGTGTACAGATGTGGTCTCCTCACCTCAAAAAAGATATTTTGGCCTTGGAAAGGGTTCAGAAAAGGGCAACTAAAATGATTAGGGGTTTGGAACGGGTCCCATATGAGGAGAGGCTAAAGCGACTGGGACTTTTCAGTTTAGAAAAGAGGAGACTGAGGGGGGATATGATAGAGGTATATAAAATCATGAGTGGTGTGGAGAGGGCGGATAAAGAAAAGTTATTTATTAGTTCCCTAAATAGAAGAACTAGAGGACACCAAATGAAATTAATGGGTAGCAGGTTTAAAACTAATAAAAGAAAGTTCTTCTTCACACAGCGTGTAGTCAACCTGTGGAACTCCTTGCCAGAGGAGGCTGCGAAGGTTAGGACTATAATAGAGTTTAAAGAGAAGCTAGATAATTTCATGGAGGTTAGGTCCATAAAAGGCTATTAGCCAGGGGATAAAATGGTGTCCCTGGCCTCTGTCTGTCAGAGGCTGGAGAGGGATGGCAGGAGTCAAATCGCTTGATCATTGTCTTCGGTCCACCCTCTCTGGGGCACCTGGTGCTGGCCACTGTCGGTAGACAGGATACTGGGCTAGATGGACCTTTGGTCTGACCCAGTACGGCCGTTCTTATGTTCTTATGGGGGTAGCTAGCCCACGGTTCCTGCCACCCCTTGGCATTCCGGGTCAGACTCCCAGTGCCTGATGGACTAGAACGTTGCGGTACGTGGCTCTGGGTACGTCATCAGCCTCCCATAATGCACTTATGTCCTCCCTCCCTGCTAGACAGCAACAGCAAACAGTTCTTCTCTGGCTATCCATGCAGATGCCATAGCACAAGCCCCGCTCAGCTTCAAACTGCAGTGGCAAGCATTGCAAACACCGCGCTAAGCACCCACTAGGCAGGTACAAGACAGAGGTCTGCATGGTGCAGCTGGACTCGGCTTGGTGGCAAGCATAGTAAGCCACAGGTTGGGGTTCTTGCACTTTCTGTCTAAATTCCAAGTTTAGTCTAAGGCCTGCTCTACACTACAATCTTAGGCTGAAGTTGTCTCCACGTTTCAGCACTACATAATAAGATCAAGTTGATAATTGTATTAAATATTTGAAGTTGAATGTGGAAGGCAAGATTTTAGTTTTTTCAGTTACAAAACTTGTCTGGCTTTTATTATTCTGGCTTTGAAGTCCTCATCTGCTCCACTTGTACATACAGCGCTACCAAGATGTGTGAAGTATCAGAGGGGGAGCCGTTAGTCTGAATCTGCAAAAGCGGCGAGGAGTCCTGTGGCACCTTATACAATATCCGAAGTGTTGGAGCAAAAGCTTTCGTGGGCAAAGACCCACTTGGTCAGATGCATGTCAAGCACCTGACGAAGTGGGTCTTTGTCCACGAAAGCTTATGTTCCAACACGCCGTTCAAGATGTGAGAAACATCCAAACGCCTTTCTCAGGCCCAGAATGTCTCGTTAGATCAACACCTAAGACACACTCTGGTTTTAGCTTTCACTGAGTTGCTCTTGAATGCTCCCAGCTGTGCAGAGGGCTAGAGACAGTGTGTTTTGGCTGGCATGTCTCTAAGGGTATGGGGTAGCAATGAGATGTCATCTGCAAAGTCCAGGTTCTCTAACTTGGGTGTGACAAACCACCAATGGCCTGGTAGCACTTTATAGACTAACAAAACATGTAGATGGCATCATGAGCCCTCTTCTTCAGATGACCGGCCGTGCCCACGAAAGCTCATGATCTCATCTACGTGTTTTGTTAGTCTATAATGTGCTGCCAGACCATTGGTTGTTTCTTCTGTAAGGGTACATCTACATTTACTCCCTAGTTCAGACTAGGGATGCAAATGTAGGTGACCAAAATTGTTAATGAAGCAGGATTTAAATATCCCGCGCTTCATTAGCAAGATCTCGCTGGGCGCACTACTCAGAATCAGCTGATTCAAACCAGGAAGTGCGCACTGGGACGCGGTAGTTCAAACCAAAGCCCTTGGTCATTTTTTGAGGAGTAACGTTAGTTTGAACTAAGAGCTTTGGTTCGAACTACCGTGTCCCGGCGCGCACTTCCTGGTTCGAATCAGCTGATTCAGACTAGCGCGCCCGGCGAGATCTTGCTAATGAAGCGCGGGATATTTAAATCCCTGCTTCATTAGCAATTTTGGTCTCCTACATTTGCATCCCTAGTCCAAACTAGGGAGCAAATGTATACGTACCCTAACAGACTAACTCGGCTACCCCCTGAAGCTTGGGTGTGGCAGTCCGTTGTATGCCCCTGGCTTGTTCTGTGGTCTCTCTTCTCACCCAGCCCACGCCAGGAAGGAGCTTGTGGGTGCCCCAGGGCATCTCTGTCAGATGCCTGTAGTAACCCGAGTGGCTGAGTCAGTTGTGTATTACTTGAGAAGTTGTATTGTGACACAAGCTCTGAATAAACATTTCGGGGGATTCCACAGTAGCAAAGCAATTTCCCCAGACTTGAGTCCCCAGTCTCTATGGCGTTTTGGAAATCCATGCTTGTCACGCCCATGTGGCTGACAGTTCTGCCATGATCTGCAGTGGGCGTGGATTTTGGAAGGGCTGAGGCCTCTGGGAGTTCTTTGTGCCCCTCTCAAGGAGGGAGAAGCAGTCTCTGTGGTGTGTTTTTCCCAGGTGCTTGAGTGGGGTTGTCTGTCGTGGTTCCCAGCCGCAGTAGCCAGGCCTTTGTAGAGTGGAGCATGTTTGCAGTTTGGGGCTGGAGCGTGTGGTGTTTTGACTGAGGTGGTATCCACAGCACAGTGTCCTTTGCATTGCCTAGCAGAGGGAATTGTTCTAGGTCTGTTCAGCTGGTATTGGTGGGGAGAGCAGAGTCCTACAGGCCGGGGATATCTGCTTTATGTCCACGGATATCTGCATGCACAGATATGGATCCAGATAGCCGCTTTACATCCATGGGTAGCAGCACCCGCAGACGTGGATCCAGATAGCCGCTTTACATCCATGGGTAGCAGCACCCGCAGACGTGGATCCAGATAGTCGCTTTAGAGCCGCGGGTAGCAGCACCTGCAGACGTGTATCCAGATAGTCGCTTTACATCCATGGGTAGCAGCACCCGCAGACGTGGATCCAGATAGTCGCTTTACATCCATGGGTAGCAGCACCCGCAGACGTGGATCCAGATTGTCGCTTTAGAGCCGCGGGTAGCAGCATCCGCAGACGTGGATCCAGATTGTCGCTTTAGAGCCGCGGGTAGCAGCACCCGCAGACGTGGATCCAGATTGTCGCTTTAGAGCCGCGGGTAGCAGCACCCGCAGACGTGGATCCAGATAGTCGCTTTAGAGCCGCGGGTAGCAGCACCCGCAGACGTGGATCCAGATAGCCGCTTTACATCTGCGGGTAGCAGCACCCGCAGACGTGGATCCAGATAGCCGCCTTATAGCCGCGGGTAGCAGCACCCGCAGACGTGGATCCAGGTAGCCGCTTTACATCCATGGGTAGCAGCACCCGCAGACGTGGATCCAGATAGCCGCTTTACATCCGCAGGTAGCAGCACCCGCAGACGTGGATCCAGATAGTCGCTTTAGAGCCGCGGGTAGCAGCACCCGCAGACGTGGATCCAGATAGCCGCTCTACATCCATGGGTAGCAGCACCCGCAGACGTGGATCCAGATAGCCGCTTTATAGCCACGGGTAGCAGCACCCGCAGACGTGGATCCAGATAGCCGCTTTACATCCATGGGTAGCAGCACCCGCAGACGTGGATCCAGATAGCCGCCTTATAGCCGCGGGTAGCAGCACCCGCAGACGTGGATCCAGATAGTCGCTTTAGAGCCGCGGGTAGCAGCACCCGCAGACGTGGATCCAGATAGCCGCTTTACATCCATGGGTAACAGCACCCGCAGACGTGGATCCAGATAGCCGCTTTACATCCGCAGGTAGCAGCACCCGCAGACGTGGATCCAGATAGCCGCCTTATAGCCGCGGGTAGCAGCACCCGCAGACGTGGATCCAGATAGCCGCTTTATAGCCGCGGGTAGCAGCACCCGCAGACGTGGATCCAGATAGCCGCTTTAGAGCCGCGGGTAGCAGCACCCGCAGACGTGGATCCAGATAGCCGCTTTACATCCACGGGTAGCAGCACCCGCAGACGTGGATCTAGATTGTCGCTTTAGAGCCGCGGGTAGCAGCACCCGCAGACATGGATCCAGATTGTCGCTTTAGAGCTACGGGTAGCAGCACCCGCAGACGTGGATCCAGATAGCCGCTTTAGAGCCGCGGGTAGCAGCACCCGCAGACGTGGATCCAGATTGTCGCTTTAGAGCCGCGGGTAGCAGCACCCGCAGACGTGGATCCAGATTGTCACTTTAGAGCCGCGGGTAGCAGCACCCGCAGACGTGGATCCAGATAGCCGCTTTAGAGCCGCGGGTAGCAGCACCCGCAGACGTGGATCCAGATAGCCGCCTTATAGCCGCGGGTAGCAGCACCCGCAGACGTGGATCCAGATAGCCACTTTAGAGCCGCGGATAGCAGCACCCGCAGACGTGGATCCAGATAGCCGCCTTATAGCCGCGGGTAGCAGCACCCGCAGACGTGGATCCAGATAGCCACTTTAGAGCCGCGGATAGCAGCACCTGCAGACGTGGATCCAGATAGTCGCTTTAGAGCCGCGGGTAGCAGCACCCGCAGACGTGGATCCAGATTGTCGCTTTAGAGCTACGGGTAGCAGCACCCACAGATGTCGATGTGGCTATCTGCAGCTCACTATGGATGCAGGTGCAAATCCACGCAGGGCTATAGGGGAGAGTTCCTGTGACTGCCTGTGCCAAGGCTTGTTGGGCATAGCCTGGCAGGTGGGGGCTGGTGGCTAGATTGGAGTTTCCCTAAGGAGCTGGTTTCTTTGTAGGATGGGAACAGGGCAGAGGGGATGTACAATGCAGAGTGCTCAGGGATGCACGCTAGATAACTGAGCAGAACAGGCCCAAAAACCAACAGATTCTAAGGCCTAAGTCTGGGACTGTGCTCAGCAAACGGAGCATTTCCTGTTCCTCCAGCTCTGCCTTCCCCCTTCCCTGCCTGTACACCTACCACCCCAGAAGTTGATAAAGGAGCATGTAGAATGGGAGAGGGGGAGGAGAGTGGGAGAGCAGGGCAGAGAGGCTGCCCCATGGGCCGTGATTAACTCTTCATGTCCCTATGTCAGTTCTGCCAGAGTCAAGGCATCGAGTACCTGACGGGCAGAGTATGGATTGGTCTGTGGCTCATCGTCTTCATCTTCATCATCGTGGCCGCTGAAGGCAGCTTCCTGGTGCGATACATCTCCCCCTTCACACAGGAGATCTTTGCCTTCCTCATCTCCCTCATCTTCATCTACGAAACCTTCTACAAGCTCTACCAGGTGACCCTTCCCAGGGAGATGTGCTGCCTACGAGCCTGCCGCGGCAGTGTCCCAGTGCCTCCCACGGCTGCTGGGGAGAACCGCAGTACCGGCCTCTCGGCTGCAGAGCTGGGCTGCGCAGCACTTCTGGCTGCGCCTGTCAAACGAGTCTGTCGCCCCTCGAGCCCCCTGTGCGCTGTGTAGGGATTGCAGGGGGCGTAGTGGGGGTCCCCCAAGCCCCCTTTCCCACCGCCCTGCAGGAGTCCCTGGACACGGAACCAGCTTTCTCTTTCTTCCCCAACTCCCTGGGGTTGGTCAGTCAGGAGCGGGGCTCTCGGGGGAGTACGGTGATGGGCTTGGCAAGCCTTAGGCTGTGCTCCCCCCGCACCACTGGGCGGGGGTGACTCTTCCCTCTGCCTGTCCCGCCGGCCCAGGTGTTCGCAGAACATCCTCTGCTGAAGTTTTATCCACCGAGTGAGCAGAGTGGCCTGAACGCCAGCGCGCTCTCTGCCGATGCCACGTCTCTGGGAGCCAGGATGCAGCCCAACACGGCCCTCCTCTCGCTCATCCTCATGCTGGGCACCTTCTTCATCGCCTTCTTCATGCGCAAGTTCAAGAACAGCCGCTTCCTTGGAGGCAAGGTGAGCTGCTGAGCTGCACCCCGCGGCCCTTTCCCCGCGAGTCCCGCCTGGCTGCACACGCCTGCCCTCAGTAGCACCTGTTCTAGCAGCTCGGAGCCTGGGGCCCTGCCCTGGCTCATGTGGGCAGGGCAATGGGCTGTCTGCGCTGCCAGGAAGCTGCCTGAAGCCGGGGGCCAGCTCTCTGGTCTCTCTCAAGGGAAGTTGGGCCTGCTTCAGGGACTGCCCCCTACAAGCGGCCCTCCCCCCCACCTGGGAGGCAGCCTTCCTGGGCACAAGGCCATGGCCATAGATGAGATTTGACTGCTCCTGCCATGTGTCTCTTGCCGACGTCTGCCCCACGGTATGTTCCGGTGGAGGGATTCAGCAGCACAAACACTGCAGGCCCTTGGCAAGGCTTCTCTGGCTGGATCCGCAGTCCAGGGCCTGCTAAACGGGAGCCTCGCAGCCGTGGGCGCTGGCAGGTGTCTGAGTCTCCACGCAGCAAGCTAAGCTAAACGACTCCAGTGTGTGTCACTGGAGGGAAGGGTCAAGTTAATCTGAGTTCTCTGTCCATCTGCGGCATGAGCACCACACTCAGCCGGGTACCCACGTGCGTTTGTAAGGGATCTCCAGCCTGAACGCACCTGGCAAACACTGGCTTCCCACCCAGTCTGCCAGGGGCCAGAGGTGCCTGAATGTGGCTAGAGAGTAGCTGGGCCCAGCCAGAAAGAAAAGCAGCCCAGTGGGGTCGGGGAACGGCAGGGCCGCTGCATCCTCTGCCCGTTAGCGGCAGGCACATCTGTAGTGGGCAGCTTGGCTGGGATGGCTCATCTGGCTGCCTCAGGGCTCTGTGCAGCGCCCGGCATTGCGACGTGTTTGCTTGGCAGGCTCGACGGATCATCGGCGACTTTGGAATCCCCATCTCGATCCTGGTCATGGTCTTGGTGGATTACAGCATCACTGACACGTACACGCAGGTAGGCGCTGCAGGCTCGGAGGGCTGTTCCCTTCAGAGTGCCTGTGTGGGTAGGGGGCTTTGCTTCCTCTTCCTTGGGGAACCCTCGGCAAAGCCAAGAGAGATTTTAGAGCACCTGCTCCTGTGAATTGGAGCTATGGGAGCAGCCCCAGCAGGCACTGAGGCCGGCCAAGGTGCGGGTCAGAGCCGTAAAGGGCTGGAGGTGTGCAGGCGGAGGGTCCGTGTGGCACCAAGAGCTGGGTTAGAACGGGGTGCGACTGAGGGCCTGTGCAGTAGCAGAAGGGAGGTGGTACCCCCCAGATGCAGCACTACGGAACCGTCGCTGCTGGTTGGGGCCTGTTCTGGTGCCCACGCTTCCCAAGGAACACCGAGCCCCGGGATCTGGGAATTAGCTTCGCCATGAGCCGAAGGAGCCCGTTGTTTTTAGGGAGCCAAGAGCAGTGAGTGGGTGAGTTGCTCGCTGCCCACGTACCTTCTGGCTTGTCTACATAGGGCACTAGTCTGCCCCATGGTGCAAATTCTAATTCACACGAACATCTTGTTCACTAACCGGCCTGGGGGAGCCCTGCTGCTGTGCACTGAAAGATCTACGGCGTGGGTCAAAGTAGGGCTATTTGAAATGGGAACTTGTAGTCTGCACAAGCAGACCCGGTACGTGAAGCCTTGTTTCTATCCCTGCCTCAGTTTCCCTTTGCATGCTTTCAAGATGTTCAGTGAGGTGTGACATGTCAAACGGCACCTTGGCAGGAGTCTCGTTTATTTCATTCAAAATGGTGAAAAGTGCAACACAAATGGCTGATGTGGAGGCTCTCCTAGATGGGGGGAGAGAAGGAAAAAGGGGCCGAATCAACCTCACTTGTGTCCATCTCCTGCCTCCGTCCAGGCCCCTTACCAGTAGAATAGAATCCTAGAGCTGGAAGAGACCTCAGGAGGCCAAGGCAGGACCAGTCCCAACTCAATCAGCCCAGCCAGGGCTTTGTCCAGCCGGGACTTAAACACCTCTAGGGATGGAGACTCCACCCCTCCCTAGGGAACCCAGCCCAGCGCTTCCCCACCCACATAGGGAAATAGTTTTTCCTAATATCCAACCTAGACCTCCCCCATTGCAACTTGAGCCCATTGCTCCTTGGTCTGCATCTGTCACTACTGAGAACAGCCTCTCTCCAGCCTCTTTGGAACCTCCCTTCAGGAAGTTGAAGGCTGCTCTCAAATCCCCCCGAACTCTTCTGCAGACTAAAACCCAAATCCCTCAGTTTCTCCTCAGAGGCCATGTGCTCCAGTCCCCAAATCATTTTGGTCGCCCTCTCCAATGCGTCCACATCCAATGCGTAGGGCAGTGGGGTAGGTTCTTGACTGGCCTAGGGGTTAGAGCATTCACCTCGGGACTCTAGGGTTGTGGACTCGAGCGCCATCCACCTGAGAGCATCTATAGTGCAGGGGCCAGAACTGGACACAATATTCCAGATGTGGCCTCACCAGAGCCAAATAAAGGGTGAGGCCTTGGCTACAAGGGCCCACTGTTGACTCATATCCAGCTTCTTGTCCTCTGGAACCCCCAGGTCCTTTTCTGCAGAACTGCTACTTAGCCAGTCGGTCCCCAGCCTGTAACAATACTTGGGATTCTTCCGTCCCAAGGGCAGGACTCTGAACTTGTCCTTGTTGAACCTCATCAGATTTCTTTTGGCCCAATCCTCCAATCTGTCTAGGTCACTCTGGACCTTATCCCTGCCCTCCAGCGTATCTACCTCTCCCCCTAGCTTAGCGTCATCTGTGAACTTGCTGAAGGTGCAATCCATCCCCTCATCCAGGTAATTGATAAAGATATTGAACAAAACCAGCCCTAGAACCGATCCTTGGGGCACTCCGCTAGAAGCCAACTGCCAACCTGACATCGAGCCATTGATCACTACCCGGTGGGCCTGACAATCTAGCCAGCTTCCTATCCCACTTACAATGGATTTATCCAATCCATACTCCCTTAATTTGCTGGCAAGAATATTGTGGGAGACCGTATCAAAAGCTTTGCTAAAGTCAAGGTATATCACATCCACTGACTTTCCCATATCCACAGAGCCAGTTACCTCAGCATAGAAGCTAATCAGATTGGTCAGGCACAATTTGCCCTTCGTGAATCCATGTTGACTATTCCTGATCACTTTCCCCTCTTCCAAGTGCTTCAAAATGCATTTCTTGAGGATCCCCTCCATGATTTTTCCAGGGACTGAGGTAAGGCTGGCTGACGTCTGTAGTTCCCTGAATTGTCCTTCTTCTTCCTTTTTTTAAAGATGGGCACTACATTTGCCTTTTTCCAATCATAGAATCATAGAATACTAGGACTGGAAGGGACCTTGAGAGGTCATCGAGTCCAGTCCCCTGCCCTCATGGCAGGACCAAATACTGTCTAGACCATCCCTGATAGACATTTATCTCACCTACTCTTATATATCTCCAGAGATGGGGATTCCACAACCTCCCTGGGCAATTTATTCCAGTGTTTAACCACCCTGACAGTTAGGAACTTTTTCCTAATGTCCAACCTAAACCTCCCTTGCTGCAGTTTAAGCCCATTGCTCCTTGTTCTATCCTCAGAGGCCAAGATGAACAAGTTTTCTCCCTCTTTATGACACCCTTTTAGATACCTGAAAACTGCTATCAAGTCCTCCCTCAATCTTCCCTTTTCTAAACTAAACAAACCCAATTCCATCAGTCTTCCCTCATAGGTCATGTTCTCTAGACCTTTAATCATTCTCGTTGCTCTTCTCTGTACCCTTTCCAATTTCTTCACATCTTTCTTGAAATGCGGTGCCCAGAACTGGACACAATACTCCAACTGAGGCCTAACCAGCGCAGAGTAGAGCGGAAGAATGACTCCTCGTATCTTGCTCACAGCACACCTGTTAATGCATCCTAGAATCATGTTTGCTTTCTTTACAACGGCATCACACTGTTGACTCATATTTAACTTGTGGTCCACTATGACCCCTAGATCCCTTTCTGCCGTACTCCTTCCTAGACAGTCGCTTCCCATTCTGCATGTGTGAAACTGATTGTTCCTTCCTAAGTGGAGCACTTTGCATTTGTCTTTATTAAACTTCATCCTGTTTACCTCAGACCATTTCTCCAATTTGTCCAGGTCATTTTGAATTATGACCCTATCCTGCAGATTAGTCGCAACCCCTCCCAGTTTGGTATCATCTGCAAACTTAAGCATACTTTCTATACCAATATCTAAATCGCTGATGAAGATATTGAACAGAGCCAGTCCCAAAACAGACCCCTGCGGAACCCCACTTGTTCTGCCTTTCCAGCAGGATTGTGAACCATTAATAACTACTCTCTGAGTACGAAGTATCAGAGGGGTAGCCGTGTTAGTCTGAATCTGCAAAAGCGACGAGGAGTCCTGTGGCACCTTATAGACTAACTGAAGTGTAGGAGCATAAGCTTTCGTGGGCAAAGACCCACTTCGTCAGATGCATGTAGTGGAAATTTCCAGAGGCAGGAATAAATATGCAGGCCAGGATCAGGCTGGAGATGACCTGGTCATCTCCAGCCTGATCCTGGCCTGCATATTTATTCCTGCCTCTGGAAATTTCCACTACATGCATCTGACGAAGTGGGTCTTTGCCCACGAAAGCTTATGCTCCTACACTTCAGTTAGTCTATAAGGTGCCACAGGACTCCTCGTCTCTGAGTACGGTTATCCAGCCAGTTATGCACCCACCTTATAGTAGCCCCGTCTAAGTTGTATTTACCTAGTTTATTGATAAGAATATCATGCGAGACCATATCAAACGCCTTACTAAAGTCTAGGTATACCACGTCCACCGCTTCTCCCTTATTCACAAGACTCGTTATCTTATTAAAGAAAGCTATCAGATTGGTTTGACATGATTTGTTCTTTACAAATCCATGCTGGCTGTTCCCTAGCATCTTTCCACCTTCCAAGTGTTTGCAGATGATTTCCTTAATTACTTGCTCCATTATCTTCCTTGGCACAGAAGTTAAACTAACTGGTCTGTAGTTTCATGGGTTGTTCTTATTTCCCTTTTTATAGATGGGCACTAGATTTGCCCTTTTCCAGTCCTCTGGAATCTCTCCTGTCTCCCATGATTTTCCAGAGATGATAGCTAGAGGCTCAGATACCTCCTCTATCAGCTCCTTGAGTATACTAGGATGCATTTCATCAGGCCCTGGTGACTTGCAGGCATCTAACTTTTCTAGGTGATTTTTAACTTGTTCTTTTTTATTTTACCTTCTAAAACTACCCCCTTCCCACTAGCATTCCCTATGTTAGGCTACAGACTACATTCCTACAGACTTCTCGGTGAAGACCGAAACAAAGAAGTCATTGAGCATCTCCGCCATTTCCAAGTTTCCTGTTACTGTTTCTCCCTCCTCACTGACCAGTGGGCCTACCCTGTCCTTGGTTCTAATATAGTTATATAAAGTCTTCTTGTTTCCCTTTATGCCTGTAGCTAGTTTGAGCTCATTCTGTGCCTTTGCCTTTCTAATCTTGCCCCTGCATTCCTGTGCTGTTTGCCGATATTCTTCCTTCGTAATTTGTCCTACTTTCCATTTTTTATATGGCTCCTTTTTTATTTTGAGATCATGCAAGATCTCGTGGTTAAGCCAAGCTGGTCTTTTGCCATATTTTCTATCTTTCTGACACATCGGAATAGCTTCCTTTTGGGCCCTTAACAATGTCCCTTTGAAAAACTGCCAACTCTCCTCAGTTGTTTTTCCCCCTCAGTCTCGATTCCCATGGGACCTTACCTATCAGCTCTCTGAGCTTATCAAAATCCGCCTTCCCGAAATCCATTGTCTCTATTTTGCTTTTCTCCCTTCTACCCTTCCTTAGAATTGTGAACTCTATGATTTCATGATCACTTTCACCCAAGCTGCCATCCACTTTCAAATTCTCAACCAGTTCCTCCCTTTTTGTTAGGATCAAACCTAGAACAGCTTCCCCCCCTCGTAGCTTTTTCAGCCTTCTGAAATAAAAAGTTGTCTCCAATGCAGTCCAAGAACTTATTGGATAGTCTGTGTCCCGCTGTGTTATTTTCCCGACATATGTCTGGATAGTTGAAGTCCCCCATCACCACCAAATCTTGGGCTTTGGATGATATTGTTAGTTGTTTAAAAAAAGCCTCATCCACCTCTTCCACCTGGGTAGGTGGCCTGTAGTTGACTCCTAGCATGACATCACCCTTGTTTTTAATCCCTTTTAGCCTAACCCAGAGACTCTCAACACTTCCGTCTCCTGTGTCCATCTCCACCTCACTCCAAGTGTGTTCATTTTTAATGTATAAGATAACACCTCCTCCCTTTTTTCCCTGTCTCTCCTTCCTGAGCAAGCTGTACCCTTCCATAGAAACATTCCAATCATGTGTATTATCCCACCAAGTTTCTGTGATGCCAACAATGTCATAATTGTACTTATTTATTAGCACTTCCAGTTCTTCCTGCTTATTACCCACACTTCTCGCGTTTGTATATAGGCATCTAAGATCCTGATTTAACCTTGCCTCCCAGTTTTGCCCTGACCCTCCTTTCTCTCTGCCATTGTAGCCCACGCTCGCTCCCATTTCCGACCCATCTCCCAGGTCTCCATGTTCTCCACTTACCCGTGGGCTTTGCTCACCTGTCCCCATTGAACCTAGTTTAAAGCCCTCCTCACTGGGTTAGCCAGTCTGTGTCCAAATAGGGTCTTTCCCCTCCTCGAAAGGTGGACTCCATCCCCGCTTAGCAGTCCTTCCTGGAATAGCATCCCATGGTCGAGGAAGCCAAACCCTCCTAGCGACACCATCCTCGCAGCCAGGCATTCACCTTCAGGATGCACCTGTCTCTGCCTGGGCCCCTACTTTTGACCGGAAGGATGGAAGAGAATACCACCTGCGCTCCACACTCCTTCACCCGTACTCCCAGAGCCCTGAAGTCACTCTTGATCCACTCAGACACACACCTGGCAGTATCATTAGTGCCCACGTGGATGAGTAGCGTGGGGTAGTAGTCAGAGGGCTGGATAATCCTTGACAATGCCTCCGTAACATCTCGGATACGGGCCCCCGGCAGACAGCACCTCCCGAGATGAAATAGCAGGGCGACAGACGGGCACCTCCGTCCCGCTCAGGAGAGAGTCTCCGACCACCACTACTCTACGTTTCCTATTCGCAGTGGTGGCTGCAGACCTCCCAGCCTTGGGGCCATGGGGCTTCTCCTCCTCCGATGTAGGGGGTGATTCCTTATCTCCTGTATAAAGAAGAGCATAACGGTTTCCTAGTACCACGGTGGGAGGGATCGGAGCAGGGGTGGAGCAGTGCCTGCTGCCAGAAGTAACCAGCTGCCACTGTCTACCCTGAGCCATCTCCTCCTCCACCAGTGGTGTGCCCGTAGTCCTGTGTACTGGGACAGCTACCTCAGCTGTCTCCTCATGAACACGGTCCAGGAATTTCTCATGGATGCGGGTTCTCCTCAACCTGGCCACCTCCTCCTGTGGCTCTGCCACCTGCTGCCTGAGAGAGTCCACCAGCAGGCACCTCTCGCATTGGATGATCTCCCCAGCCTGGATATCATCCGGGATCTCTCCCGATCTCCATGAGTTTTCAAAGATAATAGCCAAAGGCTCCGCAATGACACTTGCCAACTCCCTCAGTGCCCTCGGATGCGTTAAGTCCGGACCCATGGATCTGTGTACGTTGAGCTTTTCTAAATAGTCCTCACCTGTTCCTCCCCACCGAGGGCTGCCCCCTCCCTCCCCTGCTGCGCTGCCCAGCGCATGTGTCTGGGAGCCGACCTCGTCCGTGAGGACAGAGGCAAAGGAAGCAATGAGGCCCTCTTGACCCAGAAGCTCTTCTGGAGTCGGGGCCTCTGGGGCCAGGTCCCCAGAGTTGAAATGAAGGAGTCCTTGACCTGTAACTTCTTTGTGATCCCAGCTCCTGCTGGAACCCGGGGAGGTCCTCTCCCTAGGACTAAGTTCTGCTGGGGCTTGGCATTCGCCGCTCTTCCCCAGCTCCCTCACTGGCTGCCCCCGAGAGGAATAGCCCTCTCCCTGTCTGAGCCCTCATGAGCCAGGGGAAGACCTGGGTGCGCCAGACCTAGTGAACTGCCGTCCAGCTGGGCTGGCTCGTTCTTAGCGGAGCCTGTCACAGGCAGGCTGGGCATCTGCCCCCTCCAGGGTCAGCCCCCTGGCAGTGTGTGACACACTAGTGCTGTCTAGGGAGGAGTCCTGCTGAAAGGGATCTAGGAGTCATCATGCACCACAACTAATGTGAGTCAACAGTGTGACACTATTGCAAACAACGCACACATGATTCTGGGCGCATGAACAGGTGTGTTGTGAGCAAGTCATGAGAAGTCATTCTTCCGCTCTGCTCTGCGCTGGTTAGGTCTCAGTTGGGGTCTTGTGTCCAGTTCTGGGCACTGCATTTTAGGAAAGATGTGAAGAAATTGCAGAAGGTCCAGCTAAAAGCAACAAAAATGATTAAAGGTCTAGAAAACATGACCTGATGTCCAGCCTAAACCTGCCTGCTGCAGTTTCAGCCCATTGCTTCTTGTCCTGTCCTCAGAAGTCAAGAAGAACAATTTTTCTCCCTCCTCCTGGTGACGCCCTTTTAGGTCTTTGATTCCCCTTTCATAGTGGGACAATTCAGCAGTCCAAGATGCGGGTTGGTATCAGTTGACCAGGCAGTACCAGGAGCCAGGTCGGAGCCAGAGGGGCGGAGATTCTGGCGGTACCAGGAGCCAGAGGGGCGGAGGTTCTGGCGGTACCAGGAGCCAGAGGGGCGGAGGTTCTGGCGGTACCAGGAGCCAGAGGGGCGGAGGTTCTGGCGGTACCAGGAGCCAGGTCGGAGCCAGAGGGGCGGAGATTCTGGCGGTACCAGGAGCCAGAGGGGCGGAGGTTCTGGCGGTACCAGGAGCCAGAGGGGCGGAGGTTCTGGCGGTACCAGGAGCCAGGTTGGAGCCAGAGGGGCGGAGGTTCTGGCGGTACCAGGAGCCAGAGGGGTGGAGGTTCTGGTGGTACCAGGAGCCAGAGGGGCGGAGGTTCTGGTGGTACCAGGAGCCAGAGGGGCGGAGGTTCGGGCGGTACCAGGAGCCAGAGGGGCGGAGGTTCTGGCGGTACCAGGAGGCAGGTTGGAGCCAGAGGGGCGGAGGTTCTGGTGGTACCAGGAGCCAGAGGGGCGGAGGTTCTGGCGGTACCAGGAGGCAGGTTGGAGCCAGAGGGGTGGAGGTTCTGGTGGTACCAGGAGCCAGAGGGGCGGAGGTTCGGGCGGTACCAGGAGCCAGAGGGGCGGAGGTTCTGGTGGTACCAGGAGCCAGAGGGGCGGAGGTTCTGGTGGTACCAGGAGCCAGAGGGGCGGAGGTTTGGGCGGTACCAGGAGCCAGAGGGGCGGAGGTTCTGGCGGTACCAGGAGGCAGGTTGGAGCCAGAGGGGCGGAGGTTCTGGTGGTACCAGGAGCCAGAGGGGCTGAATGTTGGTGAGTACATGGTGGGTTGTTTGCTGCTCTCGCAGAAGCTGAATGTTCCCACGGGGCTGTCAGTCACGGCGCCCCAGAAGCGCGGCTGGTTCATTCACCCTCTGGGCAGCGGACAGGCCTTCCCCATGTGGATGATGTTTGCCTCAGCCATTCCTGCACTCCTGGTCTTCATCCTCATCTTCATGGAGACCCAGATCACCACGTGAGTGTTGCTGCCTGTGGCCCCCGGGCTGTGTGGGGTCTGGCAGAGCTGCAGGGAGAAGGATGGTGAATGTGCTTGACCTTAAGCTAGGCCTGCATGGGCTGCAGGAGGCCCAGTCTGGCACCGCTCTGCCTGCCCAGCGACTGGCTGCGGGTCCCCTCTCCTGCATCGCCTGCACTAGCCTGGCCCAGGCAAGGAGGCTTAGCAGACAGGAGGGGAGCCAGGAGCGGCCAAGATGCCCCTTTCTCCCCACATGCCAGGCTGGATTCTCCCGGGCCCGCAGCCCATGTTGCCGAGCGGGGCTCGCGCGTCGGACACGTGCTCTGAGCGGCGGCGCAGGCACGGGGGACCTGGCCCAACAGACCCCTCCTTTCCCAGCCTGATTGTCAGTAAGAAGGAGCGGAAGCTGCTGAAAGGCTCCGGTTTCCACCTGGACCTGCTGCTCATCGGCACCATGGGCGGGCTCTGCGCGCTCTTCGGGCTGCCGTGGCTGACGGCTGCCACCGTGCGCTCGGTGACCCACGTCAACGCCCTGACGGTCATGAGCAAGGCCATCGCGCCGGGCGAGAAGCCCAAGATCGAGGAGGTGAAGGAGCAGCGTGTGACGGGCGTTGCAATCGCTGTTCTTGTTGGTGAGCCTCCAGCTTCTCCGCGTGGCGCCGGGGGGTCCAGGGCTAGGGCTAGCAGCGCCCCCCGCCCCCACCAGCTGGTCCCTACATAGCTGGTCCCATCCTGGGAAACCCTCGCTCCAAAGCTCTCGCAACGTGCACCTCCCTCTGCCCAGCCCATCTCAGCAGCTGTGAGTACGGGCACCCGGACTTCTCCCTGTAATGCCGCGCTGGTGCAGACCGCCTGTCCTCAGCTGGCTGTTCTGTACAGCCTGGAGCTCTCCTCGCACACGGGCCTCCCTTCATCAGACCTGGGCTAGCTGCACGGTGCCCTGCCTCGCAGCCAGTCCTGCCCGCAACACGCTGCCCACGGCCTCTGCCCATGACAGCTCTCCACGGCCCCAGGCCTGTCATCGACAGCTCCCCATGGGCAGCCCCCAGTCCCCTCCCCATGGGCAGCCCCCAGTCCCCTCCCCATGGGCAGCCCCCAGTCCCCTCCCCATGGGCAGCCCCGAGTCCCCACCTCCCCAGCCCTGTTAGCTCCCCATGGCCAGCACCCAGCCCTCTTAGATCCCCACAGCCAGCACTCCTCAGCTCCCCCAGCTGCGGGCTCATATTGGGGTGCTCCTCCCAGGCTCCCTGTGGCGGCCGGGACAAGGGCCCCGGTGCAGCTGGGCAGGCAGCGCACGAATGGCACCCTGCCCTTGGCCCTTGCAGGTTTGTCCATTGTGATGGGCAACATGCTGCGCCGGATCCCCCTGGCCGTGCTCTTTGGGATCTTCCTCTACATGGGGGTCACGTCTCTCACTGGCATCCAGCTCTACGAGCGGCTCCTCCTGATCTTCATGCCGTCCAAGCACCACCCGGACCACATCTACGTCGTCAAGGTGAGCACGGGGGCTGCCCGGGGCGCTGAGGCTGGGCATGGCACCAGGGAGAATGAGCAGCCGTGGGTGGGAGCTGGGCTGTCTGCACACTCACAGGAGGGGCTGAGCATTCTGGCCTTCACCAGATAAGGAGCGGGGGCTGGGAGGACTGGACTTTGGCAGGACCGAGCGGTCGTGGGGCCGTGCTCTAGGGATGGAGCCGGGGCTGGGTGGACGGGATGTCGTGGGCTGGGGGACTGAGCGGTCGTGGGGCCCTGCTCTAGAGATGGAGCCGGGGCTGGGTGGACGGGACGTCGTGGGCTGGGGGACTGAGCGGTCGTGGGGCCCTGCTCTAGGGATGGAGCCAGGGCCGGGTGGACGGGATGTCGTGGGCTGGGGGACTGAGCGGTCGTGGGGCCCTGCTCTAGGGATGGAGCCGGGGCCGGGTGGACGGGATGTCGCGGGCTGGGGGACTGAGCGGTCGTGGGGCCCTGCTCTAGGGATGGAGCCGGGGCTGGATGGACGGGATGTCGTGGGCTGCAGGAACCGAGCGGTCGTGGGGCCGTGCTCTAGAGATGGAGCCAGGGCCGGGTGGACGGGACGTCGTGGGCTGGGGGACTGAGCGGTCGTGGGGCCGTGCTCTAGGGATGGAGCCAGGGCTGGGTGGACGGGATGTCGTGGGCTGGGGGATCGAGCGGTTGTGGGGCCGTGCTGTAGGGATGGAGCTGGGGCTGGGTGGACGGGACGTCGTGGGCTGGGGGATCGAGCGGTTGTGGGGCCGTGCTGCAGGGAGGGAGCCAGGGCCGGGTGGACGGGACGTCGTGGGCTGGGGGACCGAGCGGTCGTGGGGCCGTGCTCTAGGGATGGAGCCGGGGCCGGGTGGACGGGATGTCGTGGGCTGGGGGACCGAGCGGTCGTGGGGCCGTGCTCTAGGGATGGAGCCGGGGCCGGGTGGACGGGACGTCGTGGGCTGGGGGACCGAGCGGTCGTGGGGCCGTGCTCTAGGGATGGAGCCGGGGCCGGGTGGACGGGACGTCGTGGGCTGGGGGACCGAGCGGTCGTGGGGCCGTGCTCTAGGGATGGAGCCGGGGCCGGGTGGATGGGATATCGTGGGCTGGGGGACTCAGCTCTCGTGGGGCCCTGCTCTAGGGATGGAGCTGGGGCTGGGTGGACGGGACGTCGTGGGCTGCAGGAACCGAGCGGTCTTGGGGCCGTGCTGTAGGGATGGAGCCAGGGCCGGGTGGACGGGATGTCGCGGGCTGGGGGACTGAGCGGTCGTGGGGCCCTGCTCTAGGGATGGAGCCGGGGCTGGGTGGACGGGACGTCGTGGGCTGGGGGACCGAGCGGTCGTGGGGCCGTGCTCTAGGGATGGAGCCGGGGCTGGGTGGACGGGACGTCATGGGCTGGGGGACTGAGCAGTTGTGGGGCCGTGCTGCAGGGATGGAGCCGGGGCTGGGTGGACGGGATGTCGTGGGCTGGGGGACCGAGCGGTCGTGGGGCCGTGCTCTAGGGATGGAGCCGGGGCCGGGTGGACGGGACGTCGTGGGCTGGGGGACCGAGTGGTCGTGGGGCCGTGCTCTAGGGATAGAGCCAGGGCCGGGTGGACGGGACGTTGTGGGCTGGGGGACCGAGCGGTCGTGGGGCCGTGCTCTAGGGATAGAGCCGGGGCCGGGTGGACGGGACGTTGTGGGCTGGGGGACCGAGCGGTCGTGGGGCCGTGCTCTAGGGATGGAGCCGGGGCCGGGTGGACGGGACGTCGTGGGCTGGGGGACCGAGCGGTCGTGGGGCCGTGCTCTAGGGATGGAGCCGGGGCCGGGTGGATGGGATATCGTGGGCTGGGGGACTCAGCTCTCGTGGGGCCCTGCTCTAGGGATGGAGCTGGGGCTGGGTGGACGGGACGTCGTGGGCTGCAGGAACCGAGCGGTCGTGGGGCCGTGCTGTAGGGATGGAGCCAGGGCCGGGTGGACGGGATGTCGCGGGCTGGGGGACTGAGCGGTCGTGGGGCCCTGCTCTAGGGATGGAGCCGGGGCTGGGTGGACGGGACGTCGTGGGCTGGGGGACCGAGCGGTCGTGGGGCCCTGCTCTAGGGATGGAGCCAGGGCCGGGTGGACGGGATGTCGTGGGCTGGGGGACCGAGCGGTCGTGGGGCCCTGCTCTAGGGATGGAGCCGGAGCCGGGGCCGGGTGGACGGGATGTCGCGGGCTGGGGGACCGAGTGGTCGTGGGGCCGTGCTATAGGGATGGAGCCGGGGCCGGGTGGATGGGACGTCATGGGCTGGGGGACCGAGCGGTCGCGGGGCCGTGCTGTAGGGATGGAGCTGAGGCCGGGTGGACGGGACGTCGTGGGCTGCAGGGACCGAGCTCTCATGGGGCCGTGCTGTAGGGATGGAGCTGAGGCCGGGTGGACGGGACGTCGTGGGCTGGGGGACCGAGCGGTCGCGGGGCCGGGTGGACGGGACGTCGTGGGCTGCAGGGACTGAGCTCTCATGGGGCCATGCTGTAGGGATGGAGCTGAGGCCGGGTGGACGGGACGTCGTGGGCTGGGGGACCGAGCGGTCGCGGGGCCGGGTGGACGGGACGTCGTGGGCTGCAGGGACTGAGCTCTCATGGGGCCATGCTGTAGGGATGGAGCTGAGGCCGGGTGGACGGGACGTCGTGGGCTGCAGGGACTGAGCTCTCATGGGGCCGTGCTGTAGGCTGCATGGTTGGGGTGGTGTGCAGGCTGGTTGGGACGGGGGAACTTCTCCCCGTGAAGGCTGGTGCCTTGCTAGGCTGGGTTTGTGTCTGCAGGTGAAGACCTGGAGAATGCACCTGTTCACCTGCATTCAGCTGGCCTGCATCGTGGTGCTCTGGGTGGTGAAGTCCACTGTGGCTTCGTTAGCGTTCCCCTTTGTGCTGATCCTGACGGTGCCCTTACGACGCTTCCTGCTGCCTCGCTTCTTTCAGGACCGGGAGCTCAAAGCCGTAAGCAGCTCGTGCAAGCCTGGGGCAGGGCCATGTGAGGGCGTGCAGGACAGTGCCAGCTCCGAAGGGCCGGGAGGTGTCGCTGGTGGCCCTGTGGGTGATGAGCTCTCTGCAGCAGTGCCCAGACTGGAGAGCAGAGCCAGGGCGTCCCGGACAGTGAGCTCACCCCATGGCTGCGGAGCCGGGGTGTGGGAAGGGCACAGGTGCCAAGCAGACGCCAGGAAGGGGGGCTTCCGCCTGCGTGCCTCTCCCCAGGTCAGCCCAGCCGAGACACCCCCTTGCGAGGCCGGTGGTGCTGTCGAATGCAGGCTCTCCGGACAGACCCTGGGGTCCAGGCCTCCCTTCCATGTGCTGCGGCATCCAGGGCTCCTACTGCAGAGGAGTCTGTGTGAGCAGCTGAGCGCAGAGCAGTGTTGCTGCCTTTCCTAGGGGCTGCTGATACCTGCGGGCTGCCCACCGCCACCGAGCACCCTAGAGCCCAGGGGGAGGAAACCAAGCAGCAGCGGGAAGGCAGGAGACAGGAAGGAGGTGGAAGGAAAAGCAGGAGCCCCTCGGCAGAGCGGTCATTAGCAGTGGGGCTGGGCTGAGCTGAGCCCTCCCCCCTGCCTCAGGGTGGGGTTACACCGAATTGCTCTCTCTTCCGGACCTGGCAGAGCGGACGCCATTCGCCGCAGTGACATCTGGTCCAGGAGAGTTGGCAACCCAGCCACCGCCTGAGTGGCAGTGGAGCCTCCAGGGCCAGTGGCTGGAACCTGGGAATGGCAGGCGGCAGGACACGAGGGGGGGCGCAGTTGGTGGGACCCGGAGGGGCTGCCCACAGGCTAGGACCCAGGGCTAGTGGAGCCAGGCCCTAGGCACAGGGAAAGCAAGTGCAAAACCCGGTGCTGCAGCACCCCCCACCTCTGCTTCCCACGCCTGTGCCGGGGGGCCGGGCCCTGCCCAGCTCTGCAGTATTGGCAGGAGGCCCGCGCTCCATGCACGGCCCTGTGTGCGTCTCTGCCCACAGCTGGACTCCGAGGACGCGGAGCCGAACTTCGACGAGGACGGCCGGGACGAGTACAACGAGATGCACATGCCCGTGTGAGCGGCTGCCCCGCCCCCGCCCCGCGCGCTCCCCCCAGCTCAGGACGGCCCTGAACTCACCGCCCGTCAGGCGCGCTCTGCCTGGGCCACAGAACAGCTGAGTCCCCAGGAGCGAGGTGGGCGGGGCGGCCATGCCCCACTTGCCACCTGCTGCGTGAAGCGAGAGTCTGTCCCCGCCGGAGACGCCTCGCTCTGTAGGGCCGGTGCTCCCTTGGGACCTGGCTCTCCCCCACTGGAGGTGTCTGGTATGTGGCTTAGTGCTTGGAGCTGTCGGCTCCTCCAAGTGCCTGCCCAGAGCCGGTCCCATGCCCAGCCCGACTCTGCCCGCACTGGCCCCCTCGCGCACGGCTACGCCTGGTCTGTCCTGGGCCTGCAGGGCTGGGCTATGGGATCGCAGGAGCCTGCTGCACTGTGCCCCACCAGCAGGCAGCGTCTGTCTCGGGAGGGGGTTCAATCCCAGCCCCGCCCGGCCCCGCGACACAGGCATTCCCGTGGTAAGCAGCTGTGATGTCAGCGTCACCGTGTGCTGTCAGCAGGAGGAGGGGCCTGGGGGGTCCAGGGCAGGCAGGGGTGTGGCCACGTTGGCCCCAGGATGGGAGGCAGGATGAGGAGGGACCAGCCTCAGCCGGGGAGCTCGCTTCGGGCTGAGCTGCTCCCACCAGCAGGAGCTGCGCCCCCATGAGATTCCCTCCCTCCGTGGGCAGCCAAAGCGCTGGGGGTGGGCTACCAGCACTCTCAGCCCCCCAGCAGTGAGTGGGCAGCCCACGGCTCCCCCCGCTCCAGAGCCCCTGGCATCCGGCCTGGCTCCCAGGAGCCCTGAATGTCTCCCCCTGCAAGGCCCAAGCTCTCTGCAGCGAGTTGCAGCCGGGGCCCTGCAGCCCAGCTCTCCCCACAGCCTTAGCCAGGAGTCCCAGCAGCTGCCACGGAGCCCACAGGCCACAGGTACCGAAGCTCGGCAGGGCAGGAGGCCCTGATGGGACAAGGCAGGTGCCCCCGCCACGCCCCACGGGCATGAGGGCCTTGCGGCTCCACCAGGACTCTCGGTGGGGCCTCTGCCAAGACACTGGCCCTCCCTGCCTCCGTCCTGTCTGACATGGGGCAGGGGCTCACGCCGTGTGGGCGGGGAGATGGCTGCCCCGGCTCACAGCCTGGGGCGCCAGCAGAGCCCGGCTGGGGAACGCGCGTCCCGTCCCTGCGCGGCGGAGACGGCCTGCTGCTGCTGAGTCCCGGTCCGTCCGGCTGTGCGTTGTGACGCCGCTGTCTGTAGTGGTATGGCTGCAATAAACCCTTCCCAGGAACGGAGCGGCCGAGTCTGCGCACGCTGCAGCCCACGGGCGAGGGGCTGCCTGATCCCCCCCACGCGTGGCCTTGGGAGCCTGGACGTGCCACTGATGCCTGGTATCCACACGGGGCCATGCCTGGGGATGGGAGGGGGCTTTCCACCAGGAAATGGGGCGGGTGGGAGGAGCAGGGCTGTGGGAGCCCCACTGAGCCCAGGCTCTCGGTGCCCGGCTTCATGGCAAAGAGGAGCCCCAGCCCCCTGTGAAGCACGACCCCGGTGCACTCGGCTTGGGGGGAGCAGGGCTGCTCAGAGGCCTGGGGTCCAGTCTAGCTCTGGCTGGGCTGAGCGTCTCCCCTCCCGGGGCGGGTTCTCCTGGGCGGGCTGCCGCCCGGTTAGCAAGGCGAGGCCGGGGCCGGCAGGAGGCTCGTCTGAGAGGCCAGCTGCTGGCTCTGCCTTTCCAGCAGCTTGGCCCGGGTGCCCCGTCTCCAGCTACCCTGGCCTCACGCAGCGGCCGTAAGCTCCATGAATGAGTCTCAGCTGGGCCGGGGGCAGGGGAGCAGCTGGCAGCCGGGCCGTGGCCCAGGAAGGGCCGGTGCAGCGCTGTGCTGTGGCAGGCCCATGTGCGGACGGCGCCTCCCCTTGTGCGGCATGGCGCAGGCCGAGCCCTGTGGTGCCATTTGAACGCCTGCCGCCGGGGGCTACGAGGCCGCCACGGGCCCAGCTTCCAAGCAGGCTGCTCAGTTTGTCGGGGCCCCTAGAGCAGGGCTGGCCCAGCGCGGTGCTGAAGGGGGCGTTCGATTTGGTCAGCTCCAGCCCTCGGTGCGCTGTGGGGCCCGCTGCTGGGACACGCCACAGATCCCCCTCCCCCCATTCCCTGGAAATGCCCCCGCATCCCTCCTGCCCTCCGGCGGCCCCGTGGGAAGGAGAGTCACTGGCCAGGCGGGGTTGGGAAGAGCAGTCCCTGAGGGGCCGGGTGTTTGCTCCTCTGCCTGAGCAGTGCTGAGTGGGCCTGGGGGCCGGGGCTCGGCCGGGCAGATGCCACGTCTCCTTGCAGCCACACGCTGGGGAGCTGAGGCCCTCACTTTGCATGCCACGTGCCCAGATCTTGGACAGCCCCGGCGGCAGCTGCTGGAGGCCCCGGCAGGCAGGGGCACCCAGAGCCGCAGAGGGCCGCGGGGCAGACACGCATGCACGCAGGACTCAGGCTTTATTTGCTGGCGGGGGAGCCATGCCCCGAGTCACACCAGGAAGCAGAGTCCATCCCACTTTCTGGCAGGGGACTGGTCCGTAGCATCTGTTCCAGCTCGTGGCAGTGCTGCTGCGCCTGGGGAAGAGAAGGCGTCATGCGTGCACTGGCCCTGCACGGACGCAGGTCTGGCTACACGAGCCCCGTGACGACAGTCCTCTCTGGCTGCCACATCTGGCCTGAGAGGCCTCTGGCAGGAGTCCCTTTCTCACCGTCCCACTCCCTCCTGTGCCCTGGCCAGCTGTCGCCCACGGGCCCCTGTGCATTCACAGACACCTTGCACGCCCCGGATCACAAGCACCTCAAAGACAGGCCTGCACGGGGGGCGCCTGACACTCCGCACGCGGCTCAGGGTCGGGATCCGTGGCCCAGAGCACAACTAAGCTTCTTACCGCCACAATCTGCCGAACGAGCCACGGCCTCAGCTCCAGCTCCAGCAGCCAGTCGCCCTGCAGGAGGCTCTGCCGATACTCCTCCAGCTCCACCTGCCTCCCCAGCTCCTCCAGCTGCCTGAGCACCGCCTGGCACTGGCCACTAAGCAGCAGGCGGCTGCCCGGTGTGGCCCAGTCGGCCTGCCCCAGTCTCTGCTGGAGAGCGTCCAGCTGCCGCCGGGTCTCCCGCTGCTCCCGCTGCAGGCTGGCGATGCTCTGGGTTAGCCGCTGCAGCTGCTTCCCCAGCGCTCGGGCCCGTTCTGCACGCCAGAGCAGGCCCATCAGCTCCTCACGAGTCTCCCACAGCTCGGCTCTCGCCGCGCTGCCCCTGCCCAGCCCAGTGCCTCCCTGGTGAGGGCTGCAGCCGCTGTGGGGCCTGGCCTGCGACTGGCCTGAGAACGGGCTGCAGCCTGCGGCAGGCTCCAGGTGGTCAGTGGCCTCACCATGCCTCCCATGGTCAGCAGGGGCACCGGGCGCCGGGGGCAGCTGGGGGATGTAGCTGCGGCCATGGAGACAGAGCCACTGCCTGGCAAGGGCGGCCGTGGCCAAGCTCTGGTGAAAGATGTCAGGGACCAGCCTCAGCAGCGGGGCCACGGGGCCGGTGTTGGCAAAGTCCTTCAGGATGCTCTGGCTTTGGGGGCTCAAGACGTGGTCGTCAATCCCCCTCCCATGCAGCAGCTGGGCCCACTTCCTCCGCCCAGCGAACAGCTGCTTGGCGACCTCCGCGATGGAGGGGACAGCCTGGGGCCTCTTCTGCCCCCGGTGCACTGCACCAGAGTCGCTGGGGATGCCCCAGGGGGACCGGGCCTCGTCCTCGTGCACGTAGAGGTGCTCACACAAGGGGAACACGACCTTGGCGTCGAAGGTTTCTTTTAAAGCACGTAAGTAGCCCAGGTAGGAGCCAAGCCAGGCCACGTAGCCAGGGACGTCCCAGCTCGCAGCGCTGCCCGTGGCTCTCCCAGGGTCCTGGCCTGGCCAGTCCCAGCCCTCCACGAGCTTTTCCAGCTGCCCCAGGCTCCTCAGCTCCCAGGTTGGGCTCGCAGGCAGCAGCAGCAGCAGCACCTGGTACAGCGTGCGCAGGTCGAAGTCCTTCTGGCAGCGCTGCACGTGCTCCTCGAAGGCGCGGATCTCCCCGTGGAGGGCAGAGTAGAAGGGCTCCATGGGCGGCCAGGGCCTGGCCTGGCACAGCAGAAAGGAGCAGGAGAAACATGAGCAGCACGCGGAGCCCGGAGCCAACCCCCAGTCGCCAGGCCCATGGGAGAGCGGTGCAGCTGCCGGGCTGGGGCGGGGAAACGTCCGTAAGAGCACAAGTAACACGGGCCGCGCGGCTGCATGTGCAAACCCCTCGCAAGGGCTCCTCCAGTGCCGTGCCCCTCGGCTGGGGTCTGCCTGCAGCGTGGGCACGGTTCAGTGCCTGGTGCGGGGCTGGCTCTCGCCCCCAGCGAGCGTGGCAGCCGGACGCCCACGTATCGCAGGCAGGGGGCGGCTGTGCCCACCCACGCAGCCTGTCCCAACCCGGCCCCCCCTGCTGGTTCCAGCCTGGCTGCTGGCTGGTACTTTGGCCTTGCTCCCGCCCGGTGCTCAGCCCACACTGCCTGGAGCCCCGGGGCTGGGGGCGTTGGTGACTGCCCACCCAGGGCTGGGGTAGAGGGTTGCTGAGGCTGTGTCGTCTGGCACACTGGGGCTGCAAGGGGGTGCCTTGGGCTCCTGTGTGGGACTGGAGGTAAAAGGGGAGGGGGCGCTCCCCAGGACGACGCGGCACAGCAGCCTCCTGCAGACCCTCACTGGACCTCGCGCTGCGAGCATCACCTGGACAAACAGCGGCATGAGAGAGGCCCAAACAATGGTCTGCCTCAGGCCAAGGTTCCCTTAAGCTGAGCATTTGGGCGGCCATGCAGGACAGATTCAAATGCCGCCAAGCTGATTAGCCCACAGCCAGCAGCAGGTGTTTCTAGTGGTGGTGCACATCTGCACGTGGCTTGGTGCATAGAACAAAGATTATTCTGCACATGAAAAAATTAGAGGGAGCATTGGTCAAGGCTCAGTTCTAGCTCTGGCACCTTTCAGCTAGGGATGTTAAATACTGGTTAATTGAATAGTCGAGTAATCTCGTGAAATTGTATCGGTTAGTCGACTATTCTATAGTCGCCAGGGCCGGCAGCTGCTGTATCAGAGGCAGCAGCATGGGGTGCTAGCGGGAGCTGGTCCGCGAAGGGAGACAGTTCTAAGACCGGCTCCCCTCGCAGACTGACTGCCTGTCGCCCTGTGCTACTGCCTCTGAGCGAGAGGCAGCAGCCCCTGTCTGGGGGTGTCTGAGCTCCTGGACTGGTGCAAGCCAGAGCTGGGCTGCCTGCCTGCTCGGCTCCTAATACACTTGAAATGCAGAGCTGCAGCGGGGGTAGGGCCCAGAGCCATCGCAAGCCAGGACTGAACGAGGCTGCTGGCCAGCTAACAATGTTCTGGCAGGGAGAGGGAAATGCGCGTAGTCTACACTATACGCTTTTGCTTATCGGTTAATCGACTCCACTGTTACGTCCCTGCTTCCAACCTCTTCCCACGTGATGTCCAACGCCGCTGCCAGGTGTTTGAGCTCTGCAGCTGTCTGGCAGGGCTGGCCCAGGGCCCCAGTCTCAGCAGTGCTGCTGGCTCACACTAGAGAGAGGGGTGGCCACTACTGCAGATGTAGTCTTAAGCCAAGCACCAAAAAGACAAGTTTCAGCAGCTTCCATCTGTGCTACACCAAGGCCAAGAACCAGCCAACAGCTCCCTGCAGGGTCCCAGCTGGCCAGTCACATTCACCACTCCCAGCCTGGCCAAGGGCTGTTCCGCGAGCCATCTCGCACCCAGCCTGGCCGAGTGACGATGTCTGTGCCACAAACACGTTTTCAGAAGGCGCCTGGAACGCCTGTCGCAGAATCGACCCAAGCCTTGCGGTCCCCACATCCACCCTGCTGTCCTGCGGGTCTCCTGGCGGGAAGCCCCTGGACTCGGCTGCTGAGTGGCGCAGCACTGCCTGCCAGGGCGCCTGGGGGGAGCTGCTCTTTCCCTGGGGGCGGTGCTCTCCCTGCACTGGCCCTGAGCAGGCGGACTAGGGGAGATGAGGTGGAGGAAGCTCACCTGTGGGGCTTCCCCAGTGCCAGAAGGGCGGCAGCGGGGGAGGGCCCTATGGGGGGGCAATGCAGGCTGACCCTGCACCGTGGGGACCCGTCTGAGGCCGCCTGGGACAGGAAACCTGCTTAGTCGCGCGCAGGAGCCCTGCGTCTCGCAGAGGCCACAGCAGCTGCTGGAGCACAGTGCGCGCCTCAGGGAAGGGGCCTCGCGGTTCTGAGCGATTCCTCTGCCCCGCGGTGAGTCCAGGCCCCACCTCCCAGCGGCCGCATGCCCGCTGCTTACCGCTCCACTGGGGCACCTGGCATGGGCCACTGGGCAGCCCGTCCCTTTGTTCCTAGGAGCTGGAGCAATGCCTGACCACTGCCGCGTGCTGTCCTGCGGCTGGCTCGGGCTGAGTTCCCCAGTGAGCTGGTGGAAGCGGGCACAAGCTGCACTCCCTGGACGAGGGTGCAGCTGGATCGGGAGGGGCTGTGGGCTGCCGCCCAGACCTGGGCAGGAAGGAGCTCGGCCCCACGACGGGAGCTGAGCGCAGCGAGTCAGTCTAAGGGGAAAGCGCCTTAGGCCGTTCCCTAGGCACCCCGGGCTATGGGAATGGCCGAGAACCCGTGGGGACGTGGGCTGTTCCTGTGCAAGGGGCTCTGGGCAGGATAGGCCAGAGGTGGGAGCTGCGGGGAATGAGGGAAGTTCTGGGCCCCAGGTCAGCAACCGACCGTGAATGGCTGGGGGCCGAGAGCCGAGAGGAGAGCGGGGGATTTGCTCTCCATCTAGCCTTGCGGCCACAGGGGCTGAGAACAGGCTGGGTCCCACGTGGGGGGTGGGAGAGGCTGGCTGGGGTAGGGACGGCTGTGAGATGAATATTGGGAACAGCCGATGGCTGAGACAGCGCCCTGGCTGGGCTGAGCAGGGGCTGGGGCTGCTTCAAAGCCTCCCCCGGTCTCGTCCCATTTCTGTAACGGCCTTCGGCGGGCGACCGCACTGGGCTGCCGGCATCTCCCAAGCCCTGTGCTGGAGCCTAGACAATGTCCGGGTGGGGCCCCGCCTGGTCAGGCCTCCAGCATGCTGCAGTGGACCCCAGGTGCCCCAGAGATGCTGTCAGGGCACCAGGACCGCTGACGTGGGCAGGCTGGGGTCCAGGTCTCTGGCTGCTGCTACTGCAGCAACAGTGGCAGCTGGGACCTGGGTCCTTTAAATCACCGTGGCACCCCCAGGCATGCTCTGGGGGGGGCACGGTGCAGGGCGCTCCGGGTGGCTGTTGGGGGGGACAAGGTGCAGGGGGCTCCGGGTGGCTCTGCGGGGGGCACGGTGCAGGGGGCTCTGGGTGGCTGTGACAGGGGGACACACGATGCAGGGGGCTCTGGGCGACTGTGGGGGGGACACGGTGCAGGGGGCTCTGGGCGGCTGTGAGGGAGGGACATGGTGCAGGGGGCTCTGGGCGGCTGTGAGGGAGGGACATGGTGCAGGGGGCTCTGGGCGGCTGTGGGGGGGGACACGGTGCAGGGGGCTCCAGGCGGCTGTGGGGGGGACACGGTGCAGGGGGCTCTGGGCGGCTGTGAGGGAGGGACACGGTGCAGGGGGCTCTGGGCGGCTGTGAGGGAGGGACATGGTGCAGGGGGCTCTGGGCGGCTGTGGGGGGGGACACAGTGCAGGGGGCTCCAGGCGGCTGTGGGGGGGGACACACCGTGCAGGGGGCTCCGGGCGGCTGTGAGGGGGGGACACACCGTGCAGGGGGCTCCGGGCGGCTGTGAGGGGGGGACACGGTGCAGGGGGCTCCGGGCGGCTGTGAGGGGGGGACACGGTGCAGGGGGCTCCAGGCGGCTGTGGGGGGGGGACACACCGTGCAGGGGGCTCCGGGCGGCTGTGAGGGGGGGACACGGTGCAGGGGGCTCCGGGCGGCTGTGGGGGGGGACACGGTGCAGGGGGCTCCAGGCGGCTGTGGGGGGGGGACACACCGTGCAGGGGGCTCCGGGCGGCTGTGAGGGGGGGACACGGTGCAGGGGGCTCCGGGCGGCTGTGAGGGGGGGACACGGTGCAGGGGGCTCTGGGCGGCTGTGGGGGGGACACGATGCAGGGGGCTCTGGGCGACTGTGAGGGGGACACACGGTGCAGGGGGCTCTGGGCGGCTGTGAGCAGGGGGGATGGGACGGTGCAAGGGGCTCCGGGCGGCTGTGGGGGGGGGACACGGTGCAGGGGGCTCCGGGCGGCTGTGGGGGGGGGCACGGTGAAGGGGGTTCCGGGCGGCTGTGAGCAGGGGGGGGCACGGTGCAGGGGGTTCCGGGCGGCTGTGAGCAGCGGGGATGGGACGGTGCAGGGTGCTCCAGGCGGCTGTGGGGGGGGGCACGGTGCAGGGGGTGTCATGATTATGAGGGTTAGCCAGCAGCCTGGGGATTAAGGGGTTAACTACACCTAGCCAGGTGGAGTGACCAATAGGAATGTAGGTGGGACTTTTCAAACTGGGACAAAGGAATTTGGGTTTTTTTCTTTTCTCCCTTTTGTCTCTCAGAAAGAGTTCTCTGCAGCTACAGAGAGGGACAAGCATGTCTCTCTCTCTCTCCAAGACATCATTCTTTTTCTGTAAGTAGGGTAAAGTTTAGGTAGTTTCGTTAGGTTTTATTGTGTTAAGGATTGGGTATGGGATCTGAGATCTGGCACTGCTTAAAAGATGTTTTGGCTTTTCTTTGTAACTAAGTTCTAGGCCCATGGAGTTTCTCCATGAGTATATTTTGTTACCTTCCTCTCCAGTCATTATACTTGCAACCAGAATATTGTTGTAATAATAAAAGTTCTTTCTTTTCTTTTATTAACCTGGCGGTGGTTAATGGTGTGCCCTGATTTTTGTTTTAGGGGGAAGATTTCCCAAATGATCTTTCCCCTGGTTTCTTTAGCAACATTTGGGTGGTGGCAGCGGAAGTTTTATTCCCAAGATCTAGGTTTTTAAGATCTTGGGGGAAGTTTTATACCAAAGCCTGGTAGATAAGGCTTTGGGGTACACTTGCTGACCCCCACTTCTGCATTTATCATGCCAGAGTGGGGAAGGAGTCATGACAGGGGGTTCCGGGTGGCTGTGAGCAGCGGGGATGGGACGGTGCAGGGCGCTCCGGGCGGCTGTGGGGGAGGGGGACACGGTGCAGGGGGCTCCGGGCGGCTGTGAGCGGGGGGGGGCACGGTGCAGGGGGCTCCGGGCGGCTGTGGGGGGGGCACGGTGCAGGGGGCTCCGGGCGGCTGTGGGGGGGGGCACGGTGCAGGGGGCTCTGGGCGGCTGTGGGGGAGGGGGCACGGTGCAGGGGGCTCCGGGCGGCTGTGGGGGGGGCACGGTGCAGGGGGCTCCGGGCGGCTGTGGGGGGGGGCACGGTGCAGGGGGCTCTGGGCGGCTGTGGGGGGGGCACGGTGCAGGGGGCTCCGGGCGGCTGTGGGGGGGGGCACGGTGCAGGGGGCTCCGGGCGGCTGTGGGGGGGGGCACGGTGCAGGGGGTTCCGGGCGGCTGTGAGCAGCGGGGATGGGACGGTGCAGGGCGCTCTGGGCGGCTGTGGGGGGGGGCACGGTGCAGGGGGCTCCGGGCAGCTGTGGGGGGGGGCACGGTGCAGGGGGTTCCGGGCGGCTGTGGGGGGGGGCACGGTGCAGGGGGTTCCGGGCGGCTGTGAGCAGCGGGGATGGGACGGTGCAGGGCGCTCTGGGTCGCTGTGGGGGGGGCACGGTGCAGGGGGCTCCGGGCGGCTGTGGGGGGGGGGCACAGTGCAGGGGGCTCCGGGCGGCTGTGGGGGGGGGCACGGTGCAGGGGGTTCCGGGCGGCTGTGAGCAGCGGGGATGGGACGGTGCAGGGCGCTCTGGGCGGCTGTGGGGGGGCCACAGGGCAGCCAGCGCCGGGTGGCACTGAGGGTGGGTGTCCCCTGCCCTGCCCACTCGAGGCCGCGTACTGGAGCGCAGAGCCGGGCACCCTCCCACCTTGCGCAGGGGCTGGCAAGGCTCCTGGCCTTGTGCAGGACAATAACCGAATGGGTCTCTCCAACCCGCCCGTCTGCTCCCCCCAACACGGGTCCCCTCCTCTCCGGCCGCGCCCCTGCCTGCAGGGCCAGGTACCTCAGACGCTGGGCATGTCCCGGCGCGGGAAGGCAGCCGTGCTGGCGCTGGCGCTGCTGCCCTGAGCTCTGTGCCACAAACCCCCCTTGCCATGGAAACAGCAAGCCCAGGCCTGCTCCAGCAGCAGCAGCCCGGCAGCCTGCCATGCCCAGCCCAGGCGGGGGGAGTCTCAGCCCCTCCCAGCAGGGAGCACCCAGCTCTCTGCTCCCGGCCCCTCTCAGCAGCTGTGGGGGAGGGGAACAGTACCTGGGTACCCTGGTGCTGAAAGTGTCTTAGGCCTGACAACGTTTTGTGCAACTTCAGATCGCTCCCCTTCCTGCTTCTCCACGTGGGAACTAACAATCTGGCTAAGAATGACCTTGAGCGAGTTACTGCGGATCATGTAGTGCTGGGAAGACGGATCCAAGAACTCGGAGCACAAGTGGTGTTCTCGTCCATCAGGACTGGGCAGGGATCGTGGAATTGAGGACGTCAATGCGAGGTTGCGCAGGGGGTGTCGCAGAGAGGGCTTTGGTTTCTTCGACCATGGGACTCTGTTCCGGGCACAAGGATTGTTAGGAAGAGATGGGATCCACCTAACGAAGAGAGGAAGGAGCATCTTCGCGGGCAGGCTTGCAAACCTAGTGAGGAGGCTTTAAACTAGGTTTGTCGGGGGACGGTGACCAAAACCCTGAGGGGAGTGGGAAAGTCGGATACTGGGAAGAAATGCAGAGAGGAAGGGGCAAGAAAGGAGGACCCCAGTTTCGAATGGAGAAGATAGGGCGATCAACTGGTTACCTGAAGTGTTTGTACACTAATGCGAGAAGCCTGGGCAACAAACAAGAAGAACTGGAGGCCCTGGCCCAGACCAAGAAATATGATTTAATTGGGATAACAGAGACTTGGTGGGATGACTCGCATGACTGGAGCGCTGTCATGGAAGGGTATAGACTGTTCAGGAAGAACAGGCAGGGGAGAAAAGGAGGAGGAGTTGCACTATATGTAAGAGAGCACTATGATTGCTCTGAACTCCAGTATAAAGAGGGAGAAAAACCTGTTGAGAGTCTATGGGTTAAGTTTAAAGGAGCAAACAGCAGTGATGTTGTGGTTGGTGTTTGCTACAGGCACCGAATCAGGTGGATGAGGCAGATGAGGCTTTCTTCGGACAACTGAGCGAAGCTTCCAGATCGCAGGCCCTGGTTCTCGTGGGGGACTTTAATCACCCTGACATCTGTTGGGAAACCAATACGGCAGTACACAGGCAATCCAGGAAGTTTTTGGAGAATGTTGGGGATAACTTCTTGACACAAGTGCTGAAGGATCCGACCAGGGGCCGTGCACAGCTTGACCTTCTGCTCACAAACAGGGAGGAACTAATAGGGGAAGTGGAGGTGGGTGACAACCTGGGAAGCAGTGATCATGAGATGGTAGATTTCAGGATTCTGACCAAAGGAAGAAAAGAGAGTAGTAAAATACACACCTTGGACTGCAAAAGAGCAGATTTTGACTCCCTCCGAGATCTGATGGGCAGAATCCCCTGGGATGTTAACATGAAGGGGAAAGGAGTCCAGGACAGCTGGCAGTATTTTAAAGAAGCCTTATTGAAGGCACAGAAAGAAACCATCCCGACACGTAGCAAGAGAGGCAAACATGGTAGGAGACTGGACTGGCTTACAGGGGAAATCCTTGGTGAACTTAAGCACAAAAAGGAAGCTTACAAAGAGTGGAAACTTGGACAAATGACCAGGGAGGAGTTTAAATGTCTAGCTCAAGAATGCCGGGGGGTTATCAGGAAGGCGAAAGCGCAAATGGAATTGCGACTGGCTAAGGATGTGAAGGATACAAGAAAGGTTTCTACAGGCATGTTAACAAGAAGGTGATCAGAGAGGGTGTGCGGCCCCTACTGGATGAAGGAGGTAACCTAGTGACAGATGATGTGGGGAAAGCTGAAGTACTCAATGCTTTCTTTGCCTCTGTATTCACGGACAAGGTCGGCTCCCGCACTAATGCGCTAAGTGACGCAAGATGGGATGAAGATGGACAGGTTAGGAACTATTTAGAAAAGCTAAACATACACAAATCCAAGGGTCTGGATTTAATGCATCCAAGGGTAATGAGGGAGTTGGCAAATGTCATTGAGGAGCCTTTGGCTATTATTTTTGAAAAGTTGTGGAGATCGGGAGAAATCCCGGATGATTGGAAAAAGGCAAATGTAGTGCCCATCTTCAAAAAAGGGAAGAAGGACGATTCAGGGAACTATAGGCTGGTCAGTCTTACCTCGGTTCCTGGAAAAATCATGCAAGGGATCCTTAAGGAATCCATATTGAGGCACTTGGATGAGAGGAAAGGGATTAGGAATAGTCAGCATGGATTCACAAAGGGCAAGTCGTGCCTGACCAATCTGATTAGCTTCTATGATGAGGTAACTGGCTCAGTGGACATGGGGAAGTCAGTGGATGTGATATACCTTGACTTTAGCAAGGCTTTTGATACGGTCTCCCACAATATTCTTGCCAGCAAGTTAAGGGATTGTGGATTGGATAAATGGACGGTAAGATGGATAGAAAGATGGCTAGAAGGCCGGGCCCAGCGGGTACTGATCAACGGCTCGATGTCAGGATGGTGAGCGGTTTCTAGCGGAGTGCCCCAAGGTTCGGTCCTACGACCGGTTTTGTTCAATATCTTTATTACTGATCTGGATGAGGGGATGGATTGCACCCTCAGCAAGTTTTCGGATGACACTAAGCTGGGGGGAGAGGTAGATACGCTTAAGGGCAGAAATAGGGTCCAGAATGACTTAGACAAATTGGAGGATTGGGCCACAAGAAATCTGATGAGGTTCAACAAGGACAGGTGTAGAGTCCTGCACTTGGGACAGAAGAATCCCAAGCATAGTTACAGGCTGGGGACCAATCACTTAAGTAGCAGTTCTGCAGAAAAGGACCTGGGGGTTACAGTGGATGAGAAGCTGGAGATGAGTCAACAGTGTGCCCTTGTAACCAAGAAGGCTAATGGCATATTAGGGTGCATTAAGAGGAGCATTGCCAGCAGATCCAGAGATGTCATTATTCCCCTTTATTCGGCTTTGGTGAGGCCACATCTGGAGTATTGTGTCCGGTTCTGGGCCCCCCACTACAAAAAGGATGTGGACGCATTGGAGAGGGTCCAGCGGAGGGCAACCAAAATGATTAGGGGGCTGGAGCATATGACTTATGAGGAGAGGCTGAGGGACTTGGGTCTGTTTAGTCTGCAGAAGCGAAGAGTGAGGGGGGATTTGATAGCAGCCTGCAACTTCCTGAAGGGAGGTTCCAAAGAGGATGGAGAGAGGCTGTTCTCAGTAGTGACAGATGGCAGAACAAGGAGCAATGGGCTCAAGTTGTGGTGGGAGAGGTCCAGGTTGGATATTAGGAAAAACTATTTCCCTAGGAGAGTGGGGAAGCACTGGGATGGGTTCCCTAGGGAAGTAGTGGAGTCTCCATCCCTAGAGGAGTTTAAGTCTCTGCTTGACAAAGCCCTGGCCGGGTTGATTTAGTTGGGATTGGTCCTGCCTAGCGCAGGGGGCAGGACTTGACCTTCTGAGGTCTCTTCCAGCTCTATGGTTCTATGATTTTATAACTCCTGGCAGGCCTGTGGGAGCTCAGGGCCTGCAGCCCGGCCAGTCCTGCTGGCCCAGAGTAACCTGACTAGCTCCCGGGCTGGAGGGGGAGTCAGCAGACAGCTCTGGCACTCATTCGCCTGGCGCTCCTGTCTGTTGCAGGTCACCCGCCCTGCTCTGGTCGCCGTCTGAGTCCATCTGGTCCTAGCCTCAGTTTCTCCTCCTGCCCCTGACTCCTGCTGTAGCAGCTTGGCCCCCGCGCCCAGGGTGCTGACACAACCCAGGGCTGCTTTTCCTGTAGCCTCAGCCCCAGGGTGCAGGCCGCTGCTCAGGGCTGCATAGAGGCGCTGGCTGGCAGGACCTGAAGGAGTCCTCACAGGAGGGGAAGGGGGAGCCCGGAGAGCCCAGGTGCTCAGAGCAGCCCTGACCCTCCTCCTCCCTGTAACACCTGGCCCGGGAATGGGCACAGGGCCCTGCCACAGCTCCATGGAGCAGCAGAGGTGAGGGACGGGGGGCAGCGTTACTGCTCACTTAGACCCCTCCCTGTCTCAGAGCATGCCAGCCAGTGTCTGGCCTCTCCCAGCGGGGGGTGAGGTGGGGGTTGCCAGGTGTCCGGTATTGAGCCGGACAGCCCGGGATTTGCGCCTTCCAGACGGTAAAGAAATTCAGAAGATACCAGGCACCTAAAATGTTCGGTATTTTCTGTTTTGCCCAAGGCCTGGTTCGGGCGCCCAACGGAAGGCCGCTTGCAACATGCTGGGGTGGAGGGAGGGGGAGCAGCCCTGGAATTAAAGGGACCACGACTGCATTTTGGCCCTGGTGCCTTTTGGGGTTTTTTTGGAGTCAACAGAATTTTTTCCCAGGGTTTTGCGGGGGGGGGGGGGGGGGGTATTTTTTGTGAAACCATCTGGCAACCCTACTCCCAGCGGGGGGCTGGGGGAAGCGGAGACCCTCGCCCTGCTGGGGGCTGAGGGCCAGCAGGGGCGTAAGAGACGCAGGAGCATACGCAGACACCGCAGCTGAGCTGCACTGGCCTAGCGCTGCCCTCGCAGGTCGGTGCAGCCACGCAGGCGACCCCCCGGGCGGGCTCACTGTTGTAGTGCAGACCAGGGATGTAACGGTGCAGTCGATTAAACAATTAAACAATCAGCAAAAGCCTGTAGGATGCTACAGACGACACGCGTTCCCCCCCCCCCGCCAGTAAACGTTCCAGCAGCTCAGTCCTGGCCAGCGACAGGTCCGGGACCTACCCCTGCTGCACCTCGGTACTGAAAGTGTATTGGGAGCCGGGAAAGCAGGGAGCTTGGCTCAGTTGTGCTTGCGCTGGGTTGGGGAGCTCAGACCCCCCCACCCGCTACACTCTGTGCTGCTGCCTCTTTCTCAGAGGCTGGGTTGTAAATCGGCTCCCCTGGCGGACCAGCTTCCACCTGGCACCTTGCGCTGCTGCTTCTGATTCAGGGGCTCCCCAGGAGTGGGGCTGGAGCACACTGGCTGTGCCCCCCCAGACTATAGACTAGTCGACTAAGCAATAAGAATTCCCCGTGCTGGCCAGGGCGCGTGACGCTGGAGACGGGGCTGGGTGGGGTTGAGTTACTGCTGCACTGGGCGTGTGCAATGCATTGTGGGTGCTCGCAGAGATGACCCTCCCCAGCGGTGTGGCCCTGGCTCCAAGTCTGGGTTCAGCCTGTTCTGTGGGGCTGGGGCAGGCCACTTCCTTCCTACGGCCTCGCCTCCTGGCTCGGTCTGTGGGGAGCTCTCCAGTCGCTGCTGCCATTACCTGCTCTGCGCTGCCTTCAACAACGCGGTGCCCGGAGTGCTGGTCGCTGCTTGGAGCCATTCCTGCACCCTGGGCAGCGGGCGCGTGGCGCACGCGCGGCTCTGCCCCGGGGCACGTGGCGGCACATGACGCAGGTGCAGCTCTGCCCCGGGGCACGTGGCGGCACATGACGCAGGCGCGGCTCTGTCCCGGGGCGCGTGGCGGCACATGACGTAGGCGCGGCTCTGTCCCGGGGCGCGTGGCGGCACATGACGCAGGCGCGGCTCTGCCCCGGGGCAAGTGGCGGCACATGACGCAGGTGCGGCTCTGCCCCGGGGCGCGTGGCGGCACATGACGCAGGTGCGGCTCTGCCCCGGGGCGCGTGGCGGCACATGACACAGGTGCGGCTCTGTCCCGGGGCGCGTGGTGCACGCGCGGCTCTGTCCCGGGGCGCGTGGCGGCACATGACGCAGGTGCGGCTCTGTCCCGGGGCGCGTGGCGGCACATGACGCAGGTGTGGCTCTGCCCCGGGGCGCGTGGCGGCACATGACGCAGGTGCGGCTCTGCCCCGGGGCGCGTGGCGGCACATGACGCAGGTGCGGCTCTGCCCCGGGGCGCGTGGTGCACGCGCGGCTCTGTCCCGGGGCGCGTGGCGGCACATGACGCAGGTGCGGCTCTGTCCCGGGGCGCGTGGCGGCACATGACGCAGGTGCGGCTCTGTCCCGGGGCGCGTGGCGGCACATGACGCAGGTGCGGCTCTGCCCCGGGGCGCGTGGCGGCACATGACGCAGGTGCGGCTCTGCCCCGGGGCGCGTGGCGGCACATGACGCAGGTGCGGCTCTGCCCCGGGGCGCGTGGCGGCACATGACGCAGGTGCGGCTCTGCCCCGGGGCGCGTGGCGGCACATGACGCAGGTGCAGCTCTGCCCCGGGGCGCATGGCGCAGGTGCGGCTCTGCTCCGGGGCACGTGGCGGCACATGACACAGGTGCGGCTCTGCCCCGGGGCGCGTGGCGGCACATGACGCAGGTGCAGCTCTGCCCCGGGGCGCATGGCGCAGGTGCGGCTCTGCTCCGGGGCACGTGGCGGCACATGACACAGGTGCGGCTCTGCCCCGGGGCGCGTGGCGGCACATGACACATGTGCAGCTCCGCCCCCCAGTGCGCTGCGCACCTTACAGCTGCAGCACCTGATGGCAGCTCTAAGGGACATCGTGTGGCCGGGCGTGGCACCCCTTACAGCTGCCATCAGACACCCCCATAGGTTGGCACCCCAGGCAGCTGCCCGGCTAGCTCGCCCCTTAATCCGGCCCTGCCTGGAGCCCAGTGTGCTTCCTGCCGGGGCCTGACCACAGGGGGCAACAAGTCAGGGAAGAGGAGGGTTGGATGAGACCTAAGGAGGCATCTCGTCCAACCCCTGCTCTAAGCAGGACCAACCCCAGCTAGATCATTCTAGACTGGGGTGGGCAAGAGCCTGCCAGCTCCCCCCAGCTACCTGCCCCGGGCCACCACCCAAACCCTCTGTATCCCCTCTCCCTGCTCCCTCCCAGACACTTCACCCCCTTCTACAGCCCTTCGCCAGGCCAGAATCCTCTCTGGCACCCACACCGCCTCCCTGATCCTGCACCCAGGTCACCACCCAAACTCTCTGCTCCCTCCCAGACCCTGCACCCCCTGTAGAGCCCCTCCCCCAGGCCAAAACCCTCTCCTGCACCAATGCCCCCTCCTGGACCCTGCACCCTAAGCCTCTGCCCCAGTTCACAACCTCCTCCTCCTTCACCCAAACTCCCTCTCAGCCCCCACACGCCCCTCCTGCACCCCAGTCCGCTACCCCGAGCTCCCATCTGCACCCAACCTCCGTCCCAGACCCCGCAGCCCTCTCCATGGAAGTGAGGCCCTTGACCACTTGCCAAAATCTTGGTGTGGCCTCCCCATTAAAATTATTGCCCAGCCCTGTTCTAGATCAAAGTGTCCCTGTGCAGAGAGACGCCTCCTTTACTCCAGCTAATTAATAACAAGAATCATAGAATCCCAGGGCGAGCAGAGAGCTCAGGAGGCATCACATCCGGCTCCCTGCCCAAAGCAGGACCAACCCAACTCAATCAACCCAGCCAGGGCTTTGTCCAGCCGGGACTTAAACACCTGTAGGGATGGAGACTCCGCCCCTCCCTAGGGAACCCAGCCCAGTGCTTCCCCACCTGCCTAGGGAAAGAGTTTTTCCTACTATCCAACCTAGACCTCCCCCACTGCAACTTGAGACCATCGCTCCCTGTTCTACCATCTGCCACCCCTGAGAACAGCCTCTCTCCAGCCTCTTTGGAACCTCCCTTCAGGAAGTTGAAGGCTGCTCTCAAATCCCCCCGAACTCTTCTCTTCTGCAGACTAAACAGACCCAAATCCCTCAGCCTCTCCTCATAGGTCATGTGGTCCAGCCTCCAAATCATTTTGGTCGCCCTGCACTTGACCCTCTCCAATGCGTCCACATCCTTTCTCTAGTGGGGGGCCCAGAACTGGACACAATACTCCAGATGTGGCCTCACCAGAGCCAAATAAAGGGGAATAATGACATCTCTGGATCTGCTGGCAATGCTCCTCTTAATGCAACCTAATATGCCATTAGCCTTCTTGGCTACAAGTGCGCCCTGTTGACTCATCTCCAGCTTCTCATCCACTGGAACCCCAGGTCCTTTTCTGCAGAACTGCTACTTAGCTGGTTGGTCCCCAGCCTGCACCAATACTTGGGATTCTTCCGTCCCAAGTGCAGGACTCTACACTCGTCCTTGTTGAACCTCATCAGATTCTTTTGGCCCAATCCTCCAATCTGACTAGGTCACTCTGGACCTTATCCCTGCCCTCCAGCGTATCTACCTCTCCCCCTAGCTTAGCGTCATCTGTGAACTTGCTGAAGGTGCAATCCATCCCCTCAGCCAGGTCATTGATAAAGATATTGAACAAAACCGACCCTAGAACTGATCCTTGGGGCACTCGGCTAGAAACCGACCGCCATCCTGACATCGAACCATTGATCACTACCCGTTGGGCCTGACAATCTAGCCAGCTTTCTATCCACCTTACAGTCCATTTAGCCAATCCATACTCCCTTAACTTGCTGGCCAGAATATTGTAGCAACTGTATCAAAGCTTTTCTAAAGTCACGGTATATCACATCCACTGACTTCCCCATAGCCACAGAGCCAGTTACCTCAGCATAGAAGCTAATCAGATTGGTCAGGCACCACTTGTTCATCTTGGCAGCTGAGGATAGAACAAGAAGCAATGGGCTTAAACTGCAGCAAGGGAGGTTTAGGTTGGACATTAGGAAAAAGTTCCTAACTGTCAGGGTGGTCAAACACTGGAATAAATTGTCCAGGGAGGTTGTGGAATCTCCATCTGTGGAGATATTTAAGAGCAGGTGAGATAAATGTCTATCAGGGATGGTCTAAACAGTATTTGGTCCTGCCATGAGGGCAGGGGACTGGACTCGATGACCTCTCAAGGTCCCTTCCAGTCCTAGTATTCTATGATTCTATGACTTGCCCTTGGTGAATCCATGTTGACTATTCCTGATCACTTCCCCTGTTCCAAATGGATTCCTGGAGAATCCCTTCTGTGATTTTTCCGGGGACTGAGGTAAGGCTGACTGGTCTGTAGTTCCCTGGATCGTCCTTTTTCCCTTTTTTAAAGATGGTGTGACAGACAGCTGGCTAAGCCAGGTGTCTGCCACAGTAGGCTGGTTAAGGGGAAACAGCTAAGCAAGCCCAGGCCAGCAGGGCTATCAGAAGCAGCTGTGGGACTCACAGCAGGAGGGCTATATAAGGCAGAGGAAGGAAGCCAGAGGGGAAGGAGGAGTAAGGAGCCAGGGTGTGGCTCACTGTGCTCCTAGGTGCAGAGAGGAGTTGGCTGGCTGGACTGTAAGTACATTTACAGCACAGCGTCAGAAAACAGGGCTTCTTCCGGAAGAGCTGTTCCTCTCCCCACGAGGAATGAGCCCTCTTGCACAAGAGCTCTTCCACAAGAAGGCAGTGTAGACAAGCAACATGATTTTTTTGCGCAAGAAACCCCTATGGCTACGTCTAGACTACATCCCTTTTTTGGAAAAGTGATGTAAATTAGACGTATCACAATTGCTAATGAAGCGGGGATTTACATCTCCCCTGCTTCATTAGCATAAAAATGGCTGCCGCTTTTTTCCAGCACGCAGCTTTGCCGGAGAAAAGCGCCAGTCTAGACGCTGATCTTTAGGAAAATAAAGCCTTTTCCAAAAGATCCCTTATCCCTCTTGATAAGGGTTAATGCACTGGCTGCAAGGGATTAATGCAAACTGGAGGGAGCCTGTGCAGTGCCCCAGCCAATTGCAGAGGAGCTTTTAAGGAGCTAATCAGAGTGTAGCTCACTGGGGAAGACCTATATAAAAGGAGCTGCCCAGCAGAGAGAGTCAGTTTTGGCAGGGGCATGGGGATGGTTCTGGTTCAGTTCCAAGAGAAGCACCTTGGGGCTATGTCTACAGCTGCGGCTTCTTGTGCGAAAAATATGCAAATGAGGCTAAGCATGGAATATCGCCACACCTCATTTGCATATGTAATGAGCCACCATTTTTGCACTGCCCCTTCTAGCGCAAGGACCCTCTTGCGCAAGGCCGTTATTCCTGAAAATAATTGGCATAGCAGCATTGCGCAAGAGGGTTTTTCTTGCACAAGAAGGGGCAGTGTAGATCGCTTCTTCTGGCACAAGAGCCTCTTCTGCAAAAATGGTGGCTCATTAGGTATGCAAATGAGGCTTGGCGATATTCCACGCTTAGCCTCATTTGCATATTTCTCGCGCAAGAAGCTGTGAACGTAGACATAGCCTGGGAGACCAGTGCTGGGCAGGCTCAGGGGAGCTAAGAGTAGGGTTGCCAGGTGTCCCGTAGTTTTACCTCCTGTCCGGTAAACAAATCAGAAAATACCGAACACCTAAAATCTCTGGTATTTTCTGATTTTTTTGTTCCCTGCCAGGAGGCAAAAATACCAGACACCTGGCAACCCTACACACACTCAGCAACTGGGCTCGGGCCCCCGATGCCCCCCGTCCTACCCACTTACCTGGGTCTGCAGGGGAGCTCTCTTCCTGTGCAGAGTAAGAAAACAAGATGGCTGCCAGGAAAAAAACCTCAAAGGCCTTAAAGGGGCCATGGTGGGTTTTTTTGTATTTTTTTTTTTTGCCCAACAACTTTGATCTCCCCCCATTGTTTCCTCAACAGTTTTTTTTGGGGGGGAGGGGGTTGGTATTTTTGGTTAAACCATCTGGCAACCCTACTAGAAAGGGAGGCTCCTGCCTGATCACTGCAAAGCTGCTGGCCTTGCCACTAGAGCCAGGAGGGTCCATGGGGTACCAAGGAGCTACAGGCAGTGAAAGGGGAGCAGAAGGGGGCAGGACACAGCTGCCACCAGAGGGCCCCAGGTTCGGGACCCAGAATAGTGGATGGGTCTGGGGACCCTCCCTTACCCTTGCGTCACACTTTGCCACCAAGGCGTGGCTTGTACATACTGTGGCTTGCCCCTGAGGTAAGAGGTTGGACGTGTAGGGTCTACAGTTGGCCACAGTAGTGGGTGAAACAGACCTGCTGGTAGCCTCCTGGGGGGAGGGTGTGGCCCAGACAGACTGTGGCTGGCCCCCAAGGCAGAGGGGCTGGGCTCGGAGGCCACAGCTGGCCATAGTGGCAGTAGAGCCACAGGGCTGGCGATAAACCCCCAGAAGAGGGCAAGCGACCTTTGGAGTGGGCGCTGCCGGAGGCAGTGTCCTGAGGATGCCAGGGGCCGGGAATGATGTAGGTCTGGAGCATGGATGGAGGAGACAGCAGCCTGAAGAATGGATTAATTCCCTGGAGCTACTAGCAGGAGGTGCTGCAGCTGTGAGTTGACCCCATGACAGAGGGAAAGCAAATTATGCGTGCACAACATTAATTTCTGCATTGAGCAGTGGCCCAGAATCCCCCAGGAGGAAATGGAGAGGGCAGCTCATGGCCCTGACCTGGGTATTGGTGGCCATGGCCAGCTGCACCCTTGGCCGTGGCCAGTTAAAACTTGCACCAGCACAATCGCATTGGGGCAGTGAAAGGGGAGCAGATATTGTCCCCCTTACTGTCCATGGAGCCGCCCAGCACCTTCCGTGCTGGGGCATCAGGCAGCTCCCTCCCCGTCCGTGGGAGCAGGTGCTGCTGTGCCTGGTGTCAGCCTCTGAAAGCTACTTTAGCCCCCGCCAATCTCATTGCTCCAGAGCAAGGCCACAGCTGCCATGAACATGATCCTGTCTCAGGGGAATCGGTGCTAATTCCTCCAGTAAGACCCTCACGCCACAGTGCAACAGCAGTCTGCTGCCATAGCACTCCATCATCCTTGCCCTGCAGGGCTGGGGGTGGGGCAGGCAGGCCAGAGGCAGCAAAGAAGGGCAAGGAATAGGCAGGGGCCAGAGCCCGGCTGGCACGGGGGCAGGCCGGAGCAGGGGCCAGGGCCCAGCTGGCATGGGGGGCAGGCCGGAGCAGGGGCCAGAGCCCAGCTGGCACGGGGGGCAGGCCGGAGCAGGGGCCAGGGCCCAGCTGGCACGGGGGGCAGGCCGGAGCAGGGGCCAGGGCCCAGCTGGCACGGGGGGCAGGCCGGAGCAGGGGCCGGGGCCCAGCTGGCACGGGGGGCAGGCCGGAGCAGGGGCCGGGGCCCAGCTGGCACGGGGGGCAGGCCGGAGCAGGGGCCAGAGCCCAGCTGGCACGGGGGGAGGCCGGAGCAGGGGCCAGAGCCCGGCTGGCACGGGGGGCAGGCCGGAGCAGGGGCCGGGGCCCAGCTGGCACGGGGGGAGGCCGGAGCAGGGGCCGGGGCCCAGCTGGCACGGGGGGAGGCCGGAGCAGGGGCCGGGGCCCAGCTGGCACGGGGGGAGGCCGGAGCAGGGGCCAGAGCCCGGCTGGCACGGGGGGCAGGCCGGAGCAGGGGCCGGGGCCCAGCTGGCACGGGGGGAGGCCGGAGCAGGGGCCAGAGCCCGGCTGGCACGGGGGGCAGGCCGGAGCAGGGGCCGGGGCCCAGCTGGCACGGGGGGCAGGCCGGAGCAGGGGCCGGGGCCCAGCTGGCACGGGGGGAGGCCGGAGCAGGGGCCAGAGCCCAGCTGGCACGGGGGGAGGCCGGAGCAGGGGCCAGAGCCCAGCTGGCACGGGGGGAGGCCGGAGCAGGGGCCAGAGCCCAGCTGGCACGGGGGGAGGCCGGAGCAGGGGCCGGGGCCCAGCTGGCACGGGGGGCAGGCCGGAGCAGGGGCCAGAGCCCAGCTGGCACGGGGGGAGGCCGGAGCAGGGGCCAGAGCCCAGCTGGCACGGGGGGCAGGCCGGAGCAGGGGCCGGGGCCCAGCTGGCACGGGGGGCAGGCCGGAGCAGGGGCCAGAGCCCAGCTGGCACGGGGGGCAGGCCGGAGCAGGGGCCAGAGCCCAGCTGGCACGGGGGGCAGGCCGGAGCAGGGGCCAGAGCCCGGCTGGCACGGGGGGCAGGCCGGAGCAGGGGCCAGAGCCCAGCTGGCACGGGGGGCAGGCCGGAGCAGGGGCCAGAGCCCGGCTGGCACGGGGGGCAGGCCGGAGCAGGGGCCAGAGCCCAGCTGGCACGGGGGGCAGGCCGGAGCAGGGGCCGGGGCCCAGCTGGCACGGGGGGAGGCCGGAGCAGGGGCCAGCTATCCACACATCAAGGAAATGAGGGTCCTTGGCTGGAGACGGCGGTTAGTTGGGGCGCTGGCTGAGTGCTCCTGATTGGATGCATCAGGGCCCCTCTGGGCAGGCAGGAGGTTGCCCTGAGCCAGGGCGGCCAGTCTGGCCTGCCAGCTGCTTTAGAAGGGCTCTGACATCTCCTGAGTGACGGCTCCGTGTGGTCCCTCGAGCTGGGCTGTGAGCCGCAATTGGGCCCATTGGGAGCTGCTGGCCCTGGCCAAAGGGAAGTAGAGGCAGGGCCTGCGAGACCCAGAGCCAAGGTCCCCGAGGGTGGCCGTTTCCAGCCGCACGGTTACGCTGGGGATGACCTTTGACCTTGGGCATGTGGGAGGAGAGGAGCTGTGGCTAGAGCAGCCCTAGTGCCCAAGCAGGGGCTAGGCTGACCTGCACGGGGACCCGGGCTCGGGACAGGCTGAACGCAGGGCCTGCTGGCACGAATGGTGTGCGTGTCCCTGCGAGCCTGCACGCGCGTGAGCCAGCCTGTGCACGCGCGTGAGCCAGCCTGTGCACGCGCGCTGTCCACACACAGTCACTTCCTGCCAACGTCTGGCTACGGAGCTGCTCTGTGCAGGCGCTGCAGGTTCCCCCAGGTGGGCAGACCCTTCTCAGGGAGCTGCTGGCCCTGGTATGAGGGAAGGCCGGTCCCGGCTGTCTGCTCGGAGAAAGCCGAGGTCTGGTCCCCGTGACAAGGCAGCGGAGCCTGGCTGGATTCACGCGGCAGGCAGACATGTAAGACAGCCACGTGCATTTCCTTGCTCGCCAGCATCTCTTTGTGTAATGCACCCTCCCCTCCCCCACGGCTCGCTCGCCCCCGTGACCTCATCCGCAGATCAGAGGGCAATTGCACTAGGGAGCGGCTGGAAACAGGAGCCTTCTTGGCCTCTTAAGTGCTGATCTGGTTAGTGGCCAGAGAGCTCCTGGCCCCCCCCCTCAGGGCTCCCCTCCCCCAGATCCTGCTCACAAGGATGGGTCCCTGCCTACAATGTTGTGGCAAACTTCCCAAGACGCTAATGGATTTTGTGGGGCCCCAGCGGGTGCCACCGACTCTTGCTGCTTGGCTCTTCGGCACTTTTCCCTCAATACTTAATAGCTGTAGGAAAAGCAAACGCGCACGTGTGGAAATCAGTGATGAGGAAGGCTGGCCCGAAGCCAACATGAAGCAGGCAAGTCTTGGGCCAGTTCCCTGCACTGCCCTTCAGTCCTGACTCTCAGTCCCCTGTGCTCGGCCCTCCCTAGGGGTCCCCCCATCTGAGCAGCGGATCGGGGCTGGGGCCACAGAACGGAGGCAGCACAAGGCTTCCTCCTGGCCAGTAACAGGCCACACACCCGCTAGCGTCCTGCTGTGGGAGTGCCCGTCTGTGCTGCTTCCTTCCCTGCCTTGTGCCAGCCCCGTGGCAGGGAACATGCAGCTGGCTCATTCCCAGGAGGAATTCCTGCCCCTGCCAGTCTCATTCATTGACGCTTGCTGCTGGGTAAAGCCTCCGGCAGGAAACTGACTCACTGCTGCCTCCAGGCAGGGAAGAGTCAGACACAGGCCCAGGCTCTTTGCAGCCTCCCAGGGACTGATCCGTGTCCCTTTCACTCTGAATTTTGTCCTCCCTTTGCGAGGTTCCTCGCTCCCACCCTGAGCCCACCTCACAGGTTGGTGTCCGCCTGAGCTGGCGGGGACAGGCCCAGCTCAGATGCTCTCTCAGTTCAGTAGCCTTAGGACGCCGTGTTGCCAAAGAAGCATGACGAGACCCTCCTGCCCAAGTCGGCCTTAGCGGCGCCTCCCGGCCGGTGCGACCCCACCCACGCGGCGCCTCCCGGCCGGTGCGACCCCACCCACGCGGCGCCTCCCGGCCCGTGCGACCCCACCCACGCGGCGCCTCCCGGCCGGTGCGACCCCACCCACGCGGCGCCTCCCGGCCCGTGCGACCCCACCCACGCGGCGCCTCCCGGCCCGTGCGACCCCACCCACGCGGCGCCTCCCGGCCGGTGCGACCCCACCCACGCGGCGCCTCCCGGCCGGTGCGACCCCACCCACGCGGCGCCTCCCGGCCGGTGCGACCCCACCCACGCGGCGCCTCCCGGCCCGTGCGACCCCACCCACGCGGCGCCTCCCGGCCCGTGCGACCCCACCCACGCGGCGCCTCCCGGCCCGTGCGACCCCACCCACGCGGCGCCTCCCGGCCCGTGCGACCCCACCCACGCGGCGCCTCCCGGCCCGTGCGACCCCACCCACGCGGCGCCTCCCGGCCCGTGCGATCCCACCCAAGCGGCGCCTCCCGGCCCGTGCGACCCCACCCAAGCGGCGCCTGCCGGCCCGTGCGACCCCACCCACGCGGCGCCTGCCGGCCGGTGCGACCCCACCCAAGCGGCGCCTGCCGGCCCGTGCGACCCCACCCACGCGGCGCCTGCCGGCCGGTGCGACCCCACCCACGCGGCGCCTGCCGGCCCGTGCGACCCCACCCACGCGGCGCCTGCCGGCCCGTGCGACCCCACCCACGCGGCGCCTCCCGGCCCGTGCGACCCCACCCACGCGGCGCCTCCCGGCCCGTGCGACCCCACCCACGCGGCGCCTCCCGGCCCGTGCGACCCCACCCACGCGGCGCCTCCCGGCCCGTGCGACCCCACCCACGCGGCGCCTCCCGGCCGGTGCGACCCCACCCACGCAGCGCCTCCCGGCCCGTGCGACTCCACCCAGGCGGCGCCTCCCGGCCCGTGCGACCCCACCCAAGCGGCGCCTCCCGGCCCGTGCGACCCCACCCACGCGGCACCTCCCAGCCCGTGCGCCCCCACCCAAAAAGCGTGACCTACACTTTTTGTGCCTAGACATAGGCCCAGGCCTTGGGCTGTATTAAAATGTGCTCATATGAGCCACAGAAGCAAGTGAACCACAAGCACCTCTCAACCCTTCTTGGGTTAAAGCAAGTGGTGGGTTTCGTGTGCAACATCCAGGTACCCCAGCCCAGGAGCACTGTGGCCACCTCATATTCATGCCTAGAGCTTCATACAGGCCAGGCCGGGCCTGCGACACAGGGCCAGGGGCTGTGCCGGTGGCGGCAGGAACAGTGGTTACCACTGAGCAGCAGGGCACAGGTGTGAGGACAGGGAGGAAGGTGCAAGACAGGAGCAGTAAATGAGCCATTATCGACAGCCTCTCCCTCCCTTCCCCCATCCCATTCCTCTCCTTTCTCTAGCTGCTGCCTGGCCGGACAAGATGTTATTTCACTGGCCAGGTGTCAATGCCTAACACCCCATTTAAACCAGTAACTAGCGTGAGTGGCTCTTACACCAGAACCCTGCGGCTCTCAGCTCTGTGCGGAGAGAGGGAGGGTCTTCATCCGAGCCTCTGCCAGGCCCTTGTGAGGGCAGCGCCTTGGGACACAGAACAAGCATAGGCCCCGGGGGGCTGCTCAGACAGCGCCAGTCCCTGGAGGCGGGGGCAGTGTGTGTGTGTGTGTGGGGGGGGGGTGTCTGTGTAGGGGGATGTCTGTGTGTGTGTGTGTGTGTGTAGGGGGATGTGTGTGTGTGTGTGTGTAGGGGGATGTGTGTGTGTGTGTGTGTGCACGTAGGGGGATGTCTGTGTGTGTGTGTGTAGGGGGATGTCTGTGTGTGTGTGTCTGTGTGTGTGGGGGGTGTCTGTGTAGGGGGATGTCTGTGTGTGTGTGTCTGTGTGTGGGGGGTGTCTGTGTAGGGGGATGTCTGTGTGTGTGTGTGTGTGTGTGTAGGGGGATGTCTGTGTGTGTGGGGGGGTGTCTGTGTAGGGGGATGTCTGTGTGTGTGGGGGGGTGTCTGTGTAGGGGGATGTCTGTGTGTGTGTGTGTGTGTGTAGGGGGATCTGTGTGTGTGTGTGTGTAGGGGGATGTGTGTGTGTGTGTGTGTGTGTGCACGTAGGGGGATGTGTGTGTGTGTGTGTGTGTGTGTGTGTGTAGGGGGATGTCTGTGTGTGTGTGTGTAGGGGGATGTCTGTGTGTGTGTGTGTGGGGGGTGTCTGTGTAGGGGGATGTGTGTGTGTGTAGGGGGATGTGTGTGTGTGTGTGTGTGTGTGTGTGTAGGGGGGTGTGTGTGTGTGTTGCCAGCGGGCCCCAGTGCCGCTCGCTCCTCGCCCGCCTCACTCACTTGCTGAGCCCCGCCCAGCACAGAACGGCCCCGCTCCGGGCTCAGCACCGTGACACGCGCTGCTCCCAGCCAGGGGCCGATCCTGCGGCGCTGCCTCGCGCCCCCCCCCCCCCCCCGGCGAACCCGGCTCGTGGGGGGCGGGACCAGGGCCCGGGAGGGGCCACCCGGCCCCAATGAGGCAGCGCGGGGCGGGGCCCAGTGGGAGCGGCGGGACTGCGGTGCCGGCTCAGACCCGGTGCGCCTGAGCCCGCGCCGCGCTGCTCCTTCCAGCGCCCCCGCCGCGCCGCTCCGCTCCTTCCAGTGCGCGCCCCCACCGCCCCGCGCTGCTCCTTCCAGCGCCCCCGCCGCCCCGCGCTGCTCCTTCCAGTGCGCGCCCCCACCGCCCCGCGCTGCTCCGCGCTGCTCCTTCCAGCGCCCCCGCCGCCCCGCGCTGCTCCTTCCAGCGCCCCCACCGCCCCGCTCCGCACTGCGCGCCCCCGCCGCCCCGCGCTGCTCCGCGCCGCTCCGCACTGCGCGCCCCCGCCGCCCCGCCGAGGATGGGCCAGTGAGCCCGGCACAGCAGCTGCCCGGGCCTGTCCCGCTCCGGCTCTGTCTGCAGCCGGCGCCGAGCCGCAGCGCCCGCCCGGGAGCCCGGCGGGGAGCAGACGGGAAGAGCCGATGGAAAACTTGCGAGAGGTAGGGAGCGCCGAGCCCCGGCTAGCGGCAGCCCGGACCCAGCTGGGACCCCCAGGCCGGGGCGCTGAGCGAGCTCCCCGCGCCCGCCCGGACCCGCCCCAGCCCTGAGTACCAGTCCCGGCCGCTGCTGCCTTGAGGCACCATCTGGGCGAGACCACGCTGCAAATGCCCCTCGGTCCCGGCTCTGCAGCATCGTGCGGCGCTGTGGGAGGGGTGTGTGTGTGTGTGTGTGTCGTGGTGTGTGTGTGTGTGTGTGTGTTGGGTGGTGGCTGGGGTCTGGCGTGTGTGTGTGTGTTGGGTGGTGGCTGGGGTCTGGCGTGTGTGTGTGTGTGTGTGTTGGGTGGTGGCTGGGGTCTGGCGTGTGTGTGTGTGTGTGTGTTGGGTGGTGGCTGGGGTCTGGCGTGTGTGTGTGTGTGTGTGTTGGGTGGTGGCTGGGGTCTGGTGTGTGTGTGTGTGTTGGGTGGTGGCTGGGGTCTGGCGTGTGTGTGTGTGTGTGTGTGTTGGGTGGTGGCTGGGGTCTGGCGCGTGTGTGTGTGTTGGGTGGTGGCTGGGGGTCTGGCGTGTGTGTGTGTGTGTTGGGTGGTGGCTGGGGGTCTGGCGTGTGTGTGTGTGTGTGTTGGGTGGTGGCTGGGGGTCTGGCGTGTGTGTGTGTGTGTGTTGGGTGGTGGCTGGGGGTCTGGCGTGTGTGTGTGTGTGTGCGCGCGTTGCGTGGTGGGGTCTGGGGTCTGGCGCGTGTGTGTGTGCGCGCGCGTTGCGTGGTGGTGGCTGGGGTCTGGCGCGTGTGTGTGTGTTGGGTGGTGGTGGCTGGGGTCTGCTGTGTGTGTGTGCGCGCGCGTTGGGTGGTGGTGGCTGGGGTCTGCTGTGTGTGTGTGTGCGCGCGTTGGGTGGTGGTGGCTGGGGTCTGCTGTGTGTGTGTTGGGTGGTGGTGGCTGGGGTCTGCTGTGTGTGTGTGCGCGCGTTGGGTGGTGGTGGCTGGGGTCTGCTGTGTGTGTGTGTTGGGTGGTGGTGGCTGGGGTCTGCTGTGTGTGTGTTGGGTGGTGGTGGCTGGGGTCTGCTGTGTGTGTGTTGGGTGGTGGCTGGGGTCTGGCGTGTGTGTGTGTGTGTGTGTTGGGTGGTGGCTGGGGTCTGGTGTGTGTGTGTGTGTTGGGTGGTGGCTGGGGTCTGGCGTGTGTGTGTGTGTGTGTGTGTTGGGTGGTGGCTGGGGTCTGGCGCGTGTGTGTGTGTTGGGTGGTGGCTGGGGGTCTGGCGTGTGTGTGTGTGTGTTGGGTGGTGGCTGGGGGTCTGGCGTGTGTGTGTGTGTGTGTTGGGTGGTGGCTGGGGGTCTGGCGTGTGTGTGTGTGTGTGTTGGGTGGTGGCTGGGGGTCTGGCGTGTGTGTGTGTGTGTGCGCGCGTTGCGTGGTGGGGTCTGGGGTCTGGCGCGTGTGTGTGTGCGCGCGCGTTGCGTGGTGGTGGCTGGGGTCTGGCGCGTGTGTGTGTGTTGGGTGGTGGTGGCTGGGGTCTGCTGTGTGTGTGTGCGCGCGCGTTGGGTGGTGGTGGCTGGGGTCTGCTGTGTGTGTGTGTGCGCGCGTTGGGTGGTGGTGGCTGGGGTCTGCTGTGTGTGTGTTGGGTGGTGGTGGCTGGGGTCTGCTGTGTGTGTGTGCGCGCGTTGGGTGGTGGTGGCTGGGGTCTGCTGTGTGTGTGTGTTGGGTGGTGGTGGCTGGGGTCTGCTGTGTGTGTGTTGGGTGGTGGTGGCTGGGGTCTGCTGTGTGTGTGTTGGGTGGTGGTGGCTGGGGTCTGCTGTGTGTGTGTGTGTGTGTGTGTTGGGTGGTGGTGGCTGGGGTCTGCAGTGTGTGTGTGTGTGTGTGTGTTGGGTGGTGGTGGCTGGGGTCTGCTGTGTGTGTGTGTGTGTGTTGGGTGGTGGTGGCTGGGGTCTGCACTGTGTGTGTGCGCGCGCGCGTTGGGTGGTGGTGACTGGGGTCTGCAGTGTGTGTGCGCGCGCGCGTTGGGTGGTAGTGACTGGGGTCTGCAGTGTGTGTGTGTGTGTGTGTGCGCGCGCGCGTTGGGTGGTAGTGACTGGGGTCTGCAGTGTGTGTGTGGCTGGGGTCTGCGGGTGTGGGGGGGAGGGTGTCCGGTGTCCGCAGTGTAGTGTGTGTGTGTGTGTGTGTGTGTGTGTTGGGGGAGGATGGCTGGGTCCAGGCTCTGGGAGAAATGACTCAGCTGTGCCTGATCGCACTGCCCCACAAGAAGAACCAAGTGCCTTGCAAATTGGAAGCAGCTAATGCAGAGTGAGCCCTGTCCATCTCCCCCCACCTCGCCACTGCCTGTTCCCCTTCTCCCTGCTGTGGAGCCACTGGGCAGATGCTGGGTGGGGACGCCCTTGGTTGGGCTCGGAGGCTGGGAAAGTTGCTTGCCAACTATAGTGCAGATGGCAGGGGGCTGGTGTGGAGAAGGGGCTGGGGACGATTATTTACCTCTTCCCAGAGCTCTGGGCTCACCCAGTGGCTGTGAGGCAGCCAGCCGAAGAGCACTTTGCCCCTCTCAGGCTGCCTCTGTGCCTGGGATGTTGTGGAGGCCAAAACCACATTAATTCGCAGGGGCTAGGCCCATCCCTGGCTCTGGCCAGGAGGTGAGTGAGTTGGGGGGCAGCCCATGCGCTGGGCGTCCTAGACTGCCAGGCGCTGGGCTGCACGACTAGGGATGGATCGCGGATAAACGTCCCTGCTCTGTTCATCCCCTCTGGCACTGGCTGCAGCAGGGAGACCGGCTGCTGGGCTGGGGGATCCGTGGTCCAAGCCAGCCTGGCCGTGTCTCTCTGCACAGTCTGAAAGATGCCCTGGCGAGGGCTCTAGGACACATTGTGACACGTCTCAGTGACGCTTTCACCCAGGGCACCACGTGAGTGCGCTCAGTGCCCTGCCGTGGCTGCTGGGCTGTACGGTGAAGTATGGGCAGAGTCCTTGGGGCACTGGAGCAGTTGCCCAGCATAGAGGCTTCCCTGGGGCAAGGACAGAACCCGGCATGATGTAAGCAGGTGAGGGCGGTGTGGGTATCGGGAGGCGAGAGTGAGCTGCGTGCTCTGTGCCCTTCTGCCCGGTGTCTGCAGTCCCGACGGCGTTCACGTGTCAGCGAGGCCTCTAGGAGCAAGGGAGGCACTTCCCGAGGGGAGCATGGCACAGCTGGCCAGATGCATTGTGGGAATCTCGCCCTCCTCTGAAGCCTGGGGTGTTAGTTGCTGCCGGCTGCAGGCCATGCTGAGAGGGGAAGTGAAGGGATTTGGGGTTTGTGCATGGAGTCAGGAGGGGCCCTAGACTAGCTGCCAGCAACTGGCGCCCCAGGTGAACCATGCAATTGGCGCCCCCCCTCAAACCCCTCGATATTGCGCCACCATTTGGTGCTCCATTGTGCCCCATTTAACTTGGCGCCCAAGGCCACCGCCTAGTTCGGGCTGCCCCTGGTGGGAGGGAGGGGCTGTTACTGCCCTTCCCCACAGGTGACAGTCTGGGCAGGCCTGTGGAAGCCCTGCAAGCGTCACTAGGTAACGGCTGGGAGAGATGAGCCCCACGTGCTCTGGGGAGAAGGGGTCCCAGTGTCAGACCCAGGGCTGCCCAGTGACTGCGAGGGTGTCTGCTTACTCCCCCAGGGAAGCTCTGGCAGCCCAGGCCTTGCTCTTGCCTCGCCCGTGCCCTGTGAGTTCATGCTGAGGGTCCTCTTTGGGCATCTGGCCCAGCTTGGAGCTGCGTTTTGACCCGTGTGTGGAGCATGCGGCGCCTGCCTGCCATCCCCTGCCTCTCTGCTGTGCTGTTGCCCAGTCACCTTTGTGCCAGCAGATGGCTCTGACTCGGGCATGACCACACTCACATCCTCTAGCTGGCAGCCCCTGCCGCGCCAGCCCCCCCCAAAAGGAAACGGAGGTCCGGGAAATGAAAGGTGACTGCGTGGGGGTGCCTGGCTACTGCACTGCCTGGCTCCCTAGAAACCTAGCCCCCTTCCCCCCACCTTTTTTTCCTCTTTTTTCCTCTCTCCCTTTGGCCAATGACTCTGCATTTTGAGCCTAGACCTGGGGCTGCCCACGTGCTTGCTAGCGGCTGCCTCCCTTTCCTGATGGCAGGCAGTGGTTCCAGTGTTTGCATTGCTCGGGGTTGGCAGCCTCCTAGGGTGCATGGATCCAGAAGGGAGCTAAACTCTGTGAGCCTCCTGCGGGGGGGGGGGGGGGGGGGGTCTCTGCTTCTGCCTCTGAGTGAGCTGGTCTTCAGTTCTCCGTGATTCATGCTGAAAGCTTCCCGCCCGGAATTGGTTTCCAGGCGGTTAAGCCCTGTGCCCGGGGTGTCCCTGGCCCGGGTTTGGCAGTTCTGTGTCATCAGCGGCTGAGTTAACAGCCTTACTCCTCCCCCTCCCCAACAGATACAGGGATTCACAGGCTCCCTGTGGGGGTCTCTGCCCCCAGTCTCTTTGCAGAGCCCGTGGCCAGGGGCTGCCCCCCCCACGCTGGTTAACCTAATGCTACTGGGAGCCAGTGCTGTCTGCAGCGAATACTATGTGCTGGGGGGAGGGCTAGATCAAAGCCTTTTCCCCACCCCTGGGCTGTGGGGAAATTGCTGTCCTCTCGTCCCCAAGCAGCCGCGAAATGCTGACTGGGGAAGAGGCGAGATGGAGGGTGAGGATGACGGGGTGGGGGCGGGGGACTCCCAGCACCCCCTAGATGTGTGGATCAGCTCTTTGCCTCGCAGCAGGACCCAGCCAGGCAGCCTCTGCTAGACGCGGCTTATCTGGCGCTGGGGTGGGGAATGGTTTTGGGTCTGGGGCTGCTGACTCACAGGAAGATCAGTCAGGGGCTGCACGCAAGTGAGAAGCCAAAAGCCCGCCCCTGACTGAGAGCCACTCCCCTCACTCAGAGCCTGGGGGGCCAGGCTAGTAGATTTACTGTGCTCCAGCTCGGGGAGAGGCAAAGCACCAGCAGACTCCCCAATGCTGGGGGGGACCATGAGCCTTGGGGGCTGGATCTAGGGAAGATGGAGGCCGTGTCCAGTCTCTGGGCCTTAGGTTCCCCATTGCTGAAGCAGACACAGCATCTGCTGTGTAGATGGGCGTGGAGCTGTGGTGGGGAGACTGTCTAGCCATGGCTCTGTCACAGCTCCCCTGCTGTGTAGATGGGCGTGGAACGTGGGGAGACTGTCTAGCCGTGGCTCTGTCACAGCTCCCCTGCTGTGTAGATGGGTGTGGAACTGTGGTGGGGAGACTGTCTAGCCGTGGCTCTGTCACAGCTCCCCTGCTGTGTAGATGGGCGTGGAACTGTGGTGGGGAGACTGTCTAGCCGTGGCTCTGTCACAGCTCCCCTGCTGTGTAGATGGGTGTGGAACTGTGGTGGGGAGACTGTCTAGCCGTGGCTCTGTCACAGCTCCCCTGCTGTGTAGATGGGCGTGGAACTGTGGTGGGGAGACTGTCTAGCCGTGGCTCTGTCACAGCTCCCCTGCTGTGTAGATGGGCGTGGAACCGTGGGGAGACTGTCTAGCCGTGGCTCTGTGACAGCTCCCCTGCTGTGTAGATGGGCGTGGAACCGTGGGGAGACTGTCTAGCCGTGGCTCTGTCACAGCTCCCCTGCTGTGTAGATGGGCGTGGAGCCGTGGTGGGGAGACTGTCTAGCCGTGGCTCTGTCACAGCTCCCCTGCTGTGTAGATGGGCGTGGAACTGTGGTGGGGAGACTGTCTAGCCGTGGCTCTGTCACAGCTCCCCTGTTGTGTAGATGGGCGTGGAACCGTGGTGGGGAGACTGTCTAGCCGTGGCTCTGTCACAGCTCCCCTGCTGTGTAGATGGGCGTGGAGCCGTGGTGGGGAGACTGTCTAGCCGTGGCTCTGTCACAGCTCCCCTGCTGTGTAGATGGGCGTGGAGCCGTGGTGGGGAGACTGTCTAGCCGTGGCTCTGTCACAGCTCCCCTGTTGTGTAGATGGGCGTGGAACGTGGGGAGACTGTCTAGCCTTGGCTCTGTCGCAGCTCCCCTGCTGTATAGATGGGCGTGGAACCGTGGTGGGGAGACTGTCTAGCCGTGGCTCTGTCACAGCTCCCCTGCTGTGTAGATGGGCGTGGAACTGTGGTGGGGAGACTGTCTAGCCGTGGCTCTGTCACAGCTCCCCTGCTGTATAGATGGGTGTGGAACCGTGGGGAGACTGTCTAGCCGTGGCTCTGTCACAGCTCCCCTGCTGTGTAGATGGGCGTGGAGCCGTGGTGGGGAGACTGTCTAGCCGTGGCTCTGTCACAGCTCCCCTGCTGTGTAGATGGGCATGGAACCGTGGCGGGGAGACTGTCTAGCCTTGGCTCTGTCACAGCTCCCCTGCTGTATAGATGGGCGTGGAACCGTGGTGGGGAGACTGTCTAGCCTTGGCTCTGTCACAGCTCCCCTGCTGTGTAGATGGGCGTGGAACCGTGGTCGGGAGACTGTCTAGCCTTGGCTCTGTCACAGCTCCCCTGCTGTGTAGATGGGCGTGGAGCCGTGGTGGGGAGACTGTCTAGCCTTGGCTCTGTCACAGCTCCCCTGCTGTGTAGATGGGCGTGGAACCGTGGTGGGGAGACTGTCTAGCCTTGGCTCTGTCACAGCTCCCCTGCTGTGTAGATGGGCGTGGAACCGTGGTCGGGAGACTGTCTAGCCATGGCTCTGTCACAGCTCCCCTGCTGTGTAGATGGGCGTGGAACCGTGGTGGGGAGACTGTCTAGCCTTGGCTCTGTCACAGCTCCCCTGCTGTATAGATGGGCGTGGAACGTGGGGAGACTGTCTAGCCGTGGCTCTGTCACAGCTCCCCTGCTGTATAGATGGGCATGGAACGTGGGGAGACTGTCTAGCCGTGGCTGTCACAGCTCCCCTGCTGTGTAGATGGGCGTGGAGCCGTGGTGGGGAGACTGTCTAGCCGTGGCTCTGTCACAGCTCCCCTGCTGTGTAGATGGGCGTGGAACTGTGGTGGGGAGACTGTCTAGCCGTGGCTCTGTCACAGCTGCCCTGCTGTATAGATGGGCGTGGAGCCGTGGTGGGGAGACTGTCTAGCTGTGGCTCTGTCACAGCTCCCCTGCTGTGTAGATGGGCGTGGAGCCGTGGTGGGGAGACTGTCTAGCCGTGGCTCTGTCACAGCTCCCCTGTTGCACGTGCTGGCAAGCCGGGCTGGACAGATCCTAGTGACAACAAGGTGAAAAGGTCTGGCCTGCCCAGGCGCGCGTGCGTGTGTCTGTCCTTTCCCCATAGAGCAGAGCTCTGTGCTCCCGTGACTCTGCCATCTGCTCCCTCTGCCCTGGTGTGCTGGGCACTGGGTGAGTTCCCTGCTGCTCCGCACTGGGATTTCCGCAGGGCCGACCCCACCCCATATGGTGCTGGAGGGTTGGATCTATCCATGGTGATCGGGGATAGTCTTGCTGTTGGGAGAACTTCCCTGGCTTAGCCACTGCCCCAGTGAGATGGGCTAGCGACAGGATCCGAGTCCTCGCTCCCACTTCCTTTACCCGGAGGCTGGCCTGCCCTCCAGGGCTCCGCTTCCGCTGTCCCGGAGTCCTTCTTGCCCCAACAAGGCTGGGCCCGGGAGGGCAGGTGCTAGGGTGTCTCCACGCCGGGGTGCTCTCCCCTGCCCTTCGCACAGGTCAAAGCAAATACGAGTTAGTGAAACCACAACCAGTGTAAAAACCGTAAAAGGGAAAGCCATCGCCTGGCTCTGTGGCAGGGACGTAACACAGCGTCTCCAGAATGGCAGGGCAGGCCACGGTTCATTCCTCGCACGTCCAGGCCGTGGCACTACAGGGAGGCTGTGAACAGGACCCAGGCTCTGACGCTGGCCCTCAGGTGCTATGTGGCAGGGCCCTGCCTCAGGGCACCAGCCCCTCCCCCTCCAAGTCTGTTCTGCAAGGCCCTCTTGGCTGGCCGTGTCTCCGTATGCTGGGTCCTCGCTCGCTGAGTGCCCCTCGCTCTCCCCAGCTGCGCCCTGCACCTGGTTCTGGACTGCTCCAGCTGCCCCGCTGTTTGGCCTCCACACTGACGCTGCTCTGCCTCCAGCAGCATGGGCTGCTCCCCGGCCCCTCTGGCTGCTGCAGCTCGGCTTCCAGCCCGGCGCTGCTCCCCTGGCTGCTCCCCTGGCCCTCTGGCTTCCAGCCCGGCTTCCAGCCCTGCTCTGCTCCCCTGGCCCCTCTGGCTGCTGCAGCTCGGCTTCCAGCCCGGCGCTGCTCCCCTGGCTGCTCCCCTGGCCCTCTGGCTTCCAGCCCGGCTTCCAGCCCTGCTCTGCTCCCCTGGCCCCTCTGGCTGCTGCAGCTCGGCTTCCAGCCCGGCGCTGCTCCCCTGGCTGCTCCCCTGGCCCTCTGGCTTCCAGCCCGGCTTCCAGCCCTGCTCTGCTCCCCTGGCCCTCTGGCTTCCAGCTCGGCTTCCAGCCCTGCTCTGCTCCCCTGGCTGCTCCCCTGGCCCCTCTGGCTGCTGCAGCTCGGCTTCCAGCCCTGCTCTGCTCCCCTGGCTGCTCCCCTGGCCCCTCTGGCTTCCAGCCCTGCTCTGCTCCCCTGGCTGCTCCCCTGGCCCTCTGGCTTCCAGCCCTGCTTCCAGCCCAGCGCTGCTCCCCTGACTGCTCCCCTGGCCCTCTGGCTTCCAGCCCGGCTTCCAGCCCAGCGCTGCTCCCCTGACTGCTCCCCTGGCCCTCTGGCTTCCAGCCCGGCTTTCAGCCCTACTCTGCTCCCCTGGCTGCTCCCCTGGCCCCTCTGGCTTCCAGCCCGGCTTCCAGCCCTGCTCTGCTCCCCTGGCTGCTCCCCTGGCCCCTCTGGCTTCCAGCCCGGCTTCCAGCCCTGCTCTGCTCCCCTGGCTGCTCCCCTGGCCCTCTGGCTTCCAGCCCGGCTTCCAGCCCAGCGCTGCTCCCCTGGCCCTCTGGCTTCCAGCCCGGCTTCCAGCCCAGCGCTGCTCCCCTGGCTGCTCCCCTGGCCCTCTGGCTTCCAGCCCGGCTTCCAGCCCGGCTTCCAGCCCAGCGCTGCTCCCCTGGCTGCTCCCCTGGCCCCTCTGGCTGCTGCAGCTCAGCTTCCAGCCCTGCTCTGCTCCCCTGGCTGCTCCCCTGGCTGCTCCCCTGGCTGCTCCCCTGGCTTCCAGCCCGGCTCTGCTCCCCTGGCTGCTCCCCTGGCCCCTCTGGCTGCTGCAGCTCAGCTTCCAGCCCGGCTCTGCTCCCCTGGCTGCTCCCCTGGTCCCTCTGGCTTCCAGCCCGGCTCTGCTCCCCTGGCCCCTCTGGCTGCTGCAACCCGGCTCCGCTATCTGGGCTGCTTCTCTGACTGGCACAACTGCTCCCCAGCTCATCTCCGCCTCTGCTCCCTCCTTAGCTCAGCCCAGGTGATTCCAGCCTCTGCAGAGGATAGGACCTCCTGACCCCCTTCACTAGCCTGCCTGCCCTGTCCGTGACCTGGGGGCTGTCCGGCTCAGGCCCTGAGTTCCCATTGGCCCTTCCCCGGCCTCTTGATGCTGGGAGCTCATTGACCAACCCCCCCACTGAGTTTTAGCAAGAGGCCAACCGCCCCTTACACAGGGAACTGGTGTGCAGGGCCCTGCAAGTCTGCAGGCTGCTGCGTTCTCGCTGCGGATGTCTGTGGACGTGGCTGTCGATGGTGGCAGATGACTGTGGACCAAGTTTGCTGATGGGTGTGGATCCAAATGTTCTGCCTAGAGCCCTGCAAATGAAGTGGACACCCGCAGGTCTCTACGGACAGTGATTGCCGATGGCAGATTGGACGTGGCACATGTTTTGTGCCTGCACTGGGCTCCATGGATCTGAGGAAGTGGGAGGTGGCATAGCTTGAAGCTCCAGGGCCTTGCTAGGGATGTGAAATATCGGTTAACTGACTAGCCAATTCACCTCATGAATTCGCATTGGTCACTCGACTAGTCTAAAGTTCCCAGAGCCGGGGCTGGCAGCCAGTGCTCTCAGGCTCCACTCCTGGGGAGCCTCCTGCCACCCTGCGCTGCTGCCTCAGGGGAGCCAGTTTAAAAACCAGCTCCCCTTGCAGACCGGCTGCTTCAGAGGCAGCAGCGTGCAGTGGCAGCAGCCCCTGTTGGGACGGGAGGTGTGGGGGGAGGCTGAGCACCTGAACCCAGCATGAGCCGGGACTGAGCCGGTCTGCCTGCCCTCCTGGCTCCTAATACACTTTAAATGCAGAGCCGCAGTGGGTGTAGGTCGCGGGCCAGGGCTGAGCTGGGCTGCTAGCCAGCCTGCTAGAACATTTACTGGGGGGGGGCAGGGAATGCGTGTAGTCTGTAGCATTAATTTATAAGCTTTTGCTTATTGGTTATCAAGTACACTATTACGTCCCTAGCCCTTGCGGGTCTCCAAGGCCCTGAATGTAAATACCACGTGAGGTGAGGAGCGCAGTGCAGTGCTGGGGGTCAGATGGAAAGAATCAGCTGAATCCTTTGTAAGATTATGGGCTCAAGTCCCCACTAAGATAAGGTGGCTTCATGCTGCCCCAGTGGTGCAAAGCACCTTACCTAGCTACTCTAGCAGCCAGCTGGGACTTGGCGGATGGTGGGAACCACTGGGTGGTGTAGAGAGGGTGTGGCCAGCTCTTCACCATGCCTCTTGGGATAGGAGCCTTGGGGACCGAGCGCGCCACATTCTGATAGTCCCTGGCTCCTGGGGTAGCCTTTGAGGCCTGGTGCTTGCCAAGTAAAGTGGAGCAGCCCGGAGGCTGCCTAAATAGAGAGCAATGGCCAGATTCCCCCCCCCCCCCCCCCCCAGTGTCTCTGGGGGATCGGGAGAGCTGAGTAGTGTGGAGCCCCGCTCCCTGGTGTTCCTAGCACAGGTCAGCCAGGCACAGGGCTGGATTCATTGCATCAAATGGTGTTTTCATGCTTCCGCCTCCCGCCTGGCTGCTGCAGTGAGCTCCGTGCCCAGGGGAGGGGCCCAGGCCAGCCTGTGCTGCAGTGAGTGACGGGGTGACCAAAATGATTAGGAGGCTGGAGCATATGACCTACGAGGAGAGGCCGAGGGACTTGGGTCTGTTTAGTCTGCAGAAGAGAAGAGTGAGAGGGGATTTGAGAGCAGCCTTCAGCTGCCTGAAGGGAGGTTTTCTACCGGTTACCTGTTCGCATCCCTGCCCTTCAATGGATTTGCTGTAACTTTCCAGTGTGTCCCCGGGCAGCAAAGCTCTGTGCACTCTGGTGGCCGCTGGCAGGCTGGGAAGTGCCAGATTAGGAGTGGGCATCTCTGCTTTTTCCCTTAAAGCAAAATGCAAATCTTTTTCAGTTGCTGTTTTTAAATCCCCCCCCCCCCCCCATGGCTTTGTCAGGTTCCCAAAGGAGCAAGTCTCTGCCAGTTTAAAACTGCATCACATTGGTTTGTGCTGCTTCTCCCTGGGGATGGCAGCTGTGGGTGTCCTGGCCCCTCTGCTAGGGGGAGGGAGGGCAGGTGGGGAGTTTGAAAGGGGTGGCAGCAAACGGTTCTCAAGCCGATCCAGCAGGAGTCATATCACAGACTAAAAGGCTCTTTTTGTAGAATTCAGCTGATTTTGTTTGCAGGAGGAGGAATCGCAAGCTCCACTAGGGTGACGTCTTGGTAAATTTGCCGGCTCCTTTCCCACTTAATTCAGTGCAGCCTGGGTCATGCTTCTTCCTTTCTGCATAGGGTTGGAAGGGGCCTCCTGGGTCACTGAACCAAACTATTGCAGGGAGAGCGATCAAACATAAGAACAGCCATCCTGGGTCAGACCAAAGGTCCACCTAGCCCCAGTGTCCTGTCTGCTGACAGTGGCCTATACCAGATGCCTCAGAGGAAGGGATCGCAACAGGTAATCCCCCTGTCACCCACTTCTGGAGAAACAGAGGCTAGGGACATCACTCCTACTCGTCCTGGCTAATAGCCATTGATGGACCTAACCTCCATGAATCTATCCAGCTCTTTTTTGAACCCTTGTAAAGTTCTAGTCTTCACCGCATCCTTTGGCAAGGAGTTTCACAGGTTGACTGTGTGTTGAGTGAAGAAAAACTTCCTTTTGTTTGTTTTAAACCTGCTGCCTATTAATTTCATTTGGTGACCCCTAGTTCTTATATTGTGGGAATAAGTAAATAACTTTTCCTTATTCTCTTTTTCCACACCAGTCATGATTTTAGACCTCTATCCTATCCGACCCTTAGTCTCCTTTTTTCTAAGCTGAAAGGTCCAAGTCTTTTTAATCTCTCTTCATACGGGACCCGTTCCAAACCCCTCATCATTTTTATTGCCCTTTTTTGAACCTGTTCCAATTCCAAGAGATCTTTTTTGAGATGAGGTGAGCACGTCTGAATATAGTATTCAAGATGTGGGTGTACTGTGGATTTATACAGAGGCACTAAGATATTCTCTGTCTTATTCTCGATCCCTTTTTAATGACTCCTAACATTCGATTTGATTTTTTGACTGCTGCTGCACACGGAGGGGATGTTTTCAGAGGACTATCCACAATGACTCCAACAAGACCTCCCTCTTGAGTAGCTGTAGCCAAATTAGTCCCCATCATATTCAATGTCTAGTTGGGATGATTTTTCCAATGTGCATTACTTTACATTTATCAACATTACATTTCATTTGCCATTTTGTGGCCCATGCAGTGACTTGGGCATTGGTTGGACACATTTGATTAGAAATTCTCTTTCACCTGCTTGGTGTCCCCTCCCGTCTCCAGTCCAGAGAAGGTAGAATTCACGGGTGAGCTGCATGGTGGCTGGAGGTTCAGGAGGGCTCCGCTGAGCCTTATCTGCTGCGATTGGTGCAGTTCACGCTGAGGGTTGACATTGCCCTGGTGTGACACCGTGTCACTCAGATAACGGTGAGCAGAGCACTCGTGTGTGAACGCTGCCGGGCTAGGAAATGCCTTGGGAGGAGAAGAGACTTGGAGATTCGGCACGTCCCTGCTGCAGTAGGCCAGCTGTTGTGCGGAGGAGCAGGTGGTGGTGAGCTGTGGCAGGGAATCCATGACCTCCCGTAGAAGAGAGCTCCTTGCTCTAGTTCACAGGGGAGGGAACAATTGGATCTATTTGGAGCCACCCTTGCCTGGGTCCTAGAAGGGTTCCCAGAAGCACAGTTGTTAGACAGCAGCCCAGCATCCAGGGAGGGGGCCTGTAGGTCCAAGTGGTGAGCATGCCTTTGAGTGCAGCCAGTTGGCTACTGTCAGGGCAGGAGTATTGCACCGGTCTGGGTAGGGAAGGGCCTGCTCCTACTTGCAAGGTTGCTGTCACCCCACCCTTCTGCCCCTCGCTTGGGCAGTGGCGTTGGCAGACTTGCAGTGGGGTGCAGGCAAATAGAATTTTTCTGTGTGTTGCAATTGGGATCACAACCCCATTTGGGGAGGTGTTGCGCAAGCGTGGCAACAGAGTCCTTGCCCTACAGAGCTTGTGGGGCGGGTGTGTGTAGTTCAAGTTACATCTGTGTGGCTCCCCTGGGAAGATGGAACCCAGCGAGGGAGACGGGGAACGATTCGCTCAGCTCAGGTCACACAGGGAGCCTTGTTCCTGACAGCCGGAGCTGTGGAGCAGACGGCTCTTTCCACTCATGGCAGTAGAAGGATTTTGTTTCAATTCCTGTTCCTGTCACCTCTTTTCCTGGGGCTTCAGTCTGCAGCCATCCTCCCGTTAGTTGTGATCTCGTCAGATCTGAGCAGCGTAGCTGGAGGTTGGGTCTGCTCGGTTCTTGGATGGAAACTCTCCAAAGAGAAATTCATAGGAGCATGTCTGTCTTGTGGGCCAGTCTGCAGCTGCCGTTCCATCTCTCAGCAGGCTAAGTCTTACATCTCATTATTTACCTGCTAATAGCCAATGTGATACTTGGTTTGCTTTTTGTCCCTTACAAATAAAAGGAAAATGTTATTTTTTACAATGTAATATTAAAGTTACAACTGTCATCTTGTGACACAGGCCATTGGGGGTATGTTTACACTACAGGGCTCCGTCGCCGAAGCCATGTAGATGAGCTTTGTAGACCTAGCAAAATGAAGCAGCGATTTAAATAATCGCCGCTTCATTTACATCAAAATGGCTGGCGCGCTGAGCCGATCAGCTGTTTGTCGGCACAGCGCGGTCTGGACGCGCCGCGGTTGACATCAAAAGCCTTTGCCAACCGCCCCGTTATGCCTCATGGGATAAGAGTGGGGGAGTAATATACAAAATATTATAATATCACCTGTAGGTCAGAGGGGCAGCCTCATCTGGATACTGTGAGCAGTGCTGGTGCCCTCGTCTCTAACAGGGTTGTAGGCTTAGATTCATAGCGCTTCAGGCTAGAAGGGACCATTGGATCATTTGCTCTTCCTGCTGCTAGCACAGGCCATTCACTTTCACCCTGTTACTTTAGTTCCAAGGACAATAACTTGTGCTTGGTGAAAGCGTTTTCCAAAAAGGCCTCAAGTCCTGATTTCTTGTACTGAAGACTCTCCAGATGAAGAGCCCACCACTCTCCTTGGGTGTTTGTGCAGTGGGGAGCCACCCTGTTAAATGGGAATTAAAAATAAGGCTCAGAAACAGTGGAGCTCACCTCGCTGGCTGCGCCGCGCCGCGATGCGCAGAGTTTGTTTAACAGAACTGAGATAAAGATCCAAACAAAGCTAGTGAAAGGGTTTGGAAACTTAAGGAAACAAAGTGCAGTCCATGGGCTAGACCGGGGTGGCAGAATCCGGCCCATTGGCCCGATCCAGCCCGGCAGCAGATTAGCAGCGCCAGCAGTGCGTGATCAGCTGCCCCTCCCCACCTTGCTCTGTTCTGCAGCCCAGGAGTCCCCTGCAGCTGTGCAGGGGGAGAGAAGTCAGGGTGTCCCCTTGCCCTGTATCCATCTCTGGGGGGAGGCCACACAGTAGCTTGCTCTGATCTGAACCATAGATGGGGAGTGACTCAAAGGCAGTGCCCTGTTTCTGAGGTCGCAGTGCTCCTGTACCTGTCTCTGCAGAGCTGGGGAAGGGAGACATCCAAGCAGGACGGCTTTCCCTGCCGCTAGAAACGTACCCAGCGGCAGCCAGCTCTCACGGTCTGTGCCGCTGTCACGCACACCCAGTCTGTGCTAGGCACACTCACAGTGTCGCAAAGTCTGTCTCTCACCGTGTGTCTTTCACATTCTCTCTGTAGTCCCCAGCCACACCCTTCTTGGAGCTGGCCTGTGACCATGTACCGAAACGCATGGAGAGGCCCCCTGTGAAAACGATTGCCCACCCCTGTCCTAGGCTTAACGAGTTGCTCTTGTGACCAAGATATTTCCCCCCCCAGTTGGTGCTTGCAGCACTTGTCATGTTCAGAGACCTGGGTCTCCCTGAGACACTGACGGAGTCGCTCTTCTGGAATGGGAAGTCACTGGGGCGGTTTCTTCTCCTCTCATTCAGCCGGGAGCATCTGTCTCTTGGCCCCCGGGGCTCCTCTTCCAAGAGCCTCCTGTGCTTGCTTTGTCTTTGTAGCTCTGCAGTCGGCGTCTCAGCGCCGTCCTACCAGTGCTGGTGCCCTACGCAGCCCAGCGGGGGTGGGGACTGCCAGCTCTCCAGGCCTGGACAGAGCAGGGAGGGAGGTTCACAGGAGCACCTCAGGGGAGCGGGTGGGCAGCAGGAGCAGCGGGCGGACCCGCCGTCAGGAGAGGTGGTGCTCTAAAGGGGAAACGCTGCTTCTCCCTAGCTGCCAACTGCGGGGCTGCCCGGCTCTTCTAGGGTTCCCTGGCCTGCGCTGGCGCCATTGGCTGCCGCCTGGTGAGCAGGGGCTGGGCATGGCCTTTAGGGTTGAGGGCTGCAGGAGCTTCAGCACTGAGCCTCGGGGCCTATGCAGCCTAGTGCACGGCTGAATTTGGGGCACAGGATGCCTGAAATTTAGCAGTGCCCTACACAGCTGCGTGTGCCGAAGGAAGGCTGTGCTGTCTACTCCACGCGGGAAAGGCAGGCTGCTTCCAGGGACGGTTGCTGTTCTCATGTGGATTGGGTTGGCGCTCGGACTTCGCTGCGTCAGGTGCTTGGCTGATATGAATAGTTTCCCTTACAAACATCTCACAATACCCACGACAATTAGCTAGTTCTTAGCTTTTGGCAGACACCACAGACAGCCCCCATTAGTGTAACAGTCATAGTCAGGGTTGTGTTCATCACAAGGGTCGAGAGAGTTAGGCTGGTAAAAATCTTTTACTGTGCAGCATTAAAACTGTGATGCAAAGATTTGGGCTTTTTCCTACTGAGACTCTGGTTTACTCAGTTTATTGGCAAACACCTGAAAGCAGTTATTCTTAAATTGCAAGTTTCATGATCAAATACAAGAAATCAAAATAAGTACATAAAATGGCCAAATTGGGTCACACCCGTGGTCCATGTAGCTCAGTATCCCTGCTTTTGGCAATGAGAGGCTAGGCTAAGGGCGTTCAGAGCATGGGGCTGCATCCCCATCTTGGCTAATGCCCAGTTCTAGTTTTGACCTTCACAGCATCTCCTGGCAAGGAGTTCCACAGGTTGACACTGTTGAACGAAGAAATACTTTCTTTTGTTGGTTTAAACCTGCCACCTCTTGCACTGGCTGACCTGTGGTTCTTGTGTTATGTGAAGAAGTGAATAATACTTCTTTATTCACATTCTCCACAGCAGTCATAATTTTATAGACTTCTCTCATATCCCTCAAACATTTACATGAAACTGGAGAGCGGAGATTGGCCTTGTCTATACCGCCACATTTTGTCACCAATACAGTGAGAGCGTTTACACTGCAGTGCGACTTTGGTTGGGAAAAACTCCCAGTTTTGGTGACAAAAAACTTCCAACCCTATGAGAGACGTTTGTCTTTTCTCCTCCTTTTATTGTCGACCAAGAGCCAGTGTGGACTCTGCTGTTTGTTTTGTCGCGAGAACTGGCTTCCGCTAGTATCCCACAATGCCTGCCCTGATGGCTCTGCTCAGTGTTTTGTGATCGCTGATACCCTGCAAGCCTGCGCCCCGCCCCTCCCCCTGCAGGAAGTATCTGACAGCTGAGTGAGCAGCTCCATTTGGGAAACAAACAAAGACCAAGGCATTGGAGTGCTCCTGGTCTGCCCTGCTAGGGACACAGCGGCAGGCAGGCTGCTGCTGCAGGGGGAGGGCTGGAGAGACGGCCGTGCTGCCTGGACGTTCCTCAGCACGGAGAGCTCCCCGAGCTACAAGGGAATCCTAAGATGCGGAGGGATCAGCTCTGCCTTTCCACCGCGCTGTGCTGGGGGATGCTCACCCACAATGCTTTGCTAGCGCCCTGTCCACAGAGAGCAACGTGGCCATGAAATGGCGACAATGGGAGGCAGTTTGGTTTGGCTGATTTTCATTTTTGGCAACTTTTACCTGTCGACAGCACTTTTGTTGCCAAACCTTCCCAGTGTAGTCACAGCCTTAGGGCAAGACAGGATGAGCTGAATCAGACTGAGATGTGTTGAGCTGAGAGTTCATGACATTTGTTCAAAGTCTCCTTTTAAGGATCCTTCCAAGGCAGGGGAAGTGGGTGGCGTAGTTCATCTCCTCATCATTTTGTTCACCAATTTAATCCACTTCCATAAGGCCAAACTTGGCCTGGGCCACTTCGTTCCCACTTATTCTTATTTATTAAGTCCAGCTGCAACCTGGTCCTTGGCCCATATCAGTAGGCTGTTGTGTTTAGACTAATTCAGCCTCTCTGTCTGGCTTCCTTGTGTCTAGCTGAGACAGAAAATAACTTGACCTGCATTTTCCAGGAATGTCAGTCTGGAAGGGGCCTTGACTCGAGAGAGCATCACGTCCAGCCCCCTCTGCTAGGGCAGGACCAAGGAGACCTAGACCAACGCTGATGGGATTTTGATGAGGGGGATTCCACAACCTTGCCTGAAAGCCTGTGCCAGAGTTGAACTCCCCTGCAGATAGATTTGCCCTCCCCCTCACGTATTTAACTTAAATGGCCCTGGCTGCAGATTAAGTCCATTACTGTCTCCAGTGCTTTTTTTTTTTTTTGGTAAGAAAAAAGTTGCTGGTACTCTGGGGGAAACTTGTTGAGCAAAACCCCCCAAAAAACCCATGCCGGGGGTGAAATGCGGTCGCAGCCCCTTTAAGAGCCAGAGTGCCGCACTGGAAACCAGAAAAAAACGCTCTGCGCGTCCTGAGCAGTCTTCCCTCAGTCGATCCGCCCCAGGAAAACAGGTGCTGGTACGCATGGGGAAAGTCCCATTCCTTTTCTGTGGGCTGGAAAAATAGGTGATGGTAACCGTTTCGGACAGTACCATCACAAAAAAAGCACGGTGTGTCCCAACTCTAGTGGGTGTGGGGAAGAGTTGCTCCCTGTTCTTTTTACTACAGCTCCTCACAGGTGTAAAAACTGTTCCCAGGTCGCTGGATTGGTTATTGGGGCATCTTTGGTACTTTTCACATGCTGTTTACTGTTGAGCTCGCAGGGTGACTGTCAGCCCAGTTCTCACATCAGACACAGGCGTACCTGCCTGTGCTTCACTCCCTCTCATGGGACGGCAGGGCACTGCTAGCTTCATGACTGTGTGCAGCCAATTATCAGACAGTTTACTTCTCAATTTCATCTCCATCACCTTTAAAAAATCCAGTTAATGTCCAGACACCCCATTTTCTGAAAGAGTTGACCCTCTCCGACAGTCTGCCAGAGGTCACCCTAGGAAGGAACAGCAGTGACAAATGGCATGGGACTGTCTTTTGGATCCATGTGCATTTCTTGGCAGACAGACAACTTACATCTGTGTCCTCCATCTCTCCAGATCAGTTCATGTGTGTCGCTCAGAATAACAGTGTGAGCTGCGTGACCCAGGAGGCAGAGGGTGAGTAGGTTTTTAACAGGGATCCCCAGGTCAGATATACACAGAATAATTCTCCAAAGGGAGGCGTGTGAGATTGCTACTGAGAGCTAACAGCCCCTGGATCATTGACAAAATTGCAGAATGGATATTCTTATAATATTGAAGGAATTATGTTACTATGCTGAAAATTATGTCTTTGAGGTCTTGGAGTTCAGGCTGGTCACAGACAAGACACTACAAACAGGTTCCTTTCAGGCAGGAGGCAAAAATGCTCATTGTCTTGTCTGGCCAGATGTGTATTGTATGCTGTTTGTCTCACAATGGAGGCCTATTTGCATACTAAGCCATTCGTAAGATCTACATCTACAAGAGAGAGACGCTACAAAAGGAACAAAACAGCAGGGTATGTCCTGTTTGAGTGAAAACAGAAGGGTGGGATTTTTCACCAAGGAGGCATGCTAACAGCAGCGTGTCAGCTAGGCTGGCTGTAAAATGCTGCAAGGATTCAAGTGACCAGTGCTCCACAAGACAGCGGAGTGAGGTGTTAATTCAGTCTGGGCTGTACAATGCACGCTGTGACTTTATCTTGCATGGAGCTGTAGTGGGGTGAGTGACCGCTCACTGACCGGAGGGGGAGGAGCCCCTCCTAGAGCTCTGGCAGGCTACAGAAGCCGTTTGTGTCCAATACTTCTACTTGCCGTTCCTTGGGTTGTTGTATGCTTTGGGACATAAACGTGTAGCTGACTTCACTGTGAACATGGAACTGAACCCATGACACGTAGGGCCGGGAGGGACCCGCGCCCTGTGCCAAGGCAGGACTGGTGTCACTGTGCTGTGACGAAGTGTGGTGGAACCGACAAGCTGGAGTGTAATGGTTTTTGGAAGCAGCAAATCTGTGAATGAGGCGTGTCCTGTGGACCGGAGGCTGGACACTCCAGGGACATCCTCAGCAGGAGAATTGGAGCGAGCTGGTTGCTAACCTGTGCAAAGACACAGGGTTGGGCGGGAGTGCGTGCGTTGCCTCTAGCGGGGGAAGCACTGGCGAGTTTTCCTCATTCTAAGGGGAGGTGGCAGTGAGGTGCTGCACAAGCGGGGTCCCTCTGGAAAGCATCACAAACAATAGCCCTTCTTCATTACAGCAGGGTGGGCTGTGGTTACAGAGAGCGGGGCGGGAGATTGACACCAGCCCTGCTGCTTGGGAGCTCAAAGAGCCTGCCGTCTGGTTATGGACTGCCCCCCGCATCATCGTGGGGGATGGATGGGTGCGGTTGCTGGCTCTTTAGAGCTGCCATGATAGAGCGGCTACACTTCTTATCCAGCATCTAATTCGCTGTGCCGGCAGAGGCCACACATAGGAAGACTTGGGTCTGCTGTAATAGGCTTCCCCTTGGGGAGGCTCATATGTGCTTAAGAAGCCCAGTGAGACCTCTCCCATGCGTTGCCACAGTCCATTAGTTTCCTTGGATTTGGCTGGGAAGAAGTGGCAGCATCTCCCAAGCCCACTCTTAGCGGCCCACTGGACTGAGCAGATCTTCGCAATGTGATCTCTCGCTGTGACAGACCGGGCCAGGTCTGGGCACCGCTGAGGGCATCTGCTCAGGGCAAATTGCTCAACTTCGGGGCAGCTTACAGCCCCCAGACTGGAGACCTTCCCAAACAGGCCACAAACCAGTCCCACAGAGCGCTTCAGCTGCCTGCCTGAAGCCTCCCGAGCAAAACCCCTCCGATGCCCCAGCAATATCCGTGCCCCAGAGGGCCCCGGGCCTCATACACAGGTGGGGGGTCCTAGCACCCAATCCCACCTACCCCGAACAAGTCCTGTCCGGTTCCAAGAAACCAGCCACAAATCCCAGGCCAATTTACTCTCTGGATCTTACCCACAAATCACGCTGAGCCAATCCTTTAGCATCTACTATCTAAAGGTTTATTACTACAAGAAAGAAAAGCATGAGAGCAAGGTTGCTAAAGAATCATACATTACATGCATCGAATCTCCCAGTTCTCGATGCAGGCTCTAGCAGAGATGTTACAGCTGTTGGCTTAAAAGTCCTTGTTGCACATCCTAGGTTAGGATGGGTCCACAGGTCTTTCCGGCTCTTCGATCCCTGCACTGCTGCATCTGGGATGAAGTGCTGAGCTGAGAACAAGATGGAGTCGACCACATGGCAAATTTATCCCTCCTTCCTGGTCTCTTCTTGGCTGCAGCAGGTCACGTGGCCAGCGGCCTATCCCTGTGTTCCCTGCTAGTAGCACTTAGGTATCATTCCTTATTCCCGAGGTGTGTCCTTGGCCCATTGAGTGCTATTGTCCCACAGAGCCTTGCTAATTAGCATGTCCGTAGGCTGAGCTCTGCCCATTGCTCAACCACACACAGAGAAATATTTAATACTCACACAAAATACATACTTATAACTTCACACGCAGACATTATACATTTACATGAATAGCATATATAAAATTATCAGACAGTAATCTTCAATTCAACATCTTGCATGGCCCCCTTTATACTACTTTTGGGACCAACAACCCCCCCATGGGTGCAGCAGTGACCCGGCTGCTCCCCTCACAATCCAATAACGTGACACTCGCCTTCCATGCACCATGCAGTCAATACTTGCAGTGTCAGCCGTTTTCCATTGGGTAGCTCCCTTAACGCTCAGTGAGGTCGGTGGGGCAGTCCGAGGGCTCTGGTTTTAGTTTCTGCAGGCTCGGGCAGATGTTGCTGCTTTGGTTGGTTTAAAGAATGTGAGTTGAGTATATGAGTGTGACCATAACAAAGTGAATCGCTTTAGATCCTAGAGAGTGAGCCAGCAGCATCAGCATGACAGAGGTGTTAGCACATCAGACGGGCATGTACTGGCAGAGTCTGAGCCCCGAATAGGGTGTGTATTTTCAAGCCTGGAAAGGAGAGAATTCCTAGCAATTACTGCCCTGTAGGGAGTGATGCTTGTGTCTAATAAAATAATGGAATTGCTCTTAGGAGCAGCGAGCATTACAAGTTCCTAGAACAGCTGATCCCAAATTAGGGTCTGTGGAGCACTTGCTGATGGTCTCCAGAGAACTGGCAGGTTATGCGCCTGCTTTGCCAGCTGCCTCTGGGGGCTCCTGGCTCTTAATGGCAGCGAAAAGCGTGTGGATGCCTGTAAAAGCATCTGGAAACAATGGTGATGAGCCAGCAGGGTTGCTCCTATTAGTAGCTGTTGGAGGAAACATGAGCTGTCCTCAAGGAGCAGAGCCCTTCGCTGGAGAGGAGCATTGCAGGGAGAAGGGAACCAGGGACCGTGTGCAGAGAATAGGGAGCGGGGTGCTGCCTGGGCGGGGGCACTGTTTCACAATTTGGCTTTAACCGTGATTTCAGGGGCGACTTAGGGACAGTTTTCTGGCAGGTAGTGTAGCAGTTGGCTGACTGGAGCCCTCTGTCTAATTCCTGTATAAAAAAAGACAAATACTAGACCCACTTGACTCTAATACTAAGCTGTTCTGACAGCTCGTGGCAAGTCACTCCAGGGACACTGCTAAGTTAGAACGTTCGTACCTGTTGGTACTTTGCTACTAACTCTGCAGAGAGCGAGCGCTCCTCAGAACTCCTGGGTTCTTGTCTCCGCTCTGCGGCGTCTTGTGGCTTACCGCAGGGCAGTTATATCTGGCTTCTGTGTAGGAACGTTAGAGTGGCCACTGGCCAGATTGGGTCAGAGCAAAGGTCCATCTAGTCCAGTGTCCTGTCTGCTGACTGTAGCCAGTGCCAGGTGCCCCAGAGGGGATGCACACAACAGGGAATCATTGGGTGATTTATCCTGTCACCCTTTCCTAGCTTCTGGCAGACAGGTGAGGACATGCTGAACATGGTGTTGGATCCCTGGCCATACTGGCTAATAGCCATTGAGGGGATCTATTCTCTGTGAACTTATCTAGTTCTTTTTTGAACCCTGTTATAATCTTGGCCTTCACAACATCCACTAGTGGGGGAGATGATAGAGGTCATAAAATCATGACAGGTATGGATAAAGTGAATAAGGGAAAGTTATTTATTTGTTCCCATAAAATAAGAACTAGGGTCTCCAAATGAAATTAATAGGCAGTGGGTTTAAAACAAAAGGAAGTTTTTCTTCACGCAGCGTACAGTCAATCTAGTGAACCCCCTGCCAGAGGATGTTGTAAAGACCAGGACTTTAACAGGGTTCAAAAAGAGCTAGATAGATACAGGCAGTCCCCAGGTTACATACAAGATAGGGACTGTAGGTTTGTTCTTAAGTTGAATTTGTATGTAAGTCGGAACTGGTACATATTGTCGGGGAAACTCTAGCCAAACATTTCTCCAGAGCTCTGTTTTATTCTCCCACACCTCACTTCCCTCAGTCCTTTATTCTCAAGCTGAGGTGTCTGCTGAGAAAAGCCGCTCCACGTCTCCCTGGTCTGCTGGGGGGGGAGGGGGGGCGCTAGCTTCGCATCTCCCTGGTCTGCTGGGGAGAAGCAGCTAGTGCGGGGTTGCCTCACCCCGTTTGTAAGTAGGGATCCGATGTAAGTCGGATCCATGTAACCCGGGGACTGCCTGTACTAGATAGACATAGGGATAGATGTGTTGAGAGCCTCTGGGTTAGGTTAAAAGGGGTAAAAACCCAGATAGAAGAGGTGGATGAGGCTTTTTTTTAAACAACTCACAAAATCATCCAAAGTGCAGGATTTGGTGGTGATGTGAGACTTCAACTGTCCAGACATATGGGAAACTAACACAGCAGGGCACACACTAGCCAATAAGTTCTTAGACTTCATTAGACACAATTTTTTATTTCAGAAGGTTGAGAGAACTACTGGGGGAAGCTGTTCTAGATTTGATTTTAAGAAAGAGGAAGGAACTGGTTGAGAATTTGAAAGTGGAAGGCAGCTTGGGTGGAAGTGATCACGAAATCATAGAGCTCACAATTCTAAGGAATGGTAGAAGGGAGAAGAGCAAAATAGAGACAATGGATTTCAGGAAGGCAAATTTTAGTAAACTCAGAGAGCTGGTAGGTGAGGTCCCATGGGAAACAAGACTAAGAGGAAAAACAACCGAAGAGAGTTGGCAGTTTTTCAAAGGGACATAATGAAGGGCCCAAAAGCAGGCTATTCCACTGCATAGGAAAGATAGAAAGTACAGTATGGCAAAAGACAGCCTTGGCTTATCCAGGAGATCTTGCATGATCTAAAAATCAAAAAAGGAGTCATATATAAAAAGTGGAAACTCAGACAAATTACAAAGGATGAACGTAGAAAAACAATACAGGAATGCAGGGGCAAGATTAGAAAGGCAAAGGCACAAAACGGGCTCAATCTCGTTATAGACATAAAGGGTAACAAGACATTCTGTAAATATATTAGAAGCAAGAGGAAGACCAAGGACAGGGCAGGTCCATTGCTCAGTGAGGAGGAAGAAACAATAACAGGAAACTTGGAAATGGCAGAGGTACTTAATGACTTCTTTGTTTAGGTCTTCACCAAGAAGTTTGATGGTGATGCGATGCCGAACATAGTGAATGCTAGTGGAAATGGGGTAGCTTTAGAATTTAAAATAAAAAAGAACAAGTTAAAAATGACTTAGAAATCTTAGATGTTTCAAGTCACCAGGGCCTGATGAAATGCATCCTAGAATACTCAAGGAGCTGATAAAGGAGGTATCTGAGCCTATTACTTGACAGGAAGAATGGCATTGCGCAAGAGGGTTTTTCTTGAGCAAGAAGGGGCAGTGTAGACACTCCTTCTTGCACAAGAGCCTCTTCTGAAAAAATGGTGGCTTATTAAGTATGCAAATGAGGCTCGGCGATATTCCACGCTTAGCCTCATTTGCATATTACTCGCCTAAGAAGCCGCGAGTGTAGACATAGCCGAGAGGTTTTTCAGGTCCCTAAAAGGGTGTCAGAGAGAGGAAGGGGGGAAAATTGTTCTCCTTGGACTCTGATGATAGGATGAGAAACAATGGGCTTAAACTGCAGCAAGGGAAGTTTAGATTGGACGTGAGGAAAAACTTCCTACCTGTGAAGGTGGTTAAATACTGGAATAAATTGCCTAGGGAGGTTGTAGAATCTCCATCTCTGGAGATATTGAAGAGCAGGTTAGACAGACATCTATCAGGGTTAATACAGACCATGTTTGGTCCTGCCATGAGCGTGTGGGACTGGACTTGATTATCTCTCGAGGTCTCTTCCTATTGTAATATTCTATGGTTTATGGAGGTTAGGTCCATTGATGGCTATTAGCCGGGAAGTGTAGGAATGGTGTCCCTGGCCTCTTAGCCGGGAAGGGTAGGGGTGGCGTCCCTGGCCTCTTAGCCGGGAAGGGTAGGGGTGGCGTCCCTGGCCTCTTAGCCGGGAAGGGTAGGGGTGGCGTCCCTGGCCTCTTAGCCGGGAAGGGTAGGGGTGGCGTCCCTGGCCTCTTAGCCGGGAAGGGTAGGGGTGGCGTCTCTGGCCTCTTAGCCGGGAAGGGTAGGAGTGGCGTCTCTGGCCTCTTAGCCGGGAAGGGTAGGGGTGGCGTCTCTGGCCTCTTAGCCGGGAAGGGTAGGGGTGGCGTCCCTGGCCTCTTAGCCGGGAAGGGTAGGAGTGGCGTCCCTGGCCTCTTAGCCGGGAAGGGTAGGAGTGGCGTCCCTGGCCTCTTAGCCGGGAAGGGTAGGGGTGGCGTCCCTGGCCTCTTAGCCGGGAAGGGTAGGAGTGGCGTCCCTGGCCTCTTAGCCGGGAAGGGTAGGAGTGGCGTCCCTGGCCTCTTAGCCGGGAAGGGTAGGGGTGGCGTCTCTGGCCTCTTAGCCGGGAAGGGTAAGGGTGGCGTCCCTGGCCTCTTAGCCGGGAAGGGTAGGGGTGGCGTCCCTGGCCTCTGTTTGCCAGAACCTGAGAATTAGCAATAGAGGAGGGATCACATGATGATTCCCTGTTCTGGTTACTCCCTCTGGGGCACCTGGCACTGGCCACTGTTGGGAGACAGACACTGGGCTGGACGGGCCTTTGCTCTGACCCAGTCGGCTGCTGGCAGAGTTCCCCAGGCTCACTGAAGAAATGCTTTCTTCTGTTTGTTTAGAGTCTGCTGACTCTTAATTACATTGAGTGACTCCTCTTTCCTGTGTTGCGTGAAGGAGTAAATGACACTTCCTTATTCAATTTTTGCACACCATTCATGATTTTATAGACGTCTGTTATATGTCCCCCTTGATCATCTCTTCCAAACTGAAACATTCTAGTCTTTTAAATCGCTCCTGATATGAAATGAGTTCAGTTCTCCTAATAATTTGGTTGCCCTTCTCTGTACCTTTTCCAAATCCAGTATATCATTTTTGGGATGGAGTGACCAGATCTGTGCAGAGTATTCAATATTTTGAGGTACAAGGGATTTATATAGCAGCAACATGATATTTTCTGTCCTATTCTCTCTCCCTTTCCTATGCGTTTCAATGTTCTGTTAGTTTTTTAGATTAGACATGGAGGAAATATTTTCTATCTGCAATGGTGCCAAGATCTCTTCATTGATGGGTTTAGACCCCATCACTTTGTATGTCTATTTGGCAGTGCTGCCGATTAGCAGGATGCAAAGGGGGGCAGTTGCCTCAGTGCTTGGCGACTAAAAGGACCCATGACTCCAGGCTGCCACTGCTGCTACTGCGGCAGCAGGAACTGTCGGAGTCCCTTACGTCGCTGCAGGGGAGACTAGCTCCTAGTCCAGCCCCTTCTGCCCAAGGTACCACCCCTTCTCGGAGTCCAAATGTCAGGACTGGTGACAGACTTCAACTGTCTTAAATAAGTTTTGTATCATCTGCCCATGTTGTCAGCTCCCTCTTCCCCCTTTTTTCCAGATCATTGATGAACGTGCTGCAGAGCACTGGTCCCCGTACAGACCATGGGGGGACCCCACTAGTTAGTTCTCTCTATTCTCACCAGTTATTCCCCCCGTTGTTTCCTGTCTCTGGCTGGGGGACCTGGGAGTGCGCTCGGGTCACCTAAAGATTCCTAGTTTACTTTCCTGATGAGCCTTTCGTTCCCTCAACCTTCCCTGGCATCTCTCTATAAACAGACTCCCTGCTGCAGAGGCCAGGCTGCTCCCAACTTCTGAATTTATTATTCAACTTGAATAAATCTGCGTAGTGCCCAACACGTGGGCCCCCAGCTGCTGCCGCCACATGGAATGAAGCCCCAGGGAGCGTCACTTACGTGAGAGCTAACGTAAGGAGAGCTGTCACAGAGCATGAACACAGGGCGAGGGGAACGCCCCCCAAGGGGAGACCTGCTTTCAGAGTCTATTATTTAGGGTTCCTGTCGTGCCTCGCAGCCATGGCGCTGGTCCAGCTGCACAGACATAACCAGAAAAGAAGGCCCCTGCCCCAAAGGCCGGAAGGTCTAAGACAAGAGAACAGATGGACACAAGGAAAGAATAAGGAAATACTGGTCCACATATGAAGCCGTAGGCTCCGCACACCAGTGGCCCAGGGCAGCGGCTCTCTATCGGGGGTGCGTATCCTTGGGCACTAAGGATGTTAGAGGTGAGTAATTGACTAATCGTGCAGTCAGTACAATTATCGACTACATGATTAGTCAGGAAGGGAAGGTGCTTAGTTCCGGTTCGTGCTGCTGCAGGAGCTACTCCCGCTGCAGCTCTGCCTTTTTAAATGTAGTGAGACCCGGGTGGCTCTTACTACGTTTAAAATGCAGAGACAAAGTGGTCCCGGACCGGTGCAAGCCACGACTGAGCTGGGCTTGCTCAGTCCTGCCACGCACTGGGTCCAGCAGGCACTGGCCGCCATGAACACAGGCTGCTCTTTGTACTGTGCACTAGAATGGAAGTACATGATTGATATTGTAATTATTAATGATATGTAAAAATGAGTGGGCTGTGCCACTTGTGTATGTTTGGGTTTTTTTGGTAAGCAAGTCATTTTAAAATTAGGTAAAATGTGGGGGTATGCAAGACAGATCAGACTCCGCAAGGGGGTACACTTGTCATAGTGTTAGAGGGCTCCCCTTCACCCTCCCGCTTCCCTGGTCCTCCTCATGTGAACAGAGAACAACAATACCTGGAGCTGGAAATGCAAACAATTCAGTGTGTGTTGGGGTCAGCTTACAGCCAGCAGGAATCCAGTTTCCTTTCCTTTTTCCCCTTGTTCCTTTGTTTTTCCCACTTCCTTCCTGTTTGCCCCCAATGTATATAGTAATACTTTCAGCTATCCCTTAGCCAATCATTTTACTGCCAATTAACTATTCAATCATAGCATATTATAACATGGTTGTCTAATAGATTATATCCCACCACCTGAATAGGTTTACAGCCAGCAAAATTAATTATACAGCAGACAGAAACAATCCAAGAGGCAATACAGACAAACAATAGAGAGGTGGGGAACATCAGAGGAAGTGAATTGTATCTCGCGAAAGCTTATTTTCTAATAATGTGTTAGTCTTTAAGTCAGAGTCACTTTTTCAATTGAAGTGCAATGTAAGATTTACTTCAAACCCAAATGCCCTTGTCCCGCTTCCTTCCTGCCCCTCTTCCACCCCTTCGCCGAGGCCTCACCCTGCTCACTCCATCCCCCTTCCTCAGTCACTTGCACCAGGCTGGGGTAGAGGATTGGGGTGCAGGTTCTGGTCTTGGGCCAAGGAGTTTGGAGTGTGGGAGGGGCTTCGGTCTTAGCCCAGGATGGGGGATTGGTGTCCAGGAGGGCGTTCAGGGTGCAAGTTCTGAGAAGGTTGGGTGCAAGGGGACTCATGTCTGGGGCAAGAGGTTGGGTGCAGGAGGGGGTTCAGGGCTGAGGCAGGGGTTCAGGAAACAGGCTCTGGAGGGGCACCATTTAACTGAGACGGCTTCCGAGTGGTGGAGCAGTGGGGTTAAGGCAGCTTTCTCCTGCCCTGGCCCTGCACCGCTCTGGAAAGCAGCTGGCATGGACAGCAGTGTCTCCATGGTGCCATGAGCTGCCTCTCGTCTATAGGCACTGAGCCCACAGTGTCCACTGGCCACCGTTCCCCATTGCTGATCAATGGGAGCCGCAGGCGTAGTGTCTGCAGGCAAGGACAGCATGTGGAGACCCCCTGCTCTGTCTTCCTCAGGCGCTGCAGGGACATGCCAGCCACTTTCAGAAGCAGCAATTCCCATAGGGATAATGACTCTAGCCACGACAAGTTCAGCATGTTAGACCTCACTACTCAAATTTCAGAACAGAAGGACAAATTTGATTTGTCCTTTTCATATTTGTTCATTTTTTTAATTGTATCCTTTGGTATCTATGGTTGTGACTATTTTCTTCCACTATTTGATCTGAGGAAGTGGGTCTGGCCCACGAAAGCTCATCATCTAATAAACCATCTTGTTAGTCTTTAAAGTGCTACATTGTCCTGCATTTTGCTTCAACTACCCAAGACTAACACGGCTACATTTCTATCACTTATTCATGACCAGCTGGATCAATCTGCTGAAGAGCATTTGTTGAAATCGGATCCTGGCCTGGTTTGACTGACGTGGGCCTTTCTGGCTCAGTGCTTGGGGCATGGTTTGTAACCACAGAGCCAGCGAGGCCAGGAGACGAGGATGGCTGAATGCAGAGGTGTATTGTGGCCTGGAACCCAGACAGTTCTCTTTTGCTAGAGAACAGTTTCAGATGCCTACGTCCTCTGTGCTGTGCCGTAACCATGGTGGAGACCGTTTCCTGCACATTGGAGTAGTCGGGGGAGGAGACCCCCAGGGGGTTTCCTTCATTGATTTTTAAGGACAGGCGGTTCATGCTGATCTAAATCTGACTTCCTGCATAGCATACATCAGAGAATCTCACCCAGCATTTCCTGCGTTAAGCCCCGCTAATTGCTGGGTGAGATTGAGACATACTATAATCGTTAAGGACTTTGAGTGATGGAGAAGCTAACATATCTGTCGACTCAAGAGGTTTCCAATGTATGACTTTAACCCAAACCTGTTGGAGGCCATCAGCATCTGGACTGGAAGGGCTGTGACACCAGGACAAGCCAGTTCACGTTTCTTGACTCGCCTCAAAACCTAGCCCCAGGATGCACAAGGCAAGCATCTGTGCTACAGCAAAATATTCAGAACAGAGAAAACAAAATCGCACCCGCCCTATATGCAGGCGCCGAACTGGCTTCCTTCTGCGTGGTGCATATTTCTGTAATACTGTGGAAATACTTCTATAGCTTTTGCTGTGAGCCACTCCTGCTTAGACGACTTGTGTTTATCTTACTGGACTCTCACGAAGGCACCTGGGTGTATTGGAGGCCAGGCTCTTGCATGGGTCTCCAAAAGCCACATGGAAAAAATGGGGGTCTGTGCTAATGTCCTTCCGCCACATTCGATGGTGTCATTTCAGGCCAGGAATTTGAGAGACCCACATGTTCCATGTGACTTGCTGTTGCACCAAAACTGCCCTCTCCCAGGCTTGCAACTGTGGGGCAAGGGCAGTTGGGCCAGATCCTAGGTGGGCTTCTGGGTGCTACTGTCACGTCCATGATGGTGCATGTTCTGGCTGGTGAATATCGTTCTCCAGCGTCAGCAGGGCCACGGTGCCCATCACCTGACCTCAGGCAGGGATACGAAATGTGACTCTCCCTCTCAGGCTGGGGTCGCTCCATGATTCCAGTGGGGCCTGCGACAGGCTTCCACATCAATCTGAGCAGTCAGGCGTTGTCTCTTTTCTGCTGCTGGCTCCAGAACTTGAACGGTCTCCCAGAAGAATCTGGAAGGATCCTACATTTTGCTTTAGGGCTCCCCTTTTTGCTGTAGCGTGTCCGCTGAGAGGCACAAAATGAAGCAGCAGGTAGCGATTGAGCTGGGGCAGGCAAGAAGGTTGACTTCCTCCTTTGGCAGCCCCTAGTTGTTAGTTTTTAATGCATGCACAGCATCCGGGGACTGAAGGACAGTGATATGTGCTTGTCAATCGCTTGTAGCTAAGATGTCCTGCAGCTACAGCTAAGGGTGTCTAAGCTTCTCTGTGACTCTCCCAGGACAGTTGCCCCTGTGGCTGCAGGCTATTGGAGGTCAGCTATGAGTTGCCTAAGCCCAGGCCTGGAAAAATGGATCTCCAAGTAGATTTTAAGGCTTGGAGAGAGCATCTGGCAGCAGGTGTGAACCCCCCACCCCAATATCTACTCGCATGGCATGCTGCCAAGCCCAGGCCTTTTATATCCAGGTGCATGGGCAGGGTCCTTCACTTAAAACTACTTTTTGTGCCATAAGTGTCCATATAGACTTTGCTGTACAGACCCACGAAGCTTCTGTACATGACAGCTTTGCTCCAGGCGGTGCCTTGGACAAGAGAGCATCAGCCTTCCCAGAGTAATTCAGAAGGACAATAAATGTCTTCAGCGTGAAGATATTTTTTGGTTATGACAAGTGCTTACAGGGGTCATGTTATCTCCATTTGTCAGAGAATGTCACTTGCCGTTAGGTAAATACACAGGAGCTGCGCCCTTTGACAACCTCAGAGACAGGTGCTGCGTTATTAAGCTTAGTGCTTTCCCTGCTGTGGTTTCTGACATGACCCAGCAATGCTCTGGGAGCTCAGCATCAAAGCCCTCTTTGCAGGGCTTCAGCAGAAGGGCAGAGTTAAGGTTGCTCTGGCAACCTGAATTAGATATGTTAGGGTATGTCTACACTTGCACCTAGTTCGAAGTAGGGATGCAAATGCAGGCATTCGAAATAGTCAATGAAGCGGGGATTTAACTATCCCGCGCTTCATTAGCATGATCTCGCCGGTGCGTTACTCCGAATGCCAGCTGTTTCAAAAGTGAAAGTGCGCGCCGGGATGTGTTAGTTCGAACCAAGGGGTTTGGTTCAAACTAACGTGTCTGGGCGTGCACTTTCACTTTCACTTTCAAAACAGCTGGCATTCGGAGTAACGCGCCGGCGAGATCATGCTAATGAAGTGCGGGATATTTAAATCCCCATTTCATTGACTATTTCGAATGCCTGCATTTGCATCCCTACTTCGAACTAGGGTGCAAGTGTAGACATACCCTTAATGGGTAACCAGTTACCTGGTAAGCATCACCCTTTATGGGTGATGCTTACTGAGTAACTGTTAACCAGTACCTGGGGAGTAACCTCCTGCTTGCGGCCTGCCAGAGGTGGAAGGTTGCTCCAGTCCCACTGGACCCCCACGTGGGGCTCCTGGATCCCAGCTTATGTGGGCTGGAAATACATTTTCCCTTATTCAAAATGGCCATTGTGTCCTGTTACTGTCAAGGGGTTGAAGTCTGCAAGATAGCTGCCATTTCCATGCAGCCTATGCCCTTAACAAAGATGGCTGCCCCCTTACTGTTTCCATGGCCATAGGCAAAGTGCGGCAGCTCTGTGCTCCGAGGCTAGGCAGGGCACAGCAGCCACACTGAAGAGTGCGGGGAGCAATGGGGGATAGGCGCAGGTTTAGGGGTCTCGGTGGCAGTGGAAGGAATGGGATCTGGAGCAGTGCGACGTAGGGCAGACCTGAGCGGGGTGTAGGGTTGCCAGATGGTTGAAACAAAAATACCGACCCCCTCCCCCCCATGGGAAAAAGTTCTGTTGAAGGGAAAAAAAGGTGGGGGGAGACCAAAGTTGTTGAGCAAAAAACCAACAACATTAAAACAGCATGTCCCCTTTAAGAGTGAGTGCGTGGATAGGAACGGGAGAGGCTGAGCACTAAGACCCAGGGAAGCATTGCTTCCCCTAGGTCTTTTGGCTGGCAGCCATTTTGTGCCCTCAGCCTTGGGGAACCAGGTAAGCAGGGGGCTGAGGGTGTTGGGAGCCAGGGGAGGGGGGAGGCCGGGCACTGAGTGTTCGTAGGGTTGCCAAGTGCCTGGCGTTTTCGCCTCCTGTCCGGGAAACTCCCCAACATCTCAGGTGCCCGGTGTTCTCTGGGTGCCTGGGTGTGTGCCGGACACCTGGCACCTGGGGGTGGGGGGCTGGGCCAGTGGGAAGCCGCGGGAAGCCGCGGGAAGCAGTGGGAAGCCGCGGGAAGCCGAGGGAAGCCGTGGGAAGCAGTGGGAAGCTGCGGGAAGCAGTGGGAAGCCGAGGAAAGCCGCGGGAAGCCGAGGAAAGCCGTGGCTCGCTCATTCAGAGGAGGAAGGGAAGGAGATGTGGGATGGCCTGTAACCAGGCTGCAGCTTTATTGGTCAGATACCCCCCACTGATTCTGTGCACTGCTGTGCCTGGACCAGAGTTGGCCACCGTGGTCTGGCAGGCGGTGGGGCCAGCTGTGCAGGCGACGGTCCCAAAGCAGCCCCTGTGGCGGGGCAAGAGCTCAGCAGTGCAACGCAGGAGGCCTGCTGGCTTAGTGGGTCCTGAGTGAGCCCAGTCTGGGTAGGGCCTGTTCTTGCTCCAGCCTGGCAGATTGCACCGCTCCTGAGGGGCCAGAGCCATCCGCCTTGGCCATGCTGCTGGCTTAGCCTGGTGGGTAGAGTCGCCTCCTGGCAGAGCTGGTGAGTGGAGCCAGGACAGGGGTAGGGGGTGCTGGTCCATGGAGGGTTTGTGGAAAGTGCTGGCCAGTGGGGTTGAGGGAGGTCTATGTGTGTTGGGGCACTGGGCGGTTGACGTGGTAGGGCTATGAGGATGCTGGGCAATTGGGGGTTTGTGGCTGGGGAGGCGCTGGGCATAAGAGTCTGTGAGGGGGCTTCTGGGCATGGGATCAGGGTGGCATGTAAGTGCCAAGGAGGAGTATGCTGGCAGCACAGGGCTGGGCAGGCCAGTATGTGTGTCTGGGGTGTGTGTTAAAATGTGTTTAGTTAAGTAACGTGTAACTGCTGACAATGTCAGTGATTACACATGGTGTGTGGCAGTCGGCTCCCTGGAGCTGGTGTGTGCAGGGAGCTGGCTTTAAGCTGACTCCCCAAACGTACTGGGAGCCTTCATGAAACTGTGAAGTTTAACTGTGTTAACTGTGTACAGGCAGTCCCCGAGTTACGCAGATCCGAAATATGTCAGATCCGCAGTTACGAACGGGGCTTTTCTCGCCCCGGAGGACGGGAGCGGCGGAACGCCCAGATGCGCCGCGGTCCGCCGCCCCCGTCCTCCGGGGTGAGAAAAGCTGCTCCCCGTCTCCCTGGTCTGCAGGGAGATGGGGAGCAAAGCCTTGGAGTACGCCCGCAGCGGGACAGCCCAGGCACGCCGCGGCTGTCCCACTGCGGGCGTGCTCCGAGGCTTTGCTCCCCATCTCCCTGGTCTGCTGGTCGGGAGACGGGGAGCAAAGCCTTGGAGCACGCCCGCAGGGGGACAGCTCAAGCGCGCCCGGGCTGTCCCGCTGCGGGCGTGCTCCAAGGCTTTGCTCCCCATCTCCCTGCAGACCAGGGAGACGGGGAGCAGCTTTTCTCACCCCGGAGGGGCTTTTCTCGCCCCGGAGGACGGGAGCGGCGGAACGCCCAGATGCGCCGCGGTCCGCCGCCCCTGTCCTCCGGGGTGAGAAAAGCTGCTCCCCGTCTCCCTGGTCTGCAGGGAGATGGGGAGCAAAGCCTTGGAGCACGCCCGCAGCGGGACAGCCCGGGCGCGCTTGAGCTGTCCCCCTGCGGGCGTGCTCCAAGGCTTTGCTCCCCGTCTCCCGACCAGCAGACCAGGGAGATGGGGAGCAAAGCCTCGGAGCACGCCCGCAGTGGGACAGCCGCGGCGTGCCTGGGCTGTCCCGCTGCGGGCGTGCTCCAAGGCTTTGCTCCCTGTCTCCCTGCAGACCAGGGAGACGGGGAGCAGCTTTTCTCACCCCGGAGGACAGGGGCGGCGGACCGCGGCGCATCTGGGCGTCCCGCCGCTCCCGTCCTCCGGGGCGAGAAAAGCCCCGTTCGTAACTGCGGATCTGACATAAGTCGGATCCGCGTAACTCGGGGACTGCCTGTACACAGTTAGGCTTCTCCTGCCTAAAACTTCAAGCGGATGTGAGACCAACAGGATCAGGACCCAAGGCCTTTTATATAGACCTGGATAAACAACAGGCTTTTGAGGTACCCTTCTGTTTCCCAGACATCATGGTTATTAACAAACTGCTGAATGATAAATTACCTTATCACAAACTTTAGAGACATCTTGACGGGGACATTATTTCATCCAAGATTCATCTAAATGTTAATATTCCCTTTTGAGCTCTGAATCAGCAGTTACAGTGATAGACAGGAACTATCTGTTTACATAGTTAGTGTCTCTCTCCCGCCCCGCCCCTCCCATCTGTCTAATCACAAGCTTCGGGGGGTGGGGGGGGGTAGCCGAGTTAGTCTGTACAGAAAAAACCCCCAACAACAAATGGTCTGGTAGCACTTTATAGACTAACAAAACATGTAGATGGGATCATGAGCTTTTGTGGGCACAGCCCACTTCTTCGGATGACCGGCTGTGCCCACGAAAGCTCATGATACCATCTACATGTTTTGTTAATCTATAAAGTGCTACCAGACCATTTGTGATCTAATCACAGTGCATCTGTCTGTGGATTATACTTACCGGTTCTGGTTAACTGGTGGGGGCCCCTCTTGCCTATCTCCCCTTTAATTGGTTAACCAATTAAACAGGATTTTACATCCCAAGCATCACCAATGGGTTTTGTGGTCATATTATAATCAGATAACACCACACATGGTTTTAAAATCTTGTGATTCTGGAACAAGTCTGACTCATGGTTTTGGACCTGTGTGTGAGAGTGACAGATTTGCATTGACAAGCTCCCTCCATCCTCGTCTCTGTGTGGAGACAGGGTACAGGAGTGGGGGCAGGAGGGACACTGACATCAGAGTCCTGCCTGGTCTCCCTCCCACATCCTGCACAGCAAACAGGAGGCTTCCAGGGGGGCAGCTCCAAGGCAGAGGACACGAGCAGCATGACAGAGGGCGGAGGGGCAAGTGAAGTGCCATCTGTCAGGGAGGATCTAGACTGTGCTTGGTCCCACCGTGAGGGCAGGGGACTGGATTCGATGATCTCTTGAGGTCCCTTCCAGTTCTAGTGCTCTGTGTCGTCACTCAGGGTTTCGGGGTTCTCCCGATAGGTTCCTGGCAGGTCCTTTACTCCAGTGATGATAAGCTTTTGGCTGCGTGCGGCCGTGTGTGTGCTTCCACTGTCTAAAGTGTTAACCCCGTGCACTTGACAGCACAAGGGACTCCCAGAGCCCCCAGTAACTACAAATCAGGCAAGGATGAAATCACCCGAGCAGGTTCATTGCTAAATGCCGTGCGTTACCAGTTGTCAGCGGGCAGTCTCAGAGCTAAGTCACTGTGAGTTCTGTAAGCCCTGGCAATGTACCGACACATAAAAGCGCACATAGCACCCCCCCAGGTCGGTCGGCAGGCGGTCTCCTTTTGCAGTGCCCTTTCATAGACCTGTACAAACAAATTACATCCTTTCTGGCATACCAAGTTGCCACTCTGTTACCTAGTTACCACCCATCACCTCGCAGAAGGGGTGGGGGACTACTGACTGTTCTTCATGTTGGTTTGAGCTCAGTTTCATCCTTTCAAACCCACAGGGAGTGAGGTGGGAAGTGAGTTGGCTGCAAGGCAATCACTTGGCTTTGACCATCTGTGTCTCTGTTCTGCTGCGACTCCCTGGGGGATTTCAGATTGAGGGAGAAAAGGCTGATGAGAACAGCGGCTCTGAAATGAACCTGCTGTAACAAAAAAAGGGGGGGGGTACCATGTTGCAGCTAGAAATGTAGGACTCTCAGGGGGCCAGATAAATTGATTGTTTGCTCTGCCTCTGAGCCATCTGCCTCTGACTGTTTCATAACAGTTTCTCCTGGAAATAGGATGAATGGACAAAGCTCTTCATCTGGGGTCAGCAGAAACTGCAGGTTGTAAAACCTGCCCAGGCAGTGCAGTCGGCAGAAGCAGAGTTACAAGGTAGCACTCAAGCCTGTAAATCTGATCTGTGGTGTCTCTAGGTTGAATCTCCGGTGGGCGGGAGGGTGTGTGTGTGTGTGTGTGACAGTGCCATGTACACGTGTAGCACAGGGGGAAAAAGGCTGCTGTGTGTGGTACTTGTGTAGGTGGGTGAGGGAGAGAAGTCCTTCTGGCAGGTACTTCTGTCACCTCTGCAAGCGCTTCCCTGAAAGCGTGTGTATTTAAGTCTGTCCTTTAACAATTCTTTCAGGAAGAGCATCTTCATTAGGAACCAATGTTACAGTCAGAATGAATCCAGTGACTCCTTCCCCGCTCCACTTCATGGTGTGACTATAAAAATACCTGATGCCTGAGCTACTTTGCTGGCATTGTGCTGGTGGCTGCCTGTAATTGCATTGCCTCGGTGAAGAGGCTATATGCTTTTTCATCTGCAGATGTCCCCGCTACAATAGGGGCTGCATTGTCACACTGTACTTAGAGAGATGAATGGCTTTAAACCACCAGGACTCTCCCCAATGCACCACAATACTTTCTCCAAGCCTCGGGGGTTCAGAACATCTAAAATAAAATTGTAAAATAATGTTGTGACGTTCTTTGGCCAGTCTCTGACAATTTATTCAACCTGTGGAACTCCTTGCCTGAGGAGGTTGTGAAGGCTAGGACTATAACAGGGTTTAAAAGAGAACTAGATAAATTCATGGAGGTTAAGTCCATTAATGGCTATTAGCCAGTTCAGGTAAGGAATGGTGTCCCTAGCCTCTGTCTGTCAGAGGGTGGAGATGGATGGCAGGAGAGAGATCGCTTGATCATTTCCTGTTCGGTTCACTCCCTCTGGGGCACCTGGCATTGGCCGCTGTGGGCAGACACTGGGCTGGATGGGCCTTTGGTCTGACCCAGTCTGGCCGTTCTTATGTTCCTGGAAACTTGAGACGGAAATTTGTTTCCTTAGCAAAATTGCTGCTCTTGTCTTGTATTTGTGCACTGCCCATGAGTGCGGTGTTCTGTCCCTGGAATTGTGTGACTGCTCACGCGTGCTGTGGCTGAGCAGTGTAAGCCTGAAATGGCATTAATCGACAAGCGGTGAAGGAGCTAGAGCAGTGGTTCTCAGACTGTGGGTTTAATGGTGTTTCTAGGGCTGGCTCAGGCTTGCTGAAGGCAAAGGGCTGGAGCGACAGCCTCAGTCCCACTGCCCAAAGGTGACGCCTCGGGGTTTCAGCCCTGTTTGTGGAGACTCAGACTGCAGGCCCTCCGCCGAAGGCAAAAGCCCTTGGGCTTCAGCTTCTCTCCCCACTGCCAAGGCAGGAGCTCTCCAGTGGGCTCAGGCTTTGGTCCCCGCTCCTGGGCCAGGCAGCGATTTTTATTGCGGGGAGGGGGCTCAGTGCCATGAAGCCTGAGAGCCCCTGAGCTAGAGCCTTAGCCCTGAGCTGAACTAGTAACACAAATACCCCCTTTACCATTGGAAACAGCTTCTCTGTTGAAAGGGCTGCAGGGTGGCCAATATCCATGTCTTCTGTTGCAAGGGTAATCCTGGGAGCCATAAGCTAGTTAGCCTAACCGCACTGCCGGGAGAAACGGCCCAGAGGAGCACTGAGAGCAGAATTACTCTGCTGCCTGCGCATGGCAGGAGAAAAACCCGTCACAGCTCTCTAAGCAGTGAGGGGGGACCTGGAGGGTTCCCAGCCACTACTCCTCCCCCAGCCCTTTTCTGCCCCAGGCCCTGCCTCTTCCTGTCCTTGTTCCACTCCCTCCCAGCCCTTACTCCACCCCTGCCCTGCCTCTCGCCCCAACAGAGGCGGCCCTGGGGACTAGCAGGGCTCCGATTCTCCCACGCTCACCAGCGGCTGTGGGGAAAGTGCAGTAAGACACCCCTAGCTTGCTGTGTTCCCAACTGTAGTGCTCCCCTTCCTTCTGGGAGTGGCAGCAGCACCTGTCCATGAAGGGTCTAAGCTTCCGTGGACAGAGACTTCTCTGCTTCCCGTGGAGCAGCCTCTGTCCACAAGGAGCTCGGCTCCCCAGTTAACAGGTGCTGCTGCTGCCACATGCTGTTGCGTTGGGCGGCAGGCGGAGCCAGTTTGCATGAGGAGCTGGTTTTGAAACTGACTCCCCTTGTGAACCAGTTCCCACCTGCCACATCGCACTGCTGCCTCTGATACAGAGGCAGTAGAGGCCTGATGGCAGGGGACTTCCTGGGAGCGGAACAAGGAGTGCGCTGGCTGCTGCCCTGCCCCTGGGGACTATCGAATAGTCATGTAATTGCTAGAAATGTATGCAGTTACATGAGTATTCAGTTACACGCTATCTAACATCCCTATTCAGGAGTCATTGAGTCTAACCCCCTGCCCGAGGCAGGACCAATCCCAACTAAATCATTCCAGCCAGGGCTTTGTCAAGCAGGGACTTAAAAACTTCTAGGGATGGAGATTCCACCCCCTCCCTAGGGAACCCAGCCCAGCGCTTCCCCACCTCCTTGTGAAATAGTTTTCCTAACATCCAACATAAACCTCCTCCACTGCAACTTGAGCCCATTGCTCCTTGTTCTGTCACCTGCCACCCCTGAGAACAGCCTCTCGCCAGCCTCTCTGGAACCTCCCTTCAGGAAGTTGCAGGCTGCTCTCAAATCCCCCTCACTCTTCGCTTCTGCAGACTAAACAGACCCAACTCCCTCAGCCTCTCCTTGAAGGTCATGTGCCCCAGCCCCCTAATTAGTTTTGTTGCCCTCCGCTGGATTCTCTCCAATGCATCTACGTCCTTTCTGTAACAGGGCCCCCACAATTGGATGCAATACTGCAGATGTGGCCTCACCAGTGCAGAATAAAGGGGAATAATCATCTGCTGGCAGTGCTCCTCCTAATGCACCCTAATATGCAGTTAACCTTCTTGGAATGAAGGGCGCCCTGCTGACTCTTGTGTTTAATATGCCTAAGTCCAGGCAGGTGGTCTAGATGAAATGCATATTAGGGAACTGGCCAATGAACTTGATGTATGACTTGATTTTTTTTTTAACATAGTCCTGGAGAAATGGGAAGATGCTTGAGGAGTGTAAATGTTCGTGCTAGCTAGCTTTAGAAAAGAAAGAACTAAGACTGGGCACATTTTAAAATCCAGATTGGATGTTTGTCTACTGTCAGCTCCAGAAATTACTTTGGAGACATTTTCTGGCCTATGTTATACAGGAGATCAATCGAGTAGTTAGTGTGGACTCGGTTGGCTTGGGAATCTATGAATCACTGTGCTTACGTGGCTTTGTGGTATTTCTATTTGGGAGCAAGTGCCCATCCCAAACCCTGGGCAACTTGACATTCATTATAATTCCACTATTTAAAATGTGTCTCAGTGGTCTGGTTAGTGAGCCCTCATGTCGCGCAAGTTGCTTTCTGATTTCACTGGTGGCATCTGGCATTGTCATTGGCATTGTTTATTGGACGAGTCAGACCTGGAATTTTCCCTCATGAAAGGAGACAGGAGAGCAGACTGGAAACACCTCTGGGTGTTTTTCTTTTACTGAAATGTCTGTGATCCTAGGGATGAGAAATTATTCCACACTACATTGAGGCCACAGCCTATTGTACTGACCGGTATTGTCGTCTTATTTCCTTGCACTCGCCTGTTAGTCTCTATCCATCTGTTGCCTCTTGCCTTTCTGACTTTGTGAGCTCTTTGGAGCAGAGGCTTTTTTTTGTTCTGTGTTGTGCAGCATCCTGACCCATGACTGGGGCTTCTGCACTAGGGCAATGTAAATAGTAAATAACTAGCTTCAGAGGGGCAGCCGAGTTAGTCTGTACCTGGAAAAACTTAAAGAACAACCAATAGTTCTGTAGCACCTTAGAGACTAACAAAACATGTAGATGGGATCATGAGGTTTTATGGGCACAACCCACTTCCTCAGATGAATGGAGTTCTAAAAGGGAGTCATCGTGGACAGAACAGATTATGAACAGGAGGCTGCCAGAGAACTCACCAACATCAGATTCTACAGGCTTCTCTCCTCTGATCCCACTAAAGAATACCAAAAAACCTAAACCAACTGCTCATAGAACACTAGAACAGGAAGGGACCTCGAGAGTCATCGAGTCCAGTCCCCTGCCCTCACGGCAGGATCAAGCACCATCTAGATCAGTGGTTCCCAACCTTTTCCAGATGGGGACCCATTTTGACAATTCAGGAAGACTTGGTGACCCAAGGCAATTCAAAAGATGTGTGAATGACTCCTTAAGAGCCACCTGGCGACCCTTTTGAAATGTGACGGCAACCCATAGGTTGGGAAACCCTGATCTAGATCATCCCTGATAGATGTCTATCTAACCTGTTCTTAAATATCTCCAGAGATGGAGATTCTACAACCTCCCTAGGCAACTTATTCCCATATTTAACCACCCTGAAATCAGGAAGTTTTCCCTAATGTCCAAACCAAACCTAATTTGCTGCAGTTTAAGCTCATTGCTTCTTGTCCTATCCTCAGAGGCCAAGGAGAACAATTTCCCCCCTTCCTCTCTGACATGCTTTTAAATACCTGAAAACTGCTATCATGTCCCCTCTGTCTTCTCTTTTCCAAACTAAACAAGCTCAATTCCTTCAGTCTTCCTTCATTGGTCATGTTCTCTAGACCTTTAATCATTCTTGTTGCTCTTCTCTGATCCTTCTCCAATTTCTCCACAACTTTCTTGAAATGTGGGGCCCAGAACTGGACACAATACTTCAATTGAGGCATGACCAGCTCAGAGTAGAGCGGAAGAATGACTTCTCATGTCTTGCTCACAACACTTCTGTTAATGCCAGGGGCGGACTGGCCCGATGGTATACCAGGAATTTCCTGGTGGGCCGTCCTCCAAAGGGCCAGCTGGCAGCTGCTGGAGGAGGAGGGGGATTGTGACGGGGTGGGAGAGGAAGGGGCTTGTGCTGAGGGGAGGAGGGTAGGTCAGGAGAAGAAAGGGGAAGGCATCAATGGACAGGGTGGAGGAGAGACAAATGCCAGGGGGCCAAGTGCAGACAATGAGGAAAAGGGCAGGAGGGGAGGTGTCAGTGGGAGGGGAGACAGGGTGATGCTGGGAGAGGAGAGGGTAGGGGCACTGGGGGCTAGAGGGGGAGGTGCTGGGAGAAGGTTTGAAAGAAGGGGTGGGCATGAGGAAGGCGGGGATGGAGCAAATCTTGTGAGGGCACAGGGGCATGAGGGGAACAGAGGCAGAGAGTGGTGAGGGGGTGGGTGTCAGGGAAAAAGGGGGCAGGGGCACCAGGAGGGTGCGGGGCTAAGGGAAGGTGCAGGCACCAGGGGAGCTGATGGAGTAAGGGGAGGAGACGTGGCAGCAGAGGGAAAAGGTCGAGGTTTAGAAGAGATTGTGCCCCAGTGGCACATCCAAACAAGCCACATGAACTCAGTACTGGTGCACAACACAAATCCATTCTGCTCATGGGAGGAAACTCTTAGAGGGACACTTCCCCCAGCCTCTCCGCCCCCGAGTTAATGTCACACACGTTGGGTTAATGCAATTGCAGGATAGTTGCATGAGGGGGGGTTTGGTGGGGGCCAAAGTAATCCCTGTTGGTAGGAGGATGGAGGGAAAAGTCCTTAGAGCAGGGTCACATGACACCTTTTACTTCTGGTCATGTGTCCATCTTGCCCTGAGAGTGTTACCTCCAGAAGCCTGGCTAATGGGAGTCAGGGCTGTGGCTTATGGGAGTCAGGGGTGTGGCTAATGGGGGGTCAAAGAATAAATTTAAAAACAATTCTTTGATGTGAAAATGTGGGCCGTTCTCAACCCATTTCCCGGGCCTATTTTGATTGCCAGTCCACCCCTGGTTAATGCATCCTAGAATCATGTTTGCTCCCCCCCCCCAACAGTGTCACACTGTTGACCCATATTTAACTTGTGGTTCTACTATGACCTTAGATCCCTTTCTGCCGTACTCCATCCTTGACAGTCGCTTCCCATTCTGTATATGTGAAACGAATTGTTCCTTCCTAAGTGGAGCACTTTGCATTTGTCCTTATTAAACTTCATTCTGTTTACCTCAGACCATTTCTCCAGTTTGTTCAGATCATTTTGAATTATGACCCTATCCTCCAAAGCACTTGCAACTTCTCCCAGCTTGGAATAGTTTGCAAACTTAATAAGTGTACTCTCTATGCCGTCATCTAAATAATTGATGAAGATATTGAACAGAACTGGTCCAAAACAGCTCCCTGCAGAACCCCACTTGTTATGCCCTTCCAGCAGGATTGTGAACTGTTAATAACTACTCTGAGAATGGTTATCCATCCAGTTATGCACCCACCTTATAATAGCCCCATCTAAGTTGTATTTGTCTAGTTTATTAATAAGAAGATCATGTGATCATGAAGCTCCCTGATAACACCCCAGGCCAAATCGACAGAAATCTCCCTCCCCATCTCCGACCAGGAGTTTTCTATGTGCTACACAAGATGCACAAACCTGGAAATCCCAAATGACCCATCATCTCAGGTATTGGCACACTTACAACAGAATTATCTGGCTATATTGACCCTATGCTGCCAGCACATCTAGCTACCTGAGGGATAGCTCAGTGGTTTGAGTATTGGCCTTCTAAACCCGGGGTTGTGAGTTTAATCCTTGTGGAGGCGATTTGGGGCAAAAGTTTGTCAGGGGTGGTACTTGGTCCTGCTGTGAAGGCAGGGGACTGGACTCGATGACCTTCAAGGTCCCTTCCAGTTCTAGGAGATAGGCAATCTCCGTTAATTTAAACTTCCTGAGGAAACTGCAGAACATCAGAGATCTTCCTAAAAACGCCATCCTGGCCACCATGGATGCAAAAGCTCTTTACACCAACATTCTACACAAAGATGGATTACAGGCCATCAGGAACACCATCCCCAATGACATCACTGCACACCCGGTTACCGAGCTCTGGAGTTTGTGCTCACCCACAACTACTTCCAATTCAGAGACAATTTATATCTTTAAGTTAACGGCGCAGCCACATGGCCCCACAATATGCCAACGTCTTTATGCTTGACCTTGAACAAAATTTCCTCAGCTCTCACTCCATAGCAGCTTTACTCTACACTACACTGATGACAGCTTCATCATATGGACCTACGGGAAGGAGACCCTGGAGGAATTTCACAGGGATTTCAACAATTTCCACCTCTTCATCAGCCTCAGCCTGGACCAGTCCACACGAGAGATCCACTTCCTTGACTCATAGACTTTAAGGTCAGAAGGGACCATTATGATCATCTAGTCTGACCCCCTGCACAGTGCAGGCCACAGAATCTCACCCACCCCCTCCTAGAATAATCCTCTCACCTATGTCTCAGATATTGAAGCCTTCAAATACTTTGAAGACCCCAAGATGCAGAGAATCCTCCAGCTGTGATCTGTACCCCATGCTACAGAGGAAGGCAAAAAACCTCCAGGGTCTCTGCCAATCTACCCTGGAGGAAAATTCCTTCCCGACCCCAAATATGGCGATCAGCTAAACCCCGAGCATGTGGGCAAGACTCACCAGCCAGACACCCAGAAAGTTCTCTATAGTAACTCCTATCGTCCCTCCATTGACCTGTTTACCACTGATAATGAATGGTCAATTAGTTACCAAGATCATGTTATCTCATCAAACCATCCCCTTCATAAACCCATCTAGTTTAATCTTGAAGCCAGATAGATTTTTCTCCCCCACTTCTTCCCTTAGAAGGCCGTTCCAGAACTTCACTCCTCTAATGGTTAGAAACCTTCGTCTAAACTCAAGTCTAAACTTCCTACTAGCCAGCTTATATCCATTTGTTCTTGTGTCCACATTGGTATTAAGCTTAAATAATTCCTCTCCCTCCCTGGTATTTATCCCTCTAATATATTTAAAGAGTGCAATCATGTCCTTCCTCAGCCTTCTTTTGGTTAAGGTAACCAAGCCAAGCTCCTTGAGTCTCCTTTCATAAGACAGGTTTTCCATTCCTCGGATCATCCTAGTGGCCCTTCTTTGTACCTGTTCCAGTTTGAATTTATCCTTCTTAAACATGGGAGACCAGAACTGCACACAGTATTCCAAATGGGGTGTCACCAATGCCTTGTATAATGGCATTAACACCTCCTTATCCCTACTGGAAATACCTCGCCTAATACATCCCAAGATCGTATTAGCCTTTTTCACGGCCATGTCACAATGGCGACTCATAGTCATTTTATAATCAACCAGGACTCCGAGGTCCTTCTCCTTCTCCGTTACTTCCAACGGATGTGTCCCCAGCTTATAACTAAAATTCTTGTTATTAATCCCTAAATGCATAACCTTACACTTCTCACTATTAAATTTCATCCTATTGCTATCACTCCAATTTACAAGATCATCCAGATCTTCCTGTATGATATCCCGATCCTTTTCTGAATTGGCAATAGCTCCCAACTTTGTGTCATCCGCAAATTTTATCAGGACACTTCCACTTTTGGTGCCAAGGTCAGCGATAAAAAGATTAAATAAAATTGGCCCCAAAACTGATCCCTGAGGAACTCCGCTAGTAACCTTCCTCCAACCTGACAGTTCACCTTTCAATATGACCCGCTGTAGTCTCCCCTTTAATCAGTTGCTTATCCACCTCTCAACTTTCTATGCTGCTGGCTCTGGGGTAACCCCCCATGGCTGCAGTTGGTACCACAGCCCAGCAAAACAGGATGAGTCATTATGCAAAGGGTGTGTCAACCTGTCTGACCAGCCATCCCCCAGGGAGAGGAACAAAGGAAGGTGGATGCTGCCCTGGCTGGGGGCAGGGCTGGAGGAGAGTGAGTTTAGTTTCGGTCTGGAAAGCAGGGGAGAAGGAGCTGGGGAGGGGGCTGGGACTCCCCCATCTCAAGGGGGGCACTGAGGCCTCTTAGCCCCAGTTCCTGTAACCAGCTGACATCTGTGCTGTGCTATATGCTGGAGAAGCAATAAACTACCTCCATTCTACCGGCTGGGGGACTCTGTTCGTGCCATTTCGGGGTGCAGGAGGCGGGGGACCCCAACGCGCCGTCACATCTGGTGAACACAAAAACAAACCAAAACACCCCCTCCACAGCAAAAACAAACCCCAAACAAGTCCCACAATCTAAACTCCCTTTACAAACTCTCACTCAAACTCCCCTGTTTACAGCTCTGTTTGCCGGCTCCTGTGCCGCTGCAGCTATCTATGTCACTTCCTTGACACTACAGTACAATTGCATGATGGACACATTTCCCCCACCTTATACCAGAAGCCTACCTACGGCTATACTTGTCTTCACGCCTCTAGCTTCCACCCAAGACATACTTCTCAATCTATTGTTTACAGCCAAGCCCTAAAATACAACCGGATTTGCTCGAATTCCACAGACAAACACCTACAGGATCTATATGGAGCATTCTTAAAACTGAAATACCCACCTGGAGAAGTGATAAAATAGGGTATGTCTACACTACAATGTTAGTTCGAACTAACGTCCGTTAGTTCGAACTAACATTCATAGCCGCTACACTAGCGCTCCGCTAGTTCGAATTTGAATCGAACTAGCGGAGTGCTTAGTTCGAACTAGGAAAACCTCATTTTACGAGGCTTAAGCCTAGTTCGAACTAGTGGGAGGCTAGCCCTCCCTAGGTTTCCCTGGTGGCCACTCTGGCCAACACCAGGGAAACTCTATGCCCCCCTCCCGGCCCCGGACCCCTTAAAGGGGCACGGGCTGGCTACGGTGCCCGTGCCAGGTGCAAGCCTGCCAGCACCCAGCCAGCAGACCCTGCACCTAGCACGGCACAGAGCCACCCACCCAATGTCCCCCAGCCCACTCCCTCTTCCCGGGACCAGGCTGGCGGCTCCTGGGAGCTTGCCCTGGACCGCAAGAGGCGGGCACCTTCCTGGGCTAGTGCGGACATCGTGGACCTCGTCCACGATCTCCGCACTAGGCACAGGAAAGTGGCCGTCTAGGGCAGGAGAGCTGCCAGCCTGGCCACCCAGGAGCAGGTGTGCATGAAAATCAAGGGGGTCCACTGAGACCCCCGACCCTGAGCCCTGAGCTTACAATGGCCGTCCTGGGTCAGACCAAAGGTCCATCTAGCCCAGTAGCCTGTCTGCCGACAGCGGCCAACCCTAGGAACCCTGGAGGGGATGGACCGAAGACAGTGACCAAGCCATTTGTCTCGTGCCATCCCTCTCCAGCCTTCCACAAACTTTGGGCAGGGACACCACTCCTACCCCCTGGCTAAGACTACTCCATGGACCCAACCTCCATGACTTGATCTCACTTCCCTTTCAACTCTGTTCTAGTTGTAGCCTTCACAGCCTCCTGCAGCAAGGAGTTCCGCAGGTTAACTATTTGCTTTGTGAAGAAGAACAACTTTCTCTTACTAGTTTGAAGCCTGCTACCCATTCCTTTCCTTTGGTGTCCTCTAGTCCTTCTTTATGGGAACTCATGAAGAACTTTTCTGAATGCACCCTCTCCACCCAACCCCTGCTTTTAGAGACCTCTATCCTGTCCCCCCTCCGTCTCCTCTTTTCTAAGCTGAACAGTCCCAGTCTCTGTAGCCTCTCTTCATCTGGGACCTGTTTCCAACCCCTGATCATGTTAGTTGCCCTCCCCTCTCCCAGCCTTTCTCTTCCCCTCTCCCACCTCCTTTTCCCAGTCTCCCCCAGTTTTGTTCAATAAAGACAGAGTCAATGTTTGAAGAAACGTTATCTTTATTTTGTACATCAATAAGAAGGGGGGCTAGGGAAGGGTAAGTGGAAGGAGGTGAGGGAGGAATGGGGTACGAGCCCCCGATGGGGAGGACTGGGCTGGCTCTGCGGGCTTCTGGGGGTGGAACCTCTCCTGCAGCCCCCCAATTGCCCCCTCTCCCCAGATGGCAGCCTGCGGCAAGTGCAGCCGGGCTGATGGCCGAGTGGTGTGATGTGCCCAGTGTGGGTACTCCGGGCAATCCAAGCCAGGACTGGTTTTCAAGCGGGGCACCCCTGAGAACTGTCTGTCCAGGGTGGGGGTCGGGACCCTTTAAGCGCAGCCCTCGGCTAGCCTGAGACAGCATCTCCACGCTCTAAGTACTCCTCTGATGCCCTGCCGGCACTGCTTCCGGCCATCCTTAAGCCCTGTTCAGAGTCCACTCAATGTGGACTTGCTAGTTCAAATTAGCAAAACGCTAATTCGAACTAGTTTTTAGTTCTAGACGCGTTAGTTCGAATTAGCTTAGTTCGAATTATTTAATTTGAACTAAGTTAGTTCGAACTAGCGCTGTAGTGTACACATACCCATATTGACAGAGCCAGACAAGTACCCAGACGTGAATTACTCCAAGACAGGCCAAGAAGAGAAAACAACAGAACTCCACTTGTAGCCCACAACTTAAACCCCTCCAATGCATTATCAGCAATCTACAATCTATCCTGGAAAATGACCCCTCACTCTCACAGGCCTTGGTGCACAGGCCAGTCCTCCCTTACAAATTCTTTTCAGCGCTCCGGTTCAGCAAAACACTTAGGAACATGCACAAGTAGAGTTCTTACCCTCAAAAGGGAGGAGAGGCAGAGTCTTCATGAAGTGCACTAAGGATTTTGCTGTTGATTTATTTATATGGAAAGCACTCCAATCCTGTGTTGATAGTGTCAGAATAAAACTGAGGCAGAGAGTTTAATTCCTGGTACAGAAGCGTGTGGTTTGCTAAATAGGTGCCTAATTTTTATTTCATAGCATTAGTGATAATGACCAGTTGTGTGAAGTTTTAATCCTGTTTCAGTGCTCATTGCTTCCCACAAATTTTATATTAAAGGGGTCTTTCTCAGGTTTGGCCTCTGCCAAAAGCTAATTACTTTTGGTGAAGAAAAATTGTTCAGCCATTGCTTAACGTAAGTGGGGAGAGTGTATGTGTGCTTGTGCATCAAGCATACCCATCCGGAGGTCCACCTTTCATCTCCAGGAGGTAGAACTGCAGCCTCTGCCTGTGACACGGAGCTGTGACCTGGCACATGGAAAGTGTGCTGTAGTTCCTTTGTGAAAACAGGGATGGGTGTCTCTTTTGAGTGCTGTCATGCAAATGTGGGAGCAGCTGGTGCAAGGTACTGTGGAAAGTGATTTGAATCTTGTGCTCTTTCTAATTTCAGGGCACCCGGGTGTGGCTACAGGAGCAAGATCAGCTGCAGCCGTGCACGGTTGGCTCATGCAAGGATGGGTTTGTGCTCTTCACCACAGTTTATGGAGAGGTGAGTATACTTGGAAATCAAGGTTCACATGAGGCTCTGGCTGGCAATACAGCTAAAAGAGGCTGTGGGTCAAAATCGCTTGGTCTCAGATGATTTCCTATGTTAAATGGAAATAGTAAACTTAGTATCACACTTGTGTCTGGAAAATGTTCCCCTAGCACCTGATGTCAGTGCAACTGACAGAGACTAGAAGGGCTCTTCCTCATGTTCATGCTCTTGTGCTCTCTCTCTGGTGTAGTTAACTTATGTGTCTTGCAGAATCTCTCTGGTTTTGCTGTATAGACTGTTAGCCAGTTTCCTCAATTGTTTGTGTGATTGTGTCTCAGCAATGGAGGAGAAAATCAGTTTTAAAAAACCAGGAAAATGCAACTGTAACACCAAATTGGTAGGGGATGTGGGTGGATTTAAATACTTGAAACTACTTTCACTCCTGTTTTGAAACTGACTAGATTTCAGATTTACTGTGTCCCTTTAAACTGCTATGAGGACCCTGACATGCCTCCCAGAGACCAGAAACCTTCACACCAACATATTTCATATTCACACTTTGCAACACTGTCTTCATCCAGGAGCACCGTGCTCTGTAGTTAGGCGGAAGGTTGTCAAGGCATCTTTTGGGAATGGTTCTGAGGCACCATGGGAACAAGACCAGCATGATCACAAGTTGTGAAAATCATGGAAAATTTTTGAGAAGTTCTCGCTGTGTTACTTGTGTGGGACCAGAACAACCTGTGCAGAGCTGACCTCTGAAACGAAAAACCTATGGGGGACACTTCATAGGTAGCTGGCTCCTTCCTCTCCCATCCAATCGATAACTCTTCCTGCAGGCCCAGGTGACTTTAGGGTATTTTTTATATATGTTGTTGTTGCCTTTAGAGAAATCTTAGAATCCTAGGCTTGGAAGAGACTTAGGAGATCACTGAGTCCAAGCCCCTGCCCAAATCAGGACCAACCCCAACTAAACCATCCCATCCAGGGCTTTGTCAAGATGGGACTTAAAAACCTCTTGGGATAGAGATTCCATCATCTCCTAGGGAACATGTTCCAGTGCTTCACCACCCTCCAAGAGAAATCATGTTTCCTAATATCCAACCTAGACCTCCCCCACTGCAACTTGAGCCCATTGCCCCTTGTTCTGCCACCTGTCCCCCTGAGAACAGCCTCTCGCCAGCCTCTCTGGAACCCCCCTTCAGGAAGTTGCAGGCTGCTATCAAATCCCCCCTCACTCTTTGCTTCTGCAGACTAAATAAGCCCAAGTCTCTCGGCCACTCCTCGCAGGCCATGTGCTCCAGCCCCTGAATCATTTTGGTCGCCCCCCCCCCATTGGACCCTCTCCAATGCGGCCACATCCTTTCTATAGTGGGGGGCCCAGAACTGGATGCAATACTCTAGATGTTGCTTCACTAGTGCCGAATAAAGGGGAATAATCACTTCTCTGGATCTGCTGGCAATGCTCCTAATGCACCCTAATCTGCCATTAGCCTTCTTGGCTACAAGGGCGCCCTGTTGACTCATATCCAGCTTCTCATCCACTGTAACCCCCAGGTCCTTTTCTGCAGTACTGCAGCTTAACTAGTTGATCCCCAGTGCTTGGAATTTGTACGTTTTAAGTGCAGGACTCCGCTTTTGTCCTTGTTGAACCTCATCAGATTTCTTTTGGCCCAATCCTCCAATTTGACTAGGTCACTCTGGATCCTGTCCCTGCCCTCCAACATAGCTTCTTCTCCCCTAGCTTAGTGTCATCCGCAAACTTGCTTGGGGGGGGGGGGGGGGGAGCAATCCATCCCCTCAGCCAGGTCATTACTAAAGACAAAACCGGCCCCAGAACCAACCCTTGGGGCACTTTGCTTGGTACAGTAAAATTCCAATGGTCCGGCATCTGATGGTCCGGTACTCCTGATGGTCCGACACCATCAGAAACCCGGAAGTGCTCCGGGAAGCCGGACCATTGGAGCTGCTCTGCCCCCAGGTTCCCCGATTCAGCCGCTGCTAAAACTGACCAGTAGCTGAATCGGAGAAGCCGGGGGCAGAGCAGCTGGGGTGCTGCCGGGTTGGTTTCGCAGCGCCCCAGCTGCTGTGCCCCAGGCATGTGGATTCAGCTGCTGTTGAAACTGACCAGCGGCTGACTCCAGGAAGCCCGAGGCAGAGCTGCTCTGCCTCGGGCTTCCTGGAGTCAGCTGTTGATCAGTATCAGCAGCGAGTGACTTGGGGATGCCTGGGGCAGAGCAGCTGGGGTGCTGCTGGGTTGGTCCAATAGTGCCTCTCCTCGGCGCTGTGGGACCAACCCAGCAGCACCCCAGCTGCTCTGCCCCAGGCGTCCCCAAGAGCAGCTGGAGTGCTGCTGGGTTGGTCTCACCGTGCCAAGTGTCGGCGCTACCGGACCAACCCAGCAGCACCCCAGCTGCTCTGCTGCAGGCGTCCCCGATTCAGCCGCTGCTGAAACTGACCAGCAGCGGCTGAATCAGGGATGCCTGGGGCAGAGCCGGACTATCGGAAGGGGGGGTTATGAGGGGTCTGGGGCATCCCCCCCACCCCAGATCCCTCATAGCCCCCCCTCCAATAGTCCGGCAAATCTGATAATCCAGCACCCCCTGGGTCCTAAAGGTGCCGGATTATTGGAATTTTACTGTACCAACTGCCAACCAGACATTGAGCCTACCTTTTGAGCCCAACAATTTAGCCAGTTTTCTGTCCACCTTATAGTCTGTTTATCTAACCCAGACTTCCTGAAGTTGCTTGTAAGAATATTGCTAAAATATTTTTCCCTGTTCTCGGAGCCCTCCCTTTTCCATTTGATGAGAAACAATCAGTTTCCAGGCACATCCTGTTGTCCTGGCATAACCAAACCCTAACCTGGCTTTAAGTCAGGAGAAGAGGAAGCTTCATCCCAAATTTGGTGTTTCTAGCTCTTACCGTTTAGGAGGAGTTCTGGAAGAAATGGACTCGCAGATGGGCAGACACACATACCAATATATAGTAGATTATCAGTATTGTTATTGTGGTGCGAACAATGTTTCTTTGGAGACTAGACTTTGACCCCTCACAAAGGGGAATTAGCCACTGGACCTGATTGCCAAGAGACATTGTAGCTTCTCCATTACTTGAAATCTTGACATCAAACCTGAATGTTTTCTAAGGGAGAGACTCTTGTTCAGCACAAGAGGGGACTTGATATCGCAGTTCCTGGCTGAAATTCTGTGGCCTGCTCGACGCAGGAGGTCAGACTAGATGACCAGAGTAGTCCTTTCTGGTTACCCCTTCCTAAAATCCATGATCTCGATCTTTATATCATCCCTTCTGCCATTTGCCTCCAAGAAGCAAGCAAGCCAGACCCTCCCTAACCTGCCTCTTCTCTTACATGGAGCAGTCACAGCAGTGTGCCAATTTGTGGCTGTTTTGTTTTGTTTTCTTCTGAAGGCTTACACTCATATTGAATCACTGTGATTTTAATTCTTTTACTTTCCTCCTTATGGCTTGTGGCCATCTCATGTCATATGTAACATTAGACCCTCAAACAAGAGTTTTGGGCCAGTGACTTTCTATAGGACTATGCTCTAAAATATATAGTAAATGTAGGCCGTAACATAATTCTTCAATTTCAATTTTAATTATAAAAAGTATATTTTAAAAATATTACTGAAATAAAACACCCAGATTTTTAAATTTTACTTTAAAAAACCAGTTTGTATCTACCCTGGAGAGGAGGTGCAGCAAAGCCATCTGGCTGCGTGTTCAGAATAGCCCGGGGTGGGTCTCTGCTTCTTTCCCTTCAGACTCAAGGGACACGTGGATTTAGAGCTCTTACTCCAGTGTAAGTAGTTTGTCTGGGGAAGAGCCTGTGCTATGAGCCGAGCAGAGCAGTGCACTTGAGCTGTCCCCACAAGGGCCTTGTGTCACAGACCTGCAAGCTGGCTCTGGGAACCAGGGCTTAAAGTGCTGGCTGGAGAGAAGCTGTAGACAGCCAATAAAATGGCCACAACTCCAGCCAGATTACAGTGCGGCCTGGGGGAAACCCCTCAGACTGGCTGCTTTCCCTTACTGCCCTATGTCCTGGAGTTACAGGCAGTCGGTAGGAGGCTGCAGGAGGCAGGCAGAGCTCTCTGAGCCAACGCCATTTTCTCTGTCCAGCTGGGAGACCGCTCCAGCCCACCTGGGCCACCTGTTAACCGCTGACATCCTTAGTTCTCCCGCTCCCCCGCCTTGGTCTCCAGAGCGCTCGTTCAGATAGGGCTGGAATGTAAGGAGCAGTGTAAATGAAACCCAACAGCAAATATGCACCCGGCGCTGAGCTCCACCTCCGATCTGCGGTCAGTGACGCTTGTCGCAGGGAGAAGCAGACTTTGATTCTGTGCACTTTGTTGTTATGGATTCCTTTCCCCCTTCTCTCCAGGTACTCTGCTACCCACAGGGCTCCCTCTCCGGGAGGAAGGTCTTGCCAATGCACCAGACTAGTGTGGAGGGGGTGGAAGACATGGCCATGCTGGGAGACCTGCATGAGGCTGCTATCCTGCTCAACCTGCATCAGCGCTACCAACAGGACCACATATATGTAAGTGCCTAAGCGGGGAGAAGTCCAGACTGGCTGATGCCCTCTGTTTATCTTCTGGGGCTTCCAGCCTACAGACACAAGACTATTGATTTGAGCAGTGTCTCCGGAGTGAAGGGCTTGTTCCCAGTGGGTAAACCCCTTTTCTCTGCATGCACATTGACACCTAGGTTTCTCTACTGCCCTGCAAGACTTAAGCCCCTAGAGTTCCCAGGTGTAAAAGAGGGGCTTATCCCCTCCTGTGAAGGAAGAAAAGTCCCTGTCTCTGGATGTTTGGTTCAGGGCTTTGGGATGGCTTTACAGGGTGGCTTCTCATTTGTGCTTATTTGCATGTTAGCAGCAGCATTTGACATTTTTTGGGTCCCCTGAACCTCCAGCCCTTGCTGATGTGAACACAGATCATAGATTGGTCAGCTGGCCAATAAGTGTGTGATGGTTCACTCTGTGTAGTGCACTTCCTGTTGCTCGTGTGCTCCATGTGCCTGGGACTGGAGATGTTCCCCTGGCTGTCCATGTGGTACGCACATCCATCTCCTGCTCTCTTTACGTGCATCTCCACTACAGAGCTGCTGCTGTCGATCTTTCAGGGTTTGAGTTAGTGGTCCAGTTAAGACAGCTAATTTGAAGTGAGGGGGACACTCTGGTTGATGCCAGTAACCCTGCTTTCACGAGGAGTAAGGGAATATAGGGAAGGCAGATATAACTGCTTCCAAAAGAGCAAGGGGGAAGGTTTCCTGTTCATGCCCTCTAATGAGACATGAGTCCCTGCCCCATACCAAGTCGTTACGTGCTCCAGGGACTGTCTATCACTAGGATCAGGGCTACTTTGCAGGGCAAAACTGCAGCATCTTCTGGTACTGGGACTGCTTCCTGAGCACCTCATCAGCTCCACTGCATCTTGTGTACTCGTCAGCGATCCATGAGTGATCCATCTTCTCTGGTTCACTTTTTTGGTTCTGGAAGACCTTCTGTTGCTCTCAGAACTGGGGTTGCTACGCTTCCCCAGGCCTCACTGCCTGGCACAGAGTTCTCAATGGCACTCCTCTGCATTGGGATTGGTCCTGCCTAGAGCAGGGGGCTGGACTTGCTGACCTTCTGGGTCTCTTCCAGCTCTAGGATTCTATGATTCCATTTCAGTCCACATGCAGGAGTTGAGTCAGACAGTCCCAGTACCATCAACAAGTGGAGGCAGGTCATCACCAATGTTCCCTCGAATCTTTTTTGTCCATGTGCAGAATAATTTTTATGTACACACGGCATGTGAATGTGAACCACAAGTAGAAGCTGTGGGTGCTCTGCTAATCAGATGCGCACAAGTGCACAGCTTACCAGGAGCACTGGTCATCACTGCTCCCTCAAGTACCAAGGGACCCTCTCCACCCCAAAGATTTGGGATTGCAATCTGAGTTGTAAGAGGACTGTGGGAAGCATCAGGTCCCAGGCTGTGCCCCAGGGGCCCCTGGAGAAGATTCATCCCAGATATAATGTTGGGAGTTTCCAGCCGGTCTTAGTACTTGGATACTAGAGAATGCTTGCTATCCAGTACCACTGGTGCCCAGCACCCCAGGGTCCAGGGCCAAGGCATTAGGAGAATCTGCAGTGGCAGAATTGAATCCCAGAAGGGCCATGAGACTACCACCCGGGATACTCAGCTCATGACACAAGGGACCAAAGGAGATCTGAGGTTCCCAGATTAGAGGAAGAGCTACCTCAAACGTCCTTAGAGCCATAACTCCAGCAACATGAGAGAGAAGAGAAACGGGTGTGGGAAAGGCTACACCTGCGATGTTGTCCTCTTTTTCCCTGCGTGAATCCAACTTCCCTGCTACACTATGATGAAGATGAAGTCACTCTAGGGCTGACTTCAGAGAGGAACCTGGTCATGTCAGATTCTCCTGGAAGAGGTCCAGGAAGCACCACACAAACTGATGGCCATTTTACATGTTTCCTGTCTGAGTAGAGTGGTGCTTTCTATTCATGATGCCAGGGCTGCCATGATTCCAGCAGTGTCCAAGTGGGCTGAAAAGAGGCATTTCCTACCTGCAAAAGGCTCAGAGTACTTACTCTCCCCCTCGCTTCCCAACTGGTCGGTAGTCAGTGGCTACCGAGCGTCGACAACCCAAATCTACCCTACGCGATAAGGAAGCAAAGAAGCTTGAACTCTGTCTGACCTTCATTCTCCTTCCCTGATACATCAGGTAGCGACCCAAGATGCAGGGTGGACGTGGCATCTGAACCCAGCCATGTTTCACCTGGGGCCTTGGTACTTGCATGGTATAGAGTTAGAGAGGCCTACTCAGTTAATGGCAGTAGAAAGAACCCTGCTAGAAATGCTACGAAGCCAAGTGAAGTATTTGTGTTTTTGTGTGGCCAACAAGGAATTTTCCTCTTTTTGAGCTGAGATTCCTGGAGGATATCTGTTCGCTTCTGCAGAGTGAAATCTGATGTGACTCATCTCCTAGTAGACACCTGCTCTGTGTGTTCCTACACAATCACTGTCCAGCTCCTGAAGGGTATGAATCAAGACTTTTCTGTGTTGGCAAAACTGGTACCACCCTGAAACTTAAACCTTGTTTTATCACTTCTCATTAAGTTTCCATCTGAGCCACAGGCATCTTGCTCTCAGCCACATCTTTCTATGAAGGTAGCATTTTTGGCCACTATTATGTCAGTCAGAGGAATTGGGGACGCTAAGGGTGCTTGTGGCAGACCCTCTCCCATACAATTTTCCACATGGACAGGGTGTTGCATTTTAAATTCCTCCCTAAGATGGCATCGCACTTGCACATCAACCCAAGGATCCCTCTGCCAATGTTTTACTCTAAACCTCATTTTAGCAATGGAGAGGTGGCCTGGCATTCATTCATTGTACATGTAGAGCTCTTGCAGTTTACCTGCCAAAAAATGAAATAATTTTGAAAGACCTCTAGACTCTGGCTCTTTCATGGAACATATGCAAGGACAGAAGTCATTTCCTCCCAAGGACTGTCTACATCAGTGGTCTCCAACCTTTTTACACCCATTATCACTTTTTAAATCTCAGAACAGGCGAAGATCTACTGCCCTGCCCCTTCCTTGAAGCCCCGCCCTCTCTATTCTCCTGTCCATCACTTGCTATCCTCAGCCCTTACTTACACACTCTGATAAACAGTTTATTTTTAAATTATGCGATGTATCAAATTAAAATCACGTGTTTATAGTTATGAAATAAATGGGCTGTTTTTTATTCATGCTATTTAAATCTAAAATGAAGCATTTATAATTATACATTTTGTGGGGACAGAGTTCTGCGGCTGGGGGCAGGGGAGAGGGAACAGGGTGCTGGGAGGGCAGAGGACAGGGTTCTGCAGCAGGGGACAGGGTGCCAGTGGGGACAGAGTTCGGGGAGTGGGACGGGAATAGGGACAGAGTTCTGCAGCTGGGGGCAGGGGAGAGGGAACAGGGTGCTGGGAGGGCAGAGGACAGGGTTCTGCAGCAGGGGACAGGGTGCCAGTGGGAACAGAGTTCGGGGACGGGAATAGGGACAGAGTTCTGTAGCTGGGGACAGGGGAGTGAGGACAGCGTTTGGGGAGTGGGGACAGCATTCTGTAGCTGGGGAGTGGGGGCTGGGGAGTGGGGTGCCAGTGGAGGCAGAGTCCCCTACATGTGCCTCCTCCCAGGATTTCCCCCCCCCCCCCCCCGAAAAAAACTAGCGCACGCCTGCCCCAGGGCTGACCTCCCACCCCTGCGCAGGGAAGCCTGGCGCACGTGCGCGCGCCTACCCCAGGGACGACTGGGTCCCCCCCCCCATGCAGGGAAGCCCCGTGCGCGCGTACCTGCCCCGGGGCTGACCCTATGCAGGGAAGCCCTGCGCATGCACCTTCCCAGGGGGCTGACCCCACTTCCGCCCCCGGTGCAGAGAAGCCCTGTGCCAACGCCAATGCCCCCACCCCGGTGCAGGGAAGCCCCACGCGTGCCTGCCCCGGGGCCGACCCCCCTGCGCGCGCCTCCCCTGGGGCTGACTCACCCCTCCTGTGCGGTGCAGGGAGCCGATGCTCCCTCCCGCAGTACATCCGGCAGAGCAGCTAGCGCATTTGCGGAATCGCCGGAAGTGGCGCTAAGCTGTGGGACTTCTATCTATCCCGGGAAGCCGACACTACCTCCATTTTCAGTTGAGGTAAATAGTGGGGCTTCTCGGGGGTGGGAGGGATGCCTCGCGAATGCCTCGCGATCGAGTGGTCGAGGCCTCACGGTCGACCAGTCGATCGCGATCGACCTGTTGGTGACCACGGGTCTAGATAATACTCAGTCCTGCCTTGCATGCAGGGGGCTGGACTAGAAGACCTCTTGGGGTCCCTTCCAGTCCAGTGATTCTGTGAAATGGATGTTGGAGTGTGTCCTACTCTGCTATGAGATTAATGCATCCCCTTTGAGGGCAGCATGCAAACTCCCTGGGCCTGAGAGTTTTCCTCAGGCTATGTCTACCCTACAGGGTTTTTGTGCAAAAAAACCCCAGCTGTTTTTGTGCAAAAACCCGCGGAGCATCCACACCTCAAGCGTGTTTTTGCTCAAGAAAATGTACAGTGAATCGACAGAACAGAGGGTTTTTTGCGGTATAGGTATTCCTCTTTCTACAAGGAATAACTCCTTTTTGGGCAAGAATAGCCTATCGGAAGAAGCACAGGTACCCTGGTGGCCATTCTGTTAATGGCAATCAGAGCTTTCTTGCGAGAGAGCGTCCATGGACATTGCTTTTCCGATGTGCTTTTGTGGTGTGGACTCTCTCTTGTGCAAGAAGGTTTTGCAGAAGATCTCTCGCACAAGAAGCCTGCAGTCTAGATGCAGCCTCAGAGAAGCCTTTCTTTCCCTGCGGCTGCAGTCACATCGTCACTGTGCACTCGTGGACGTAGCTGCTCTGGACAGGGTGGTTCTGCAATCTGTTGTGTCGTAGGACTCCAGCCCTTACCTCCTTAGGAGACGCTGCATGTAGGGACAGTCACGTAGGGGATGAGGGCGGGTTGGAGGTATTGGAGATATGTTGTCCCTGTATCTTGCCTTCCTTTCCCACTGCCTGACTTGCCTCAACTGGGTTGAGAGAGAGGGTGGCAATCTGGCAGCCCTTTCATTTCTGTGGTGTGGAGCACAAGAGAAGTGTGTGCGTGCGTGCGTGCGAGCGAGCGGTACAGGCGCTGCTAAGGAAAACCTCTCGTCCTGTGTGTTTGGAGTAGACACACAACCTAAAGTGCACTAATCATAAGGAAAACACAGGTAATTCGAGTAATGTAAAGGATGCCGAGTTGAGTAGCCCACCCTTTCTGAATGGTGACTGTAGGTGTTGGCTGAGTGCGACTTAGGCAGATGCGACCCACCACTGAAAAGAACCCAAAAGAGCTATTGCCACGCTCTGCCTCTTGCTGTTCTGTATAGTCTGTGATTGGCTGGCTCTGGCTCTTCCCCCAGGTGACCACACTCAGCCCCTGCCTCATAGAAGTGGTTTCTGAATTTCCTCTTAAGCCCTGTGGGATGGAGATCTCTGAACCTCCACCCATGGAGTTTACAGAAGGGGTCCTGTGATGGGTCGTCACTCGCCCCTGTGCGCCTGCTGCTGGTCCCCCCAGGAATTGGCTCACCAGCCTCAGAGCACTGTTTGCTGGCCGGTGTCTCACCCTCAGTTACCTGTCCTCCGAGTTACTGCAGGCGCACGGTGCCTTTCCCTCAGTGTACTGCCCCACACTCCCAGGGAAGCCCAAGCCCTGATGCCCACCATGCCTCAGTGACCTACTGCCTGTTGCCATCTACCCCTGCCTCGGGCAAACGGCTGTCTGACATGGCCACTCCTCACTGGCAAGGGTGGACCTGCTGCCTCCCTGCAGCCCTAGGACACTCAGCCTTGAGAGCCAGGCCTTGGCCTGGGAGCTTGCCTGGCCAGAGGTCGCCAGCCCTGTAGTACCAGCAGTCAGGTCCCTCCTGCTCCACAGCTGGAGCCAAGAGTGTGTGTAGCTCCTGCTGCACAGGAGCCCCTGCTCATACAGCCCCGGCTGGGCCCTGCGCGTGCCACCGCGCTCTCCCAGGGCTGCGGCTAGGCCAGTGCGGGCAGCTGCCCCGCCAGGGGGGCCGAGACAGGCAGAACACGCTTCCGATGAGACTCCCTGGGCCCACAGCTCTTCAGAGCGTGACAGTAAAATACGAATCGCGGAACGCATTGCCTAGCAACTGTTACTAAGGCAACAGGCCTATATTCACTATGTGTCCCAGTAAATGATCAGTTAAGTGGCCTGGTTTCTGGAAAGTCTTCTGCCTGTCCTGGGATTCAAGGAGGCTGCAAATTCTGTCTCTCAGTACAATAGCCTCTCTGCCTAGTGTCTTGCAGTGTGCTTGTCTTGCTGGCTTTGGGACCCTTTCCCACACAAGGTCTTCCCTGGATAGAGACCTTTCTCTGGCCGCCATTGTGCATCCTACCCTTCTAGTTTGCAGCCTGTTCCCTCTGAGCAGCACTTTGCCAAGCACCGTCACTTCTTGACCACACCCCCTTCCGCTGCTGCTTCTGTCATCTTTGGGGCCTTTGAGACAGGACCCCTCTCCATTTTCTGTTGTACTTGGTGCACTGGCATCACTGAGTTCATAAAAATAGCGACCAGAGCTCTGACCAGTGTGGTGTTCCTCCTCCATGGTTTCCTGTTCTTCAGAGTCATTTCTCTGCATTGGTTCCCAAGGTTATGTTCCGTGCAGGAGAGGGCGATTGAGAGGCCAGGGATGCAATTAATGATGTTTCAGAAATAGTTGATATGTTAAATTCTTTTTAAAAAGGTGTTTTCAACCAGAAGTCATCTGGGAAAATCAGGAAGAACGATCTTATTAAAATAAATGCCAACTGAGAAGTCAAGGAATACTCAGCCAATTGAAAAACAAATAAACCCCATAAACCAGACAATCCAGCAGACATTCACCCTTGGGAATTACCTAACTAAATTACTGCCTTCCTGAAAATAACGAACATCTGGGAGAAACCCAGAGGAACATAAATACGGCCATAGTAGATCAGGCAAGGGGTTCATCTCGGGCAGTCTCCTGTCTTCTGACAGTGGCAGCTGCCAGATGCATCAAAGGGAAAGAACTGAACAAGGCAATATTGGGTTGGCCCTGCTTTGAGCAGGGGGTTGTGTAGGGGGAAAGTTTTGGTGATCAATAACACAGGTGCATCATTTTGGAAAAGTCCAAACAACAACATGGACTCCATCTTGGACATCTTTTCCTTCCTCCCTTGAGGGCATTTTCCTGCTCGTTTGACATTTTGGTGGGAAAACTAGCCAGACCAGTGACCTAGGTTCTGCCTAGCAACAGCTGCTTATTTAAGGGCTGCCTCTTCAGTGCAAAGGGGCTGCCCTTCCGAGTGGCAGAGTCTGGAGCTGCTTAGAGGAGTACGCCAGCACACAGTTGTACACTACCAGCTGCCACCCTTTGACACCAAGGACATACGCACACCCACGATGGCGCGGGGAGGGGAGTGGGCTAACCATCGCCGGAGCAGAGCTGACACAGCCTGATTGTTCTTTACCTGTGACACCATCTGGAGATGTGAGGGTCCGCAAGCTGCAGGATATGGTAGTGGTTTCACAATCCTCCATTTCCTTACCTGGGTCCCATCCTGGGGAAGGGGAACTCACCTGAGTCGCAGTTGTGCACCATCTTTGTGCTTCTTCCCTTTAGTTGTGGGGGTCCTCGTTATAGCTACGTTCATTACTTTGTTTGAACTGTTAAATAGCGCCCTGTTTGTGAGCACCCACAACAGTTGGTTTTGTTTTTCCAAGGGGCTGAGACAAACCCCGCTGACAGAATCGAGTTGGGAGATGTTCCCTTCTCGGCCAGGCTTACCAGTCAGCATCTGGACTAGATGGCTTCCTGAGGGCTCTTCCAGCCCTAATGTCCTAGGATTCCATCTCCTGTAATCCAGCCCTAGCTCCTGGCACCTGGAACATGGGGTTGCATCTCTGACCATCTTGGCTAATAGGCATTGATGGACTCATCCCCCCAGAACTTATACAATTCTTTTTTGAGCTTAGTTGTACTTGTGGCCTTCACAGCTTCTCACGACAAGTTCCACAGATGGTGGCTGTGTAAGGTGTGAAAAGGTACTTCCTTTGTTTTAAACCTGCTGATTATTATTTTTATCAGGTGATTCTTAGTTGTGTTGTGTGAAGGAATAAATTACACTTCCTTATTCGTGTTCGCCATCCCATTCATGATTTTATAGCTCTCTAGCATATACCCCCTTAGTTATCTATCTTTTAAGCCAAACAGTTCCAGATTTTTAATTTTTCTTCATATGGAAGCTGTTCCGCACCCCCAATTATCTTTGTTGTGCGTCAGGGCATGCTGTGCGCCCAAGGATTCAGAGCCTGCAAGAGCTGTGGCAAGCTTATGCCTCAGGGCGACACTTGTGCTGACTGCCGTAAGTGTCTGATGAGGAGGGATAGCTCAGTGGTTTGAGCATTGGCCTGTGTGACGTAGTGGGGGTACCTGGCTGGTTTCTATGCTGCTGGCTCTGGGGTAACCCCCACTGGCTGTCGTGGGGACCACGACCCAGCAAAACAGGATGAGTCACTATGCAACCAGTGGCCAGACACCCCCCATGGAGAGGAACAAAGGAAGGTGGAATGCTGCCTTGGCTGGGGGGCAGGGCTGGAAGTTAGTGAGTTGGTTGCTGGCTGTCGGAGGGCATGGAGGAGAGCCTAGGGGAAGGGGCTGGAGTTTAGGGGCCCAGTCTCCCCCATCTCAAGGGGGCCTGAGGCATCCTAGCCCAGTTCCTGTAACCAGATTACATCTGTGCTGCGCTGTGCTGGAGGAGCAATAAACCACCCTCAATTCCACTGGCTGGTGCAGTCTGTTTGTGCCATTTCGGGGTGCAGGAGACGGGGAACCCCCAACGCGCCGTCACAGCCTGCTAAACCCAGGGTTGTGAGTTCAATCCTTGTGGAGGCCACTTAGGGATTTGGGGCAAAAATTTGTCAGGGATGGTACTTGGTCCTGCTGTGAAGGCAGGGGACTGGACTCAATGACCTTTCAAGGTCCCTTCCAGTTCTAGGAGATAGGCAATCTCCATTAATTTAATTAAAAAAAAACAAAAAAAAGAACGCCAAACGGACAAGTGCCCTATCTGTAGGAGTTCTATCTCTGCACTAGGGAGGAGTGGGACCACCGGCTTAAGCTCTTATTGGATGTGGCACTGCGGCCTTCGGCACTGGAGCCGCCCTCGGTATCAGTGGTGCATAGTGCTCCAGTGTTGGTGCATGACCCAGCACTGAAGAAGCTCTCTGGCCATAGGCACCACTCCCCTCACCATGTCAAGTGTGTGGCATCATTCACAGTCCCTGGTGCTGACCAAGAGGATGAAAGTAGATGGGGCAGATTGCCTTTTAAGGTACCGCACAAAGGCTCTAGTGGGATGCTCCCAGTGGAGGGACACCCGCATGCGGCATCATGGTCTGTGACGCCGTTGGCTCTGGCACCACTGTTGAGCCCGGTGTCATAATCTCTCCAGGAGGGAGGCTGGCTGGAAGAAGACACTGATCTTCTGTTGACCTTCGAGGCTGCCAGGGATCTCGCTGAGATGATATTTCACATGTTGCTGCCATGTGGACAGTCCTGCGCCGTACAGCAAATGACACTGAGATCAGCACTGGTGGTGGGCACATCATCAGCACCCACTTCAGCGCTGGGTCCAGTGTTGATGAGCCCCGTGCTGGTCCGGCACTAGTGATGGCGGCTCCGTGTACTGTGCCACAGATACCTGCAGTGTCATTGAGCGCAGCACCAGCCACAGTGACACCGATACCGGCACCAGTAGCAGCACCGAGACAAACCGGCTACACTTGCCAGACACTAGGCCTTTCCCCCATACCATTCCCTAGACTCACTGCCCCTTAGTGTGGCTCTGAGCACTCATCAGCATTAGGGAGAGGGTTAGAATCATAGAGCTGGAAGAGACCTCAGAAGGTCATCAAGTCCAGCCCCCTGCTCTAGGCAGGACCAATCCCAACTAAATCAACCCAGCCAGGGCTTTGTCAAGCTCCTGCAGCCAGTACTGCTTACGCTTCAGGCATCACTGCTGGTCCGGTCCACACTAGGAGGCCCTGGTGCAGACATCCTGGCTCCCACAGTGGCAGACACCTATGAACTGGCTGTTCTGGACCCCTTGGGCCTACTCTCAAACCCAGGGCCCCTCCATCAGCCATGGCAGTCCCCACTCGGGGACAGGGGCGGGAGGTGGATCAGCAACGCCCTCAGGAGCCCGCTGTGCCAATGACAATGCCACTCGGGCCGGGTCCTCAGACAGGGCCAATCCATCCCTCGTCTCCGCAGGTGGTTTCAACACAGCCTCCTGCAACCCAGGTGGAGGGCACAGAGGTTCTGGTCCCAGTCGCTTCCCCTTCTCCGGGTGAGGCGGTATTGTGCATGTCTCCACCTCTATCCTGGCCATGGACCTTGGAGCCCACCAAGCCTGCTGCACAGGGCTGCACAGAACCTTCAGTTGCAGGCAGAGGAGGTGGTGGAGGACTCCGATCCCATGGTGACATCCTTATGGCCAAGGGCCAGCTAGCGTGGCACTGCCCCTCATCAAGTCCCATCCACAGTACTACCAAGTTGCTCTGGTAGACTCCTGTGTCCATCCCTTCCACTGCAGTATCTCCCACACATGGACAATTGGCTCATCAAAGCTCACTCACAATCAAGTGACCGGGCATGAGGCTCTCATGTGCAACATGTTCCGGAGGCCGGGCCTTGTCCTGAGTGCTCCTTAAATCCATTCTGTTCCAACCCAATGCGTAGAGTTCATAGGGGCCCTGCTGGGCCAGAACATCACTTCCAGACCCTCAGTTCCCTCATCCAGAACTTCCAACCGTTCCTTACAACCATGGCCACGCACATGTACATGGTGCAGCATGCCTGCCTTCATCTCTGGCCCCGGCAGGCATGGCTAACGTCCAGGTCCAGGGCCCACCAGACAGGGGAGCAGTTCTGCACCCTACGTGCTGCAGTGCCAGGTGGAATGTGAGGGAATTCCCTTAGCAAACCTGAGCCCCTCATGGTCCCTAGTGACAGACGTTTCCACCCAAGGGTGGGGTGCCCACCTCGGCCAATTACAGACTCCGAGCCTGTGATCCCAGGGCGAATTGTACCTTCACATAAAAGTTAGAGATGTGGAAGGTAAACCACCCGTAAGGGGGATACTTACCATTCTGGTTAATTGGTGGGGGCTGGAGTTGCTCCTTGCCTGCTGTCGGGAGGGGCTCTCCAGCCTGGCTGGAGCAGCCCCATCGCCATCTCAAGCGGCAGGAGCTTTCCATGTCATCAGTAGGGGTTTATTTGATCACCATCTCCGCCTTTCACCCAGGCACGGAGGGATGTTGTTTTTGCTAACTCTTTGGTCACCTGTTTTCTTAGAGGTCTCAACAGGCTATACCCACAGGTCCTATAGTCTGTTCCAGCTTGGGACCTCCATTCAGTCCTGTCCAGACTCACAAGGCCACCATTTGAATCTTTGGCGATGTGCTCCCTGCTCTGTCTCTCATAGAAGGTGGAGTTTCTGGTAGTGATAATCTCAGCCAAGAGGGTGTCTGACAGCAGAGCCATACACTATGTTCTAGAGGGACAGGGTTCAGTTCATTTCTCATCTAGCTTTTCTCCTGAAGATTGTCTGCCTATTTCACATCAGCTAGGGCATCTTTCTCTCTGTGCTCTACCCTAAGCTGCAATCGAGGTGGCTTCCCTCATTGCATGTCCGCAGAACACTAGCCTTCGGCGTGCAGGAACAAAGCCATTCCGAAAGTCCGTCCGCTTATTCATGGAAGTGGCGGACAGACTCACTGATCACATCCTGCATTTGAGAGTGTCCACTCCTCTGATCACAGCACGCTCCACCAGGGCTTCAGCTTCTTTAGGGGTGTTTCTGGCACAGGTTCCCATCCAGGAGGTCTGTAGAGCAGCGACGTCACCATGCACTGTGCAGTCACTCAACAGGCCAGACATGATGTGGCCTTGGGAAGAGCAGAGCTCCAATCAGTGGACAGCTCCTGAACTTAGGCTAGAGAGCCACCAGATTGGAATTGAGATGTCAGAACTCGAAGAAGAAAAAATGGTTCCTCTCCTTCTCATAACTGGCTCTTTGAGATGCGGTGGTCATGTCCACTCCAAGCCTCACCCTCCTACCCACCCGTCCGCGTTGCTGGCAGAAGGAAGTGAGGGGATGGCGAATTTCCAGGGTTCTGTGTTGAGCACCATGGAGACATGTCTCCACGGGGCGCCCAGGCTGACTTGATGGATGCTGCTATGGGAAGAATCTGGCTACCGTGTGCATGTGTGCGCACACTGATTGGAATGGACATGAACAACAGTGACGAGAAGGTGAGTCACCGTCTTTCACCTGCAGATGTTGCTGCTGCGCTATTTCATCCCTTTTCCCTGATCATTAATGAATATGTTCAACACAAGTCCTTGTACAGATCTTGGGGGAACCCCTATTCACTTCTGTCCATTCTCAAAACTTACCATTTATTCCTACCCTTTGTTGCCTGTTTCTTAGTCAGTGTGACCCAGGAGGACCTTCCCTCTTATTCCATGACTGCTTACTTTGCTTACGAGCCTTTGGCAAAGAATCTTTGCAAAGGTTCACTGAGAGTCCAACTACACCATATGGCCTCGATCAGCCTTCTCTGTATGTTTATTGACACCTTCAACGAATCTAATACAGTGATCTCCAACCTTTTTAAGCAGATCACATTTTGAATTTAAGTGCAATCCAGGATCCACCTGAAATCCAAACACTGTTGCCCTGCCTCCTTCCCATCCCTTCTGCAAGGTCCTGCCCCTCTCATTCCACCCTCTCTCCGTCCCCCTTTTCACTCACTTTTATCAGGCTGGGGGCAGAAGGTTGGGGTGTGGGGGAGGAGGATGCAGATGCTGATCTTGGGCTAAAGGCTTTGGAGTGTGGGAGGGGCACTGATCTGAGCTTGGGGCTGGGAGTTGAGTTGCAAGAGAGGGTTCAGGCTCTTGGACGGAGTCTGGGTGCAGGGGGACTCAGGGCTAGGGCAGGAGCTTGGAATGCAGGAGGGGTTCAGGATTGGGGCTGAGGTTCGGAATGCAGGCTCCAGCTGGGCACTGCTTACCACAGGTGGCTTCTGGGTGGTGGTGCAGGAGGCTAAGGCAGGTTCACCCTTGCTCTGGCCCTGCATCGCTCCCAAAAGCTGCCAGCAAATTCTCTCTATCTCTGCTCTGTGGAGATGGGATACAGGGTGCGCGGGAGGGGCACCCTGACATCAGCACCCCCCTACTTCCTGTGCCCTGCACAGCAAGCAGGAGGCTCCCGGGGATGGGGGGTACCTACAAGGCAGGAGCAGGAGCAGCACCAGCAGTGCTGAGAGGGGCAGATGAAGTGCTGGCACTTCCTAGCCTCCCAAATGAACCTCTCAGGATCACTTGTCAAAGATTCCAAGATGTGACTACTGATCTAAAAGACTTGAATCTATCACAGCAACATTTAACTTGAAAAAGGGGAACTACACAAAAAGTAGGAAGCTAGTTAAATAGAAACTGAAAGGAACAGTCACAAGGATGAAATGCCTCCAAACTTCATGGAGAACATTTGAAAATGCCATAATAGAATCTCAAAGTAAATGTATGCTGTAAATGAATAAATAAAATAAAAATGGTAAGAGGACCGAAAAATGCCCCTATGGCTAAGCAGCAGTGTAAAAGGGGTGTTGGGAAGCAAAAAAGCATGCTTTTACAAATTGGAAGTCTAATCCTAGAATTCTAGGACAGTAGAACTGGAAGGGACCTCGAGATCATCGGGTCCCGTCCCCTGCCCTCCTAGCAGGATCAAGCACCATTTATTCCAGTGTTTGACCACCCTGACATCAGGAAGTTTTCCCGAATGTCCAACCTAAACCTCCCTTGCTGTAGTTTAAGCCCATTGCTTCTTGTCTTATCCGCAGAGGCCAAGGAGAACAATTTTCCCCCTTCCCCTCTCTGACACCCTTTTAAATACTTGAAAACCGCTATCGTGTCCCTTCTCAGTCTTCTCTTTTCTAAACTAAACAAACCCAGTTCCTTCAGTCTTCTATCATTGGTCATGTTCTCTAGACCTTTAATCATTCTTGTTGCTCTTCTCTGATCCTTCTCCAATTTCTCCACATCTTTCTTGAAATGTGGGGCCCAGAACTGGACACAGTACTCCAATTGAGGCATAATCAGCTCAGAGTAGAGCAGAAGAATGACTTCTCGTGTCTTGCTCATAACACTCCTGCTAATGCATCCCAGAATCATGTTTGCTTTTTTTTTTTTTTTTTTTTTGCAACAGTGTCAGTGTTGACTCTCATTTAACTTGTGGTTCCACTATGATCTTAGATCCCTTTCTGCAGTACTCCATTCTAGACAGTCACTTCCCATTCTGTATATGTGAAACGAATTGTTCCTTCCTAAGTGGAGCACTTTGCATTTGTCCTTATTAAACTTCATTCTGTTTACCTCAGACTATTTCTCCAGTTTGTTCAGATCATTTTGAATTACGACCTTATCCTCCAAAGCACTTGCAACCCCTCCCAGCTTGGAATAGTTTGCAAACTTAATAAGTGTACTCTCTATGCCGTCATCTAAATAATTGATAAAGATATTGAACAGAACCAGTCCCAAAACAGACCCCTTTAAACCCTACTTGTTATGCCCTTCCAGTATGACTGTGAACTAATAACTACTCTCTGAGAATGGTTATCCAGCCAGTTATGCACCCACCTTATAGTAGCCCCATCTAAGTTGTCCCCACAGCGGGAGGCCGAGGGGAGCAAACGCTCCCGTCAGCTGCTCTTACTCCGTGCAGAAGCCAACAATGGGGGTGCCGCCTGAGTTCAGATTAGCAGGTCTTTACTAGAGCTGCTAACTTGGACTCCGGAAGATCGATCGTGGCAACATCGATCTTCTGTTTAGTGAAGACATGGTCAAAGGTGCCACGGGACTAATCCTTGGGGTTAGGTAACTCCTGATGACTGCAGCTTGTGGTTTGGTGATGCTGGGCAATGCTGCCCTCTGGTGGCAAAACACAGTACCACTAGCACCACGAGAGTCATTGGTTACATCTGATCTGCTGCGTGGAGTGAGGGGGGTGAGTCACCACAGTACTGGAGGGGCAAGAGGAATGCACAGAGGGTAGGAGTTATGCAGGGGCAGGGAGAGGGATGCTCAGGTTTGTCTGAGTTGTTGATCTGCATGGCTTGAGGACAGGGTGTGTCGCTCTGGCATTATTGCCCTGTGGGCTAGACGGGTCCAGATAATCTCCATTTAGCCCAGGGTCCGGAAAGGCTGTTCTAAGCCCCCTTTTGGTCTTGGCTTAGTTTGCCAGCAGCAAGTGGAATCAAAGCAGCTGGGTTCAGGGGAGGATCAGGTCCCAGAGTTGAAATATTTTAAATAAAAGCTTTACAACAAAGCTGACTAAAAGCCCAGTTTGGTTGCAACTAGTGAAACTGTAGCTCACTCTCACCAAAGCCCTGACTGTGCAGCAGCTCCCCTCAAGGTCTGTTTTCTTGTCTCCTCCTGGTAGCGGGAGGTCATTAGCCATGGCCCTGCTGCTTCTCTCAGACTCTCCCCCACCCACCATTAATCACGTCAGGGTCCTGGCTGGGGGGTGGCTTTTCTGCTATTGATTTTCTCACTGTATTTTGTTTTCTCCCCTTAGACGAACATTGGTTCTATCTTGGCCTCAGTAAATCCGTACAAACCCATCTCTGGTCTGTACACTGCAGCTGCCATGGACCGGTACAGACAGCATCATCTGGGGGAGCTGCCGCCTCATATCTTCGCCTTGGCTAATGAGTGTTACTGCTGCTTGTGGAAGCGTCACGACAGCCAGTGTGTTCTGATCAGGTCAGAGACGAAAATACAGCTAATCCCTGATTGTATTAGACACCCCAGACCCATCCTGCTGCCTGCAGTTGGTGCCCCTGTTCCTACCCCTTCTCTAGCCTACACCAACAGTAGTGGAGATGCCCCATGTTTGGTTCTACACCACTTAGGCGCCATTCACCCCTGTGTGGGACAACCCCTTGCTCTGTTGGTTCTGGGTTTGAGTGTGGATCATGTCTGTTCCTTAACAGTGGAGAAAGTGGAGCTGGAAAGACAGAGAGCACCAAGCTGTTGCTCAAATTTCTGTCAGCCATGAGCCAGAACGCTGTAGGGGGCCCCGCATTGGAGAAGAGCACTCATGTGGAGGAAGCCATCATGGAGAGCAGGTACAGTTCATCTCCTCCGGAGAGACCACTCATGAGCACTTGGGGACAGCGTGTGCAGCGGTAAGAGGGGCCTGCCTGGCTAGGGCAGCTGCCTGAGCGTTGTCACTTAGCAGCCCTTCCGCCCCCTGAAGTACTAACTTCTGGAAGCATAGAACCATAGTGTGTAAGGCCAGATCGGGCCATTAGATCATCTATCCAACCACCCGCATGTCACAAGGCACTAGCACCACTTGCGTATCAAACCCACCCTCGCAGCGGAGACCTTAGGAGACAAAACGGTTCTGTGCCAGAGGAGAGAATTGGAGGGGCCGAACACACCGCGCTCCAGGCCTGCAATACGCTCTCCCCAGGTAAGCCTGGCAAGTGGCCGGCACCCAGGAAAGCAGACTCCCTCCCTGCAAGGTCACTGCCTTCCCAGCCCCACGATATGGCGACCATGTGAGCCCCAGCTAGCCACGCACCTGAGAGAATTCTCGGTGTCACCCCGAGTCCCTTCTCTAGATGTGGCCATCCCTGATGATTTAGAGGAAAGGTTAAAAAATCTGCCCAAATGCATGCGGGTGGGGAAAACCCCATTCTGTCCCCTGGGTGGAAATGCTGCAGCATGAACATTCAGATGCCATAGTGGTGAGGGCCATATAAGAATCTGAACAGAAAAGACCAGAATGGAGCTTGGCCATGGGCATTAGCACATTGTCTAATTAGGGACAATGTAAGAAACAGACACCCTGGAAGTCCAGGCCTCTTGTAGAGAGCCATGACAGTGCCTGCTTCCCAGATAGCCCTTTGTAGAGTTCTGCGGTTCGGGGACACTTCCATCCTGTTGTCTTCCATGCCAGCCCTTATGCATGAAACAACCTCCCTGAACTATTCTGTAAGGCCAAAAGCTTCTGAGGGGCAGCCGAGTTAGTCTGTAACAGGAAAAACTTAAAAAACAGCTAATACACTAGCAGCACCTTCGAGACTAACCAAGGTGCCACTAGACCTATTCGTTGTTTTGTAGGTGTTTTCTGTAAAGCCAGTGTCCTCGGATCCATCTCTGGGAAACTGCCCAGTGGTAATGGCGAGGCAGGCATCTAGCAGGGCCAACTGACCTCACACAGACTACACCGACAGTCTTTTGTCTGTTAAATCGTGTGTCTGTGCACATGGTGAGTCTGTAACGTTCAGTCCCTTTTGCTGTTACCCTCCTCCAGGAGCTCTGCTTGCTTCACATGCTTCTTGTGCTTGTCTTTAAATAGATGTTAGGCTGCTTGGGACAGGGCGTGTTTCCTGTTACTTGTGCAGAACCTTCGTAATGGGCATCCATTCTGGGCCTTTGGGAGAACTTGTAATATGAATAGTAAAACTATGGTCATATTGGACAAAAGTCAACATGCTTTCTGTAAAGGGAAATCCTGCCTTACTAATCTGAGAGAGTTCTTTGAAGGGGTTAACAAACATGCGGACAAGGGGGATCCAGTAGATGTAGTATACTTGGATTTTCAGAAAGCCTTTGACAAGGTCCCTCACCAAAGGCTCTTGTGTAAATTCCATGGCCATGGGATAAGAGGGAAGGTCCTTTCTTGGATTGAGAACTGGTTAAAAGACAGGAAACAAAGGGTAGGAATAAATGGTAAATTTTCAGAATGAAGAGGGGTAACTAGTGGTGTCCCCCAAGGGTCAGTCCTGGGACCAATCCTTTTCAACTTATTCATAAATGATCTGGAGAAAGGGGTAAGCAGCGAGGCAGTAAAGTTTGCAGATGATACCAAACTGTTTAGGATAGTCAAGACAGAAGCAGACTGTGAGGGACTCCAAGAAGATCTCACCAAACTGAGTGATTGGGCAACAAAATGGCAAATGAAATTTAATGTGGATAAGTGTAAAGTAATGCACATCGGGAAAAATAACCCCAACTACACGTACAGTATGATGGGGGCTAATTTGGCTACGACAAATCAGGAAAGAGATCTTGCTGTTATTGTGGACAGTTCTCTGAAAACTTCCACACAGTGTGCAGCGGCGGTCAAAAAGGCAAATAGGATGCTAGGAATTATTAGGAAAGGGATAGAAAATAAGACCCAGAATATCTTACTGCCCCTGTATAAAACTATCGTACGCCCACATCTTGAATACTGTGTACAGATGTGGTCTCCTCACCTCAAAAAAGATATTTTGGCCTTGGAAAGGATTCAGAAAAGGGCAACTAAAATGATTAGGGGTTTGGAACGGGTCCCATATGAGGAGAGGTTAAAGCGACTGGGACTTTTCAGTTTAGAAAAGAGGAGACTGAGGGAGGATATGATAGAGGTCTATAAAATCATGAGTGGTGTGGAGAGGGCGGATAAAGAAAAGTTATTTATTAGTTCCCATAATAGAAGAACTAGAGGACACCAAATGAAATTGATGGGTAGCAGGTTTAAAACTAATAAAAGAAAGTTCTTCTTCACACAGCGTGTAGTCAACCTGTGGAACTCCTTGCCAGAGGAGGCTGTGAAGGCTAGGACTATAATAGAGTTTAAAGAGAAGCTAGATAATTTCCTGGAGGTTAGGTCCATAAAAGGCTATTAGCCAGGGGATAAAATGGTGTCCTTGTCCTCTGTCTGTCAGAGGCTGGAGAGGGATGGCAGGAGACAAATCGCTTGATCATTGTCTTCGGTCCACCCTCTCTGGGACACCTGGTGCTGGCCACTGTCGGTAGACAGGATACTGGGCTAGATGGACCTTTGGTCTGACTCAGTACGGCCGTTCTTATGTTCTTATTGGTTGGCGACTGATGAGCCCTGGCTTGGGGAGGCTGGCCTCTCAGCTCCACCCTTTTTGCCCGAGGGTCTGCCTATTGTACGCTCACCACAGCTCTGTGGCCTCTGCCCTGCCCCAGGCTAGCACCTCCTGCTGTCTGTTCAGTCCTTCAGTTGAGCAGCATGGCCCCAGCTTCCCTGGGCTCTACCACCTGGCCTGACCCCTGACTGGCATGCCCCCCACCAAGGCCCCAGCTGTAGCTGTGGGTATGTGGTTCAGCTGGATCAATCCAGTGCATGGGAGGAGTGCTACGGTCCTGGTGGCACTCTGGCCTGGGAACAGGAGGCAGGAGGGGCCTGGAGCTGAGGTATGGGCAAGGACATGTCAGGCAGTGGGGAAGGCAGTGTTTGGCTGTAGGTAGGCATAGAGGTTGCTCTTCTGACATCGGGGCAGTTTGCTCCAGCAAGGGGCAGTGGGGAATGCAGTGCAACAGAGAAGACACGCTTTCCCTTCTGGTTTTGCCCAAGCAGGGCCTCCTGATGGCCAGAAGAAGACCAGACTTTCTTCAGCTTAGGGCAAGGAGAGGCGTGTGCAAAACCCGGGTGCGAAGGAGTGTTAGTGGGTCATTAGGTTGTTGTCAAGGAGAAGATTCCCTGGAAGGACCTTATTGAGGGACTCACAAATTCATCCTCTTCAGAGACAGGCTCAGGTCTCCAGAGGCTCATCCCAGCTTGAGGCAGTGGTAGTAATAGAAGCATCTGAAAAAAAAAGTGATAAATAATTAGGGTAGGTCAGTTCTTCTGCCAGATCTGGATTGCATAGTGAGCTGGGTTCACGTGACCCACAGGTGTGTTTAATACAGCTAACGGCGGAGCGCACCAAAGACCATGTCCTGGAACACGTGGTTCAAAGCAGGGATCACGGTGAGAATGTTAGCTCACACTGCAGCGTGTTGCTGAGAGTGCAATGCGATCCTGGGATGTACAAGCAGAGGAGTCTTGAAGAGCAGGGAAGTGTGTATGTAGCATTGGTGAGATTTTGCATCCAGTTCTGATGTGCAGACTTTAAAAAAGCATGTTGGTGAATTGGAAAGGACTCAGAGAAGAGCTACAAGAATGATTCAAGATCTGGAAAACTTGCCTTGTAGTGAGAGACTGATGTGAGAAGGTTAGGCAGTGAGTTAATCATGGTCTGATGACTGAGGGCTCCTTAATGTGGCAGACAAACACAGAACAAGATCTAGTCTCTGAAAGATGGAGCTCGACCAGGTCTTATTAAAAATAAAGAACCCGTCTCTTTCAGGGAGGCTGATCGATGACTGGAACCACTTATTCAGTGACGTGGTCGATTCTCCTTCAGTCTTTCTAGAAGATGCATTGTAGCTCACCCAGACGTGGTGGACTCTGCAGGAATCCCTAGATGGCGTTATGTGGCCTGTATTATGCAGGAGTCAGACTCAGTTATCATAATGGTCCTTTATGGTCTTAAATCGGAATCTCCTGGCACTCGTTCCTTTACTTTTCCCTGTGTTGCCAGTTAGACCAAGCCCCAGACAGATGTGATGGGAACAGTGGCGGCTGCAGCAGGGCTCCCCCTGACACAGGCAGACCCCTCTCCTGTTGTAAACGGTCTCCTCAGAGCTTTGCTATTGAGGGGAGCAAAGGAAAGGTTGTTCTAAGCACTTGGCTGAGAGCTGATCCAATCTCCAGCTTGTATGAATCAGTCACAGGGCTCCTCTAGCTTGCCCCGGCCAGAATGCACTATAGGGACCCTTTGGCTGGTTGAGCACCAGTATAGTGTGTTGCATTCTGGCTCCATCCTCTGTCATACTCCCTTTGCCTGAGGCCCACGGGCCGGGGGAATTCTCAGCAGCTTCCACACAGTAGCTTTAAGGCTCCGTTGTATGCTACTCCAGTGGCTTTGAATGACCTTAGAGGGGTTGAGAAACTGGGCCAATGTATCCAGCAAGCCAGCAGTGCTGCGGTTACATTGAAGCTCAGACTCTCACACTCGTGTTAATGGCTCTCCTGTGTGGTGTAATGCTGCCTGCACCCAGGCGTATACCCAGAGATCCCATTGGATTCAATCTCCGTTTCAAAGAGAGCTGTATAACCGACGCATTTTGTTTTTAGTCTTGTTTACTTGCTTTTTGTAAGGTTCATGCTTTGTATTTTCCCAGAAATCCTGGCTCTGCAGTCTCCCTTGTCCCAGCTGGGTTAGTTTCAGTCATGTTCTTGTTTGTTGTGTCCCTTTCTTTTACCTTCTTCCTTACTGGTATCCTTTCTCTATGAAAGAAAACTAGTGCAAGAGGATTTTGAAAGGTGCATAAAATGGATTGATGATTTCTCTAATAATTATTTTATTTTCTCAGGGCTTTTCCTCCTCCTCAACCTCTCTGCTCCTTTTGACACTGTTGACCATCCCTTCCTTCATGACATTTTTTCCTCCCTTGGCTTTTGCTACTCCGTCCTCTCTTGGTTCTTCTCCTACATCAGTGGCTGCCCCTTCAGCATCTCTTTTGGTGGGTTCTCTTCCTCCCTGCTCCCACTGTCCGTGGGATTTCACAGTGCCCTGTAGTTGGCCCTATTCTTCTCTTCTCCCATTACATTTTTTTGGTGACTGCATCTGCTCTCATGGCTCCAGCTCTCATCTCTAAGCCAGTGTGCCAGATTCCAGACTTGTCTCTGTTCAGTCCCATAGCTCTCTGTTTCTCTGACATCTCCTGGATACTTCTCACCGTCCACTTGATTTTAACATGGCCAAAGCCAAATTCCTGGTCTTTGCTCTGAAACTCCCCTGGTGTCCCTTCTTGTCTGTCACTCCTGGCGATACAATTTTCCTCCCTGCCCCTTCGGTTTGTAATCTGGGGATCGTCTCTGATGCCTCTCTTTTTACCTCTTAGAGCAAGCTCGTGTCTGAATTCTATAGCTGCTTCCTTTCCAATGTTTCTAAAGTCTGATTTTTTCTTTCTCCCCACATAGCTAAAACTCTGGTTTCAGACCCTTTTCATCTGCTGTCTTTTTACTACTGCTGCCTTCTCTACGCAGGCCTATCTGTCACCCCCTCTGGTACCTTCAGAATGAAACCTCTAAGACCACCCTTGTAGCCTGTCACCCTCGTCCCTTGTGCAGGATTCCTGCCTGCTCAGGCTTCCTGTTCGCCACTCCATCAAATGCAAATGCGCTCAGCGTCCTTCACAGCTCTGTGCTTGTGTTTCACTGTGTTGCCTCCCCCATTCTCTCTACTTCACTGATAATGCCAGCCTTAAATGCCTGGTTACCCACGCTCCCCCTCCAGGACTCTCACATCTGTCTGCACTTTCTCCCATGCTGCCCCTTAGGTGTGGAATGCCTCGCTGAGCTAAACTGTAGAGCCTCTCCCCTCTGCTCCTTCAGACCCTTCCTCTAGAACCACATCTGACCTGGTCTCTGCTAGAAATCAGCGCTTGGGACTGCTGCAGCCAGAGAGAGCTGACTGTTTACATTCAGATTGTTTAGAATCCTCAGGAACTGTTAGCTGGGTAGTTGAGCTACACAATGTAACACTGATAACCATGTGATCTTTTTGTCATTATGTGTGTCCTCCCTCCTTTCCCCTTCTGTTGGGGTCATTTTGTTTCAGATCAGACCCTGATCCTGCACACGTTTGTGTGTAACACTGTGGATACGTGATGTCGATGAACCCGTGCAATTACTTGTGTGTAAAGTGACTTGTGCATAAGTGTTAGCAGGGGCCATACTTAAATAGTATGCTTCCTGGTATATTTGTGCAAGCAAGGGAACCTGGTCCTGCATGGGTTCTCTGGGTGCTACTGCAGTACAAATAATTTCATTTTTGCCTTTGCTTAAAGCCTGTTTTTCCAAACAAAAAGATTTTGTAAAGCTTTTCCGGCATATCAATGTCACCCCCTTGTCCCAAGTCGAGACAGCCTTCTGCTTTCTGCAAATTCCAGGCATGTTGGATCTCAAATAAGCTTGGAGTCATAGTTATATTTTAACCTTTTGATAGTCCTGGACTTGCCCCTCTCTCTCCTCAGAAACCGTAGCAACCAGAGCACGGGCTCCGTCTACACATTCAAAACTATATTTTTCCGGGTGATGAAGAAATCTTCTTTGCTAAAAACGACAGTGAGCCGTAGGGTTAAATGTAAACTTGTGCAGAGCATTCTTGCCACACAGCCTTGACTTTTTCTTTTTCTTTAACCCTTGAAGTGCTGTTGGTACTGCCCTGCTGAGTAAGAACCAAAGTCTCTAAGCTGCTCACTGTGTTTATAACCCAACATTGTCGTGGCAGTCTGAACCATCTGAGGCTGATCAGGAAATCTGGTTTTAGATCAAAACAAAGTGGGGTTTTTTCCAAATTTCCTGATCAGACCAAAGTTTTAAGACTTGAGTCAGATTGGGAGGCTATTCTTCCTGAGCTGTAAGAAATGGCATATTGTGCTCAGCATAAGATTTGAAATACGTAGGGAGTAAGTCTGCCTTAGTTCATTTAGGACCTAATAACAAGATGTCCTACAACCTCTATTTCATATTCCAGCATGGTCATCTCAGCCATGTATCACTCATTCCACGTGTCTATTTGGTGCTTCAGGAGGGTTTGCAGACTTGGAATGTCTCCACCTCACAGTGCAATAGTTACGCTGCCCCATTTCCAGAGGGGGAAGTTGTGGCACAAAGGCTTTTCCAAGGCCGCAGACAGGGGTAATGTGAGAATGAGGCTGGGATTAATCCTTCTCCACCATCCCTCTTTTGATTTCGTCAGAGCTCCTGCAGGTTAGTGTGTGTGGCTCTTCAGCCTGAAAAACGGAGGCCTTGCCCATGCTGAATGGATGCTACTTAAGATCCCAGGTCGGTTTTCGTAGGACTGGGGTCGCCCCGTTTTCTGTGACCTTTCTGATCATTTTGGGCAAGAGGAGGTCAGTTTGCTGCAGAGGGTTGTGGTGTGCACTCTGCTAGCAGAAGAGTGTCCTTGCTCTGGGAGCGTCTCACAGCAATAAAGGCCCAGCCAAAGGTTGATTTTTTTTTTTTTAATGGACGTGAGCTCGGCCCGGGTAGTGCCGGTGCTGAGTGCCCCCATGAACCCGGGGCTGGTTTAGCTAATCTCCGTCCCAGGGAGTTAGAGCCAGTTCAGTAGTGCCTTATAGCTGCCTCTTGCCAGCTCTGCCAGCCTCTCCCCTCTAGCTCCAGCCAGTTTATTTTGCCTGCAGCCTGTTCTGTGGTGAATGCACCTGGTGTACAGCTAAGCCTGCCTGAGCATTGGGGCCACTATTCAGGTCCGTGATTGTCTTCCTTCCCCAGCCCTATCCTGGAGGCCTTCGGAAATGCCAAGACAGTTTATAACAACAACTCCAGCCGCTTTGGCAAGTTCATCCAGCTGCATTTCTCCCGTCACGGACACATCCAGGGCGGGCGAGTCACCGATTGTATCCTTTCCTCTGGGCGCCCCGCAGACAGCCAAGTGGGGAGGAGCCAGTGGAGGCTGAAAGCTCACGGGCAAATTTCCTTGTAGCCATGTGATCCATGTGGTCTCTCATATATAACAGAGGAGGCCATGTCTACCCCGTGGGTCTGGGGAGTGGGCATTGCTTTACCCTTCCCTGTTCTCTGCATCACTAGATCCCTTCAGATCTCTGCATGAGATGGGAACAAAGGTTAGCGTCCTATCCCAGAAGAGCACAAATACACTAATCCCATGGTGTCAACCAGGCCTGAGGCAAGCTAGCCACACTCACCCGGCCAATTAGCCACATGTGGCTAGTGTGTTGGACACCATGGCACTTATCCATAGAAGTGTGTAGTGGAGCAGTTCTGTTACACCATTTAGTTCATGCTTCTTCCCTGGGGAGGAACAGAAGATTCCTCCTTTGGGGTATGTTTTCTTGGAGCTGCGTGTCAAGAAGACATTGCAGCATGTCCAAAGAACAATGGCAGCTGTCAGGAGCCAGCCGCAGCTCCCTAATTTAAGAGCTGTCCAGTGCCTGTGCACAAGGGCAGCCCTAGATTATGCCAGGGGAGGATGGGGAGAGTTGAGGTCCATGCCTGTGCAGCCCCCCTGCTGGAGTGGCTTGGAACACCTCTTCCCCTTTCCCATCACGCTTGGTTGGGGCATGGCTGGGGTAGAAGGCAGCCCAGTTCTTTTACAAGGGACTGTTCCACAGGCTGTCTCCGGCGGCTCTGCGCTAATGTGGCACACGGGCCTGGCTGACGCGAGGCTCTGGCCCAGAGACTGTGTCAGCCGAGCTCCAAGCTAGTGATTGATTGTGGAGGACATTTTGGCTTGAATGGCTTGCCAGAGCCAGCCATGGATGCCTCATGGTAAGAGACCTGATAGTGACTGGACTTCCAAAGATGCTGAGCACTGGCAGTCCTGCTGACTTGCAGGGGAGCGGGGCTGCTCAGGCTGGCAGGAAGCCATGTTTTCTTATCCACAGGCAGTTGCTGGTGCTGCTTCCAACCAACCACTGAGGGCAGTGACAGCTCAGCCTCCCCGCCCGCGTGCTCCGTCTCCAGTAGAAGCTGAGGGCAGAGATCTGGCCGGAGGCTTTGTGGCCCATGTAGTGCAGGAAGTCAGGGTAGATTGTTACAGGGGGTTACGTCTGGCCTTGAAATCTCTGATTCTCGAGCCTCTGCATACCACTGGCTTGGCCTCCCTCTGCCCTGCACAGGCCGTGGGCTGGGCCGGGCCCTCCTTCGCACTTTCTCTTAAATCTCCTGTTCTGAATGTAATGCCTCTTTCCTATAGCCTGAGGCCTGGTCTACACAAGGTCAGCCTAGCTATGTTGTGCGGGGTTGCCAAGAATTTACTCCTTTGGGAGACACAGCTGTTGCCCTAAGCCCCAGTGTAGATATAAGAATGGCCAGATGGGGTCAGACCAAGGTCCAGCCAGCCCAGTGTGCTGTCTGCCGACAGTGGCCAGTGCCAGGTGCCCTAGAGGGAGTGAACAGAACAGGGAACCATCCAGTGATCCCTCCCCTGTCATCCATTCCCAGCCGCTTTCAAGCAGAGACCAGGGACACCCTCCCTGCCCGGCCTGGTTAATAAGTGTACACAGTGCTGTGTATGGAGGAGTTCTTCAGTTGGCCTGGCTAATGCCTTTGGGAGAGGTGGATTTACTACAGTGACCGAGGACCTTCCTACAGCACTGCAGAGTGTGCCTGCGTTAGTGGTACTGCTGTAGCGCTACCAGTGGAGACATACCCTGAATGACTTGGACCACTGGATTCATTGGAAGGTCACCAGAGAATCAGGCTGTGAAGTCACTTGAATGATGTTCCCCCTTAACCTGATGCTCAGATTTATTGGAGAAGGTGAGTAGCATTTGTTTCCGGGGGAGCGCCTTGCCACCCTTCCTCTCTCTTGTAAGCCCCTTCACCCCTTCTCTCCCACAGGGCAGCGTCCCAGCGGGCTGTCCATCCCCACTTGGATGGTGCTGCTCTGTGTCCAGTCACTGCCCGGAAGGTATCTCCCCTCCAGGGTGCTGTTGCTAATATAGTCTCTCGGCCATTCCACATGAGCACAGATGTTGATGGCTACGATCTAATCATGGGCATTTTAATAAAAATAATGGCTAGGTCATGGGCAGCAAACAAAAATTAACAGCCCCTGACCTGCTCATGGCTTCATAATAAATACCCCCAACTAAATCTCAGCTCCTGGGAGGCAGCCTGGGCGCTGTTACTGCTCCCAGGCGGGGAGGGGGCGGCCTGGGCGCTGTTACTGCTCCCAGGCGGGGAGGGGGCGGCCTGGGCGCTGTTACTGCTCCCAGGCGGGGAGGGGGCGGCCTGGGCGCTGTTACTGCTGCGAGGCGGGGAGGGGGCGGCCTGGGCGCTGTTACTGCTCCCAGGCGGGGAGGGGACGGCCTGGGCGCTGTTACTGCTCCCAGGCGGGGAGGGGACGGCCTGGGCGCTGTTACTGCTCCCAGGCGGGGAGGGGGCGGCCTGGGCGCTGTTACTGCTCCCAGGCGGGGAGGGGGCGGCCTGGGCGCTGTTACTGCTCCCAGGCGGGGAGGGGGCGGCCTGGGCGCTGTTACTGCTCCCAGGCGGGGAGGGGGCGGCCTGGGCGCTGTTACTGCTCCCAGGCGGGGAGGGGGCGGCCTGGGCGCTGTTACTGCTCCCAGGCGGGGAGGGGGCGGCCTGGGCGCTGTTACTGCTCCCAGGCGGGGAGGGGGCGGCCTGGGCGCTGTTACTGCTGCGAGGCGGGGAGGGGGCGGCCTGGGCGCTGTTACTGCTCCCAGGCGGGGAGGGGGCGGCCTGGGCGCTGTTACTGCTCCCAGGCGGGGAGGGGGCGGCCTGGGCGCTGTTACTGCTCCCAGGCGGGGAGGGGGCGGCCTGGGCGCTGTTACTGCTGCGAGGAGGGGAGGGGGCGGCCTGGGCGCTGTTACTGCTGCGAGGAGGGGAGGGGGCGGCCTGGGCGCTGTTACTGCTCCCAGGCGGGGAGGGGGCGGCCTGGGCGCTGTTACTGCTGCGAGGCGGGGAGGGGGCGGCCTGGGCGCTGTTACTGCTCCCAGGCGGGGAGGGGACGGCCTGGGCGCTGTTACTGCTCCCAGGCGGGGAGGGGGCGGCCTGGGCGCTGTTACTGCTCCCAGGCGGGGAGGGGGCGGCCTGGGCGCTGTTACTGCTCCTAGGCGGGGAGGGGGCGGCCTGGGCGCTGTTACTGCTCCCAGGCGGGGAGGGGGCGGCCTGGGCGCTGTTACTGCTCCCAGGCGGGGAGGGGGCGGCCTGGGCGCTGTTACTGCTCCCAGGCGGGGAGGGGGCGGCCTGGGCGCTGTTACTGCTCCCAGGCGGGGAGGGGACGGCCTGGGCGCTGTTACTGCTCCCAGGCGGGGAGGGGGCGGCCTGGGCGCTGTTACTGCTCCTAGGCGGGGAGGGGGCGGCCTGGGCGCTGCTACTGCTCCCAGGCGGGGAGGGGGTGGCCTGGGCGCTGTTACTGCTCCCAGGCGGGGAGGGGGCGGCCTGGGCGCTGTTACTGCTCCCAGGCGGGGAGGGGGCGGCCTGGGCGCTGTTACTGCTCCCAGGCGGGGAGGGGGCGGCCTGGGCGCTGTTACTGCTCCCAGGCGGGGAGGGGGCGGCCTGGGCGCTGTTACTGCTCCCAGGCGGGGAGGGGGTGGCCTGGGCGCTGTTACTGCTCCCAGGCGGGGAGGGGGCGGCCTGGGTGCTGCTACTGCTCCTTGGGGGTCAATACTATTCCGTCTGCACCAGGGGCCAGCAGCACCAGCCACTCTCAGATGGCCTGGGGGCTGCCCAAACAGCAGCTGGTGTGAATGGTTCCCAGGGCTGCGCCAGCTGCTCTGGTGGCCTTGGAGTCAGCAGCACCGGCAGTTCTGGAGGTTCTGAGAAGTCACAGAATCCATGGCCTCTGTGACAGGCTCGCAGCCTTAGCAGGGACAGCGACGAAGGGAAGGGCGTCTGCTCCTGGAGGGCTTTGTGTTAGAACATAAGGATGTAAGAACGGCCATCCTGGGTCAGACCAATGGTCCACCTAGCCCCTGTGTCCTGTCTGCCCGCAGTGGCCAATGCCAGATGCTCCAAAGGGAGGGATCACAACAGATCATCCTCACGTGATCCCTCCCCTGTCACCCACCTCCAGAGAAACAGAGGCCAGGGCACCATCCCGGCTAATAGCCATTGATGGACCCTACCCCCATGGATCTGTCCAGCTCTTTTTGGAACTTTAAGTTCTAGCCTTCATGTGTTAATGGTCGCTGCAGAGAAAGGCCCTTCAGTCTCTTCCCCTCTTGCCTGGTTAACCTTTGTAGCCTGGGGGCAGTGAGCCCAGGCCGTGACATCGCGGGGCTCCAGTTCTCTCCAAAAGCTTTCACCCTCTTTCTGAGTGATCCGTACTCCGCAGTGACTGATGTTTGGAGCACGTGTGGGCTAGGCACTTGACAGCAGCCTGGCCAGGAGCAGCAGCTTTGACATGAGGCTCTTTCCTTCAGAGTGTGTCTGTGCGCCGCCTTGCCCAGTAATGCACGACTGTGTGTTGGCAAGTGTGGCAAGCCTTGTTTCTCCAGGAAGAAAGCAGATTTTCACTAATACAGCTGCTACCTGCTTTTCCAAGGACACATTTGGGTGGGTGCACTTAGCCAGGGAGATTCAGCTGCATTAGTCCTTATTCAAGTACACGGAACACATTTGTGCTCCATTATTGATTGGGCTGAATATTATGTTGTGTGTGGGTTCCCTGCCAGCTTTAAGACACCTGAAGGTGTATTTCCAGTAGATAAAAATGTCATCACCTTTCCCCAATGGCAAATGCACTTTCTTTTCTATTAAGTTCCTTAGTAATAAACATTGTAATCTGTTCATACAATTAATTTGATATTTCTCCAGCACAAATGAATACACACTCCGGTTCAAGATACTAAAGGTGTAAAGTTTCAAAACATAAAAATGAATTTAAACATTTGCAAATGACTGATCTAAAAGCCTGATTTAGGCTCTGGAAACTGTTCAGTTCTATAATGTGAGCGATCCTGAGTCTGTATCTGCAGTGGCCGACTGGTTGATTCTTAACCGTGCCTTAATGAAAATATAACATGGTACTGTTTTGAGATGTAGAGGTATGCACTGTAAATTCCCTGGACTTCCATTGGGAGCAACTGAAATGTTTAAGGGAAGCAGTGACTGCTACACTGAAAATAAAACCTATCTGAACTGTGGGAGACTGAAGGAGATGGGCTCTTATCAGGTCTCTTCTCTGCCAAGGCTATCCCGAAACTGCTCCCTCCCAGGTCTCCTGTCAGCTCAGTGACCAGGAGCAGTTTATCCACATGCCATGCTTTGAGTGCTCCTGTGTCCTGGGGCTGCTGAGAGCAGGGGCAGGTCAGCTCTCCTGGCCTGGCACAGCTAGGGAAACCTGGGAGGGGAGCTGCTTGTCCAGCTCCTTGGCGACAGCCCGGCAGCACCACCTCAGACCGCAGCGAGGGGTTTCCGGTTCCTGTGCGAGTACGGAGACATGCCTCTCTTTCCTGTCTGCATGCCACTGGGGGACGAAACTGCGGGGAGCTGGGGCCCCCGGCCCTCCAGAAATTGCACCCATGGCTGTACGTATTTTGCTGGGTCCCCTCATACCTCTAAATGGGCCTTCTTAGAAGTTTGCCAGCCTTCTCGTATACCCCCTCCTCCCAATCTCATTCAGTAATTATTATTCAAATGAAGGCTGGCTTCTATGATATGGGGACCTGGAAGAGGGGGCTTTCCGGGGCATTTCGCTCCCATCAGCCGGAGCTCTGATCTCACTCCCTGCACTGACGAAGCGGGGCGCTCCACTGAGATACGGCCCTCTGAGATTTCAGTGCCTGCTCACATGGGCCTGTCTTTCCCATGTTTGGGAGTTAAATTCAGAGAGAGTTACGTGTGCTCAGTAGTAACAAGAGCACGTTTGGACGTGACAACTGAGTTGGGTGGTAAGATCCTCAAGGTTCACCTGCATTGGTCTTAGGCTAAGGCTACACTGACTGTTTGCAGCACTGGAACGTTCTGGCTCAGGGATGTGAAAAACACCCCTCCCTCTCCCGCGCAGCGAGTCACAGTGCTGTAAAGCGCCAGTGTGAACCAGGCTGCAGCTCTGGAAGTGTGGCTTCCAGCACTGTTAGCTACTCCTCTTGTGGACGTGGTTTACATGGCGCGCTGGGAGAGAGTTCGCCCAGCACGCGCACCGTGGCTGCGCCTCAAACTTCTATGTGTAGACAAAGCCGTAGAGATTTCCTCCGAGCCTTGTCCTCTCTGGTTTCCCCCTCCCATCAATTCTGACTCTGTGGCTTTCACTTGCTACCAGCTGTCCTCCTGTGTTGTTCCTTTCAGAATCGAGTTGTACACCAGAACCGGGGAGAGCGGAATTACCACGTCTTTTATGCACTGCTAGCTGGTGTCAGTGGGGAGCAAAAAGGTAACTGATCCCTTGTCCCCATTCAGTCAAAATACATCACATTACTGCCTCTAGCAATTAAGAGTACAGGCCACATCTGCAAAACTAGGGGATGTATCCTGGAAACCAATGACTCTGAAAAGGATTGAGGGGTCATTGTGGGCTAAGAGTTGACTGAGTCCTAGTGCAGTGCTGTTGCAAAAGAAGCGAATGTGATCCTTTGTGTAGCAGGAGGAGAAGGGTAATTCTGTGTGTGCCATTGGTGAGACACATACCAGATTGCTGCATCTAGTTCAGGTGTCCATATTTTAAACCATTTCTTGAAAAATGGGAGCGGATAGAGCAGGGAGGCAAAAATGATTTTTTGAGGATGGGGAAAATGTCTTATTAAAGTAAGAGACTTAAAGGATGTGTCTACACAGCAGGGCTTAACTCGAAATAAGCTATGCAAATTGAGCTATGTCCTGCCTTGAGGGCGGGGGGCTGGACTCGATGACCTCTCGAGGTCTCTTCCAGTCCTATGATTCTATGATAATTGTGTAGCTTATTTCAAAATAGCTTACTTCGAAATTGGGAGTGTCTACACAGCACTTTCTTTGAAATAGAGCACTCTTTCTCTGACTTCCCTTACTCCTTGTACAATGAGGGTTACAGGAGTTGGAGTAAGAAGTCCTCCAACTTGATAGTATTTCGACATTATTTCAAAATAACTGCCTACTGTGTTGATGCAGACTAAGTTATTTTGAAATAACGCTAGTTATTTCAAAATAATGTTGCTGTGTAGATGTATCCAAAGAGCACAGTCTTTTTGGTTTATCACTTAGAAGATTGACAGATGACTTGATTATTGTGTACAGACTAGTTCTATGGAACCTTAGAGACTAACCAAAATATATAAAACAGCAGCAGAAGTACCTCTCCACTGTAGAATAGTGGTAGAAATGTAGCCATGTTAGTCTGGTGTAGCTGAAACAAAATACAGGACCATGTAGCACTTTAAAGACTAACAAGATGGTTTATTAAATGATGAGCTTTCGTGGGCCAGACCCACTTCCTCAGATCAAATAGTGGAAGAAAATAGTCACAACCATATATACCAAAGGATACAATTTAAAAAATGAACACATATGAAAAGGACACTGTCTCAACGACTTAATTACCTGCATCCTGCTTCAGAAGCCTTTTAAATCTGCACTTGAAAGGGAATCCTCTGAACTGTCATTCATGCTAAAATTCGACACTACGCGTGGGTCTCAACAAAGACCCTAGCTATCTTACCCATTACAAAGATAGCTTCCCCAATTATCACCTCTAATACCATTAGCACAGACATTTATCTTTCCCCACCTCTAATACCATTAGCTCACAGACATTTACCTCCCCACCGCCCCGCATCCCCCTTCTGTTCTGAAATTTGATTTGTCCTTTTCATATGTGTTCATTTTTTTAATTGTATCCTTTGGTATATATGGTTGTGACTATTTTCTTCCACTATTTGATCTGAGGAAATGGGTCTGGCCCACGAAAGCTCATCATCTAATAAACCATCTTGTTAGTCTTTAAAGTGCTACATCGTTCTCAACTGTAGGACCTGTGTTACTGAAGGTAGTTAAGTGGGCTGGATGTGTTCCATTCATAATGTTTGATGTGAAAATGCTTATGTTAAAGGCAGGGAAAATTGGCTTTGTATTGTGTTAACCCATTCAAGCCCAGGATAACAGTCAAATTTGTAGAAGAATTCCAGTTCTTCAGTCTCTTTTTGTAACTGGGTGGTAAAATTCCTTTGTAAAAGAATGGCTACTTTTAAATCCATGATTGAGTCTCCAGGTAGGTTAAAATGTTCCCCTACAGAGTGTAAAGAGAAAGGCATAGTAAGAATCAGTGTCTCATCTGAAGACAGGCCATTTCAGATTAGGAATAAGGTACGAACTGTTAACATCGAGGGAGACTAATTTATTGGGACAAATTGTTAAGGAAAGAGATGGGTTCTCCATCTCTTCAGAGAAAGATTAGATGCCTTTCTGGGAGAGATTCTTTAGTCAGGTCGGTCACTGGACTTGTGATAGAGATAATTGGTGAAATTCAGTGGCCTGTGATAGTCAGGGGGTAAGAGAATGTGAATCAACGGTCTCTTTTAGCCTTAAAATCTATCAGTCTGTGAATTTCCCTTCTCTGGTTCCTGATCTATAAATAGGGGGATACCTACCTATCATTGTATATTCAGTGTACTTTGTTGCCCACAGAATGTGGAGAGGCAAGGACCTTACAGTCAAAATAAGCAAATTGTGAGGCCCATCCCTCACACAGCAAGGTGCAGCCTTTCCAAAACAAATATCAGCTCTTGGGTGGTTGATAAACACTGCTAGGCTTCCAGAAAAGGAGAAGTGGGAGAGAGGAGAGGTTGGGTATCAGGTGCACTAGAATGGAAAGGGAGTTCCAGACGTGCGAGGAAGTGGAAGAGATTTGTCTGTGAAGAGAGGAGAGCACAGAACTAAGCTAAATCCCTTTTCCACCATGCTACTTTTGACCTGGGAGTGGGATATGAAAGATGAGACCTGACTCTGGATTTATCAGCGCAGCAGAGATAGTAACTGAAGCCATGAGCGCAGAAGGGAGAATGTAGAGGGACAAGGGTGCCAGAAGAGCTCAGCTGAGTTTGGTTCTGTTCCGCCACTTCTATTTTTCTCATCCCTGTAGTGCAGTGGTTCCCAACCTTTTCCAGATGGGGACCCATTTTGACAGTTCAGGAAGACTTGGTGACCCAAGGCAATTAAAAAACGGGGGGAGGAGGGAGGCAGAGCTACCTGGGGAGACGCTTGGTGACCCTTTTGAAATGTAATGGCGCCCCATATTTGGGTCCCTACCCATAGGTTGAGAAACCCTGCTGTAGCATCTGAGTAACTTCCAGTTGTGCATTAAGTGACATGACTAACAACATCAGTTACGTGCACTTGGTCCTTCTGTGGTGGCAGGTGGAAGGGGAGTTGTGTGCTCGGTGCCGTGTTTTCCTTTGGTAGGATTTTTCCCTTCGGTGTGCACTGCTGTCTTTGTGTAGGCTGGTTGTAGACATGCTCTTGGCACCTGGAGTGCAAGATGCTGCCGTTTGCTGTGGCCCTTAGTTCTCGCTGGGGTTCATTACACTCTGGCACCAACCAGACCCCATGAAAGCTCCATGTTTACAGTAGAAAGTTCCATTGGGCCTGAGGACTGGAGTGAGTCAACCTGTCTTCACCCCAGAGCCTTAGATATGCTGGGCCCAGCCCATTAAGCTATTTGAAGACAAGGCGCAAGACTTTGAACTGATTCGGTTTTCTGTGGGTGGACAACAGGACATGTAAATGCACCCCTAATGGTGTGTCTAGTTAAAAAAGTACTTAAAGATCCAAGGCTGCAGGAAGCTGAAAAGAGTTTCCTCTTTTGGGTGCATTGCTATGGACCAAGTATCTCCCTTACTGAGAGGACATTGCCAGCAGCTTCTTCAACGCTTTTCATTTTTTGCAGTTCCCCTTTTAAGGCTAGCCCTGGTTTAACACCCCTAAGAAGTGTCCTCTTATTTTTGTGTTTACAGAATTTATCTCAGGTATATGTTCTCCATGGAGACCATTGAGGGCCTCCTTAACTCCATGCACATCTTTACAGACTGCCCATTCATATCAGAATTCAGTTAACAGAGCACCTCCTTTGTTATTAAAACACTCCACGCACTTGCTGTAGCTGGCCTCACTGACTCCTCTCCTCTTCACTTGCTGACCTCTCTCATCTGGTGTTCACCTCCTCTTTGTCCTTTGTACAGTCTCACGTCGTGTCTTCTGTCTGTTCTCTGCTTGTTTTTGTTGAAAAGTGGGAGACTAGTTGATTAGGTGAATCCCACAGGATTAGTTCTCTATCCTTCTTCCTGTTCATTTCAGTATTCTTAACAGTGACCCTCTGGCTTTAAAAAGAGGCGTGGTCTCCCTAAATGAGAGGCAAGACCAGGCTTGGGTTACTAGAGGGTTGGCCTGAAAATAAAAATCTTGACATGTTTCAGTAATTACTAGTATTTCAGCACTGAAGTCCTCTCCACTCCCTCATCCTCAGTATAACTTAGAAAGGAAAAGTAGCAACAGGTGTCAGCTGATTGCTGAGAGAATTAACACCTCTCCTCCTCTTTTCCTGTGATTTCCGGGGACTGGCTCACTGCAGAAGCCCTGTGTCTCTCTGAACCGGAGAGCTATCGCTACCTCCACCAGTCTGGCTGTGGGAGTGATGAGAATCTGAATGACACAGAGATATTCAACAAGGTCATGGTGAGTCCTCTTTGATCCTGCGTAGCACTTTCTGTGAGCTTGTGGCAGTTTCTTTGGAGTAATTTCCCCCTTCTTGACAATGTTCTTGCCTCTGGGGCTAGCTCCAAAGGCAAGGAGAGCTTGGCCAGGGGTTGCAAAGTGCTTTATACTGCATGCCACGAGGACGCTTCAGGGAAGCTGATCTTGGTTTTAGCTGAAAGAGCCATTGGTCAGGAACCAAACTACTCAAGATAGTGAAGATCAAAGCAGACTGGGAAGAGCTTCAGAAAGACCTTTTATAAATACATTAGAAGCAAGAGGAAGACCAAGGACAGGGTAGGCCCACTGCTTAGTGAGGAGGGAGAAGCAGTAACAGGGAACTTGGAAATGGCGGAGATGCTCAATGACTTCTTTGTTTCGGTCTTCACCGAGAAGTCTGGAGGTGTGCCTAACGTAGTGAATACAAGCAGAGAGAGGGTAAGTTTAGAAGATAGGATACACAAAGAACAAGTTAAAAATCACTTAGGAAAGTTAGATGTCAGCAAGTCACCAGGTCCTGATGAAATGCATCCCAGGATACTCGAGCTGATAGAGGAGGTATCTGAGCCTTTAGCTATGATCTTTGAAAAATCATGGAAGACAAGGAAGATTCCAGAAGACTGGAAAAGGGCAAATATTGTGCCCATCTATAAAAGGGAATAAGAACAACCCAGGAAACTACAGACCGGTCAGTTTAACGTCTGTCCCAGGGAAGACAATGGAGCAGGTAATTAAGGAAATCATATGCAAACACTTGGAAGGTAATAAAGTGATAGGGAATAGCCAGCATGGGTTTGTGAAGAACAAGTTATGCCAAACTAATCTGATAGCTTTCTTTGATAGGATAACGAGCCTTGTGGATAAGGGAGAAGCGGTGGATGTCATATACCTAGACTTTAGTAAGGCATTTGATACGGTCTCGCATGATATTCTTATTGATAAACTAGGCAAATATAACTTAGATAGGGCCACGATAAAGTGGGTGCATAATTGGCTGGATAACCGTAGTCAGAGAGTTGTTGTTAACGGTGCTAAATCCTGCTGGAAAGGGATAACACGTGGAGTTCCTCAAGGGTCTGTTTTGGGACCCGGACTGTTCAATATCTTCATCAATGATGTAGATATTGGGATAGAGAGTACGCTTATTAAGTTTGCAGATGATACCAAACTGGGTGGGGTTGCAACTTCTTTGGAGGATAGGGTCATAATTCAAAATGACCTTAGCAAGTTAGAGAAATGGTCAGAGGTAAACAGGATGAGGTTTAATAAAGAGAAATGCAAAGTGCTCCACTTAGGAAGGAACAATCAGTTCCATACATACAAGATGGGAAGCGACTGTCTAGGAAGGAGCATGGCGGAAAGGGATCTAGGGGTCATAGTGGACCACAAGTTGAATATGAGTCAACACTGTGATGCTGTTGCAAAAAAAGCAAATATGATTCTAGGTTGTATCAACAGGTGTGTTGTAAGCAAAACTCGTGAAGTCATTCTGCCGCTCTACTCTGCACTAGTTAGGCCTCAGCTGGAGTACTGTGTCCAGTTCTGGGCGCCACATTTCAAGAAAGATGTGGAGAAATTGGAAAGGGTACAGAGAAGAGCGACAAGAATGATTAAAGGCCTAGAGAACATGACCTATGAAGCCAGGCTTCATGAACTGGGCTTGTTTAGTTTGGAAAAAAGAAGATTAAGGGGGGACATGATAGCGGTTTTCAAATATCTAAAAGGGTGTCACAAGGAGGAAGGAGAAAATTTGTTCCTCTTGGTTTCTGAGGACAGGACAAGGAGTAATGGGCTTAAAGTGCAGCAGGGGAGGTTTAGATTGGACATTAGGAAAAAATTCCTAACTGTCAGGGTGGTCAAATATTGGAATAAATTGCCAAGGGAGGTGGTGGAATCTCCCCCTCTGGAGATATTTAAGAACAGGTTAGATAGACATCTGTCAGGGATGGTGTAGACGGAGCTTGGTCCTGCCTTGAGGGCGGGGGGCTGGACTCGATGACCTCTCGAGGTCCCTTCCAGTCCTATTATTCTATGATTCTATGAAAGATCTCACTAAACTAAGTGGGTAACAAAATGGCAAATGAAATTTAATGTTGATATATGTAAAGTAATGCACATTGGAAAAAATAACCCCAACTATATGTACAATATAATGGGGGCTAATCTGGCTACAACTACTCAAGAGAGAGAGATCTTGGAGTCATTGTGGTACTGACTTGGGTCTGGCCCTTGAAGACAAGGGAATGAATTAAAATGTGAACGCAACAGGACTATTTTCACAGCTCTGAAAATGGATCATCCTGTGGAAGCAGGACTAAGGGAGAGGGGATTTGGGACAATGCAACTGTGGTAGGGCCTGAGAGAGTCAGAGAGGCCTCATCGCCAGGCACAGGGAGTAAAAACTGTTTGGAGTTGGACAGTGCGGGAAGTGATCTACATGCATTGCTCTGGCACTTCACTGTGTTACCCAGTGTAGTGGGGCGGAGTGGCCACCCACTGAGCCGGGGGCGGAGGAACCCCTCCAGGAGCCATTTTGGGCCCAGCCTAGCCTCTCCCTTCACCAGACAGGAAGCCAGGGAGCATGGCTAGGGATATAAGCACTCTGCCAGGGATCCCAGTCAGGCCCCAGCCTCTGCGGGAGACAGAGGCCTGCCCAGAGCCTCTGCCGAGGAGGCTGAGGCCTGCCTGGCTTGGGCCTCCCCCTGCCTCCTTCCCAGAGGCCTGCGAAGACCTTCGACTGGGAGACAGAGACCTGGCTAGGCCCGCCCCCTGACCTAGAAGCCTGCCCCGTGCTCTCTGTTGGGGAGACTGGGATGTGGCCTGGGCCTCTGAGGTCCTCCGGGTGACTGACCCCGAGGACCTGCCTGAACCCCGACACCCGCCTGTACCCTGGGACCGGGAGAACCAGCTGGACCCCGAGGACCTGCCTGAACCCCGACACCCGCCTGTACCCTGGGACCGGGAGAACCAGCTGGACCCCGAGGACCTGCCTGAACCCCGACACCCGCCTGTACCCTGGGACCGGGAGAACCAGCTGGACCCCGAGGACCTGCCTGAACCCCGACACCCGCCTGTACCCTGGGACCGGGAGAACCAGCTGGAACCCGAGGACCTGCCTGAACCCCGACACCCGCCTGTACCCTGGGACCGGGAGAACCAGCTGGACCCCGAGGACCTGCCTGAACCCCGACACCCGCCTGTACCCTGGGACTGGGAGAACCAGCTGGACCCCGAGGACCTGCCTGAACCCCGACACCCGCCTGTACCCTGGGACCGGGAGAACCAGCTGGACCCAGAGGACCTGTCTGAACCCCGACACCCGCCTGTACTCTGGGACCGGGAGAACCAGCTGGACCCCGAGGACCTGCCTGAACCCCGACACCCGCCTGTACCCTGGGACCGCGTGGACCAGCCGGCCTCCCTCCTGAACAAGGAGTTCCCCAAACCTGTGTTGTTGATAGCCACATCCTGAACCAGGGCCTGGCCCCCTCTCACCTTGAACTGTTACCGTGGTTGTTGCTGTCCAGCCTGGAACCTGGCCTGGGCTTCTTAAACTGCTAAACGGTTCATTGTTGCCCCACCCTGAACCAGGGCCAGGGCCCACCTACACTGTTAAGGGTTATTGCCCCGCCTGAAGCAAGGCCTGGGCTTCCGCACTGCTAAACTGTCTGTGTGGGTTATTTGTCGCCCCACCTGAACTAGGCTGGGGCCCTGTGAACTTGTAAACTGTTTAAAACTGGGAGTTATTTGCTGGCCGGCCCTGACCTAGGGCCAGGACCTCTTGAACTGACTCTGGTGGTTGCCTGCCCTGCTCCAGGGCCAGGCCATTAGAACGGGAACTGGTTTGAACTCTTTACCCCAGGCCCAGACCTGACGCAAGGCCGAGCCCCTAAACTAGTTGCCTCTCGTCCCGACCTGCAGCAAGGCTGGGAGTTGAACTGTTTGCCTCCTGTCCGTCCTGAGTAAGGCTGGGCACTTGAACTCTTGCCTCTCGTCCCGACCTGCAGCAAGGCTGGGAGTTGAACTGTTTGCCTCCTGTCCGTCCTGAGTAAGGCTGGGCACTTGAACTCTTGCCTCTCGTCCCGACCTGCAGCAAGGCTGGGAGTTGAACTGTTTGCCTCCTGTCTGTCCTGAGTAAGGCTGGGGACTTGAACTCTTGCCTCTCCCCCCGACCGGAAGCAAAGCCGGGTTGTGGACTTACTGATTTGGGGACTATTTTAAGTAGCGGATGTGCAGTGGGTGGAGGAACCCCTCTGGAAAGTCTACCCGGCTTACACCCAACATGGCTCGTGCACTGCATTGGCTGGCCCCAAGAGGGGCTTGGCGAAGAGAAGGGGCGCTTTCTCTTTAACGCACAAAGACAGACAGGAGATAAAGGTTATGAATGTATCCTAGGCAGGGGATGTGATCACAACGCTGGTTAAAATTTGCAGTGTGACCACCTCATACCTCTGTCCCTGTAAATTGGACAGACTTGACTGTGTATTTGGTGAAAATGAGGCCAAAGAAGTGTATTGAATATATTAACATGTAAGGGAAGCAAGCTTGAACTAACAATGACATTCAGCCACGGTGATTTTAGTGTAGAGGCAGAGGTGGGATGAATCTGGTAAGCAGAAAGCTTTATGGCTGGGTATAATTGTATTAGAAAAGATCTGAAAAATCAGTAAATGCACAGCTTCTCCCTGAGAAATGGGCTATATGTTCCCTAATGGGTCCCTTCCATCTGAGTGACCCCTTTACAGCCTTGCCTCATGAAATTCGGAGCCTCCAGTTATAAACGGGAGGGGCACAGCCCTGATGATGTAAGTAATGTCTTCTCTGTGGTTTTGAGTAGGCAGCTCTGAAAGTGATGGAGTTCAGCACCGAAGAGATATGGGACATCTTTAAACTTCTCTCCGGCACTCTTCAGCTGGGAAACATCGAGTTCATGACAGCTGGAGGAGCGCAGGTTACAGGCAAAGCAGGTAAGTGTGACCCTGAGAAGGAGGTATCCTGCCGAGAAAAGCCCAGGTAGTCTCTCACCAGGGCTCTGTTCCTACCTGTGTCCGCTTGATACCTGATCTTGCTGGTGCACATCACCAAAACCCCAGCGTTTCAAGCCACTGAGCACGGTGCCCAAGTTCCTCTGTTTGAGACACTGACTCCGGGTGCAGGGCTCCCAGCCTAGTCAGGCATGGCCCTGAGGTCCCTTCCCCCACTCCAGTTGCTCTGGGACTGAGTCCACAGGCACACTGTTATTCAGGCCCATACGTGGGGGAGTGCGAAGGGTGTGAAAGCACCCCCCCCCCGTTGCTCCCAAGTAAGCATGCTCTGGCTGGCCGGGAGAAGGCTGGACTGATTTTCCTGCTTACTTGGGGGACCACGCGGGTTCATTCACACCCTTGCAGTCCACATTTACAAAAAAAGCATCCCCCCCCGAAATTCCTGTGTACGGGCCTGCTTTTTATGATCCTGTGTGTTGTCAAGGCTGATTCCCCACTCTGGCACGATGAATGCAGAAGTGGGGGCCCGCAAAAGCAACCCCAAAACCTTATTTACCAGGCTTTGGTATAAAGCTTCCCCCCAAAATCTTCAAATCCTAGATTTTAGGGATAAAAATCCACTGCCACCATCAAGTGCTTTTGGACCCACAAACAGAGGTGGACAGTTGAAACCAGCCCCAGGGCACCTCATGCTCTTTTCCCCAAAGAGCTTGAAAAAGAAAAGAGAAAATACAAACTGCAGTCTGTGGTAGCTGTCCCCTAGTCAGCGGCATGCAGCTCCCACAGACAGATCTTCCAGGACACAGAAATGAACCAATCCCAGGTTAATAAAAAAGAAAGAACTTTTATTGCCAAAACAGTACTACCGTTGCAAGCATAATGACTAGATGGGAAAAGTCACCATTAATATACTTATGAGGGACCCCCATGGGCTCAGGACTTAGTTACAAAAGAGAGGAAAACCCATTTCTAGCAGCACAGACATCAGATCCAAAGTCCCACAACAGAAAACAGTAAAACCTAACGGATTTATCTAGACTTTACCCTATTTACACATTATAAAGAGTCTTTTTCTTGGAGAGAGACATGTCTTCTGTCTCCCTCAGTATCTAGGGAGCAAACTGGCACAGAGACAAAGGAGGGAAAACCCCAGTTTGAAATCCCTATCTGCATTTCTATTGGCTGACTGCTACCTGGCTAGGTACAATTAACCCCTTAGTCCCCAGGATGCTGGCCATCCCTCATGACCATGACATGTGTAAATAAAAATGTGCAGCTATTTAAAAAGAAACAGAAACTTGCAGAAGTTTAAACACCACAGATTTTCATGAACCTTCTCCTAAGCGATCACCCCTGGAGACAGGATCCCCAGCCTGAGGCATCTAGTCTGAACTGGTCTGGCAAAGCCTTCGTTCAAGAACAAAGGGTTTAAACAATATATGACATTGCATATGAAATAGTCTCAGATGTGGGCTACCCCTCTATCTGAGGAAGTGGGCTTTACCCCCGGAAGCTCATGATCTAATGTATTTGTTAGTCTGTAAGGTGCCACAGGACCGCTTATTGTTTTTAAAACCCGATGCATCCACCTACAGACAACAGAATCACGTTCAAGGTCTTGGTCCTTGTCTTCCTAGATATGGACATGTATGAATGGGAATATTATCCTCAATAAGACTTAGCATGCCATAGACCCACCCCTTCATCTTGCCTACAGTCTGCCACAGGCACACTCGACTACCACACAGCACCTGCTCAGCCTGTTGTTAAAACGCTTCTCACTGCTGCCCAGGCACCCGTACGTGTGTAAGGCTTCACACGCCAGAGCGACGAAGGGGTGAGCCGAGTCTCCCAGGATCACTATGGGCATTTCCATATCCCCCACTGTAACTTTGTCTGGAAAGCAAGTCCCCATTTGCAGCTTTCTGTACAGGCCCCTGTTCCTGAGGATGTGTACGTCATGCACCTTTCCAGGCCACTCCCGCGTTTATGTCCGTGAAATGCCCACAGTGATCCACAAGTGCCTGTAACACCATGGAGAGTGTCCCTTGTGTTGTAAGGTGCTCTGGTGCTAAAATTGGAATGTACGCCTTCTATTGTCCCCTCCCCCAGTAAGGACAGCCCGTCTCTGCAAAGCCATCTCCTGTTCCATGCACATCCCCCAGAGTCACCATCCTCCCTAGCAGGATGAGATATATTGCCCTGCACACTGTTAGTAATGCAGCCCCAATGGCAGACTTCCCTGCTTCATACTGACTTTCAGCTGACTGGTAGCAGTCTGGAGTTGCCCCCTTCTAGCTGCGAGGGCTGCTCTCATTTGGGTGTCCTTGTGCCCCAAGTTGAGGGACAGCTCAGCACACTGCTTCAGGGAGGTTGCTTTGCACGTCCTACATTTCTGTAGCGTTTGGTCTTCATCCGACACCTGCACAACGATGTGATCTTGCCAACCAATGCTGGTTTCCCCAGCCCAGAAGTGAAGGTCTGCCCTATGCAGTGCCAAAAGCAATGCCAAGTTACTGCTGTCTGCATCGTGCAGAATGTCATACATCCGAGTCTCTTGGTCAGTAGTGTCACCATTAACTGCACTGCCATGCATGACGCCCCACAACTCTTAACATAGGAGAGAAGTGTGGGATTCATCCTGTCTCACTGCAGATGCGCAGCAAAGAATGGATTTTGAAAAATGGCGCAAAAGAATCCACTTGCGGGCTGGGACACAAAGCAGTGCCTGCTGGGACGTTTTGCACAGTCCCGAGATGCACCATGCCCTGTTCCATGTTCCTGCAACACCTAGTGACAGATGGTGTCACCAGGCACTGTGGGATACATACCGACAGTGCGTTGCTCACACTGTTGATGATGGGACCCCCAATGTGGACACAGTCTGTCAACAACAATTTGGCACCCTAAGTGCCATTACTTTTGTTGATTTATTTTTTGGTGTCAGCTTTAGTTTTGTGGTCAAATCTTTGTAGTGTAGACAAATCAAAAGATTCTCATTGGGGTGGCTTTATTTTTGCACTGAAACTCAGCAGCTTCAGCACAAAATGTGGCTTTCCAGTGGAGAGGCTAGTGTGGTTTTTGTGTAAAAATGGACAAGTATAGACTAAGCCCAATGATTGCTCATGTAAAGCTGTATCAAATGTGAGGTAGATTAGATCTACTGCATTTCCTTTGTCTAAAAAATCAGCTGTCTTCCCAAAGAAAGATAGTAGGAACTTGATCACTTCTTGAATACGATAATTGAAACAATTGTAGGAAAATCTACAATTACTTTCTGTCATTTAAGCCACTGAAGTTCAGCACGTTTGGAATAGATCCGTTAATTCGTTTAGCATGGACACTGTAATTGACAGGTTTTCCTGTCTCTTGTCTCCTCTGTGGAACGTTACACACATGCTGTTTGCCTGAGGCTTGGAGTTCTGAGGGCAGTGCCCCTTTTCCCCACCACGCTGCATCTAAAATCCACCTGTGAGCAAAAGCCATTGTCAGTGGGGAGAACGTGGGCAGTTCGAGTTCTTCTGCTTCTCTACTAGCGCTGAACAGTGCCAGCGAGCTCCTGGGCTTAGATGCGTTCCAGCTGTCCGAGGTGCTGACTCAGCGATCCATGTTTCTGCGGGGAGAAGAGATCAGTTCCCCTCTCACCGTGGAGCAGGTGAGTGTCCAGTGGGCTGTGCACTTACCGGCACTTCGTGTCACTTCACGGGGCTCTCCCCAGGGGGCAGCGTGTGCATCTGTCCAAGGAGATATGAGCAGCACCTCCAGGTCCCTGTAAAGCGGCTGTTTGATGGAATATTGTGTGCTCGGGGTGGGGTAGAGAAAGGTGGAGGATTCTGTGTGTGTGCGTGTGCGTGCGCGCGCGCACATGCGTGCTCGGGCTAGACAATGCAAATGTATGTAGGACTGAGTGGGGAAGAGGCAGAAGAGAAATTCATACCAGAACCAAGTCTGTGACTGGGCACTGCTAGAATGGAGTCGGACTTGGGCCCAGGAGGAGGGTGGGGCTCCCAGCCTTCATCTGGGCTGGGCTGAACATTTGAGGTTGGTGGCAGGCCAGGAGCTGGTCGCTGCTTCTGACTGGCCACGTGAGACAAACCCAGGCATCTGAGAAGTAACTGAGCTCTGGGGGCTTTCCATTTAGGTCTTTGAGTAGGCTCAGGCCTTACTGAGGAGCACAGACCACAGATTAGCTCAGTGCTGCTTGCTCTTTGCTTCAGGACAATCTTGATGTTAAGCCTGAGTCCTGGCTGCGTTGTGACCTGCGCTAGTCATGGAGGTGATAATAGCGTAGTGCTCATAGAATCATAGAATAATAGGACTGGAAGGGACCTCAAGAGGTCATCGAGTCCAGCCCCTCGCCCTCAAGGCAGGACCAAGCTCCGTCTACACCATCCCTGACAGATGTCTATCTAACCTGTTCTTAAATATCTCCAGAGAGGGAGATTCCACCACCTCCCTTGGCAATTTATTCCAATATTTGACCACCCTGACAGTTAGGAATTTTTTCCTAATGTCCAATCTAAACCTCCCCTGCTCAGTAATCTTGTGTCTGTTCAGGTGGTTCTGTGGTTCATAACGGTATGGTAGGTGTCTATATGGAACTTTACCCTTCGGGAGCTAGTCCTTGAGGGCACAGCTGCGGTTTTCACACACGTAGAGGTGCCTTTTTGGTGGTGGTAAGATCTAAGTAGGAAGGGCGGGGCAGTCTGCCTGCCCCGGTATGGAGTGTTTACCTGTAGTGGAAGAAAGATCTCCTGCACTGCTGCTGGGGACACTGGCACCAATAAGCTTAGCAAATCCCTTGCAACTTGAAATGTCTCTGGCATGGACAATCCCAGGAGTGTCTCTGGCATTAGTGAGCATCATGCTACAGCTAAGCCTGCATCGGTAATGCAGCAGGGAAAACTGAGGCTAGGTCTGCACTGCAATTTTCTGGCTCAGACGTGTGAAGAAACACTCCCACCCCTGCATGCAGCAGGTTACAGCACTCTCATGCGCCAGTGCAAATGGGCTCCCAGGTCTCTTTGCTACTCCCCTTGCAGAGGTGCTCTCCACAGACCGCTAGGAGAGCTCTCTCCCACTGCTCGTGCTGTGGCCATATTGTCACCTTAAAGCCCTGCCGCAGTTTCACTTGAATGTGAGAAGTGTGGACAAAGCCCGAGAGTACCCAAGGGAGCCCCAGGCAGCTCAAAACGGTAACGTGGCACTACAGACTAGGAAATAGCATACACTTGGGCAGCACTTTTCCACCACTCCAGTTTTGTATTGTAGCCATTCCCACTTGTTTTAGACCCTTGTCAGGGCTGTCCCTAGGGGAGTGCGGTGCTCGGGACAAGCCTCTGCCCCAGGCCCCGCTCCTGCCTCACTCTTCCCACCTGGGCTCTCCAACCCTTCCCCCAAGCAATGCAGCCCAGGGGATTAGTGGGGGGAGGAGGGCTGGCAACAGCAACAGGGATTGGGCCTGACCCTGCACTCACCAGCAGTTAGGGTTGCCAGATGGTTTCAGCAAGATAGCGGATGCACTTCACGTTCCATCCCAATCGTCTGATTGAGAAAATCCCCGACGTTTCTGCTGTCTCAGTTCTAGTGTCTCAATGTGTTTCCCAAACAGAAAGCTCAAACGCTGGACTGTCCGCTTCAAAGCCAGACCCCTGGCGACCCTGCCGGCAGTAGCAGGAAGCAGAGTGACCCATCCCCAGCCTGCTCCGCTCCCCTAGCCATGCTGCTTGGGGGAGGGGCTGGGAGGAAGGAGCAGAACAGCCCCTCATGCACTGATGGTGGAGGGAGCAATGTGGAGCGGGGTCGGCAGTTTCCCACTGCTGCTGAGTGGGGGCAGCCCGAACTTTGCTGCCACACCAGGCCCCCCAAAGCAGTAAGCAGGTGCCCCCCAAAGCACCAGGCCCAGGGCGGTTGTCCTGAACTGTCCAATGGACGGGACAGCTCTGCCCCTTGCTGGCTGACTGTATGAAATGGACTCTGAGAACAATCCCATTCACTAGTACTGATATCACTAGCACAAAGCTTCCTTCATAGTCTGTCTCTGCAGTGAGACCTGCCAAACCCATTCCCCACCCTGTGCCCAGCTCTTTCCAGATGTCATGCTGGGTACTGAGGGGGAAGCTGCCAGGAAGCTCTTATTGTGCAATAGGCTCATTACCATTCTGAGCTTTGACATTTTACATTGAATGGCGGGAGCTGGGCTGAAGTCGGGCCAGGCTGGGAGAATGAAAGAAGTCATTCAGAATCCCTGCTCAGCCACAGCGTGGGGAAAGCAGCATTGCCGGGCTGTGCCTGTGTGGGAAGGGCCCATTCCTGGAAGATGAGGCCAAGCTGTTGTGTACCTTACAATGTGGCTAACAGAGTGTTTCTCTTCCCTGCAGCAGGTTCACTAAAAAGGCTCGTCTAGGTGGGGGGCTTCTGCCCCCACATATGAGATTGACCATCTTAATAGAGAGAGAGTGAGCGAGCCCCACCAGGGCCAATGTGTCTTTGCTTCACAGCTACGTTGGGGAGAGTGGATAGATGTCTCATGATGTGTCGACAAAGTATCTGTCGACAAAGCTGCTTTCGACAAAGAGCGTCTAGACTACAGCCAGTTCTGTCGACAAAGCAAGCCGCTTTGTCGACGTGACAGTGTAGACGCAAAGGACAGTGTAAATGCAATAATGCCTTCTGGCGACAGAACTCTGTCGATAAAAGGCGTTATTTCTCGTAGAATGAGGTTTACAGCCGTCGACAAAACTGCTGAGTTCTGTTGACATTCTGTCAACAGAACTCGGCGGTAGTGTAGACTAGATATAGTTTTGTCAACAAAAGTCCACTTTTGTCGACAAAACCTTGTAGTCTAGACACACCCTTAGAGCCCATATCTGCCTGGGGAGGAAGTTTTTCATCTTGCAGGCTTACAATTTTGTGTTAATTGCCAAGCTCTGTCAGCAACATATGATTCAAATAACCCTTCCACGCTTGCAGACTTCATAGACCAGCTTCCGACAGAGGAGAGAGCCCAATTTCAGTCCCATTCAGGTCCTGGATGGGGTTCTAGTCTTGTCCCCTTTGATTATTTACATTTCTTTAATGAAATAACAGACAAATCCCTCCATTCATGAAAGGACTCAGATCAGCTCTGCATTCCTGGGGATTTATACTTGAGCTCGCTTCTCAATCCTCTGCTCACTCAAAGCCAACCTGGAATTTCAGAAAGCCTCTGACAGGGCTTTCAGCAAAGTGAGCAGTCAAGGGGGTAGGAAAGAAGAACCTCTCATGGATCAGGTCAAAAGACAGGAAACAAGGGGTAGGAATAAATGGCCAGTTTTCACAATGGAAAGAGGTAACTAGTCTGCACTGGGACCAGTGATCTTGGAAAAGAGGTAAAAAGAAAAGAGTCAGTATTCACATATGATGCAAATTACTCAGAATTGTTAATTCCAAAGCAGACTGTGAAGAGTTACACAGGGATCTCACAATACTTGAGGACTGGGTAACAAAATGGCAGATCAATTCAGTGTTGGTAAATGCAAAGTAATCCCAACTATACGTACAAACTGATAGGATCTCAATTAGCTGTTTCTGCTCAAAAAGATGAACTTGGAGTCATTGTGGTTAGTTCTCTGAACACATCTACCCCATGTGCAGCAGCAGTCAAAAATGCAAAGAAAGTTAAGAACCATTGGGAAAGGGATCGATAATAAGACAATAAGTATCATAATGCTTCTGTATAAATCCCTGGTACCCCCACACCTTCAATACTGGGTGCAGCTCCGATCGCCCCCTCAAAAGAATTACCTTAAAATTGGAAAAAGTCCAGGAAAGGACAACAACGCTGACTAGAGCTATGGAACAGCTTCTTTGTGAGGAGAGGAGAGATGAAAAAGACTCGATTGTTCAGTTCTGAAAAGATACAACGGGGGGAGGATGGTAGTCCACAAAATCTCGATTGTTGTGGAGAAAGAAAATAAGGAAGTGTAATTTATTCCTCATCACACAAGAGCTAGAGTCGCCAAATGAAAGTAATACGCCCAGGTTTTAAAAAAAGGAAATACTTCTTCATGTAAGGCACAGCCAGCCTGTGGAACCTGGTGCCAGGTGATGCTTTGAAGGCCAAAGTACAACTTAATTGGGTAAGTGCATGCAGGATAGGTCCGTCAATGGCTGTTAGCCAGCATGGTCAGACACAACCCCATGCTGGGGGCTGTAGTTCTTCAGGGAGGACTGGTCAGGATTTACTGCTGAGGTGTCCTCATAGGTTTCTGGCTCCGTTGATGATGATAACGAGAAGGCTGCTTGTGTGTGCTCAGTGATGTGTGCCGTGTTGACTTGTGCACTTAGTCTCCACAGCAGACCCCAAGGGTATGTCTAAACTACATGGCTCCATTGATGGAGCCATGTAGATTAGGCTGATCAGCAAAGGGAAATGAAGCGGCGATTTAAATAATCGCAGCTTCATTTAAATTTAAATGGCTGCCGCGCTGAGCCGACAAACAGCTGATTAGCTGTTTGTCGGCTCAGCGCGCTAGTCTGGACGCTCCCCTGCCAACATGAAAGCCCTTTATTGACCTCCCCGGTAAACATCATCCTACGAGCCATAACGGGGAGGTCGATAAAGGGCTTTCAGGTCGGCGCGGGAGCGTCCAGACTAGCGCGCTGAGCCGACAAACAATGGAGCCATTTAGTTTAGACACACCCCAAGAGAGTCCCCAAAGACCACAAACCAGATAAGGATTGACGGAGCCAGGCCAGGTTCATTGTAGAGCGAAGTACAGTAACAGTTGTCAGTAGACTCTACTGAACCACTACGCACATGTACTTGCTACAATGGAACAACTTAATCAGCGGGAGGTCCAGCTGCCCCCCTAGGACATCCAAAGGCTGTCCCCCACCAAGACAGCACCTTATGTACAGGTACAAGAAGTCACACCTCACTGCAGACATATCAGGTTGTCACCCTTTGATGTTGTCAGGTTACCCTCTTACGTTACTTAGATACCACCCATCACCCTGTACCTCATGGCTTGATTAGATCATCTCTATCCATCATTTTGTCATTTTAGACCCTTTCCTGAACCTGTGTGTATCTGTGAGGAGTGGGTACCATGGTCTTTTTTAATGAGCTAGTGGTATCATGTGCTTTCCACTTACGACCAGTACCAATTATTGTTCTGCACCTGGGCCTATTACCAATGAGTGTTTTGCACTCTCAGCCCTGTTCGTGCCAAGTTCTGTGAGCAGGGGCCTGCCTCTTGCCCACAGCTTAACTTTGCTTTATGTTAGCCATGTTTTGCCCATTGTTAACTAGGCCTTGGGCCTCAAACCAGGCTTGTGCTGCATGGGCTTATGTTTTAGGCCCTCATCTTACTACATAACAGTGGCATCCCTAGCCTTGGACTGCCAGAAGCTGACACTGAGCAGCAGAGGATGGCTCACTTGACAATTGTCGTGTTGTTTTATTTCTTCTAAAGCATCTGGCACTTGGAGGACAGGATTTGACCCACCATCGCTGTGCTTGTGTTCTTAAGATGTCAGTTTTCTTTGTGTCTCCTCTGTAGCTCAAATTCTTCATTCAGAGGCCAAGTCTACCAGCAGTGACTGCAAGGTCTCTTGCCATCCCACATGCTTTCAGCATCTGTATCCCAGGTGTCAATGGACTTTGAGGTGTTTGTCTTTTGAGAGTGCTATGGTTAGGCCAGTGGTAGCATTGTGCAAAAGCCAGAAAGCTTACTCTAAACATCATTGTTGGGGGGGAAGTCAACTTGGTTTCTGTAAAGGGAAATCTGGCCTTACGAATCTACTTGAGTTCTTTGAGGGGGTCAACACATGTGGGTAAGGTGGCTCCAGTGGATATGGTGTACTTAGATTTCCAGAAAGCCTTTGACAAGGTCCCTCACCAACTGCTCTTAAGTAAAGTAAGTTGTCATGGGAAAAGAGGGACGGTCCTTTCATGGATTGTTAACTTGTTAAAAGACAGGAAACAAAGGGGAGGAATAAATGGTCAGTTTTCTGAGTGGAGAGAGGTGACCAGTGGGGTCCCCCAGGGGTCTGTTTTGGGACACATCCTATTCAACTTATTTATAAATGATCTAGAGAAAAGGATCAATAATGAGGTGGCAAAATTTGCAGATGATACCAAACTGCTCAAGATAGTTAAGACCAAAGCAGACTGTGAAGAGCTTCAAAAAGATCTCACCAATCTAAGTGATTGTGCAACAAACTGGCCAATTAAATTTAATGTTGACAAATGTGAAGTAATGAACATTGGAAAAAATAATCCCAACTATACGTACAAGAGAATGGGGACTAAATTAGCTACATTTACTCAAGTGAGAGATCTTGGGAGTCATAGACTTTAAGGTCAGAAGAGACCATTATGATCATCTAGTCTGACCCTCCTGCACAGTGCAGGCCACAGAATCTCACCCACCCCCTCCTAGAATAATCCTCTCACCTATATCTCAGATATTGAAGCCTTCAAATAGTTTCAGATAGTTCTCTGAAAACATCCACTCAGTATGCAGCGGCCATCGAAAAAGCAAATAGAATGTTAGAAATAATAAAAAAAGGGATAGAGAATGATGGAGAACATCTTATTGCCTCTCTATAAAACCATGGTATGCCCACATCTTGAATACTGTGTACAGATGTGGTCGCCTCATCTAAAACAAGACCCCAAAATGTATTGGCATTGGAAAAGGTTCAGAAAAGGGCAGCACAAGTTATTAGGGATTTGGAATGGGTTCACTATGAAGAGAGATTAAAAAAGACTTGGACTTTTCTGCTTCGAAAAGAAGAGACTAAAGGAGGAGTTGATAGAGGTCTATAAAATCATGACTGGTGTGGAAAAAGTGAATAAGGAAAAGTTATTTACTTATTCCCACAATCTAAGAACTAGGGGTCACCAAATGAAATTAATAGGCAGCAGGTTTAAATCAAACAAAAGGAAGTTTTTCTTCACTCAGTGCACAGTCAACCTGTGGAACTCCTTGCCAGAGGATGTGGTGAAGGCTAAGGACTTTAACAATGTTCAAAAAAGAGCTAGCTAGATTCATGGAGGTTCGGTCCATCAATGGCTATTTGCTAGGATGGGTAGGAATGGAGTTCCTAGCCTCTGTTTGTCTGGAAATGGGTGACAGGAGAGGGATCATGTGAGGATTACTTGTTGTGTTCCCTCCCTCTGTGACATCTGGTACTGGTCATTGGGCTAGATGAGGAGTGGGCAAAAAGGCCTCTGTGGGCCTGATCCAGCCCGCGGAAGCCCTGCTGCTCCCCTCGCCTGGGGGCAGGGAAGTGTGCGAAGTCTCCTCCTGCCCTGCTTTCGCTTAGAAGTGCCGCACACTCCTGGCAGGGCGGGAGGAGACTTTGTGCGCTCCCCCTTCCCCCAAGCCCTGATTGCGCAAAGTCTCCTCCCCCACCCGCTTCCAGACCAATCAGGGTCTGTGGGTGAGGAAGCAGGAAGTGTCCTGGCCCCGCCCCTTCTGCCTGAGGTCCCACCCCTTCCAGTGCAGCCCCGGGGCCACTTCAAAAATTTCTGAAGTGACCCTTGGTCAAAAATTGTCCACGCTTGGTCTATGAGGACCATGGGTCTGACCAGCATGGCTGTTCTTCTGTCCTGATCCTATGTATTTCATGGGGCAGTCAGCCTGTCGTACAGATCTCTCTGTCCATCTGGCAGTGTGATTGCTCGGTGGTGTGGGGATGTAGCTTGTGCTGTAGGGGTAGTGGTAACAGCCACATGCTCCTTTTGCTCACCAGGATTCCCGCTAAGCCTCGCATTTGTGTGGGCGCTTTGAAAAAATTTCCATCCCGCTCACCTCCTACACAGAGCCATGCTGTAGGTGGCTGGTCATCGGCCGGGGCCAGAGGAGCCATAAGCTGCGGCAGGTGGCTGCTCTGTCGGCCGGGGCCAAGGCTGGAAAAGCCGTGTGGTGGTGGCGGCAGCGGCAGCTCCAGCAGCCAGGCCAGGGCCAGAGCTGCTGTGTGGGAGCCGGGCAGGGGAGTGGCGATGAAGGTACTGGGGTCGTACCAGCAGGGGAGGAGGTGAGGCCAAGGACAGCGGGGGCCTGGTGGGGGTAAAGGCACCAGCTGTCTGTGGTGGGGGGAGGTACTGGGCACAGGTAAATTCCAGAGGGACGGAGGAGGGCGAGGGAGGATTCGGACACAAGTGTCTGGGTGATTGGGGGTGGGGAAACAGGCGAGATGTGGATTGGGCACAGGTCTCTGGGCAATGGTGCTTGGACTGTGTGCCCTAGACCGAAATACTGACTGTTTGTGTTTGGGGAGCAGATAGCATCGCCCTGGCATATATACTGCTGGCATATGGGGGGCAGATAGCAAGGTTGGGCACAGCTACAGGGTGTAGGCTGTTAGCCAGGCTTATACAGGTACCAGCTGGCTGTGTGTGGTCCTGATGGGGGCACAGGCAGTGGAGCACACACAGTGTACTTTGGGGGCAGAGGCCAGCAGCTGAGTAGTTTTCAGGGTGGGTGAGTGCAGGGTCATGCACCTTGTTAATTATCTGTTATTTTAGTATTTGTTCTTACATAACAATTTAAATTGTGTGTGTGTGTGTGTGCATGTGCATATAGAGGTGTGTGTGTGTAATTTTGTTAGTAATGGGTGGGTGCCGTGGTGGCACACATCTGAACACATGCACGTGACGTCAATATTGGTGCACAAGACAAAACTCACTCTGCTCACGGATGGGAAATCTTAGAGGGAACACTGTTGCTCACTTATCATGACAGCTTTTCCCTTCTCCTGTGCTCACAGGCGATTGACTCTAGGGACTCTCTCTCAATGGCACTCTATTCCCAGTGCTTCTCTTGGCTCATTGGCAAGATTAATATGAAGATCAAAGGGAAGGAAAACTTTAAGTCTGTGGGCATCCTGGATATTTTTGGCTTCGAGAACTTTGAGGTCAGTACTTTCTATTCCTGGGGGCCAGCTTTTTTTTCTGAAGAGTTGCTGGGTGTGTGCAGGAAATGTGCCAGGCTGATACCTGGTGTGGGTCAATATAACACACATTGGGAATGGGAAACATCTCTCCTGGGAGTGCTTGCGAGACCCCCTTAGCTGCCCTTGCAGTGCATGTCCTCCTGTGGGCTAAGGTGAGAGATGGTTAGTTCCCCTTTGAGAGGGATGGTGAGAGACACGAGTCATACCTTGTGATGGGTGCACAGGAGACGTCTGGCTTCGCACACATTCAAAGTCTTACCATATTCCTATAGTCACAAGGGAGGGATACCTCTGAACTAGCTGGCCTGTGGTAGAAGGAATGACCAACAGGAAAGGAAGGAGAGGGTGAGGGGACACGAGACTTTGGCTCTTTTCTCCTTTATGCATAGTCCAGTATAGTCTGGTCTCAGAGCTGGTATGGATATTGTTCATTAAGTGCTGGTATTCATTTTCTCTTTCACTGTGTCCTCTCCAGAAGATCCTTTTCTAGACCTGCAACCTAAATGAGAATTGTAGCATCTTTGTTTCTTGTTTCTTCTAGATCAATAGTTTTGAGCAGTTTAACATTAACTATGCTAATGAGAAACTCCAGGAATACTTCAACAAGCACATCTTCTCCCTGGAGCAGCTAGAATACAACAGGTAATGAAGGGAAGTGCCTCTGCTCATATGTAAGAATTCAAAACCGAATATAATTCTTCCCTAGGGACTGATGCCCAGCACTTAGGATGCTCTTTCTGTTCGGAGGGGCTGATGATGCTGCCTTATTTGGGGGGTTGGGGGGGTGGGGAGACTGTCTGGTGCGTGTTGCTTAGATCTGTCCTCAAGCCAGAAATGTCTCCCCTTTGTGTCTTTCATTATTGCTCACAGCAACCCTACTGTATCTCTCACGAGACCTTGGAAGCCATAGTCTCAACACTGAATTAGTTCAAATGGTAGGTTTAGCCTGGTTTCCTGCCTGAATGACACACTGTTCTGTGGCGCGGTCTTGCGCAAAGGGGCGAACTGAAGTAAACCCAGGCTTAGTTTGAGATTTGTAACATTTCACTTGGTTTCACGTTTTATAGTGAAAGTTTTGCAGCACTCTGCCCTCTCCAGCGCCCTTCGGTGTCATCCAGCCAGCTGGTCCCAGAGCCAGCTCCACTCTGCCATGTGGTGAAGGGTTTGCAAGATTTGCGGCCTTTGGTTTCTAAATCCATTGTGGTAGCAAAAAACTCCCGAAAATCTGAAAACTCCAAAACTTCTCCTCTTGCTCCCATCTGTAATGGTGTGGCATTGGCTACTGGTACAGTATAGACCCAGTGATTCCAAGGTTAGCAGGGAGCGTTGTGAGTATTGGGCCTGACCTCCCCTATGTGACAGAGGCCATAGAACTTCCCTGAAAGTCCTGCTCGAACAGGAGCATCTCTTAGAAAAACACCCAGCTGTGCTTTAAAAATCTCCAGTGCTGCTGGGTTGTTGTAATGGGCAATTGCCCTAATTCTTAAAAACATATGCCTTATTTCCAAATAGACCTTTGATCTGAAAAGAGAAAGTTCTTGAATCTGTAAGTTTTTTACACAGGTCTCTGAGGGCTTTCTTTTTTCTAATGATTCTTCTTCAGTGGAAGTTGTTGGGCTTTGTCTTTGAGTCTGAAGGGGCCAGCAGCAAGCCCTAGCCAGGTTGCTCCCTGAGTTTACAGGTCGAGACAGCTACCTACCATTAAGAGATTGTGTTGATGCCCATCCCCCTAATATCTGAGCCTCTTGAGAGATGGCTGCCAGGGAAATATTCCCCACTAGCTCCAAAACAAAAGCATGTATTTTTCTGACTGAGCCAACTGAATGAGGCCATTGAGACTGAATGTGAACAGCTCTGTAAAGGAAAACAGCTGAATAGATAATTCTTTACGTTCTAAAGACTGCCAGAATGCAAAGCTATTTATACACCCACTCCCACAGCTGATTCCATCACTGCAGGAAACACTGTCCTTCCTCTGCAGGGAGATTTTCCAAAGAGCAGATCAGAGGTCTCTAAATACTGTGGCTGGATTTTAGAAAGGACTCCACAATGTTACGACTGATATTGCTTTTAGATATGCCAAAGACATGATCTTTTGCTTCAAGCTATCAGCTAATCTCCTCAGTAGTCGGGAAATAGCGTCTGTGTATCACATTGCTCAGTGAGCCAAGTGTACTCTGGCACCAGAGGCAGGATATTACATTTGACTGATAAGTGGTCTGGTACAGTGAGTTCTACTTTTCCTTCAGTTTTGGAATAGAAGCTGCTCTCAGAAGAAATCCCAGAGCCTTCGTTAAATGCTTCCAAACTTTGAGGCCTCTGGCGGGCCCATTATTGGATAATGGAAGGATCTTAAAAACATGGATTCATTGAATTATTTTTTTTTCATATCCAGTGAAGAAAATATCAATTTTTTTATGGTAGGCATGTCTATCTTGGAAATGTCTCGATATTTTGTTCCTCCACCTCTGCCTGCCCCCGACAGTCATATCTTCTACTTCCTGTTTTCTTCGCCCAGCGAGGGTGGTGGTGTGGTCTGTCCCCTCAGTCCATATTGGGTCCTGGGAATGCTGCTGTGTGCTGCCCCTGTATGTCTGGGAGATTACTCCTTAATAATATCACGTTTCTTCCTTCTCACTTGGCAGGGAGGGAATAAGCTGGGAAGCCATTGACTGGATGGACAATGCAGAGTGCTTAGATCTTATTGAGAAGGTGGGCAATTTTTTATGGAATTAATCTGGTATCAGGAGTCCTGGCAGGCATGACAGTGACAATATTTCCTTCCCCCCACTTAGGCATTTGTTTGAGTTGTATTTAGCCAATGCATGGGCCTAAGTTGCGATGCTGGTTCTCTTCCATGGCTGGCTGTCACATGGCCTCTGGGACTGTGCTGCTGTTTCTGTGTATTAAGGCCTGGACATATCAGCAAGGCCTTTTTCATACCTTGTTCTCCAGAACATTGCCCTCTTCGTGCCCCAGAAATCATCTCTCTGAGAATCCCAACTCTCTGGAATGGGCTGAGACAGGGCTTTAGCCTCCGAAATACAGACTTGATACAGACATTTCATTTCCAAATACTTGCTGAGTCACCAGGCAGCCTTCCCACTTGGGCTTGAAGGATGTCATTCAGCATGACAGTCTCAGCCTGAGTCTAATGCAGTTTAGTTTTAGTGGTTGGTAAAGGCCATCTCTCTCTTGGCTGTAGAAACTTGGTTTGCTGGCATTGGTGAATGAGGAGAGTCGATTCCCTAAGGGCACAGACAACACCCTCTTGGAAAAACTGCACAGCCAGCATGAGGTAAGCAAGCTAATGAGGCATGGTTCCTCTTCAATCTCTATCCCTGTCCGTTCCTTTTCTTCTGTATTACAGACACAAGGCGGGTACGGTCTCTTTTATATGTCAAAACGTGTAGCTTGCAAATATTTGTATGCCTCTGCCTCTCCCAAGACAGTGAGATCTGAGAGATTTGCCACATGTCTTTGTTGGCCTGTTTGTGCAGGAGCATTAAAATGACAACAGTGCCTTTACGTTTTTTGTGCCACATGTCCAGGCCTTCATCTGCTTTAACAATATTAAATTAAACAGAGGTAACATGGTGATAGACCCCTCTTAAATAGAGATGATCAGTAAAAATTCCTAAAGCAGATGCACTGCAAACCCTAAACCCCCAAAGAGGGGAGCTAAAGACCACACAGGAAGGACTGAGTCTCTTTGTTGAAGGAACCTGAAAGGATTCTGGTGCCTGTGAATATGGAGAATGTGCCTGAGTTACAGGCCATTAACAGAGGTCCGTTCGCTTGCATTTAGACCTTGAGATTTGCACAGGCCTTGAGTCAGTGCTCCCACAGCCTGCTGCTAAGGCTTTAAATCAGTGGTGGGCAGTATGGATGTGAAAGGCTGGCTGGTTAACCCCTGGGGGCTGGAGCAGGCTGCAGATAGGGACTGCTATGGCCATCCGGACAGGCTGGAGCAGCGCCTGCCTGTGGCAGGGGAGGGGTGTCCAGCCCCAGTGATGGCAGGCAGGAGGGCCACTTCAGCTGAGCTGGGCTGGAGCAGCCTCTCCTTTAGTCACTTATCTGGTTAGACATCACATTTAACTGGTTAACCAATGAAACGTGATTTTACATCCCTCGTGGGCAATCTGCGCCCCATCAGGGAGCTACGAGTGGCCCGCCAGACCTCTTGTTTACCATTTCCCACACACAGGTTACCAGATTCTGCTGGTTTTCATCCATGTAGTTTTTTTGCTATGGGTATTACTAAAGTGACACATGCATAGAGCCAGGGCATGTGATGCAAGGTGCAGGCTGGCTGCACACAACAGCGTAAGAGCCGTGCGTTCCCTCAGCATCCAGTCACAGTGCTGCTACAGGTCAGTTGGCACCCCGCGAATTCTAGTCATGCCAGTGCCGTTAGCAATACTACCCTATTCTGGGAGAGCTGTCTGGTTACGGCCTACTGCAATGAATCCTAATAGTAATACTGTAGGGCCAGTACACAGGGTCATTTAACACATTCTTTGTTGGTAATGATGAGAACATAAGTGTTGCCAAAGTGCAAAAAACCCCGCGCCGCCTTCCAAAGGGCTGTCCAGTGCTTTCTGGACGGGGCTTCAGTTTGTTTGGAGTTTGACGCCTCGTGACTGCTCAGTGTGTGTGGGGTTGGCCCCTGTCTTCATGCCTCTCGGGGCATGTCTATACTGCTGTGATCAGTAGTGTTGATTTAATGGATCTGGTGAAGACCCACTAAGTCAATGGCAGAGTGCTCTCCTGTAGGTGTTTGTACTCCAGCTCCCCTGGAAGCGTAAGGTGAGATGATGGGCGAGTGTCTCCCATCGACAGAGCATGGTGCAGACATGCCACGTACGTAACTGGCGCTGTGTAATGTAGGTCCACGCACCACTGTAGTGTAAACCAGCCCGTGGTGGAGTGGGTCTGCAGTGTTGAGCTCTCTCTCCCTCTCCAAGCATTGGGCACAGAACTCATTGGCCACAGGGCCTCATTGTTCTCAATGGAGTCTGTGGTCTTTCCTGGTAGTTGGAGGAAACCTCTCTCTCTCGCACAGCCTCACAGAACGCTGGAGTAGAATTCTGTCTGTTTTGGAAGGCTCTCCTCCTAGGATGAGCAGCTCATTGCTGAGGCACCAGAGTCCCCCCCACCAAAGAGCCCCACCCTGGTACCATTAGGATTATGGGTTGCCACCTCCTTTCCTATTACAGCAGGAGCCAGGTTCCCAGTACTTACTCCTCCTCCAAGCCCATCAGCACCTTTGTGCCCCAGCACCTAGGCACAGCTCCTCCTCTGGACTTGGGGGACGATGCCTTGGACTCTGAAATTGTGGTGCAGGGCTCTTCATTACCTTACTATCCTGTGCCTCGTGAGGACTAACCAAAGCCCAGAAGATGCCCTGGACTCGGAATGTGAATATTCATGGGGACCCTTCCTGTACCCTCCTCCTCAATGGACTGGTTGGAAAATTCTATAGGGTTCCCATCCAGAAAATGCCAAAGAAGTCACCTGTTTCCCTGGTCTGGGGGTATGTTCAGGAGGAGCAGCAGCTACCCTGAAGAGGATGTACCATAATCATGTAACTGTTTAAGCTAGTATCTGCCAGTGAGCATGTTTTCAGCAATGTCTGGTCTCATCACTAGTCTACAGCAGAGTCCAACTGACAGCAGTAAGGACCTACCTTCAGCTCCTAGGTCACATGTCAGCCTTGTGATGGGTTGGGACCCCTGGGATGTCACCTGAAGTGCTTAGACACCATTGAGCCCCCTTTCCCTGCTAGCCTGGGCCCTCTTTTGCCCACTCTCTAGCCTCCTCCAGCAGATACCACAGTAAGACTGCCTCCAGCTGTAGACACAGACCCTGAGATCATCTCTGGGAGAACTCAACTTAGTGGATTTACTCCAGCATCTAGATGTTCAGCAAACCCAAAGCTGTATGAAGTGTGCTCCTTCCTGATATGCGGTGGGTACCCGGCCGGGCCCCACAGTATGCCACCATTTTTATGGCTAAGAACATTGTTTCCTCAGCTCCTGTCCCCTAGAACCCATCTGCTTATGCTACATTGAGGGCGTTTTCCACATATGGACCCATGGGAAAGAGACCCTTGAAGAATTCCACTGGGATTTCAACAATTTCCACCCCACCATCAACCTCAGCTTGGACCAGTACACACAAGAGATCCACTTCCTTGACACTACAGTACAAATAAATGATGGTCTCATAAATACCACCTGATATTGGAAACTTACTGACCAATAGTCTTCTCTACATGCCTCCAACTTCCATCCAGGACACATCAGTTGTTTGTAGCCAAGCCTCAAGATCCAACTGCATCTGCTTCAATCTCTCAGACAGAGACGGACACCTGCGACGTCTTTATCAGGCATTCTTAAAACTAAAATACCCACCTGGGGAAGTGAGGAAACAGATGGACAGAGCCAGAGGAGTACCCAGGACTCACCTACTATAGGACAAATAACAAAATCCCACTGGCCATCACCTACAGCCTCCAGCTAAAATCTCTCCAGTGCATCATTGACAATCTACAACCTACCCTGGAAAATGATCCCCCTCTCTCTCAGGTCTTGGGAGACAGGTCATTCCTCACCTACAGACAGCCCCCTAACCTGAAAAAAATACTCCCCAGCAGCCACACACCACTCCTCAGACAGGGCATGTCTACACAGCAAGACTAAACTAGAAATAAGCTATGCAATTTGAGCTACGCTAATTGCGTAGTTTGTTGAAATAACTTATTTTGGTTTTTTGGCATTGTCTTCCCACTATTTATTTCGAAATAGAACACTCATCCCCCAACTTCCCTTACTCCTCATACGGTGAGAATTACAGGAGTCAGAGTAAGAAGCCTGTTGTTTATTTCAAAATAACAGGCTTGCTGTGTAGACGCGCACTATGTTATTTTGGAATAACTGGTGTTATTCTGAAATGACGCTGCTGTGTAGTGTAGACATAGGTTCCTGGGTGAGCGTATGGCTATCCCTGCAACAGACCTCATTGCCAGCTCTGCCCACAAGTCTATACAAGCGTCACCATCACAGGACCTAATCACATAAGCCATGCCACCGGGGCTCATCCGGCTGCACATCCACTAATGTGATAAGTGCCATATATGTCGGCCAAACTGGACAGTGTCTGTGCAAAAGGATAAATGGACATAAATCAGACATCAAGAAAGATAACATTAATAAACACTTTAACCTCCCTGGCTATTCAGCAGTGGATTTAAAAGTAGCTATCCTTCTACAAAAATAGTTCAAAACCACAATACAAAGGGAAACAGCAGAACTGCAATTCATTTGCAAATTCAATACAAACCAATTTAAATCCTTATTCAGTCCTAATTTGATATCTCACTACATGGCAATTTCTGCCTTCTTGGTTTTCACACCTCCTTATTAATTGCTGGGAATGAGCCATGTCCACCCTCACTTAATTGGCCTCATTGGTGCTATACTTGATAAGTAACTTCCTTCCCTCCCCCCCCCCTTATAAATAAACCCCGGCCTCTATAATTTCCATCCCAGTGTATCTGATGAAGTGGGCTTACCTATGAAAGTGTATGCCCAAATAAATCTGTGCCATGGGACTCCTCTATTTTTTTTTGTAGATACAGACTAACATGGCTACCGCTGAGACTCATAAAAGGTGTATTAAAAGGGGGTCCAGCAGTTGTCTGCACCCACTCACTTCAGTTAGTCTTTTTGTTTCCCATTGTTCTCCCTAGGGAAGTGTATCTCTAGGGAAAAGGACAGTGGAAAACAATAATTGATTCCTTCCCTGTCTTATCTAGAATTTCCATAAGGTGGGAAACCTGTTTCATTCCCCACCCTTCCATGAAAAACGATACAATTCAAGATGGGGTCCTGTATCCGGTGACACGGTCTCTGTAGTGCCCCTGTAATCATTCTTCACAGGCAGACCCACAAGTTCACAGGAAGACTAAGCTCTTTTGTAGTCCATTGTCTCCTGCTAATTGGCTATTGGCACTTTTGGGCTTTTTTGTTGTTTTGTTTGCAGATTGGGTAGTAGGTTTCACCCCCACATGAACACATTGGTCATACAAATCTGCAGTCTATATTCCTAACTCCAGAAATAGGAATGCTGCATGTGTATAAATAGGATAATTGTATTCAGTAAACTGAAACTTTTCCAATGATATCTCACATGAACCATCTTGCACAAAGCATATCTCAGTTATAATACATACACCAAAAGCTCACAATACCATCTACATGTGTAGTTAGTCTTTAAGGTGCTACTAGGCTATTTGTTGTTTTTTCATATTTTTAAAGAGCACATGGAATATCACGTCAGCCGCCTCACACAAGATTCCATCTGCAGAGTCTGCAGGCCTGGCTCCGAACCATGTACATACCAAACAGGCACAGCCGTGGCAAATGAATTTCTGTACCTCTCCCTTTTGGATGCCCACTGCCAGCAAGAATCCTCATTTGGGATTCCTTTCTCCTTGGCTGAGGAGTGCACCTGCAAAGTTACACAGCAAAGTTCCAACAGGAAGCGTTGCTTCACATCAGTGTCTTAAGAGTAAGGGCAGTTTGTCATGCATGCCAGCACTTTCAGGACTCTTGTGTCAGGGTAACAATACACAACAGGATGGCAATGCACTATGTAAATCAACAAAGGGGAGGAAAATCCCAGAACTTATGCATAGAACCATTGGAACTAGTATATTGGCTACTACATAGAGATTTCTGCAGTTTATCTGCCAGGTCTCCAAAACGATGGCAGATGCAAAAAACTTTGCATCAGCAACCTAATATTTCACATCTGCAAAGCATGGAACTTCCCCCTAGGGGGTCTCTTTGCAACCCCAACCAATCTCAAATAGCCCTGTTTTCAGTTCCCACCAGAGATGCGGGAGCATGTCTTTGGGAGATACTCTTCTTGTCCCTGACCCCATGCTCTCTTCTATGGCTACTCTCCAGCACCACTAATCCTCTAGAGGTTAATCAAACTGAGGCAGAGGAGGGTTATCTTAATAGCTCTGCCTTAGCCCAGACAAGTGTGGGACTCAAAGCTACTTCTCCTTTCCTTAGCTATACGGTGATGGTGCCATGCTCAGGTTGGGCCTTGTGGCAAAGAATTCAGGAATGAGTCACTCCAGCATTGTATCACTGATCCTCAAGACCTGGTTTCTTGATGCTTCTCAAATTTAGAGGCTACTTCTCAGCTGAGATCTAATCTGTACTTCTGACTAGTAGGAAACCTTGCAAAGGTTAAACTCAGCTGCAGAAGTTGACACACTTCTTTTCCTTGTGTTCCTGTCACTTTGGATGTGTTTCTGAAGCACCTTTCAACAAGCTTCGATTATGTATTAGATTTGAGAAAGCACAGGGACTGTGTATGAGCTCTGTTAAAGTCCTTCTGGCAATCAATACAGGCTTTCGTTCACTTATTTGAGAGTCTTTTGTTCTTTGCTCACCCTACCACAGCCAGATTCTTTTAAGGTTTACAGTAATTACTCATTTAACACGTGCCCACTTAACATGTTTTCGCAATAGCACGATTTTTTTTTAGGGAGTGTTTTTCGAATAACACGACCATCCCCGAAAGAACACGAAAATAACCAAGCGGCAGACTACGTTACGCGGCAGTATAAGTTGGTGAAAACAATGGTAATACACAAGAGCGGATGAATACACGTGGCCACTGCGCTCCTCCACTCATTCACGTGTTTATCTTTGTGTTTTAACTAACTGCAACGACTTGTGTTGCTAGAGATCTAATGTTGACGTTGACAACCCAGCACCAACAAAATATTGACTTTGCCACCACCACCTGAAATGCAACCCCCACCTTTTCCATTATGTTTAATGGGAAAATTGACCCCGCACAGCTTGTTTTTGCTTAGCACGAACATTTTCAGCAATGCATCTATAGTGTTAAATGAGGAATTACTGTATATGATTTGCTTCCTTGTATCTGGATCTTAACACCACCTCAGTATCTTAAGGAACTTAACCTTTCAAACATATGGGCCCATACATTCATTCATTTAAAAACCTCATTCCTGGTAGTCATCTGTTGGCTGACAGGGTGGGAGACCTTTGGGTGCTTGTGGCCCAGTATCCTGTCTGCTGACTGTGGCCAATACCAGATGCCCCAGAGGGAGGGATCATAACAGGTAATCCTCATGTGATCCCTCCCCTGTCACCCATTTCCAGACAAACAGTGGCTAGGGACACCATTCCTACCCATCCTGGCTAATAGCCATTGATGGACCTAACCTTCATCAATCTGTCTAGCTCGTTTTTGAACCCTATTGAAGTCCTAGCCTACACCACATCCTCTGGCAAGGAGTTCCACAGTTTGACTGTGCGCTGAGTGAAGAAAAACTTCCTTTTGTTTGTTTTAAATGTGCTGCCTATTAATTTCATTTGACAACCCCTAATTCTTATATTGTGGGAATAAGTAAATAACTTTTCCTTAATCACTTTTTCCGTACCAGTCATGGTTTTATTAGACCTCTATCATATCTCCCCTTTTCTAAACAGAAAAGTCCAAGCCATTTTAATCTCTCTTCATATGGGACTCCTTCCAAACCTCTAACCATGTTTGTTGCCCTTTTCTGAGCCTTTTCCAGTGCCAATATCTTTTTTTTTAGATGAGGCGACTACCTCTGTATGCAGTATTCAAGATGTGGGCGTACCATGGTTTTATAGAGAGGCATTACATTATATTACATGTGCATTACAGTTATCAGCATTAAATTTTATTTTCCATTTAGTTGCCCAATCACTTAGTTTGGTGAGATCTTTTTGAAGCTCTTCATAGTCTGCTTTGGTCTTAATTATCTTGAGCAGTTTGGTATCACCTGCAAATTTTGCCACTTCACTGTTTATCCCTTTCTCCAGATAATTTATAAATAAAGTTGAATAGGATCATTCCCAGGACAGACCCTTGGGGGGGACCCCACTAGTTACCTCTCTCCAGTCTGAAAACTGACCATTTATTCCTACTCTTTTTTTCCTGTCTTTTAACCAGTTATCAGTCCAATGATGGATATATATTCTCCATATAGTACCTTGTACCATGACACGGTCATGCTATGTCTCCATCCTCAGTTTCTACCAAAGATCTTGTTGGACTTTTCATCTCAATAAGGATATCCAACAGCCTGTTGGATATCTAAACTTTGTTCCTCAGGAGGAGAAGCCACACTTCAGACATTAGAAAGTCTGTCCAGACAGAACGAGAATCTTTAGGATTTTCCCTAGGCCGTTTGTATCCTTCTCTAAAATAATGAAAGGACAATAGATTTCCACACAGCTTATCAAAGTGGTTTCGGTTTGTGTCATAACCCACAACAAAGCCAATGAGCCTCCAGGGTAACAGCCCACTCCCTCAGGACTCGGTTCACTTCTGTAGCCGTTTACTTCCTGGTAGAAATTTGCAGTCACAACCTGGTCTGCAGCTCACACGTTGTGCAGGTATTGTGCTATCGTATCCATGTCCAAGATAGACTCGAAATTAGTGATGCTGTCCTCCAAATCATATTGTCTTCCTCCTTCACACTTATTTCCTCAGTGAGTCACTGCTTGGGAGTCGCCTATTGTGGAGCAGCCAGAGGAACATGTCCTCATGGAAGAAGGAGAAATGACTTACCTCTTGGTAACTTGAGTTCTTAGAGATGTTTTTGTCCCTACATGTGCTTCACCTCCTGTCCTCCCTCTCCTCTGATTCAGAGTCTTTTGGCTGAGTAGCTGAGAAGAAACTGAAACAGCTGGTCTGCTCCTCCCTATATACTGTCACTGTGGCGCACTAGGGTGTGTAGTGTGCAGGCATGCACTCGCAGGCGCAGTGGATTCAGTCATCCAGTTGAGTGCACAGGTGTGCTCACCTCCTGTGGTGGAGCACCCATGGAAACCAAAGCATCTCGAGAACTTAAGTTGCCAAGAGGCAGCTAAGCTTTTGGAGAGGTTAAGATGAGCAGGAAAGAAGAGATGTAAGGAGACTGTGGGGAATGTGGTAGGGCAGGATGAAAAACGTGGGCTTTGTGGGAGAGAGGAGAGGTGACTGGACAAAAGGCTTTCGATACTATTTTGAGAGGAGTGAGGGAAGTCCATGAAAGGAAGTGAGTTGGGGGTGGAGGGAGATATTAATAAACAGGGCAAAACATGAAATGGGACACACAATGAATCAAGAAATGAAGACCAGGAACATGGTAGGCCTGTTACTCAATGAAGAGGGGAAAAAAATAACAGAAAATGTGGAAATAGCAGAGGTGCTTAATGATTTTGTTTCTGTCTTCACCAAGAAGGTTGGTTGGTGATTGGATGCCTAACATAATGAATGCCAGTGAAAATGCAGTAGGTTCAGAAGCAAAAACAGGGAAGGAACAAATTACTTAGACAAGCTAAATGTCTCCAAGTGACCAAGGCCTTAGGGAGTGCGTCCTAGAATACTCAGGAACTGGCTGAGGAAATATCTGAACTATTATCTTTGAAAAGTCATGGAAGTTGGAAGAGATTTCAGAGGATTGGAAAAGGGCAAATCTAGTGCCCATCTATAAAAAGGGAAATAAGAATAACCCAGGAAACAACAGACCAGTCAGCATAACTTCTGTGCTAGGAAAGATAATGGAGAAAATAATTAAGGAATCTATCTGGAAGCTAATAAGGAGATAGGTAACAGCCAGCATGGATTTGTTGAGAACAAATTGTGTCAAACCAACCTGACCGCTTCTTTGATAGGTCTTACATGATCTTGTTATACACTAGGGAAATAAAGTCTAGCTGGGGCTACTGTAAGGTAGGTGCATAACTGGTTGGACAACCATTCCCAGAGACTAGTTACCAATGGTTCACCGTCAAGCTGGAAGGGTATAATGAGTGACATTTTGCAAGGATCGTTTCTGCATCTAGTTCTGTTCAAGATCTTAATGATTTAGACCAGTGGTCTCCAACCTTTTAAAGCACAAAATCATTTTTTTAAAGTAAGTGCAATCCAGGATCTACCTCTGACCCAAATACATTTGTCCTACCTACTTTCACATCCCTGCACAACCCTTTTGTCTGAGGCCCTGCCATGCTCACTCAAACCTCCCTCCCTCCCCCATCCTCACTCACTTGCATCAGGCTGAGGCAGAGGATTGGAGTTTGGGGGTGCAGGCCCACGAAGCAGGATAGCAGTAGAGAAATCGGAGTGTATTAAAATCAATAGGAGACACCAAGGACAAACAAGCTGAACATCCTGGACAAGAAGCTAAAACAAGATACCCATGAAGAAAAGAAAAGGCAGGTGAACATAAAACAAAGGGAGATGGGAACAGTATAATTAATGTTCTACAAAGGTGCAGAACTGCTATGCTGAACAAACCATCTCAATTTTATATCATGCTGTGTCAAATTTTGATCAATTGCCGGTATGTAAGTGTTGCACATAAGTATTATAGAATCGTAGAATCATAGAACTGGAAGAGACTTCAAAAGGTCATCAAGTCCAGCCCCCTGCTCTAGGCAGGACCAATTCCAACTAAGTTAACCTGGCCAGGGCTTTGTCAAGCCGGGACTTAAACACCTCTAGGGATGGAAACTCCACTACTTCCCTATGTAACCCATCCCAGTGCTTCCCCACCCTCCTAGTGAAATAGTTTTTCCTAATATCCAACCTGGACCTCTCCCACCACAACTTGAGACCATTGCTCCTTCTTCTGCCATCTGTCACTACTGAGAACAGCCTCTCTCCATCCTCTTTGGAACCTCCCTTCAGGAAGTTGAAGGCTGCTATCAAATCCCCCCTCACTCTTCGCTTCTGCAGACTAAACAGACCCAAGTCCCTCAGCCTCTCCTCATAAGTCATATGCTCCAGCCCCCTAATCATTTTGGTTGCCCTCCGCTGGACCCTCTCCAATGCGTCCACATCCTTTTTGTAGTGGGGGGCCCAGAACTGGACACAATACTCCAGATGCGGCCTCACCAAAGCCAAATAAAGGGGAATAATGACATCTCTGGATCTGCTGGCAATGCTCCTCTTAATGCAACCTAATATACCATTAGCCTTCTTGGCTACAAGGGCACACTGTTGACTCATATCCAGCTTCTCATCCACTGTAACCCCCAGGTCCTTTTCTGCAGAACTACTACTAAACCGGTTGGTCCCCAACTTGTAACTATGCTCGGGATTCTTCCGGTCCCAAGTGCAGGACTCTACACTTGTCCTTGTTGAACCTCATCAGATTTCTTGTGGCCCAATCCTCCAATTTGTCTAAGTCATTCTGGACCCTATCTCTGCCCTTAAGCGTATCTACCTCTCCCCCCAGCTTAGTGTCATCCGCAAACTTGCTGAGGGTGCAATCCATCCCCTCATCCAGATCATTAATAAAGATATTGAACAAAACCGGTCCTAGAACCGAACCTTGGGGCACTCCACTAGAAACCGACCGCCATCCTGACATCGAGCCATTGATCGCTACCCGCTGGGCCCGGCCTTCTAGCCATCTTTCTATCCATCTTACCATCCCTTTATCCAATCCACATTCCCTTAACTTGCTGGCAAGAATATTGTGGGAGACCGTATCAAAAGCCTTGCTAAAGTCAAGGTATATAACATCCACTGACTTCCCCATGTCCACCGAGCCAGTTACCTCATCATAGAAGCTAATCAGATTGGTCAGGCACGACTTGCCCTTTGTGAATCCATGCTGACTATTCCTAATCACTTTCCTCTCATCCAAGTGCCTCAAAATGGATTCCTTAAGGATCCCTTCCATGATTTTTCCAGGAACCGAGGTAGGACTGACCGGCCTGTAGTTCCCTGGATCATCCTTCTTCCCTTTTTTGAAGATGGGCACAACATTTACCTTTTTCCAATCATCCGGGATTTCTCCCGACCTCCACGACTTTTCAAAGATAATGGCCAAAGGCTCCTCAATGACATTTGCCAACTCCCTCAGTACCCTCGGATGCACTAAGTCCGTACCCATGGATTTATGTACGTTTAGATTTTCTAAATAGTTCCTAACCTGTTCTTTACCCACCACAGGCTGACCATCTTCATCCCATCTTGCGTCACTTAGCGCAGAAGTCCAGCAGCCGACCTTGTCCGTGAATACAGAGGCAAAGAAAGCATTGAGTACTTCAGCTTTCCCCACATCATCTGTCACTAAGTTACATCCTTCATCCATTAGGGGCTGCACACCCTCTCTGATCACCTTCTTCTTGTTAACATGCCTGTAGAAACCTTTCTTGTTATCCTTCACATCCTTAGCCAGTCGCAATTCCATCTGCGCTTTCACCTTCCTGATAACCCCCCGGCATTCTCGAGCTATACCTTTATCTCCTCCCTGGTCATTTGTGCAAGTTTCCACTTTTTGTAAGCTTCCTTTCTGTGCTTAAGTTCACCAGGGATTTCCCCTGTAAGCCGATCCGGTCTCCTACCATGTTTGCCTCTCTTGCTACGCGTCGGGATGGTTTCTTTCTGTGCCTTCAATAAGGCTTCTTTAAAATACTGCCAGCTGTCCTGGACTCCTTTCCCCTTCATGTTAACATCCCAGGGGATTCTGCCCATCAGATCTCTGAGGGAGTCAAAATCTGCTCTTTTGAAGTCCAAGGTGTGTATTTTACTACTCTCTTTCCTTCCTTTGGTCAGGATCCTGAAATCTACCATCTCATGATCACTGCTTCCCGGGTTGTCACCCACCTCCACTTCCCCTATTAGTTCCTCCCTGTTTGTGAGCAGAAGGTCAAGCTGCGCACGGCCCCTGGTCGGATCCTTCAGCACTTGTGTCAAGAAGTTATCCCCAACATTCTCCAAAAACTTCCTGGATTGCCTGTGTACAGCCGTATTGGTTTCCCAACAGATGTCAGGGTGATTAAAGTCCCCCACGAGAACCAGGGCCTGCGATCTGGAAGCTTCGCTCAGTTGTCCGAAGAAAGCCTCATCTGCCTCATCCACCTGATTCGGTGCCTGTAGCAGACACCAACCACAGCATCACTGCTGTTTGCTCCTTTAAACTTAACCCATAGACTCTCAACAGGTTTTTCTCCGTCTTTATACTGGAGTTCAGAGCAATCGTAGTGCTCTCTTACGTATAGTGCAACTCCTCCTCCTCCTTTTCTCCCCTACTTGTTGTTCCCCTGTTGTGCCTGTTTTCTCCCCTGCCTATTAGTACCAGGCCAACAGGGTGCTGGTCTCATATGTAACATATGCAGACTTTGGGTCCAGTTTTACAACCCTTTGTCCATGGAGCCTTGGAAGGTTGGGCTTTTTGTGGGATTGGAATATATATTTGCAAGGTAGAGGTCAGTTACCAGGTAGCCTCTGGGGCCGGGCAGTAGAGGTCCTCTCCCGTCCCAGTTAGGGGCCAGAATGGTTCCATGGATCATGGCCAAGACAGAGCTGCTGTGTAAGCTGGTTTGTACCGACAGTCGATAATTAGAAATCTTTTTCTTCCTTATTTCAGAGTAACCATTATTATGTGAAGCCGCGGGTGACAGATCACCAGTTTGGAATCAGGCATTACGCTGGACAGGTAGGTGCTCGTACTGCACTTCCAAACATGCCCAAGAGGAAGGAGTCAGCACATAGAAATGGCTAAGCCCCTGACACTCACCTAGGAGCCCTGAGTTATACAGTCTGCTGGGATTGGCATCTCCACTAAGCTTCCTGCTTTGGAGCATCGCCCAGAAGAGGCACAAGGCTGAGTGGGTCCCGAGGTGTACGGTAATAGAGTTAATAAGGGGTGTAGAGAGGCAGCCACGTTCGTCTGCCTCAGCAAAAGCAGCAAGGAGCCTGGGGCCCTTCAAAGACTAACACATTGATAGGGTGTTGGAGCATAAGGTTTTGTGATCCACAACTCACTTCCTCAGATGACCTCTCAGGAAAGCTTGTGCTCTAATGCCTCAATACTGTTTTGGTCTTTCAAGTGCCACCAGACCCCTTGTTGTGTTTATAGTTAATGCCCTAAGTCATGATCCCTCTGCCCTGCCTTGCTGTATGTCCTTGAGCAAGTCATTTGATTTGTGGTTGCTGAGTTTTACCATCTGTAAAATGGGGAACACTCTCTGGAGCTGCCCGCTCACAGGGACGTAATAGTTAAGTCACTAACTCATGTTGGGGAGTGTGCTGAACATACAGAGAGCTCTATGTGTTAATACGAGCAGCAGCTTTATAACTTCCTCCTCATGTCACCGAATTTTCTTACTCATTATGGAGCGTGATTATGGGAAGATGTAGCAGAGCTATGTGGCAGTTTGATGCCTGTCCCTGGATCTGAGCTCTCTGCGTCCTTCTTGCTGTAATGGAGGGAGAAGAAAGGGTGTTGATGGCTCCATTCTGGGGGGAAATGATGGGAGTGGGCTTTTCCACTAGGTGGTTCAAGGGGCAGGGGAGGAAGACATGTTTGCCTGTGAGAAGAGCGTGTCTGTGCACAGGCAGATCAGCGGGAAAGTCATTGCAGGAGCCTCCTAGACAGCTTCTTCCCAATACTGACCTTACACCCCTGAACTCTCAGGGGAGACTGAATGAATGTGTTCAATGCAAACCAAATCTGATTGCTGTTCAGACACAGTCTTGGTTCACAGATGCCCTGTGCAGCTAGAGACTCCCTCTCCACTCGCACCACTGTGGTCAACAGCTAACCCTGGCCCTTGGGCCTGGCAAACCCTATTCTTCTCCTCGGGCTTCCTAGCTACCTCCAGCTTGACCTTCCCAGCAAGACACAAGCTGTTATCCTGCCTCGTAGTGCTCGGCTCATGAGAATGTCCCCTGGTGTCTCTTGAATATTAGCTGAGGAATGTCACGATAAGATAGAAGCACGAGATGGCAGAGTTGAAGCTGAATGAACAATCTTAACTCTGATATTCCCTCTCTTTTGCATGTTTTAAGTGTGCAGCATTTGCACTCTGCAAGCTTTCCCCTCCCCCAAGGACAGACAGGCATTGCTGTGTGGAGGGATTTGGCTGGGCCCCCCTAGGATGCTCTGCAGCCTTGCAAGCTCCCCAGAACTGGAGACTGCCCCATGTTTCTGTGCACACATGGGCAGAGAGTGAGGCCAGGACTTCATGAAGCCAATGCAAGGCCCAATAAACATGCACACTGCTGCACATGCCTTGGCCATACATGGCACCAGCTGAGCATCAGGCATGGGGACCTGCATTTGGGATCAGAGTTCAAATATGTTCACAACCATGCTGCTCCCATCAGTACGTGTACAGCCTGATTTTCAGCAAACCAGATGCTTCTCTTGGTGCCTAAATAACTGCAATGCTTAGGGAGAGCGCAGTTCCCTATGGTGAATATGGGACACCTGGTAAAATTACTTGTATTCAAGTGAGTTAAATGGCAGCCAATCAGAACTGTGCAGTACAAAAGCTCAGATTAACATCATGTTGACAGGCCCCACTTAAAAACCCTGCATAGTTGATTCTTTTCTTTTATCACCTTGTAGGGATGTTAAATGTCGGTTAATTGAATAGTCAGTTAACCTCATGAATTCTTATTGGTTACTCCACTATTCTATAATCCCCAGTGGTGGGGCCGGCAGCCAGTGCACTCTGGCCTCACTCCCGACGAGCCCCCTGCCACTCCGCACTGCTGCTTCTGTATCAGAGGCAGCAGTGCGGGGGGTCAGGTGGGAGCTGGTCCACGAGGGGAGCCAGTTTTAAAATCAGCTCCCTTTGCAGACTGGCTGCCTTTTGCCCCGCTCCGCACTGCATCCTCTGTTTCGGAGGCAGCAGCTAGGGCTAGCAGCAGCCCTGTCGAGGGGAGGGGCTGAGTTCCCGGATCTGGCATGAGCAGGGACTGAGCCAGGCTGCCTGCCCACCTGGCTCCTAATACACTTTAAATGCAGAGCCGCAGTGGGGTTAGGTCCCGGACCTGGCATGAGCCAGGGCTGAGCTGGGCTGCTGGCCAGGCTGCTAGAACATTTAATGCTGTGTGTGTGTGTGTGGGGGGGGAGGAATGCATGTAGTCCCCCAGGGATACTCAACACGTGGCCTGTGGGCCACTTGCGGCGTGTGGTAAGGTTTGGGTTTACACAGGGCTTAATACGTGGCCTGCAGGTGGGAGCCAAAACAAAAGAGGAGTCAATATAATGGTCTTCTGCTGATTCGTGTTTTCGTAGTTAAATTCCTGGACTGTCATTGCTCCTTAAAATGCTGTCCTATGGGTGGAAATCAAGGAAATATTGCATTTTATTAATATCAGCAGAACTGACTTACATGGGGCCAGTGGGTTGTGTAGTTTTGCCTTAATTTTTGTATTTATGCCCGTCAGTGTGAAATAAGCTATTTGCATATCTGTTTGCATGTATATGCAGCCACAATTAAGTTGCGGCCCTTGGCACGTACTGTGAGTATCATTGTGGCCCCCGGGGCTCCCAGAGTTGAGTAGCTCTGGTGTAGTCTGTAGCATTAACCTATAAGCTTTTGCTTATCGGTTAATCGACTTCTCCATTACATCCCTATCTTGTAGTTTAGGCTTTAGGGCTCATACAGGGAGGGGTGACACACTCACACTCACACTCCCCTGCCTACGTCTCTCACATGGCGGAGGCTGACCAAGGAGCTGTCCCGACCCTTTCTGTTCTCCATGTTTGGCTGGGCCCCAGGATGGACCTGCTTCTCCTGGTATCTGGCGCCGTGTCTCCTTGAAGCAACGTGTGGGAGGGCACGTAGGGTCATCACCCAAGATTTCTGCTGGGTTCCATACCAGGATGCGTATACCTTTCATACCTTTTGGCACTGTGCAGGAGGAAAGGGACGGGAGCTGCTCTCAGTAGCAGTGGGGAAAAGGCAGAAGGGATGACCTGGCCCTCCTCTTTGCAGAGCTCATCAGCTCATCTCCCCAAGTCACTTCTGGTCACCCTAGCTATGCTCTTTGGAACATTTGGCTCCAAACGTGGGCACCAAGACCTTCTGAAAATTCTGCCCATTCTTACAAATGTTCTGTGCCTGCTTGAAGTGCCGTCTTCTGTTCAACTTATTCATAAATGATCTGGAGAAAGGGGTAAGCAGTGAGGTGGTAAAGTTTGCAGATGATACCAAACTGTTTAGGATAGTCAAGACAGAAGCAGACTGTGAGGGACTCCAAGAAGATCTCACCAAACTGAGTGATTGGGCAACAAAATGGCAAATGAAATGTAATGTGGATAAGTGTAAAGCAATGCACATCGGGAAAAATAACCCCAACTATACGTACAGTATGATGGGGGCTAATTTGGCTACGACAAATCAGGAAAGAGATCTTGGAGTTATCGTGGACAGTTCTCTGAAAACTTCCACACAATGTGCCGCGGCGATCAAAAAGGCAAATAGGATGCTAGGAATTATTAAGAAGGGGATAGAAAATAAGACCCAGAATATCTTACTGCCCCTGTATAAAACTATGGTACGCCCACATCTTGAATACTGTGCACAGATGTGGTCTCCTCACCTCAAAAAAGATATTTTGGCCTTGGAAAGGGTTCAGAAAAGGGCAACTGAAATGATTAGGGGTTTGGAACGGGTCCCATATGAGGAGAGGTTAAAGCGACTGGGACTTCTCAGTTTAGAAAAGAGGAGACTGAGGGGGGATATGATAGAGGTCTATAAAATCATGAGTGGAGTGGAGAGGGCCTAAATAGAAGAACTAGAGGACACCAAATGAAATTAATGGGTAGCAGGTTTAAAACTAATAAAAGAAAGTTCTTCTTCACACAGCGTGTAGTCAACCTGTGGAACTCCTTGCCAGAGGAGGCTGTGAAGGCTAGGACTATAATAGAGTTTAAAGAGAAGCTAGATAATTTCATGGAGGTTAGGTACATTAAAGGCTATTAGCCAGGGGATAAAATGGTGTCCTTGGCCGCTGTCTGTCAGAGGCTGGAGAGGGATGGCAGGAGACAAATCGCTTGATCATTGTCTTTGGTCCACCCTCTCTGGGGCACCTGGTGCTGGCCACTGTCAGCAGACAGGATACTGGGCTAGATGGACCTTCGGTCTGGCCCAGTATGGCCGTTCTTATGTTAAGTTCTTATGTAGGTCATCACTTGGTGAAATCAAGCACCCTTTTCATCGGAACACTCAGGGCCATATTGCCAGTCTCTCTGTCATGGTGGAACTATGGAGTTTCTTTGTGCTCTAGTGCAAGGGTTCTCAACCTTTTTCTGTCGGAGACCACCCCCTATATGCTGTAAAAGTTCCCCAGCCGACCTGTGTCACAATAGTTGTTTTTCTGCATATAAAAGCAAGGGCCAGCATTAATGGGTACCAACGAGGGCAGCTGCCCATGGCCCCATGCAACAGGGGCCTCTGCAAAGCTACATTGGTCAGGCTCTGGCTTCTGCCCCGCGTGGCAGGGCTCAGGACCCCAGGCTTCAGCTCCATGCATTGGGCTTCTGCGTTCTGCCTAGGCCCTGGGCCCCAGTGAGTCTAACGTTGATCCTGCTTAGCAGATCCTCTGAAACCTGCTTGCAGCCCCTTGGGGTCCCCAGGCCACTAGCAGAGAAATACTGCCCTAACACCTTGCTACTTATTTCTTCCTCTGTCACTCTGGTGCTGTGCCTTACACTGACCTCCACTCCTGCCTTCTGGTCTAGTTCTTGGACCTGAGTTGGGTGCTGCATGAAGTGATGTGGCAGCAGAACTATTCCCCATATTCATAGGACATTCTTTTCTCTTACGACTTCAGCCTTCTTGGCTGGCACCAGAGGAATGTGGGCAACAGCGCCCTCCCCCAATGGTCCTGCAATGCTGGCAGACCCTTTTTGTGGCCCTAACAATGCAGCCGCATGACTCTGTAAATGAAAGGGCACTGTGATCTGATATGCGAGGGATCTGTCGGCTTGGCCTTAGTGTGCACGGGTGCTCTGTGCGTGCGCATTGGTTCCCATGGGGCAGGGCTCAGCAACCTTTTCAAGCCAAAGAGCCAAACTGCATCAAAATGTAGAGCAAGTGGTCAACAAAGAGCCATGTAAAAATGCCCATTTGCATGACTTAAAACATACAAGATGATATTGTTGACAGTTGACAAGGGTTAATAGTAGCATAAATGAAACATTGGACTCTCAGTCTTTATTTAATGGGACTTCTGCTGGTGCATCTTTTCGCACAGTTCTTTGAAGTTACATCATAACTGGTCAAATCCAGCTTCATGCCCACATTCAGGCTGTCTTCTGCCAATCTTATGGCAGGGGCTGGGAATGTTGAGGGTGCAGGAGTCTGGGTTGGAGTGTATGAGGGGCTCAGGGCAGGAGATGGGGTCTATGATGGACTCAGGGCACAAGGTTGGGGTGTGTGGAGGTGCAGGAGTGTTATGGCAGAGGGCTGAGGATGTGGGGTGCAGGAGTTTGGGGATGTGGGGGCAGAAGGGGCTCAGGACAGAGGGTTCAGGTGCATGATGGACTTAGAGTTGGTCTGTGAGGGGATATAGGAGTGTTAATGATGCTACATTCAAATGGGGGCTGGGCTTGTTGGCCAGGCTTCATTCTTAAATAAAGTAAAATATTATGTCCAACATAAAAGGTTTCAACATTGTCTTTCTGTAAGGCAGGAGTGGGAAGGGGCAAGGAAGTGGGGAGGGGCAGGGAGGACTGATCCAGGGTTAGTGGGTTGTAGCATCAGCTCTGGCTCTTTGCTGCAGGGAGAACACAGGGGAGCTGTGCTGGGGCTCCAGAAGAGCCATATTTGGCTCTTGAGCCATAGGTTGCTGACCCCTGTCATACAGGAAGGATGCCACCTACCTTGCAAGGTGGCATGTGCCTCAGTGTTTGTGGAAACTTATGCATTGGCTGCTCTGGGTGAAGTAGGCAGAAGGGTTTTGCCTCCGTGTGTGTGTGGGGGGGGGGGAATGACTGGCAGCTGTGTGTGTTGTGAGGACAGGGGGTCAGCAGCCTTAATCTGTGTGTGTGATTGGAGAAAGGCAGGTTGTGACACAGCTGTATCAGCAGAGGTCAACTCCTGGTGGCATTGCTCAGTGTTTCTCAACCTTTTTTTATAAAATACCCCTTAAAAAAAAGTTATAAGTACCCCCAGTACCTACAGTTTTCAGACACACATTTTTTTCTACTATTGCAGCACATTTGTTTAAACAACTTAATGGTGGCTCAGCAGGTGATGAAATTTTTGGATGTAAAAAGTACAAAAATAATAAAGCGCTGTAAAACTTAAAACAAAAATTCAGTTTTCTCCAAATGTACCCCACAGACTTCTGTCGAGTACCCCTAAGGGTACTCATACCACTGGTTGAGAAACATTGGCATAGCTAATGTTGGCTGCGGTGGGAATATTCTGCACTGGCAGGTAGACTCCTTCTGCCTGCATATACAGGCAGTCCCCGGATTACATGGATCCGACTTACATCGGATCCCTACTTACAAACGGGGTGAGGCAACCCCGCACTAGCTGCTTCCCCCCAGCAGACCAAGGAGACGCGAAGCTAGCGCCGCGCCCCCCTCCAGCAGACCAGGGAGACGCGGAGCGGCTTTTCTCAGCAGACACCTCAGCTTGAGAATAAAGGACTGAGGGAAGTGAGGTGTGGGAGAATAAAACTGAGCTCTGGAGAAATGTTTGGCTAGAGTTTCCCCTACAGTATGTACCAGTTCCGACTTACATACAAATTCAACTTAAGAACAAACCTACAGTCCCTATCTTGTACATAACCCAGGGACTGCCTGTACTGCATCTACACTAAGGGTCTTTGTGTTCAGCGTGGCCCTGTATCTTTGGTATATGTGGAGCAGGGGGATGTCACTCTGGCTTGAATTGCTTGCCACTACTAGCTATTAGTCAGCATGTATTGTCTGTGTTGCAGGTTCTGTATAATGTGAGAGGGTTTCTGGAGAAGAACAGAGATACCTTTCGGGATGACATTTTAAACATGCTGAAGGATAGCAGGTAAGCAGCTCTTAATCCTGTACAAGGGGGAATGGAGGCTGGGATAAAGAGGACTCCATGGGACTGAATTTAGCAGCGTTCACATGATGGCGCAGTACTGGAGAAGGAGGGTTACTTTATATGTTGGTCCCTACCAAATTCACGGTACATTTTGGCCAATTTCATAGTCATATGTTTTAAAAAATTATAAATTTCATGATTTCACGTATTTAAATCTGAAATTTCAGTGTTGTAATTGGAGGGGTCCTGACCCAAACAGGAATTGTGGATGGGTCACAAAGTTATTGTAGGAAGTGTTGTGATACTGCTACTCTTACTTCTATGCTGGTTCCTAACTTTGCTTTTTTGATTGCCGCTGCACAGTGAGTGGATGTTTTCAGATATATACACGAAGATGCCAAGATTTTTTTCTTAAGTGATAACAGCTAATTTAGACACCATCATTTTATGTGTATAGCTGGGTTTGTTTTTCAGCATGCATTTATCAACATTGAATTTCATCTGCCGTTTTGTTGCCCAGTCATCCAGTACTGTCAGATTCCTCTTTGCAGTCTGCTTTGGGCTTAACTAGCCTCAGTAATATTTACAACTGTCCATTAATCGCAAGCTTCAGAGGGGTAGCCAAGTTAGTCTGTAACAGGAAAACATTTAAAAAACAACCAATAGTTTAGTAGCACTTCAAAGACTAACAGGTATCATGAGCTTTCGTGAGCCCAACCCACTTTGTCAGATGACCGGAGTGTTGGAAGTCCAGATCCGAAAATAAATAGGGGGAGGGAAGGAAGAAAAATTGAAGGGGAGGAAGAAAAAAAGACAGTGAACAGTGTGTAGATAAGCTTCAGAGGGATAGTGAGTGAGTCTGTAATCACAGTTAACTCACACGATTGACTCATTTATCATGATTAAAAAATTAACTGTGATTAATTACAGTTTCAATCACATTGCTAAATAGTGATAGAAATGTAGCCGTGTTAGTCTGGGGTAGCTGAAACAAAATACAAGACTATGTAGCACTTTAAAGACTAACAAGATGGTTTATTAGGTAATGAGCTTTCGTGAGCCAGACCCACTTCCTCAGATCAAATAGTGGAAGAAAATTGTCACAACCATATATCCGTCTGATATCTGTTTTGTGGGCATTAATCCTTTGGCGAAGTGTCTGAGACGTTTGTCCAATGTGCATAGCAGACGGACACTTCGGCACATGATAGCATAAATTATATTTCTGGATGCGCAGGAATATGTGTTCTTGATCTTATAACTCACTTGGTTAGGTCCAATAATGGTATCAGCAGAATGAATATGTGGACAAAGCTGGCAACGGGGTTTGTTGCAAGGTGTAATGGAGTGGCGCCCCCTCCTCCTCCGTTCGCCCCTCAGTATTCCCCGCCGTCTCTGTAGCACTGAGACAGTTGCGATTTCAATCCCCCATAGTCGGGAGGGGAGATAGGTGGGTCCGGGCCCGCCCTCTCTCCCGGACCCCAGCTCAGGGCCGTAGGGTCAGGATCAGTTCGTCCTGCCCTGCTGGGGGAAGGGGGGGGGGTTCTGGCCCGCAACTCACCAGCACGCTGGCTCCTTGCCCTGCCCTGGGCTACTTCCTATCTCCTCCTGCTGGTCACCCTGCCCTAATCCCGGTGTCCTCGCTCCGTCTCTCCCAGCCTCCGGTTCACCTCTGGGCGTCCTAACTCTTTGCTGCTCGCCCCGCTGCGCTCCCTCCCACTGCTCTCCACCTTCCTCCTCCTCCGCCGGAGTCAGCCGGCTTTTTGAAATGCCCGCGACGGCGTACGGGCGTGATGGCATCCGACGTCACGTACGCAGGCCCCTCCTCCTTCCCCCTTTCCCAGCTCCCGGTCAACGGGGGATTCCTGGCGCCACCGCTCAGCTGGGCGGCAGCGGCTGAGCACGCGCCACATGTCGCCCCCGGATCTCGAGTTGCCCCGAAGAAGGTCAGGGCGACTGCTGGGTTAGTGCGGGGGTGGGTTCGCCTCCCCGGGGGGGGCCGACCCGCTCCGTCACACGCCTCCCCCTTTAAGGTGCGCCCCCCCTCTTTGTCCATTTTTTGTACTCCTTCAGCGCTTCTAGAAAAGAAGTCTGCGTTTCCATGGTCTTTCCCCACCCTGTGGCTGACCTCAAAATGGTATGGCTGCAGGGCCAGGTACCATCTCAAGATGCGCGGATTGGAGTCCTGCATGGCCAGAAGCCATCGGAGGGGTGCATGGTCCATCACCACCTTGAACAAGCTACCTAGGAGATAATATCGTAAAACATCAATAGCCCATTTAACTGCTAGGGCCTCCTTCTCTATTGTGGAGTATCCTTGCTCCCGCGGGAGCAGTTTATGGCTCACATACACAATTGGGTGTTCCTCCCCACCTTTCCCTTGAGAAAGTACGGCGCTGAGCCCCCGCTCGGAGGCGTCTGTCTATAAAACAAAAGGTTTAGTAAAATCGGGTTGCGCTAGTATTGGGGCCCGGGTCAACCGTTGTTTAAGTGTCTGAAAGGCGCTTTCACATTCGGGCCCCCACCGTACCTTATTTAGGGCGGCATTCCGTGTTAGATCTGTTAACGGGGCTGCTAGGCTTGTGAAGTCTGGCACGAATCGCCTGTAGTAACTGGCGAGCCCCAAAAATTGTTGGACTTGACGTTTTGTGGTCGGCGCGGGATAGTCCCGCAGGGCCTCGATTTTACTTATCTGTGGTTTGATTTGGCCCGCCCCTACCGTGTAGCCTAGGTATGAAACCTCCCGCTGGCCAAAGTGACATTTAGTGGGGTTGGCGGTCAACCCGGCGTCTCGTAATGAGGATAACACCGCCCTTATTCGTTGTAGATGCTCGGCCCAAGTTGGGCTGAATATGATTGTCATCCAGGTAGGCTGCCGTGTATGATGCGTGGGGTCGTAACACTCGATCCATCAGCCGCTGAAACGTTGTGGCTGCTCCATGAAGTCTGAAAGGCATCCGCTTAAATTGATACAATCCGAAAGGTGTAGAGAAGGCTGACTTCTCGCGGGCATCATCCGTTAATGGGATCTGCCAGTAGCCTTTCGATAAATCGATCGTGGACAAGTACCGGGCAGCTTCCAACCTCTCTAACAGCTCGTCGATCCACGGCATCGGATAGGCATCGAACACCGACAGTGCGTTGACCTTCCGGAAATCGATGCAAAACCGGATCGTTCCGTCGGTCTTAGGGACCAGCACGATGGGGCTCCGCCAGGCGCTGTGCGACTCCTCTGTCACTCCCCAGCGTAGCATTTTGTCCAGTTCTTGCCGCACCGTCCCCCACAGTTTTCTTGGGAGCGACCTGACCGAATCCCGTACTAGTCGGCCCGGCTCGGTCACGATTGGGTGACAGGTTATTTTAGTCTGCCCCGGCGTCTCTGTTAGGACCTGGGAGAAGTCGTCTAGCAGCTCGTGGAGCTCCCTGTCCTATTCTGGCGTCAGCTGTGAGTCTAGGTGGAGTCCCCTCGTCATCCCTTCCTCTCTAGGTGTTCCTGTCCCACTTGCCAGAGCCTCCTGCTCCCGCCACGCCTTAAGAAGGTTAATATGGTAAATATTGGTGGCTTTCCTCTTACCGGGCATTCTGATTTCATAGTTTACGTCTCCTGCTCTCCTGGTCACCTCAAAAGGGCCCTGCCACCGAGCTAACAACTTAGATGGTTGCTCCGGTAATAACAGGAGAACCCTGTCTCCCGGTTGGAAGGTGCGCAGACGGGCGTTTTGGTTATAATGCTGCATTTGCCGTTCTTGTGCTCCCTCCAGATTACGCTTTGCAAGGTCCCCTACCTGGCGTAGTGTTTCCCTTAACTTAAGAATATACTGGACCGTACCCTGTACCCGGGTCTCCTGCTCCTCCCAGGTCTCCCTTATTATGTCTAGGAGCCCTTGTGGTTGCCTACCGTACAGGAGTTCGAACGGTGAGAAGCCTGTGGAGGCTTGGGGTACTTCCCTTACTGCGAACATCAATGCTGGCAGGGCCCGGTCCCACTCTTTGGGTTCTTCTTCCACGAATTTCTTAAGCATTCCTTTAAGTGTCAGGTTAAACCTCTCCACGAGGCCGTCGGTCTGGGGATGGTAGACTGATGTCCGTAAAGTCCGTACCCGCAACAGGCGGCATAGTTCCTTCATTAGGGTTGAGGTGAAGTTCGTTCCTTGATCTGTACGGATCTCTTTGGGTAGACCTACTCGCGAAAAGATCTTAATCAGTTCATTCGCCAGAGTAGGGGCGGTGGTATTCCGGAGCGGGATTGCCTCCAGATAGCGGGTCGCATAGTCAACGACTACCAGTATATACTGGAACTGGTTTTTTGTTCGTTCTAACGGGCCAACTATGTCCATCGCTATTCTTTGGAAGGGGGCGTCTATTACCAGCATTGGAATTAGTGGTGCCTTGGGCACCTGTCCCGGCCCTGTCCTCTGGCACTCGGGGCACGAATCACAAAAATCTTTTACTGCGCGGTAAATACCTGGCCAGTAAAACCTTTGCAGTAGGCGGTGCACCGTCTTTTCATACCTGAGGTGCCCGACCCAGGGGTTACTATGGGCCAGCTCCATCAGCCGCCGGTGGTATTTAGCCGGGACAATCAGTTGGGTGGTCACCTCCCCGGGTTCCCGCCCCCTGTGACTCTATAGAGGCGGTCGTCCTGGATCTCGAAATACGGGTATGTCAAATCCCTGGTCACAGCTTCCCCTTCGCCCCCCTTCCCGGACGCGTTCTCCCAGGCTCGTTGTAAAAGGGGGTGTTCTCTCTGTTCGCGCACGAAATCAGGGGGCCATTTGTCCTCCCCTATGTGCAGGTCTGCCCCGGGTACTCCCTCCGGCTTGCTTGGCGCCGTATCCCCTGGGTCGGTGGCCAGGACGGCCTCTCCCCTTTGCCATTCCCGGAGGGCCTGTTCAAATCCCGGCCAGTCTCTTAGGCCACACTGGTAACACGCACCTCCGGCGCCTTGCGATAGGGGTGGGTTGTCCTTCACTTCCTCCCGGGTCACCGGGCGTGGTGCAGGATCCTCCCTTGGTGGCTTACTCCACACCGGGGCCAAGCGCCGTACTCTGCTCTTCCCAGGGCTGGGGGGCCCTGCTGGGTTACGGAGTTCCCCTTGCCGTGGGGGAAGTCGAGCCCCCCGCCCAGCTCCCATGGGCTGTTCTTTCCGCGGGCCGCTCGCTTCCCCTCCTCCCTTGGCTGCCAAATAGTCCTCCATTAAGGTTACTGCTTCGCCTAGTGATGTGGGTTTGTGTCGCCGCACCCACCGCTGTCCCCCCCCGGTAGGATGTGGATGAATTGCTCCACCACCACCTTCTCTGCTACGTGGGGCCCAGTTTGCTGGTCTGGTTCCAACCAGCGCCAGCCGGCCTCCTTGAGCCGCTGGGCTACTACCCGTGGCCGAGCCCCAGGGGGATATTTTTCCTGTCTGAACCGTTGTCGGTATGTCTCAGGTGTGACGCCTAATTGGTCTAAGATTGCCGCCTTCACCTTAAAATAATGTAGGGCATCTCGTGGGTCTAGACTCCGGTACGCCAACTGGGCTGGGCCCGTGAGGTACGGAGCTAGTACTATGGCCCAGTGTTGATCTGGCCACCGGGCGGCGGTGGCTACTCTTTCAAACGTGACCAGAAAGGCTTCTGGGTCGTCCGAGGGGCCCATCTTGGTCAGCCTCACTGGCAGTTGGGCTAGGGCCCCCCCGTCCGCCCCTTCTCCCCCGGGCATCGGGGCCTGACCTCTGCCTAAGCTCCCCCATTGTCTCACCCAGCGGTCCTGTTGCGCTTGGAACTGCTCCGAGACGTCCCGTAGGAGCTGGGCTTGTTGGTCACACTGCTGGGTGGCCAGTTGTTGGAGCAGGGCTGTCTGCTGCTGCTCTTGTTGATGTTGATTGTCTGACAGCCACTTAAATATGTCGGCCGCATCCATCTTCCCGTGGGTCGACCCTTCGGACTCACGTGGCGGGTTGGCTTGCTCTGGGCTGCCTTCTGCCCGCCGCTTCCTCTTTACCTTTTCCAGTCTCTTTCCTTTTTTGGGGGGGGCGTGTCTATATCTACCAGTGTTTGGGGTTCGCAGTACTACTTATACCCACGTTCTCCACCACGTGTAACGGAGTGGCGCCCCCTTCTCCTCCGTTCACCCCTCAGTGTTCCCCGCCGTCTCTGCAGCGCTGAGACAGTTGCGATTTCAATCCCCCGTAGTCGGGAGGGGAGATAGGTGGGTCCGGGCCCGCCCTCTCTCCCGGACCCCAGCTCAGGGCCGTAGGGTCAGGATCAGTTCGTCCTGCCCTGCTGGGGGGGGGGTGCTGGCCCGCAACTCACCAGCACGCCGGCTCCTTGCCCTGCCCTGGGCTACTTCCTATCTCCTCCCGCTGGTCACCCTGCCCTAATCCCGGTGTCCTCGCTCCGTCTCTCCCAGCCTCCGGTTCGCCTCCGGGCGTCCGAACCCTTCGCTGCTCGCCCCACTGCGCTCCCTCCCACTGCTCTCCACCTTCCTCCTCCTCCTCCGACGGAGTCAGCCGGCTTTTTGAAATGCCCGCGACGGCGTACGGGTGTGATGGCGTCCGACGTCACGTACGCAGGCCCCTCCTCCTTCCCCCTTTCCCAGCTCCCGGTCAACGGGGGATTCCTGGAGCTGCCGCTCAGCTGGGCAGCAGCAGCTGAGCACGCGCCGCATATCACCCCCGGATCTCGAGTTGCCCCGAAGAAGGTCAGGGTGACCGCTGGGTTAGTGCGGGGTGGGTTCGCCTCCCCGGGGGGGGGCCGACCCGCTCCGTCACACAAAGGAAGGTACCAGGGTTGGTATTAGTGTGGTATGTCATAAGAACATAAGAACGGCCGTACTGGGTCAGACCAAAGGTCCATCTAGCTCAGTATCCTGTCTACCGACAGTCGCCAGCACCAGGTGCCCCAGAGAGGGTGGACCGAAGACAATGATCAAGCGATTTGTCTCCTGCCATCCCTCTCCAGCCTCTGACAAACAGAGGCCAAGGATACCATTTTATCCCCTGGCTAATAGTCTTTTATGGACCTAACCTCCATGAATTTATCCAGCTTCTCTTTAAACTCTACTATAGTCCTAGCCTTCACAGCCTCCTCTGGCAAGGAGTTCCACAGGTTGACTACACGCTGTGTGAAGAAGAACTTTCTTTTATTAGTTTTAAACCTGCTACCCATTAACTTCATTTGGTGTCCTCCAGTTCTTCTATTATGGGAACTAATAAATAACTTTTCTTTATCAGCCCTCTCCACAGCACTCATGAGTTTATAGACCTCTATCATATCCCCCCTCAGTCTCCTCTTTTCTAAACTGAAAAGTCCCAGTCGCTTTAACCTCTCTTCATATGGGACCCATTCCAAACCCCTAATCATTTTAGTTGCCCTTTTCTGAACCCTTTCCAAGGCCAAAATATCTTTTTTGAGGTGAGGAGACCACATCTGTACACAGTATTCAAGATGTGGGCGTACCATAGTTTTATACAGGGGCAGTAAGATATTCTGGGTCTTATTTTCTATCCCTTTCCTAATAATTCCTAGCATCCTATTTGCCTTTTTGACCGCAGCTGCACTCTGTGTGGAAGTTTTCAGAGAACTGTCCACGATAACTCCAAGATCTCTTTCCTGATTTGTCGTAGCCAAATTAGCCCCCATCATACTGTACGTATAGTTGGGGTTATTTTTCCCGATGTGCATTACTTTACACTTATCCACATTAAATTTCATTTGCCATTTTGTTGCCCAATCACTCAGTTTGGTGAGATCTTCTTGGAGTCCCTCACAGTCTGCTTCTGTCTTGACTATCCTAAACAGTTTGGTATCATCTGCAAACTTTACTACCTCACTGCTTACCCCCTTCTCCAGATCATGTCCTGTGGTGGTTGGTAAGAATCATCTTGAGGTTAGGTGGTTATCTATAGGAGACTATGGTTCTGTCTCCCAGAGCCTCTTGGAGTATGGTATCCTGTTCCAGTATAGGCTGTAGTTTATTGATAATGTGTTGGACAGGTTTAAGTTGGGGGTTGTAGGTGATGACAAGTGGTGTTCTATTGTTAGTTTTCTTGGGTCTATCTTGAAGTAGATGGTTTCTAGGTATTCATCTGGCTCTTTCAATTTGCTTTTTTATTTCTCCGGGTGGGTAGTTGAGATTTATAAATGCTTGGTTGAGATCCTGAAGCTTCTGGTCTCTGTCAGTGGGATTAGAGCAGATGCGGTTGTATCGAAGGGCTTGGGTATAGACGATGGATCGTGTGGTGTGTTCTGGATGGGAGCTGGAAGCATGTAGGTAACTGTATGAGTCAGTGGGTTTTCTGTAGAGAGTGGTGTCTAATTTTCCATTGTTGATTTGTACTGTGGTGTCCAGGAAGTGGACCTCTCATGTAGAATGGTCCAGGCTGAGGTTGATGGTGGGGTGTAGGATCACAAAGAAAAAACAATTTCTTGCCATTTCAACCAGAAAGGACACTGTCTCAATGACTTAACTACCTGCATTCTGCTACAAAGACCTTTTACATCTGCACTTGAAAGGGAATCCTCTGAACTGTCATTCATGCTACAATTCGACACTCTCCGGGGGAGATTGAACAAAGATTCCAACTACCTTACCCATTACAAAGATAGCTTCCCTAATTATCACCTCTAATACCATTAGCTCACAGATATCTACCTTTCCCCACCTCTAATATCATTAACTCACAGACACTTACCTTCCTTCCCTCCCCCCGCATCCCCCTTCTGTTCTGAAATGTGATTTGTCCTTTTCATATGTGTTCATTTTTTTTAATTGTATCCTTTGGTATCTATGGTTGTGACTATTTTCTTTCACTATTTGATCTGAGGAAGTGGGTCTGGCCCACGAAATCTCATCATCTAATAAACCATCTTGTTAGTCTTTAAAGTGCTACATAGTCCTGCATTTTGCTTCAGCTACACCAGACTAACACGGCTACATTTCTATTACTATATATACCAAAGGATACAATTAAAAAAATGAAGACATATGAAAGGGACAAATCAAATTTCAAATTTTAAATAGAATACCAATTGAAAATTATTAAATATTTTGCATATTTTTCTACATTTTCAAACTTATTGATTTTAATTACAACACAGAAAGCAAAGTATACAGTGCTCGCTTTATGTTCTTTTTATTGCAAATATTTACACTGTAAAATTGAGGAACAAAAGAAATAGTATTTTTCAATTCACCTCATATAAGTAACTATAGTGCAATCTCTTTAACATGAGTGTATTACTTACAAAATAGAAAAGCATCTGACGAAGTGGGTCTTTGCCCATGAAAGCTTATGCCCAATACATCTGTTAGTCTATAAGGTGCCACAAGACTCATAGAATCATAGACTACTAGGACTGGAAGGGACCTCAAGAGGTCATCAAGTCCAGTCCCCTGCCCTCATGGCAGGACCAAATACTGTCTAGACCATCCCTGATAGACATCAGTCCCAGTACACATCTTTCTGGGATGCCACTGTTCACCTGTCTCCATTCTGAAAACTAACCATTTATTCGTACCCTTTGTTTTCTATCTTTTTACCATTTACTGGTCTGAGAGGACTTTCTCCTACTTCTTACTTTGCTTTAAGAGCCTTTGGTGAGGGACCTTGGACTTTCAGAAAGCCTTTGACGCTGCTCATTCTTGTCAACATTATAGACAAACCAAGAACTGTTCATCCAGATAGAAAAATAAGATCTTCTAGAAATAATAATAATGGTAATAACATAGAGATACTGGAGCAGGTGAATGCCTCTGCACAAGGAAAAGTAGATCAAGAGAAGGATTGGAAACAGGCTGCATATGTATCAAGGCTCACAGTGCCTTCTAGGCTAACCTGTGGTTCACCTCGAAGAGGTGGGGTCTGTGAAGTGTGACTGGGATGCTGTCCGGGTGCCACGAGAAAGAAGAGATGCAGCAATCTGACTGGCATGTGGGCTGCTGTTGGCATAGTTCCTGCTTGGGGGTCTGTGCAGCAAGAGAAAGGACGCATGCTGACTAAGCCGGAACGCAGAGCACTGTGTAACGTTGTGCTTCAAGGGAATGCAGCTCTGCGTCTTGTGTGTGAGCTACTGCCAGCGTTGTGGCAGTTTGGGGGGTGGTACATCTACAGGGCAGGGATACCCTGATGAGCCCTATGTTGCAGCCTGCTGTTGTGAGGAGGAATAAATGGGATACCTGGGGCAGGGTATAGGGTGGTAAGTAAGCCCACAAGTTTTGATGTTATGTCTTTCCTGTGTCTGATCCTCGTGTTCCTCCTCACTGCCAGGCTGGACTTCATCTACGACCTCTTTGAAAGAGTCCCCAGCCGGAGCAGTGAGGAAACTCTCAAGATGGGAACCCAGCGGCGCAGACCAACCGTCAGCTCCCAGTTCAGGGTAAGGAGCTAAGTTCCCTGTAAGCTGCTTGGCCGCATAGCTACCTGATGAGTCCGTGCAGGAAGTCAGGGTTGCTGTGTGAAGAGCGCCCTGCCTGCAGCCCCAGCAGGGAGCTTCCATGGCTAGAGGAGAGGCAGGCATCATCTCCATATTGGTGCACATAACAAACTCCATTCCTTACATGGGCATACAGATTAGAGGGAATGCTGCTGCCCACCCCGCGCCCTCTCTGTTCCCTCTTACAGGCCATGATGGTCACTGCAGCTTCTCCCTTTGCTTGGCAGGTATAGCGTTGTATGTAGCCAGTTTTAGTGTACCAGGACTGGAATTTTTCTCTGCCACAATTATCCGTTCCCTGGTGCCTGGGTAGGCCTTGCTGCCAGGCAGGAGGCACAGAGCTTGAAGCAGCAGGACAGTGCCCCGTGCAGCCCACATCTGAGTTCTCTCCAGTGCTTGAGGGATACTCCCAGAGAGGACCCCTGCCAGATGTGTGAGCTTCAAGCCTCACACAAAAAAGGACCAAGAGGTTCGATTAAAAGTCCTCATAGATGCAGCTCAGAGGCTGGCTTCAGAGCAGAGTCGCTCGTACCCGAATTCTAACCCTTCAGGAGGAGTCCGAGCACTGCTCCCCATCCCCAATGTTGAAGAACTGCAATTGGCAGCTGGCCAAGAGGCACCAAAGTCATAAGAACATAAGAATGGCCACACTGGGTCAGAGCAAAGGTCCATCCAGCCCGGTAGCCGGGCTGCCGACAGTGGCCAGTGCCAGGTGTCACGGGGCAGTGAACTGAACAGATACTGATCAAGCGATCTCTCTCCTGCCATCCATCTCCACCCTCTGACAAACAGAGGCCAGGGACACCATTCCTTACCCATCCTGGCTAATAGCCATTGATGGACTGAACCTCCATGAATTTATCTAGTTCTCTTTTAAACCCTGTTATAGTCCTAGCCTTCACAACCTCCTCAGGCAAGGAGTTCCACAGGTTGACTACACACTGTGTGAAGAAGAACTGCCTTTTATTTGGTTTAAACCTGCTGCCCATTAGTTTCATTTGGTGGCCCCTAGTTCTTATATTATGGGAACAAGTAAATCACCTTTCCTTCTTTACTTTCTACACACCTCTCATGATTTTATAGACCTCTGTCATATTCCCCTCAGTCTCCTCTTTTCCAAGCTGTAGAGTCCTAGTATCTTTAATCTCTCCTCATATGGGACCCGTTCCAAACCCCTCATTGTTTTAATTGCCCTTCTCTGAACCTTTTCTAATGCTAGTATATCTATTTTGAGATGAGGAGACCCCATCTGTACATAGTATGCAAGATGTGGGCGTATCACCATGGATTTATGTAAGGGCAATAAGATATTCTCCGTCTTATTCTCTATCCCTTTTTTAATGATTCCTAACATCCTGTTTGCTTTTTTGACTGCCGCCGCATACTGTGTGGACGTCTTCAGAGAACTATCCACGATGACTCCAAGATCTCTTTCCTGATTAGTTGTAGCTAAATTAGCCCCCATCATATTATATGTATAGTTGGGGTTATTTTTTCCAATGCACATTACTTTACATTTATCCACTTTCAATTTATTTGCCATTTTGTTGCCCAGTCACTTAGTTTTGTGAGAGCGGCGAGGAGTCCTGTGGCACCTTATAGACTAACTGAAGTATAGGAGCATAAGCTTTCATGGGCAAAGACCCACTTTGTCAGATGCATGCCCACGAAAGCTTATGCTTCTACACTTCAGTTAGTCTATAAGGTGCCACAGGACTCCTCGCCGCTTTTGCAGATTCAGACTAACACGGCTACCCCTCTGATACTTAGTTTTGTGAGATCTTTTTGAAGTTCTTCAAAGTCTGCTTTGGTCTTAACTACCATGAGCAGTTTAGTATCATCTGCAAACTTTGCCACCTCCCTGTTTACCCTTTCTCCAGATCATTTATGAAAAAGTTGAATAGGATTGGTCCTAGGACTGACCCTTGGGGAGCACCACTAGTTACCCCTCTCCATTCTGAAAATTTACCATTTATTCCTGCCCTTTGTTTCGTGTCTTTTAACCAGTTCTCAGTATATGAAAGGATCTTCCCTCTAATCCCAAGACAACTTACTTTACGTAAGAGCCTTTGGTGAGGGATCTTGTCAAAGGCTTTCAGGAAATCTAAATATACTATATCTACTGGATCCCCTTTGTCCACACATTTGTTGACCCCTTCAAAGAACTCTAATTGATTAGTAAGATATGATTTCCCTTTACAGAAACCATCTTGACTTTTGCCCAACAAATTGTGTTCTTTTACATGTCTGACAATTTTATTCTTTAATATTGTTTCAACTAATTTTCCCAGTACTGACATTAGACTTACTGGTCTGTAATTGCCAGGATCACCTCTAGAGCCCTTTTTAAATATTGGTGTTACATTAGCTATCTTCCAGTCATTGGATACAGATTATCAGATATTCCAAACCTGACCTATCTTTTGTAGGTGACAAATCTGAGGACTTGTCACAGATTGAAGGGTCATTAGAGGAGGTTTTGGAATTAATTGATAAACTTAACAGTAACAAGTCACCGGGACTGGATGGCATTCACTCGAGTTCTGAAAGAACTCAAATGGGAAATTGCAGAACTGTTAACTATGATTTGTATCCTATCCTCAGCCATGAAGACTGAAGCAAAGAATTCATTTAGTTTCTCCACAATGACTTTATCGTCTTTGTGTCCTTTTGTATCTAGATTGTCCAGGGGCCCCACTGGTTGTTTAGCAGGCTTCCTGCTTCTGAGATATACTTAAAAAACATTTTATTATTATCTTTTGAGTTTTTGGCTAGCTGTTCTTCAGACTCCTTTTTGGCTTTTCTTATTACATTTTTACACTTCATTTGGCAGTGTTTATGCTCTTTTCTATTTACCTCACTAGGATTTGACTTCTATTTTTTAAAAGATGTCTCTCTATCTCTCTCTGCTTCTTTTACGTGGTTGTTAAGCCATGCTGGGTGCTGGCAGGCTTGTACCTGGCACGGGCACCGTAGCCAGCCCGTGCCCCTTTAAGGGGTCCGGGGCCAGGAGCGGGGCAATAGAGTTTCCCTGGTGTTGGCCAGAGTGGCCACCAGGGAAAGCTGGGGAGGGCTAGCCTCCCACTAGTTCGAATTAAGGGGCTACACACCCCTTAATTCGAACTAGTATGTTCGAACTAGGTTTAGTCCTCGTACAATGAGGTTTACCTAGTTCGAACTAAGCGCTCCGCTAGTTCGAATTAAGTTCGAACTAGCGGAGCGCTAGTGTAGCGCCTATCAAAGTTAATTCAAATTAACGTCCGTTAGTTTGAATTAACTTTGTAGTGTAGACATACCCATAGTTACAATGAAAAGCCAAAACATCTTTTAAACAGTGCCAGATCTCAGATCCGATACCCAATCCTTAAAACAATAAAACCTAACGAAACTACCTAAACTTTACCCTACTTACAGAAAATGAAGAATGGTGTCTTGGAGAGAGAGAGAGAGACATGCTTGTCCCTCTCTGTAGCTGCAGAGAACTCACTCCCAGAGACAAAAGGGAGAGAAGGAAAAAAAAACCAAATTCCTTTGTCCCAGTTTGAAAGTCCCACCTACATTCCTACTAGTCACTCCTTCTGGCTAGGTGTAGTTAACCCCTTAATCCCCAGGCTGCTGGCTAACCCTCATAATCATGACAGGCCCCTCACCCACAGGATCCCACTTAAGCAGTTAACCAGTTAAATCTAACTTTTAACTGGTTAACTGATCCCTGGTGTCCCCTCGGACTACTGGGTGCAGTGGGATAGACACTTGGTTTGTGCCCCCCACCCCCTTCTCATGATCAATTCTTGGTCCAGCAAGTCCAATTTCTCCTTCAGGTGGGAGCCTGGAAGAGGTTCCACAAAACGTGAAAGGAAAGGGGTTCTGCTCCCGTTGTTTCCTGATTCCAAAAGCCAAGCAAGGGCTCAGATTTTTCTAGACCAGAGGCACTGGGAGGGAAGAGAGAGAACAAGGGCAGGGCCTTGAGGAAGAGGCAGAGTGAAAGCTGGTCTCCGGAAAATAGGTGGACCAAGGGTGGGGCCTGGTTTGGGCACCTGTAGGGCCCTCCCCTACTTCCAGGGAGTTCCTACATCGAGTTCTGCACGGTGTCCCTGGCCTCTTTCACTACCTCTCTGGATCCTGGGCCTTGGTCTGCTGCCCGCAATTCGAAGGGTGAATATTTCCACATGTCTGTTTCTGAGGCCACAGAAGGTTCCTCGGGTTTGTGGCGGGCCGTGCACATGTTCAGCGTGCTGGCTTTACTGCAAGTCTGCACCAAATATGGCTTGGCGGTGATGGCGCCCTTCCCGAGGAGATGAGCATCGCATGTCTCTCCATATCCCGATAACTGACTAGTGACAGGGCAGCCTGGGGCTCGATGGAGTCCAACATCCCCCTCATCCAGTCAACATTCCTGGCCCTAGGATTACTAGAAAGCACTCAAAAGTCTACCCTCATCCCAGTGCAGAGCGTAGAGTCATCGCAGAGGTACTAGACTCCACTCAAGCCAGAGCCTCCCTTTTGGGAGACTGGTTTCAGGTAATTGTGGTCCTGCTGAGGTTTCTTAAGGCCAACCTAGTTACAGTAGCATGCAGCTGTCTGAGGATTCTGGGCCACGTAGCATCATGCACTGACATCACACAACATGTGAGGCTGTGCATCAGACCTTTTCAGGCCTGGCTGGCCACACCTGCCCATCTCCATCTAGATTTGGTTCTCACTGTACCGTTCTGAGTCCTCGTTTCTGTGGATTGGCAGCCCAACCATTGCACAGTTTGTTCAGGAATGATCTTTTTGTGACCCCAAACTCCGATTTTGGATGCATTAGAGCTGGATTGGGGGGACCACTTAGTGTCCTCAGAACTCCAGGTCTCTGGTCTCCAGAGAGAGCCCTTTCCGAGAGCTCAGGACAGTCCCTCCAGTTTGCCAGGGGTTCTTGCCTCACGCTGAACGAGGTCCTCACGGACCATGCAGCAGCCATATTTTACACCAGCAGGCAGGGTGGAGGCCCATTCTGCCCTCTTGCGCTGGGAAGCAAGCCATCTGTGGGAGCTCTGCATAGCATGTTTAATCCACCTCAAGGCTTCTCCCATCCCAGCAAAGCAGGAGTAGACAGCAGGTTGCCTCAGCAGGTCTTTCTCCACTTGGATTACAAAAGAGATTTTCAAATGGTGGGAGACTCCACAGATAGGCCTGTTTGTTACCCAGATCAACAGGAAATGCTATCAGTTTTGCGCCCTGTAATGCCACTACCCGCGGTCTCCCATGGCTGCTTTCCTGCTATCGTGTTAGCTCTTTGAAATCAGCATACATAGATTAAACAAACTTAATCTGATGCCTTTCAGCTTTTCTACGATGAGGAGGAAAGAGCTCTAGTCCCTCCCTAGTTAGTCTTGCTGGTGTTTGTTTACTAGGCTGGTGTAGAGAGTGAAGGACCAAGCAGACAGTGGGGAGAAAAGTGAATGACATTCTGAATATCCTATCAAGAGGTGAAAAAGCAGAAGGGACCAGAATCTATTCTTGTGCAGAAATCTATTCTCCCAGACCCTGGCCTAATGTCATTAAGGTAACTGTCAGCTGGAATTTGCCCTTGTTCTCTTCCCTTCTCCACTCTCACTCATCCTGTGCTCACCCAACATTTCCACCTGGGGAAGAAGTTGGGGCAGAAAAAATTATTAGCTTCAGGATTATTTCACTTTAAGCTTTTTGAATGAAACTCAGAAGACATCAAATGTGAAGTACTTTTGGGATGGACTGAACTGTGGAGACCTGGCAAAGGGACAGAGCCCTGTCTGAGCCTATTCCATCTGTTTTCTATCGTAGTCCGGCTAAAGTGAATTTAAAATCCTTGTGGGAGAGCCTGGGCAAGGAGAAGCCTCCAACACTGAGTGTCGAGATGACCTTCCTCCCGCACTTTGCTACCCCACGTTGGCCCGTGGAATGAGGCTGAGTATAAGGAAGGAACTTGGCTGCATCCCAATACAGAAAAATATATCAAGGAGAACATGATTTCTTTGATTTTTAGTACAGTTCAGTATTAGAGCTCCAGAGAAATTGGGGTGTGGAACAAAGCCGCTTGCATGGGTCATAGTAAGCAGATGTTGAGTGTCTGGTCACCCCACCCCTGTTTGCCGGAGCATGCCTGGCACTGATGGGCGGTGTCTCTGTTCCTGCAACCTGCCAGGGAGACACAGACCCAAGGGAATGGAAGCAGCAGGCTGCCAGCTGAGCTCCCCATAGGGGGCTGCTTTACCTTGTCTTTCCTACTGGCAGGAGAGCTCCAGGCTCCAGAAGGGGCGGGAGGAGTCCTGGGGTGGGGAAGGGGGTGGCTGCTGAGTAGCAGGAAGCACAGATGGCAGGTGCTCTGCCCTGCTCCACTACCTTGCTCCATCCTTCTGCAGCTTTCCCCATGCTTCTGCCTCCTGGAAGCCTGTTGGACCAGGAGGCCTAACCACAGACGGACCAATGGTTAATGGTTAATCTGGCCCTGAGGAGAGGGCAGGAGTGCTGCACCTACCTGGCGCAGCTCCCGGGGGGTACAGGTGGCTCTGCACTGCGCAGTATAAGGAAGCTTTCGCTGTACGCACTGCTCCCTCCCCCCGCTGCCTCCATTGCTTGAGAATCTCAGCCAATGGGGGCTTGAGCCCCTGCCAGAAGCGCTTTCTTGCAGCGTGCAGAGCCGCTTCCTCCCCCTGCCAGGCAGAACCCATGGGCGGGATCTGGCCCGCAACTTGCCTTGAGTGGGCCCGTGAGGCTCAGGGTCCCCTACTGCTGCGGAGCATGGCTAGAGCTCCAATGTCTAATGCTGGCTTTCCCGACTGCTCGGGTGAGCCTTGCGGGCCAGGTGAAGGCAAGTCATGAGCTGGGTATAGGCCATAGGTTCCCCACCCCTGCTTTAAAGTCTTCCACCCATCTACTTTCTTGTTCTCAGAATTTCTCCTTGTTTCCCTTTAACTGGGACACTGTTTCAAGATCATGTAGACTGTTGTATTGTTTATTTCCCCTTGTTCCTCAGCTTCCCTATACAATTTTGCTTCTCTTTTTTGCATTGTTTCTTTACTGTTTTGTCAGTTCCTGTAGGTTTGTTTTATTTCTTCAGTCACGTGTTGCAGCATTAGAGCCTTTTGTTTTCTTCTTTTATTTGTAACTTTCCATGTTTCTTCTGCAGTCCACTGTTCTTCCCCTCTTTCTACCAATTATCTCTTAGGCTGCTTCTAGCTTAGCTCTTTCAAAATTATCCCAATATTTTTTCACCTTGTTTTCTTCAAGATCTGTAGGAGCTTCTAATGTGTCCCTGACCCTGGTACTCATCCTGCAATCTTGAAAGATCTGAATCTATTTTCTTCCTTTCTCCCTTTCTTCTCTTTCTTCCTTCCAAGTTGATGTTTGCTTTAAGCAAGTAATGGTCACTCCTTATATCTGCTCCTCTGAATACTCTTGTGTCTAGTACTAATATTTTCTACCTGTGACTAAGACAGACATAGGCAGTCTCATTTTGCATAAAAGTTAAGAAAGCATTGCAGAAATAAAAATAACAAGGCATGTGATTTGGATTATATTAATCCTGCAATGTTTAAATATGGAGGTGAAGATGTGGAATTAGTCAATCTACAACAAAATCTGGACATATGAGAAAATGCTGGAAAAATGGCCCCTCTGTGGTATTATCAAATTACTAAAGAAAAGTCATCTAAGCAGTTGCTCAAATTGGAGAGGGGGTGAGGAGGACGGGAGAGTGTTAGCCACAGCCCTCCTGAATAGAATGAAGGGAAGTTTGGTTAGTATTGTACATGAATCACAGTCTGGGTTTAGAAAAGGGGGATTGTGCACAGACACTATTTTCCTCCTGTGACAGATTGTTGAGAATGCAGCTGAATTCCAAGACAGTCTTGCCATTAATTTCATGGACTTTCAAAAGGCATTCAATAATGTAAACAGACAATGAGTAAAACGTGAAACAATGTGGAATTCCAACAAAATTAACTGATATTATGAAGGCGGTCTGCGTCGACTCAAAATGAAGCATTAGTCTTAAAGCATCAAGATAGGTGTAAGACGGGTGCATCCTGTCTCCTTTTCTGTTCGTGCTAGTAATCAGCCATGGATTAAAGCAATGTGACAGTGATACATATGACCTAAAATGGAACAATTCAGAGCTATTTGTTTTAGACTTTGCTGACAACATCAAGGAAGATGCAAATGGACTACAAAAATGCACAGACTAGGTAAAAGAAATAATGGAGAAGATAGGTTTGGGATTCAATGCAAAGAAATATAAAGTCCTGTTAATGGGGATTACAGGAACATAAATCAAAATTGAAGGAGTGAAACAAGAAGATGGACAATTTCATGTATGTTGGATGTACCATCAGCCAAAATGGTATCAACTTCAAGGAAGTAAGAAAAATCAGGAAGGCAAATGCTGCATTTGTAAGACTCAAAAACACCTCCCTCAAGACAAAACTGAAAGTGAACAAAGTGATCGTTATTGCCATCATAACACTCAGCAGTGAGACATGGCACCAAGAGAAATATGCAAAAGCTGGCTGCATTTCATCACATATGTCTGACATAAATATTGAGAGTAACAGAGAGAAACTAGTAAAGGTAGAACAATTACCGGGCAAGGAACCCCCTCATAGACAATCTACAAAAGAAGACATTGGTAGCTGGAGCATGGAAAAAGAATGTTTAGGAAGTACCGCCCACAAACAGCAGCCAGAAAACGCAGGAAGAGAGGAAGATGACAAATAACATGAAAACAAATAATTCTGAATGGCATCAAGCATCTCTGCATGAAATGGGATGATGTGGAGAGAAAGGTATTTGACTGGGAAGGATGGCAAATGTGGGTAACCCAATGCGCAGCAAAGAGTGGGCTGATGGGCTGAGTTACGCCTGTTTGCATGTTGGCCATTGTTTTGGTATTCAGGATTTTACAGTGGCTGGTAGCTTCTTGTTTTTGATTACTTCTTGGAGTCTACCCACCTTGGTTCCAGCAAATGAGCATGAAAGCTTGATTTGTCTGCAGTCCAGATAGTCTGTGCATCCCCTCCCCTCCTTTCCCCTCTCCTGCCACCTGACTGTGTGCACCAGTGACTGTTAAGGGAGTAAAAAGTTCTAGTTCTTTCATTCAGCTCCTGATCTGGGTCTCTGGGCATCCCAACAGGACAGCACAGTTCAAGCTTCTGGCAACATACTTGTTAGATGATGAGCTTTCGTGGGCCAGACCCACTTCCTCAGTCTTTAAAGTGCTACATTGTCCTGCATTTTGCTTCAACTACCCCAGACTAACACGGCTACATTTCTATCACCATACTTGTTAATTTGCCTTTTGCGAAAGGTGGCCTTTTTAGTAGCCATCAGTTTGGCCAGTAGAATTTTAGAGATTTGTACCTTCATGAAGGTACAAATACATGATTTTGTATTTTTCTATTTGTGTTTTGTACCTATACATGATTTTCTTTAAGGATAAGAAGCAGTTGCATTTGCACCCTGCTTTCTTCCCAAAAGTGGTTTTGCAGATCCACTGCACTCCAGAAATCTTCCTTCTGTTTTTTTTCCTGAAGTCCTGTGAAAATAGGAGGAGCAACATCTATACTTTCTAGATGTTATGAGGGCCCTACCATTCTATGGAGAAAGGACCAAGCTGTTCCAAAGATCTACCCCATTGTTCATAATGGTAGCGTAGACCACGAAAGGATTCACTACCTCCACTCAGAGAATCTCATCCTGTATCCCATTGTGCATTCACACGTGTTACAAGATGGCAGTCTACCTTGGCTGCTTTCCTGGGGTAAATCCCTTTCAGGACATCTGCAGAGTGGCAAATTCTGCATCGGTGTGCACATTCTCTGCACTCTGCCTTCACTCAACACGCCAGGGATGACACCAGTGTTGGCTGAGCACTTTTTCAGTTAGTATGTCCATGAACTCCAAGCCCACCTCTTACACAACTGTTTAGGAGTCACCTGTATTGGAGTAGACGTGTGCAATCTCTTGAAGATAAGATGGTTCTCCTTTGAGAGACGTCCCTGGGGGTGCTCCACATCAGGTGTAGAGCATCCCAGCGCCTCTGGATGGAGTTTAGCTAGCAGTGCCTCAGCAGGGGCTGTGCACGCGCGGCGCGCAAACTCCCTGACTAGCTATATGCAGGTGCGGCCCCACGCCCCCATTCTGTTCCTTTCTACTGTCCCTGGCTGCGAACGAAATGCAGCAGTGCTCTTCTCTCCTCAGCACACTTAGATGTTAGAGGAGTTAGTTTTTAGTTAGTTACTAGTTTTTGGTTAAGTCTTTCACTGTTTCTTGTTATTTAGATTAAATTAGTACTAGTTAAAAAAAAAAAAAAAAAGGAGTGCAGGGTTTGAACTGCCACTTCAGCATACAAGCCAGTGTGAGCTCTCCCGGCTTCAAACGCTGCACGCTCTGCAGTGGCGCGGTGTCTGCCTCTATGGGCATGTCTCCTGCCTCAAATATCTGGGGAGCTCTCATTCGCGCAGAGACTGCCCCCACTGTGTCAAAATGAGACTCAGGTCTCACTGGGAGAAGGAGCTTGTATTGAAAAAGCTCCATAATGACAACGACAAAAGACATGCCTCTGACCCAGACTCTGGGCACGGCTTAATGCCTAACAAAGATAACTCTAAGCTCTCTAAAAGAAGGGCAGGATCATTTGACCTCAGCAACCCACCAAGAGGCAGTCTGAGAGAAAAAAGTCAGACCACTCAGGCAAGAACCGTCTGAGCATGTTTGGCTGCCCAGGTACTTCGGGCAAACAGCGTAGTAAGCCTGAAAGCGCTTGAAACACTGCACTGACAGTGACAGAGGCAAAGTGCAATTCTGTGCCAGCCTCATCAAATCCGGTAACGCTGACCCCAATGACAGCTACACCGGTACTTCAGCCTCTCATGACAGCACCTAGAGAAGGGATAGAGCACTCAGTCAATACTGCCTCTTCCTCTCAACTATTAGGGGCAATAGCTCTCCTTCTTAGCTCTGAGATAAACGGGCTCCTCTCAGCTAGTGCAGCCTCCCGCATCACAACCTTCCCTGATTACCTACAGGGAGAATAAAGACTTGCACATTGATGCAACTCTTCTCTCCCCTAGAGAAGGGCAAGTTCGTTACCTCAGCAACCCACCAGAGGCATTCTGAGGTAAAAAAGTCAGAGCACTCAGATAAGAACCATCTGAGCACGTTTGACTGCCCAGATACTTTGGGTGAACAGTGTAATGAGCCAGAAAGCTCTTCAAACGCTGCCCTCACAAGAGGCAACAGGCCATTCTGTGCCAGTCTCAGAAACCCTGGTAATGCTGACCATTATGGTAGCTCCACCAGTACCTTAGCCTCTCGTGATGGCACCTAGAGAAGAGATAGAGCACTCAGTCAATACTGCCCCTTCCTCTCAACTATTAGGGGCAATAGCTCTCCTTCTTAGCTCTGGGATAAACGGGCTCCTCTCAGCTAGCGCAGCCTCCCACATCACAAACTCCCCTGATCACGTACAGGGAGAATAAAGTCTGGCAGATTGAGTCATCTCTTCACTTTGAATGAAGACAGACACATTTAGTCACAGCTTTCTGATGACTCCGATCCGCCATCTCCCCTCTCACATGAAGAGGGAGAGGATTTTGGTGCTTTTCATCACAACTGCTCCCTGATTCAAAAGGGTCTCTGGGGACACAGTCACTTGCAACTGGACCGTATCAGAGCGCAAATGACTCCCTGGGCTCCCTATCTGTGGATGCCCCTGCCCGTGGTGTACCCTCCACAGTGGCAAATGTGGAATTAACCACCAGAACAGCACAGAAAGAGACCATTTAAAATTAAACATATAGATAAGACTCATGATCTACAGAATCTCCTCACAGACACATTAGGAGGAGTGATAATGAGAGCCAATATTCCCCTATGTCAGCGATGGGATCTTTGGCTCCTACAACACCATTAGCTGATACAGGGGAGGCAATTCTACCTCTTTGGAGGACATTTCCTCTTTCCAAAACTTACTTAAAAGAGTTGCACAAGATCTAAATATCCCTGTGGAGGAAGAACAGGATACTCCCCATGAACTCACTAATATCCTACAAGCTGAATTTCTCTTCACACATTTCCCCCGCCCCCAATTCTCTTGTGGTGGACGCTGCACAGCAAACAAACAAGCACCAAAATTGCTGAACCCCATCTGACAAAGAAAATAAAAGATTAGACTCGTTTGGTAAAAGAGTGTATGCTTCAGTCACACTCCAGCTGAGGGTAGCAATTTATCCAGCCCTGCTTAGTAAATGCTATCATAACAATCCCATGAAAATAAACATGTTTATTGCTGATCTGCCCAAAAGCCAAAATGCACATTTCAAAGCCATTGTTTCTGAGGGGCAGTCAGTTTTCGCGTCTAGCATTGCAAGAAGCTCTCGATGCAGCACAGACATCCATAAGAACGATGGCTACAGCTGTCACTATGCGGCTGGCCTCCTGATGCAACCCTCTTCCTTCATCACTAATTACCTCAGACACATGGGTCCAAACCATTTTCAGTACATGGTCCTACTCTTCGGACTCTCTACATCTCTGAGAGTATTTTCCAAGGTCCTAGTGGCAGTCATAGCCCACCTCAGGAGACAGGGAGTGACCATATATCCCTACTTGGATGACTGCCTAGTCAAAGCAAGGTCCAGACATGAGTGCCATCAACACACTCATAGAATCATAGAATCATAGGACTGGAAGGGACCTCGAGAGGTCATCGAGTCTAGTCCCCCGCCCTCAAGGCAGGACCAAGCTCCATCTACACCATCCCTGACAGATGTCTATCTAACCTGTTCTTAAATATCTCCAGAGAGGGAGATTCCACCACCTCCCTTGGCAATTTATTCCAATATTTGACCACCCTGACAGTTAGGAATTTTTTCCTAATGTCCAATCTAAACCTCCCCTGCTGCACTTTAAGCCCATTACTCCTTGTCCTGTCCTCAGAAACCAAGAGGAACAAATTTTCTCCTTCCTCCTTGTGACACCCTTTTAGATATTTGAAAACCACTATCATGTCCCCCCTTAATCTTCTTTTTTCCAAACTAAACAAGCCCGGTTCATGAAGCCTGGCTTCATAGGTCATGTTCTCTAGACCTTTAATCATTCTTGTTGCTCTTCTCTGTACCCTTTCCAATTTCTCCACATCTTTCTTGAAATGTGGCGCCCAGAACTGGACACAGTACTCCAGCTGAGGCCTAACTAGCACAGAGTAGAGCGGCAGAATGACTTCACGAGTTTTGCTTACAACACACCTGTTGATACAACCTAGAATCATATTTGCTTTTTTTGCAACAGCATCACACTGTTGACTCATATTCAACTTGTGGTCCACTATGACCCCTAGATCCCTTTCCGCCATGCTCCTTCCTAGACAGTCGCTTCCCATCTTGTATGTGTGGAACTGATTGTTCCTTCCTAAGTGGAGCACTTTGCATTTCTCTTTATTAAACCTCATCCTGTTTACCTCTGACCATTTCTCTAACTTGCTAAGGTCATTTTGAATTATGTCCCTATCCTCCAAAGAAGTTGCAACCCCACCCAGTTTGGTATCATCTGCAAACTTAATAAGCGTACTCTCTATCCCAATACCTACATCATTGATGAAGATATTGAACAGTCCGGGTCCCAAAACAGACCCTTGCGGAACTCCACGTGTTATCCCTTTCCAGCAGGATTTAGCACCGTTAACAACAACTCTCTGACTACGTTTATCCAGCCAATTATGCACCCACCTTATCGTGGCCCTATCTAAGTTATATTTGTCTAGTTTATCAATAAGAATATCATGCGAGACCGTATCAAATGCCTTACTAAAGTCTAGGTATATGACATCCACCGCTTCTCCCTTATCCACAAGGCTTGTTATCCTATCAAAGAAAGCTATCAGATTAGTTTGGCATGACTTGTTCTTCACAAACCCATGCTGGCTATTCCCTATCACTTGATTACCTTCCAAGTGTTTGCATATGATTTCCTTAATTACCTGCTCCATTATCTTCCCTGGGACAGACGTTAAACTGACCGGTCTGTAGTTTCCTGGGTTGTTCTTATTCCCCTTTTTATAGATGGGCGCAATATTTGCCCTTTTCCAGTCTTCTGGAATCTCCCCTGTCTGCCATGATTTTTCAAAAATCATAGCTAAAGGCTCAGATACCTCCTCTATCAGCTCCTTGAGTATCCTGGGATGCATTTCATCAGGACCTGGTGACTTGCTGACATCTAACTTTCCTAAGTGATTTTTAACTTGTTCTTTGTGTATCCTATCTTCTAAACTTACCCTCTCTCTGCTTGTATTCACTACGTTAGGCACACCTCCAGACTTCTCACATGGTGCTAGGCTGTCTTCATTCTTTAAGACTTCTAGTGAACCACCCCAGATCAATGCTTACCCCCTCGCAGACCATCCAATTTATTGGGGCACACCTCAACTCTGTCACAGCCAAAGCCTCCCTCCCTCTCTCCCGACAGAGCTACTCACATCAGCCTCCTGGCATTATCCCTACAGGACATGCTGAGAGTCACCGCACTCAACTGCCTTTGACGTTTAGGCCATATGGCTTCCTGCAACCCTGTGGTACCCAATGCGAGGCTATTTGTGAGGTGTCTCCAAGGCTAGCTCCTAACGCAGTACAAACTGAACATTCATTCAGTGACAAAGAGGCTAACTATGCCTCCATCAGTCAAAGCTTCCTTAAAATGGTGTACAGAGGTGTCCAATCTAACTACAGGCACACCCCTTCCAATCCACAGAGCCTACAGTGGTCATCACCACGGACACCTCGCTCACAAGCTGGGGCGCTCACGGAGAAGGGAGAACAGTTTAAGGACTGTGGTCCCCCGCGGAACGTGCTCTGCACATAAATATCATAGAACTCAGAGCCGTCCGCCTAGCCTGTCAAAAAGCTATTCCCTTAGGTGAAAGGAACATACGTCTGTGTCTTCACGGACACCTCGGCATCCATGTTTTATGTACACCGACAAGGCGGAACATGGTCACAGCCCCTGTGCAGTTAAGCCATAGTCCTTCGGAACTGGGCAATAGCACAAGATATCCAATTATCCACATGCCATATACCTGGGGCTCTCAATACAACAGCCTATGCCCTAAGCAGGGCCCTCCCCCAGGAACACGAATGGGAGATGGACCATACAATCTTGCGAGGAATATTGAGCCAGTGGGGCCACCCTTGCATAGATCTGTTTGCCACCAGATCCAACAGAAAATGCACGATGTATTCGTCCAGAGCGGGCATGGGCAAACACTCCCTAGGAGACGCTCTGTCACTCATGGAATGCACCCCTACTATACGCATTCCCTCCATTCCCCCTCCTGAACAGGGTCATCATAAAGATAAGGAGGGACAAAGCGAAGATCATCCTCATAGCTCCATGCTGGCTGCGACAGCCTTGCTTCCCTCTGTTATTCAGGATGACACAATGCAATGCAATCACATTATCACAAGTACCTTACATCCTCTGTCACCCGCAAATCAGCACACCTCACCCTCAACTCTGGATGCTCCATCTAAAAGCGGGCACCTCAGTGCTTCACTGGCATAGAGCTCCAGTGCTCCCAACAAGTCCAGGAAGTTCTTCTGCACAGCAGAGCTCCTGCAAAAGAAAAACATATATCAGTAAATTGACGTGGTTTACACACTGGGCCTGTGAGTGCAAACAGCCCCACTCCCGATAATATTGGAATGCTTACTGCACCTGACGCAGTCTATTCTATCATTGGCCACAGTAAGAGTGTGCCTGCCAGCCATAACAACATTCCATGTACCGCTGCATGACACCACTTTGTTTGCACACCCCATGACAAAACGGTTTTTGAAGGGCCTGCAAGCTCTATACCCTGATGTGTCATCCCCACAAGAACAATGGCACCTCCACCTGGCTCTGGCAACCTTAGCAAAACTGCCCTTTGAACCTATGGCCACATGCTCCTTACTCCACTTAACGCTTAAAACAGCGTTCCTAGAGGCTATCACATTAGCAAGCAGATAAGCGAACTGGCCGCTCTCATGTCCAGTCCACCATTTACTATTTTTCTTAAAGACAGTGTGACCATGCGGCCACACCCCAATTTTTTACCTAAGATACTAATGGCCTTTCACATCTATCAGACAATATACCTACCTGTGTTTTTCCCAAAGCCCCATTCCAATGCCTTTGAAGCACAATGTCAAAAGAGCTCTTTCTTTCTACATTGACAGAATGTGTCATTCAGGTCCTTTCCTCACCTGTTTGTTTCCATTGCTAACCATAACGTGGGAGAGAGAATATCATCTCAAAGGATACGAGTGTGTTAATACTGGCTACTCACTTAATAATTACCGGCACCTGCTCCAATCCGAGCACACTCTCTGAGGCCAGTTGCTGCCTCAGTCCACTGGCGGACATTTGTGCAGCAGCAACATGGTCCACGGATCACACTTTGGCGAAACACTACTCGCTTTCCTCGGGTCCTTTACGCCACAGTGTTCGAGGGACATCTCCCGAAGGAGAGGAGGTTACTCACCTCCTGTATCTGATGAGTGTCCCTGGGGATGCTCCATTACCCTCTCTTCCTCCCCTATACTTCAGAAACCTATCAATATAAATAAGTGAAATAAAGTAAAAGCAATCTTGTCAATCACACTCCTCCGCCCAGTTCCAGTTAGAGAAAGAACTGAAGGGAGGCAGGGTGGGAGGACCGCACCTGTGCATAGCTAGTCAGGGAGTTTGCGTGCATTGCGCATGCGCGGCCCCCGCTGAGGCACGGCTAGCAAAACTCTGTCCAGAGGCACTGGGACACTCTACACCTGATGTGGAGCACCCCCAGGGAAGAATGTGAGTTACACGAGGTGAGTAACCTCCTCTTACCCTCTGTGACTGTGCTTTGTGAGCTGCATGTCCCTGGGGAGGGAGCCGCCCTCCTTTCCCGGCTTGTTGGAGTTAACTGAAAAAAGGGAGCCGAAGGGGCGCAGCATCAGAAGGACCCTTTATGTTAGTACTATGAGTAAGTGGCACCTCAGTGCCAGAGACATGCAACAGATACCACTAGGAAGACCGTTTCTAGTGACTGTCCTCATGGTGTACACACCCCTACATTGGAATGGACATGAGCAACACATCTCGAAAAATAATTACAGTAGGATAGTAACAGTTTGTTCCCTTCCCACCAGGGGTCCTTTGTGCACCCTTATAGCCCTTGGTCTTTCTCTCTTTGTTTCTTTCTCTTTCAGGATGTCCATCTTTTAAACTGTATTGGGAGAGGTGATAATATGCAAAAAGTGCATGTTGTGCAGGTTTTAATGGTCACCATCAATATGTTCTGTGCTCTCTACACAGTTTCTGAGCTCTGGGTGTTCCTTATTTATCCCCTTGGGCTTTTCCAACTTTCACCAAAATCGTTGATGGCTAAAACACTTCTTGATATTTTGGAATCAGTTGGTTGAAATGTGGAAAGTTCCTACCCGGCAGACAAAAAAATGCCATTGAGTGAGTTTAAGGCTTTGCAATCTGTGTCTAGCAGCAGGCAAACATTTTTCAAAGAGGTGTGATTTAAAAAAAAAAATGAAAGTGTTACTTTTAGAAGAAGCATGCAGGAGGAGAGAATGGAGGTGTGGGTTGCTGAAGAGTCCCCTGTTCTTGGACAGGGAGCCCATAGACCCCAGTCCCTGCCGGAATGACTGCTTTTCTGATTTGGTTTTGTTTTTTCAGGACTCTCTCCATTCCTTGATGGCCACACTCAGCACTTCCAATCCATTCTTCATTCGCTGCATCAAACCAAACATGGAAAAGGTGAGTCCTGCCCCGATGACTTGGTGATGTGGGGTGGGGGTGGATGAAGGACATCTCCCTGAACCCAGCATGAGGATACGGGGGAAGAAATTCTGCCTCTTGCATAGTTGGCAGGTAAAGGAGCAAGCCTCTGCTAATGCTCTCCACTGCAGGGATTGGTGCTCCTCTGGGCAGTCTGGGCTCAGGGCCTGCCCCCCAGCTGGGCTCAGGGTCCCCTGTCCTGCTCTGAGCACTGTGGGGCCAGCTGGCCTGGGCGTTTGTGGGCTGGCCTGAGGTTTGGGGTTGCTGTGGGTGCCAGTGGGCTGGTCAGAGCTTGGGACTACTTTGGCAGTTGGAGGGCTGTCTGGGATTTGAGGTTGTCCCGGGCACTGCCAGTGGGGGGAAGGAGTGGAGTGGAGATGGGGCCAGGGCAGGGCCTCATGCAGAAGAGACAGTGCAGGGGGCTGGTGGACATGCTGCTCAGGGCCTTTTTGAGCTCGACCATGAGTCTTTTTAAATTAGAGAGCAATGCATCCAACTTCCCCATTGTGTGAGAATAAAATAGGCCTGGCGTGTGAGCACTGCTCCCGCCACGCTGTGTGTGTGTGAGAGAATAGGCCTGGCGTGTGAGCACTGCTCCCGCCACGCTCTGTGTGTGTGAGAGAATAGGCCTGGCGTGTGAGCACTGCTCCCGCCACGCTCTGTGCATGTGAGAGAATAGGCCTGGCGTGTGAGGACTGCTCCCGCCACGCCCTGTGCGTGTGAGAGAATAGGCCTGGCGTGTGAGGACTGCTCCCGCCACGCCCTGTGCGTGTGAGAGAATAGGCTTGGCGTGTGAGCACTGCTCCCGCCACGCTCTGTGTGTGTGAGAGAATAGGCCTGGCGTGTGAGCACTGCTCCCGCCACGCTCTGTGCGTGTGAAAGAATAGGCCTGGCGTGTGAGGACTGCTCCCGCCACGCCCTGTGCTTGTGAGAGAATAGGCCTGGCGTGTGAGCACAGCTCCCGCTGCGCCCTGTGCTTGTGTGAGAATAGGCCTGGCGTGTGAGCACAGCTCCCGCTGCGCCCTGTGCTTGTGTGAGAATAGGCCTGGCGTGTGAGCACAGCTCCCGCTGCGCCCTGTGCTTGTGTGAGAATAGGCCTGGCGTGTGAGCACAGCTCCCGCTGCGCCCTGTGCTTGTGTGAGAATAGGCCTGGCGTGTGAGCACTGCTCCCGCCATGCTCTGTGTGTGTGTGTGAGCATAGGCCTGGTGTGTGAGGACTGCTCCCTCCACGCTCTGTGTGTGTGTGAGCGTAGGCCTGGCGTGTGAGGACTGCTCCCGCCACGCCCTGTGCTTGTGTGAGTGTAGGCCTGGCGTGTGAGCACTGCTCCCGCCACGCTCTGTGCTTGTGTGAGCGTAGGCCTGGCATGTGAGCACTGCTCCCGCCACGCCCTGTGCTTGTGTGAGCGTAGGCCTGGCGTGTGAGGACTGCTCCCGCCACGCCCTGTGCTTGTGTGAGCGTAGGCCTGGCGTGTGAGCACTGCTCCCGCCACGCTCTGTGCTTGTGTGAGCGTAGGCCTGGCATGTGAGCACTGCTCCCGCCACGCCCTGTGCTTGTGTGAGCGTAGGCCTGGCGTGTGAGGACTGCTCCCGCCACAGTGGCTTGGAAGCAGGGCCGTGGTCTGTGCCTTGCCTGCAGTGGGATAAAGGGGGAGAATGATTCTCATTAATGTTTTGTGGAGTGAGGGTCTTCTCTGCAAACTTGGATATACGTTGTAAATTAGGGGATTGCTCACGTCCTAGCTCCTGTAGGCCAAGTGCATTGCACACATCTGGGTCTCCTTGCACCCTTCATTCCTGCCAGCTCCCTGCATGCTCTTCCTCGTCCCCCTCTCTCTCCATTTCAGGGAGTCAGGGGAATGCCTCCACCCTCTGCCCTTGCCAAGGCTTCCTGTTCCAGATCCCTTATTGCTTCTCTTCCCCTCTTGCCACTGTTATGCCTCACCCTAACCCATTGCCTCCCATACCAAGGTATTAATTCATGCTAGCGGCCATGTCTCTGATCTATAGCTTGAAGCAGTGGGTCTGCTAAGCAGATGTCAAGGGTTCTTTGTGTCCCCCATTTCCTACTTCTCTTTATTAATTTTCCCCAAAATCAATGGCCTTGCTACTGGGCCATTCAATTTGCCGTTCATCTGTGACATGTACAGCAGCATCCCTGCCCAGTGGCCAGCTCTGAAGCACATTGCACTGTGGCCATGCTCCATGGTACCAGCTAGATTTGCTTTCATGGCGCAAAGATGTTTTTGCCTCATTTTGTTTTTGTCAACTCAGAAAATCCATCAGCCCCAATTCCTTGTCTCTTAGGCCAGTACCATGCTACACAAGAAGCTTGGCTTAAGGTACGCAATTCCAGCTATGTAAAAACCATAGCTGGAGATGACATACCTTAAGTCAAGCTTTGGCGCCATCCTCACAGTGGGAGGTTGATGGGAGAAACAGCCCCGTTGACTTCTTTTCCTCCTCATGAGGAGTAGAAATAGCAGCACCAATGGGGGTGCCCTCAACATTTGATTTAGCAAGTCTTTACTAGGCCTGCTAAATCAAATGCCAGAAGATCCAACACTGGAGCAAGTGGGTACGTGGCCTTAGAGATGAGGGTAGGGAGAGAACAGAGGAGCCCTGGGGAAAGGGAGAAAAAGCGACAAGCCTGTAGTAATGGTCCTTCCCCAAAGAGGGCCTTGTTGCAGGAGAAGTCCGCCTGCAGAGCTGCTGACTGGAACCAAGAGGAAGATAAAGCTTTGTTGCAGTAACAGGGGAGGAGTGAAGGTGCTTCCGATTAGCTCTCTCTAAAGCAGCAAGTTTCCTTGGAAGATATTGAAAAGGTAGCAGCAAGGAAGGAGGACTCTTGCCCAGACTAGATGAAGAACTCAGCTAGGGGCAGGATTGTTTGATGTCCCTCAGTCAGTATGCTAGGGGCGAGCCATCTGCAAGCCCTTGCCCCAGTACAGAAGCTCCTTCCTGCCTGTTAGCGCCATTATTTCAGGGATGCATTTGGCTCTCCCTTGGATTCTCATCCATCCAGCTGAGCTGTGAAGGCAGCAGGCATGCCTGCAGTTGTGCCTCGGGGCTACTGGCCACTGCTGTTGCATTGGGTGGGTGGGAAGCCTGGTGCCTTCTCTCTCACTGCTCTCCCAGCTACACCAGAGCTCAGGTGAGGACAGAGCATTTTTCTGCATCGGCCTGGTGGCTCAGCACAGTTCATTGCCCACTTCCCTGCCACATTCCGAGTTATGGAAGATGCTGCAGTTGACTGTTGATAGGGGTGCACTTGGCTCCCTCCAGTCTCTGTGCCGGTGCTGACCCATCTTTCAGGGAAGGCCCTTAATATGTGGGGCTAAGTTTCCAGGGAGCAGTGGGTGTGTATCTTGGTGCCCCTTGCAACACTTGGGGAAGCAGACACGTGGCAGCAGGCACACGGTTAAGTCTGGTGTTACTGCTTGCTTAGAGGTTTCTTTTTCTCTTGTTTTTTTTTTCCCCCTCTAATCTTGGTCTTTTCTTAGGCACCAAACCTCTTTAACCCAGATGTAGTTCTGAACCAACTCCGGTACTCTGGGATGCTGGAGACAGTGAAAGTGCGACGAGCAGGCTTCCCCGTACGGCGTCTGTTCCAGGATTTCCTCAGCAGGTAACGGGTAACGTGGATGTGGGAGGGCATGCTGTGGGCTGGGATGTTCCTTTTCTCTTTGCTTGTTATCACTGCCACTGGATGCCTGTTGTGGTGTTTCCGTATCATCCATGGTGTGTGGACAAGAAGTCAAAGTGGAAGTGTCTAGACTGGAGGAAGAAGGGAGGCAATTAATAGAACCTGAGGAAGGAGGAATGGGAAGAGGATGTTCTGAAGCACGCTAGACATGTAGCAGATAGTATCGTTCATATTGTACGTCAAGAGATTGTGTTTGGTTCTCAGGTACAAGATGCTCATGAAGGATCTGAGTGTCCCAGACAATGCCAAGCTTACATGTGCAGATTTCCTACAGATGTACGACAGCACCAGGAGCCAGTGGCAGCTGGGTAAAAACAAGGTACTAGCAGAGTGTGGGAAAAGGTCCATGGAGTGAGGGGAGGGAAGTTGCTTCTGTTGTAAGAGAGCTTAATGGAAAGCTGATATACCACGGAGCATGCCAATAAATGGCAGGTGGAAGTAAACTAATAGCACTGAAGAGTCGTCCCATTGAGGTCACTGACGAGCCTGTGCTGCTGATCTGTAATGGCTCGGATGCTTCCCATCTTATATATTTGGAGATGGATTAGATGAGACCCAGCAGCCTTTTCATTTCTCCCCTGGGGCAGCACAGGATTGGTTCCCGCTGTATGTTTGTTATTGCTTTGTCCAGGCTGGTTTTAAAGGACTCAAACGGAGCTAACTTTGGATTTTAGGGTGGAACTGCAAAACAAAGCTTCATTCCCCTTCTCATGTGCAGTCTGTCTAATTTCTGCCTGCTGTGATCACACCACTGTGTACAAAGCTTACAAAGCTCAAGGACTTGGAGGTGGCTTGGAGAGGTGCTGCTCTGGACTATATGCAAAATGTGGGGGAAGGGGCAGCTGGCTCTTCAGGTTTGCACTGGTCTGTTACAGGAGCTCAGCTGCTGGTGCTGGAGTCTGTGCAGTTACTGATATTTTGCAGGAAAATGTGTCTGTATGCTGAACCCCCAGCTGTGACAGAGGCTTTGTTTGAGTTTAGGTGAATCTTAGGTTCGCTGTCTTGTCTGGGTGTTGATGCCTTCCAGGCACTGAGAGCACAGGGGTCATGCTGGTTGCATTGGATGTAACGGACAGAGAGCTGAGTTGGTGCCACTAACAGGTTCTTCTTTGAGTGTTTGCTCACGTCCATTCCAATTAGGTGTGTGTGCGCCACGTGCACAGACTGTCAGAGTTTTCCCTTAGCGGTACCTGTCAGGCCAGCAGGGGAGATCCCTGGAGTGGTGCCATTATAACAGCGCATACATACCCCTGCTGGCTTTCCAACCCTCAGTTCCTTCTTACCGCCGTGACGGTTGTTGGAGCGCCCTTCTTGCTTGTTTGCAGGCGTGATTCCAGCGCTATCTATCCGTGAGTCCTTTAGTGTAGTTAGCGCCTGGTTGATTCTCTTTGTTTCTTCCAAGTTGCATTCCCTGTTAAGTACCTGTTAGATATTGTTAGATAAATTGTTTGGATTGGGGCTCACCTGTTGCGTCCCCTTCCCTCTCAGTCCACAGGGCATGCCTGGGCCTCATGGCTGTAAGCCCTGTGCTGACTGTTCCAAACCTATGCCATGTGGTGACCTGCACCATTTGTGTTTAAAGTGTCTGGGTGAGGCCCATGTCCCAGCTAAGTGCAGGATCTGCTGTAGTTTTAAGCCCCAGACCCAGCGTGAGAGGGACCGATGCTTGAAGATTCTCCTCATGGAGTTGGCGCTCCGCCCGGCACCGGCACCGGATGTGGCATCAGAGTCCCGCAGCGTACCGCCCTTGGTGCAGGAGACACTGGGGTCTTCGGGAGCCTCGTTGGCCTCGAGGCATCCTGTGGCATGGCACCGGTCACAATCCCCAGTGCCTCGCAAGGAGAGGAGGGCAGAGAGGGGCAGGTCTCCACCCCATCATGCACCCACAGTGCCCCCCAGTTGGTGCACTATGTTGCGCCCGCTCCGGCCGTGAGGGCCACTGCTCCTGGGCCTGAATGTGGCCAGTTAAGCATGTCCCAGGGCCGCAGCACTACGGAGGAGCCTGTACTGCTTGAAAGGGCCTCCATGCCAGATAGATTGGAGGCAGTGCGGGAACTGGTTGAGTTGATTGCAGACTCGCCCTCACCTCCTCAGGGACGCTGGGACCGGCCTTGGGCTCATGTCTCATCCATGGCACTGGACCAGCGCCCCGTCCGGTCGTCCACTCCCTGGCACTTATGTTGATGCCAGCACCATCAGGTCTTTCAGTACCAATGGCCTCGCTCTCTCAGGAGTCCAGAGAGAGTTTAGCATCCAGTGCTCTTATCCCGGTGGCCCAGTCTGCGGCACCAGAACACTTACTGCCACCACTGCTGATGTGGCACCAGAGCAAGCCAGCCTCCGTGGCTCACCACGCAGAGGGGCACCACTCCCCGGGCCTGGCTTTGGCTCCGCCTTGGTCGGAGTCCGACTATTTGTCAGAATTGGTGTGGTCCTGGGTGCTGATTTCCCACTCCCAGGTGCAGTTTGTTCTCCCAGGACTGCTCCAGGTCCCAGCGTCGTTGTAGCGCTTGACACCGGTCCAGGTCCCAGCACTGTGAGTGCCAGGACAGCATCTCGGGCCTGTCGCAGTCTTGGCCCCCGCATTGGCAGTTCTGGACCCCGTAGGCATACGACCTGGCCCAGGGGAGTGCTCCCTTCGTGGTGGGCTCCTCGTGCTTGAGTATCTGGGCCCCGCCCGTGGCAAGGCCATTGCTCTGTGCCCCGGCACTACAGGCCATGACTCCCCCCAGCCCCCATTGGTTAGGGGAAGGGACCAGGGGCCCTTGGGGCAGTCTGCCCTGTCTCAGGCGTCGGAACTGCCACTTGAACTGGAAGACTTGGCCATCTGTGAGTACTCATCATCCTCTCCTGCTGAGGTGCTTGGGCTGGCCTATTCGTCGACGCTGGCTATGGACTCCTGGGCCCATCAGGAGCTCCTCCGGAGACTGGCCCGGAGCCTAGGGGTCCAGCTTGAATGGACCTCTGAGGACTCCAACCCAATGGTGGACATCCTCAATGCACAGGTGCCGTCCCATGTGGCCCTGCCTCTGAACAAGACGGTGGGCAAAATAACAAAAGTTCTCTGGCAGATGCCAGCGTCCATTCCACCCACGGACAAGAGGGTGGAACAGCAGTACTTTGACCGCCAAGCAGGACATGAGCTCCAGTTCTCACACCCGCCGCTGGGCTCGATAGCGGTGCAGGCGACAAGCCACCGTGAGCACCAAGGCCAGCCGGCTCCAACCCCCAAGAACAGAGAGGCCAAGCAGTCTGGCCTGTTGGGTCGTAAGGCCTACGCCTTGGGGTCTCCTACTCAGAATTGCCAACCAGCAGGTTCTCCTGAGTAGGTGCGTTTTTAACTCATGGGTGGCTATGGATAAGTTTGGTGACTCGCTGCCCCAGGACTTGAAGCAGGAGTTTAAGGCCCTCTATGAGGAGGGCAAAATAGTGCCCTGGGCAGCACTCCAGGCGGCCCTGGACTCCGGATGCGGCACCATGGCGACAGGCCTTCTTGTGCTGGGGCACCTGGCTACAAGTGTCTGGTATCCCACCAGAGGTCCAGAACCTGATCCAGGACCTCCCCTTTGAGGGTGAGGGCCTGTTGTCGGACTGGAATGACACCAGTCTCCATGGGCTTGAAGGATTCTAGGGCAATTCGTAGGTCCCTAGATATCCATACTCCTACCCCGCAGAGGCGTTCCCTCCCTAGAGCCCCGTCTCACCCCTTCCAGCAGGGCAGACTGGATTTCTCTAGACGGAGAGGCTGCTGTAATAGCAACAATAATAGAAGCGGCAGACACCCCTCTCGCTCATCCTTCGACCGGGGGGTGGGCCTCTTCAGCAAGCCCCAGGGCCTCAGGCTGAATCTTTGAAGCTGCGAGCGAGGGCAGCGCACAAGTCTCAGACCAAAGGCCCTTTACCGACCACCTTTTCCCCTTCCATCGTGCCTGGTCTCATAGTACAGTGGACCGTTTGGTTCTGAATACGATGAGGAGGGGATACTTCATCCCCTTCCGCTCCCACTCCCGTCCCCCTTCCCTTCCCTTCCCCGTCCCTCTTCAGGGACCCCTCTCACGAGCATCTTCTCAGGTTGGAGGTGCAAAAGCTTCCCAACCTGGGGGCAGTAGAGGAGTTTTCTTCAGACCTCAGGGGAAAGGGTTTCTACTCCCATTATTTCCCGGTCCCAAAGGCCAAGGACAGATTCCACCCCCCCAAGGGATCTGAATGTGTTCATAGTAAAATCCAAGTTCAAGATGGGGCCCCTGGCCTCCATCATTCCCTATACTTACGTGGCCTATACTTACGTGGTGAGGTTGGCCAGGCTAAAGTTACGGCTGCTTCAATGGTGGCTGGCATGGGTCCACAATCCAACTTTGCAGCATATGGACATGGTGGTGACGGTGCCCACAGACATGCTGAGCTCCCTCGACTGGTGGCTGTGCGAGGAGGTGGTGCTCGAGGGAATGCTGTTTCTTGGTCTTCTCCATCCATTTAGCTCGTTAACAGACACTTCCAATACAGGTTAGGGAGCCCACCTCGGGAGCCTATGGATGCCAGGTATGTGGGACCCGGAAGATCTCTCCCTCCACATCAATGTCAGGGAGCTGCGAGCTATTTGCCTCGCCAGCGGGGTCTTCCTTCTGCAGCTTCAAAACAAGTGTGTTTCAATTCTGGCCAACAACACGGCTGCAATGTTTTAAATGAATAGACAGGTGGTGCTTACTCCTATCCCCTGTGCAGGGAGGCTCTCCTCCTCTGGGTGTTTTGGGTGGCTCACAATATTCACCCAGTGGCCGCTTAGCTCCCCAGAGCCCAGAACTGATTGGCGGACTGTCTCAGCAGGTCCTTCCAGGGGCACGAGCGGTCTCTGAGGGTGGATGTATCCCTCTCCATTTTCCACAGGTGGGGGTTTCCCCACCTGGACCTGTTCGCCACCTGTGTCAACAGGAAGTGTCCCTGGTTCTGCTCACTATTTGGGCATAGCCCGGGGTCTCTGGGGGATGCGTTGACGATCCAGATAAAAGAGGAGTAAATACGGGACCCTTGTGGTAAGTGGCTATTTGCCATGTGCTGAGCTTGTGGGTGGGTGGGTGGTTGGTTTGTTTGTTTGAAGGAGCTTCTAAAAGGTTTGAAATCTAGAAGCCTCTGTTAATTGGCTGAGCCTCAGTCAGGGGGAGGGGCTACCAGAGCTATATAAGCCAGTGACTCAGCGACCAGGTAGCTTGCAGAGAGGGAGTTTAAAGGGCACTAGTGACTTCTTACCTTCTTTAAACGTAACTTTTATAATCTATATTCTAGACATTTAATAAGCCCAGTTTAGACTTAAACTTATTCATAAGAAAAATGAAGACAGAAGCCCAGCAGCAGAGTGGGGGCTATCCTGTTTATTGCATCAAGTGTCACACGTATGATTACCTGCCCTGTGGACGGGTGGCGTATGTGTGCACCCGTTGCAAGGAGCTCCTGGCCCTCAGAGACCGAGTTTGGGCTCTGGAGGCCAGGGTGGCTGAACTGGAGGCGCTAAGGGAGGTAGAGAGATATGTTGATGAGACTTTCCGGGACACTGTAGTACTGTCCCACCTCCAGTCTGAGAGCCCCAGTGCTCTTAAAGAGGATGAAAGTCTCAAGGGAAAAGAGCATTCAATGGGAGCAGAGGGAAACCATCCCGTAGTTGGGACCCTCCTCCCAGAGGATGTTGCGGTATCCTCTCACACTGAGGATACCTCTGAGGGGGAGAGAAGGCCAGTTGTTAGGAAGAGGCAGGTGTTAGTAGTGGGTGATTCGATCGTTAGAAACATAGATAGTTGGGTTTGTGATGACCGGGAGAACCGTATGGTCACTTGCCTGCCTGGTGCGAAGGTTGCGGATCTCTCGAGGCATCTAGACAGACTTATGCGTAGTGCTGGGGAGGAGCCAGTGGTTGTGGTACATGTAGGTACCAATGACGTAGGGAAGGGTAGGAGAGATGTCCTGGAGGCCAAATTTAGATTGCTAGGAAAGAGACTGAAATCCAGGACCTCTATGGTGGCATTCTCGGAAATGCTTCCAGTTCCACGCGCAGGGCCAGCTAGGCAGGCAGAGCTTCAGAGTCTCAATGCATGGATGAGACGATGGTGTAGGGAAGAGGGGTTTGGCTTTATTAGGATCTGGGGACACTTTTGAGAGAGGGGGAGCCTATACAGGAAGGATGGGCTCCACCTAAACCAGGGTGGAACCAGACTGCTGGCACTAAACATTAAAAAGGCCGTAGAGCAGCTTTTAAACTAAGAGATGGAGGAAAGCCGATTAGTGCGGAGATGCACGTAAATTGGATGGAGACTTCTCTTAGAGGAGAATCCATTGATAGAGATTCTCTAAGCTGCAGCCAGAAAGAGGAGGGGAGAGGACAAACCATGGGCCAGAGCTGACAAACAACCGCATACAAAGGAATCCAATGCATCAGGGAAGGGCAGACAAATAAGTAGTGGCAAATTTTTAAAGTGCTTCTACACAAATACTAGGAGTCTGACTAATAAGATGGGTGAACTAGAGTACCTCGTATTAAATGAGGAGATTGACATAATAGGCATCACTGAAACCTGGTGGAATGAGGAAAGTCTGTGGGACACAATCATACCGGGATATAAAATATATCGGAAGGATAGAGCAGGCCGGGTGGGAGGCGGAGTGGCGCTGTATGTGAAAGATAATGTAGAATCAAAGGAAATAAAAATATTAAATGAATCAATATGTTCAATAGAATCGCTATGGATAGTAATTCCATGCTCCAATAAGAAATTAGCAGTAGGGATATATTACCGACCACCTGACCAGGACAGCGATATTGACATAGAAATGCTAAGGGAGATTAGAGAGGCTACCAAAATAAAAAACTCTATAATAATGGTAGAAATGTAGCCGTGTTAGTCTGGTGTAGCTGAAACAAAATGTGAAATGTGATTTGTCCTTTTCATATGTGTTCATTTTTTTTAATTGTATCCTTTGGTATATATGGTTGTGACTATTTTCTTCCACTATTTGATCTGAGGAAGTGGGTCTGGCCCACGAAAGCTCATCATCTAATAAACCATCTTGTTAGTCTTTAAAGTGCTACATAGTCCTGCATTTTGTTTCTTCTATAATAATGGGGGATTTTAATTACCCCCATATTGACTGGATAAATGTCACCTCAGGAAGAGAAGCAGAGATAACATTTCTTGATGGCTTAAATGTCTGTTTCTTGGAGCAGCTGGTATAGGAATCCACAAGGGGAGAGGCAATTCTCGATTTAGTCCTGAGTGGAGCGCAGGATCAGGTCCAGGAGATAACCGTTACAGGACCGCTTGGGAATAGTGACCATAATATAATAACATTTAACATTCCTGTGGTGGAAAAAACACCACAGCAGAACAGCACTCTGGCATTTAATTTCAAAAAGGGGAATTACACAAAAATGAGGAGGTTAGTTAAACAAATTAAAAGGCACAATGACTAGAGCCAAATCCCTGCGAGCTGCATGGAAACTTTTTAGAGACACCATAATAGAGGCCCAACTTAAATTATACCCCAAACTAAAAAACATAGCAAGAGTCCTAAAAAAGAGTCACCATGACTTAACCACCATGTAAAAGAAGCAGTGAGGAACAAAATGGTATCTTTTCAGAAGTGGAAGTCCAATCCTAGTGAGATAAATAGAAAGGAACATAAACACTGTTAAATCAAGTGTAAAAATTAATAAGAAAAGCAAAAAAAGATTTTGAAGAACAGCTAGCCAAAAACTCAAAAAAAAAATAACAAAATGTTTATTAAGTACATTCGAAACATGAAGCCTGCTAAAAAACCTGTGGATTCCCTAGACGATCAAGATATGAAAGGAGCAATCAAGGACGATAAAGCCATTGCGGATAAACTAAATGATTTCTTTGCTTCAGTCTTCACAGCTGAGGTCATTAGGGAGATTCTCAAATCTGCATCGTCCTTTGTGGGTAATGAATCTGAGGAACTGTCCCGGATTGAAGTGTCATTAGAGGCGGTTTTGGAATAAATAGAAAAACTTTTTTAACAAATCTCCGGGACCGGATGGCATTCATCCAAGGGTTCTAAAAGAACTCAAATGGGAAATTGCAGAACTATTATCTGTGGTTTGTAACCTATCCTTTAAATCAGCTTCCATACCTAATGACTGGAAGGTAGCCAACATGACACCAATATTTAAAAAGGGCCCTAGAGGCGATCCTGGTAATTACAGACCGGTAAGTCTAACTTCATTACCGGACAAATTAGCCAAAACAATAGTAAAGAATAAAATTATGAAGCATGTAGAAGAACATAATTTGTTGAACAAAAGTCAACATGGTTTCTGTAAAGGGAAATCCTGTCTTACTAATCTGTTAGAGTTCTTTGAAGGGGTTAACAAACATGCGGACAAGGGGGATCCAGTAGATATAGTATACTTGGATTTTCAGAAAGCCTTTGACAAGGTCCCTCACCAAAGGCTCTTGTGTAAATTACATGGCCATGGGATAAGAGGGAAGGTCCTTTCTTGGCTTGAGAACTGGTTAAAAGACAGGAAACAAAGGGTAGGAATAAATGGTAAATTTTCAGAATGGAGAGGGGTAACTAGTAGTGTCCACCAAGGGTCAGTCCTGGGACCAATTCTTTTCAACTTATTCATAAATGATCTGGAGAAAGGGGTAAGCAGTGAGGTGGTAAAGTTTGTGGATGATACCAAACTGTTTAGGATAGTCAAGACAGAAGCAGACTGTGAGGGACTCCAAGAAGATCTCACCAAACTGAGTGATTGGGCAACAAAATGGCAAATGAAATTTAATTTGGATAAGTGTAAAGCAATGCACATCAGGAAAAATAACCCCAACTATATGTACAGTATGATGGGGGCTAATTTGGCTACAACAAATCAGGAAAGAGATCTTGGAGTTATCGTGGATAGTTCTCTGAAAACTTCCACACAGTGTGCAGCGGCGATCAAAAATTTAAATAGGATGCTAGGAATTATTAAGAAAGGGACAGAAAATAAGACCCAGAATATCTTACTGCCCCTGTATAAAACTATGGTACGCCCACATCTTGAATACTGTGTACAGATGTGGTCTCCTCACCTCAAAAAGATATTTTGGCCTTGGAAAGGGTTCAGAAAAGGGCAACTAAAATGATTAGGGGTTTGGAATGGGTCCCATATGAAGAGAGGTTAAAGCGACTGGGACTTTTCAGTTTAGAAAAGAGGAGACTGAGAGGGGATATGATAGAGGTCTATAAAATCGTGAGTGGTGTGGAGAGGGCTGATAAAGAAAAGTTATTTATTAGTAATAGAAGAACTAGAGGACACCAATTAAAATTAATGGGTAGCAGGTTTAAAACTAATAAAAGAAAGTTATTTTTCACACAGCGTGTAGTCAACCTGTGGAACTCCTTGTCAGAGGAGACTGTGAAGGCTAGGACGATAACAGAGTTTAAAGAGAAGCTAGATAATTTCATGGAGGTTAGTTCCATAAAAGGCTTTTAGCCAGGGGATAGAAATGGTGTCCCTGGCAGGAGACAAATCGCTTGATCATTGTCTTCAGTCCACCCTCTCTGGGGCACCTGGTGCTGGCCACTGTCGGCAGACAGGATACTGGGCTAGATGGACCTTTGGTTTAACCCAGTATGGACGTTCTTATCCTCTGGCCTTGGGGCCTGCTGTATGCCTTTCCCCCACTTCCTGCTGATCCAGAGTAATCCTCAGGGTCAGGGCATTCCAGGCCTCAGTGATCCTAATAGCCCCAGCCTGGTCTCGTCAGCATTGGTTCCCAGACCTGCTCCAAGCACTGTCTCTCTAAGCTAGTGCAGATTCCGGCCCCACCCATTAGGACGCACTCCACGAGAGCGCAAGCCTCTTCCCCAGCTTCTGCTGCCCAGGTGCCCATTGTGGAGATTTGCAGGGCAGCTACCTGGTGCTCAGTGCTCACCTTTGTAGATCATTGCACCATCACACAGCACTCCATGTGTGTGTAGGGCTGTGTTGCAATCTCTCTCTAAGTAGACTCCGCCTCCTGGGGGTTGGCTTTGGAGTCACCTACATGGAATGGACAGGAGCAATCACTCGAAGAAGAAGAAACGGTTACTTACCTCGGTAACTGTTGTTCTTCGAGTTGTGTTGGTCATGTCCATTCCCCATCCCACCCACTCCCCTGCGTTGGAGCATTCCGGCAAGAAAGAACTGAGGGAGTCGAGGGCCAGCGGGGGTAAATATGCACTGATAGAGTGGCACCGCTCCAGGGGGCTCCCCTGCTGGCCCGATGGGTACCACTGAGGGAAAACTCTCCAGCAATTCGTGCACACGGCGCCCACACCTAAGTGGAATGGGCTTCGGCAACACATCTGGGAGAACAACAGTTACAAAGTAAGTAACCGTTTCTTGTGTCTTCCAGCAGCTCTTCACAGAAGTGAAGTAAAAAGGTGGAAAGAGGACTGGCAATGGTGGAAAGAGTGGCTCCCCGTGTGAGGGATCAGACCAGAGAAGAGGGTCACTAGTAATGTGGCTGTGTATTGGAGCTGTCACAGCGTATTCCCACTAAGCCCTACTCAGGACAGCAGCCTTTCCTGTTGGAGGGTATCAGCTGCTGCACAGGGACCTGGCAATAGCAGCATGGCCAGATGGTCCTTCCCCATTCAAGCTCAGCATCATGAATGAGTGACATCAGCTGTTTTCCTTCAGGGTCATGAGCTGAAGTGTGACTAGAAAAAGTCCCGGGTTTTGGTAGTAAGCGCACCCCACAGACTCCTCATCTTTCTTGTTGGGGAGATGAGATTGTCAGTGGCAGATCATTAGCTTAGTTGCTTTGAGCAATGATTTCTTAAGCAGTGGTTGGGGAACAACCAGTAAGGGCCGAAGGGTTTGCATTTTGTCAGTAAATGTTGGCAATCGTTGATTTTACTGTAAACACACAAACTGGTAACACGTTCCCCATGATGCTAATTAAAATGTACGCTGACCAAAGTGATAAAACTGCTGCTTGAAAGCTCATTCGCGTTGGATTTATGGAGCTGTAGTAGGGAAGAGCTTATTCAAGGACAGGCAGGGAAAAAGGAGGGCTGCCTTCCATCTCAGAGATGTGTACACTGGTCATGAGCTTGTTGAAAGGCTGGGTCAGTGTAAAAGTGATGAAAAACAAGGGCGATCTGATATAGATCACCCACCCAGAAGGGCCTTCCTGGGTGGCGCTACCATTGATAAAGGCCAGCCAAAGTATGAATAAGACCCTGTGGCAGACACCAGCCTCCGTCCTGCCCACCACCTTTCAAGGGCTAGGAGTGCGTCTTCTCACACCCACGCCCTTGCTCCCTGATGGTCTTAACAGTAAATGAGACGGTGCATCGGGGCAACAGGCACCGCCCCCTAAGTCAAAGGAGGCTAAACGCATGGACCTCTGTGGCAGGCAGTTCTGTGCCGAGTAGAGCCAGCCAGCTGGCTGTCCTCAGTGGTGTAACTTGAGTTCATTTGACTTACAGCCTTGCTTCAGCAATTCCACAGAAGCCATTTAATTGACTTGGTCTTCACCAAGCACTGCCCTCTGACCTCTCGGCTGCTGAGTCAGGCAAGTCTCTCTCTACATTGCTCATCAGCCCCCTCCCTCGCACCCTGTCACACCACCTTTCCAAGACTTCTAGTCCATTGGCGCTGAAGATCTTGTCCATTCTCAGCCTGCTCCCCTCAGCCCTTCCTTCCGCTGAGTCTCCCCATGCCTCACTCTCCTCCACCACTGCCTTTTTTGGCTTTCTCCCCCTCATAAGGCTGACCCTGCAACGCCCCATCCTGGATCACCTCCCAGCACCCACTTCCTTCACTCCTGTTCTCTCACTGCAGAGCATCTCTGCAGACATGTCCATGACCAGGCTGACTTCCTCTCTGCCTTCCTAGCTAAACAACTCTGCTGCTTCAGTTCAGTTTAAGAGCACATCTTCAGCCCCTCACCTCCTTTGACTCACTCCTCAAAACATCCAGCCTTCGAGCTCACCGATTTTTTTTTTACGCGAAATGGACAAAATACAGCAACCTGTCCTCCTCACCCCCTTCGGCTTGCCATTTCCTCCGCTTTCCCTCCTGCAGCTCTCGCTTCCTTCTCACTGGTCACGGACACAAGAGTTTCTTCCACAGCTTGTCTCCAACTCTGCCACTTGCCTACCCATCTTATCGCCTGGTCTCCTTCATGCTCACACTCGTGCCCTCCCTTACATAGCTCTTTGAAAACTCTTTCTCCTGTTTCAAACATGCTTTATTCTCGTCACTCTTTAAAAAAAACCCATCCTGATCCTGTTTGCCTCCCCAGCTATTGCCCCATCTCCCTTCCAGTTCTAAGCTCGCTGAACAATCACTGTCTGAAGTTCCTCGCCTCCAATACCATTTAAGACCCTATTCAGTCTGACCTCTTCCCCTTGCATACAACTAACATAGCTTTTGCCAAAGTTTCTAATGACCTATTTTTAGTCAGACCTCAGAACCTGTGCTCTATCTCATCCCCGTTGACTTGTCAGCTGCCTCTGACATAGTCAGCCATGCTCCTCCTCTTGAAATCTTGTCCTCCCTTGGCATCTATGATTCTGTCCTCTTCCAGTTCTCCTACTTCTCACCTCACTTTTTCAGCATGTCCTTGGCAGAGTTCTCCTCAGACTCCCTCCTTCTTTCTGTGGGGTTTCTACAGGGTTGTGTCCTTGACCCTTTTCTTTTCTTCCTCTGTGCTTTATCTCTGGCTGGCTGATCTCTTCAGCAAGCACAAATTCAGCTATCATCTCTAAACTGATGATACACAGATTCACCTTTCCACTTCAGACCTCTCCATTGATCAGAACTAATCTCTTGACCTGTCTCTTTGTCTTCTCTTTGTGGATGTCTTGCTATCGCCTCAAGCCCAACATGGCAAAAAACAAAACTTCGAATGTTCTCCAAGGCCCTCTCTGCTGCCTCCTTTCTTGATCACAGAGGACCCTGCCTGTCACTCAGGCCCATAAGGTGGGTGTCGTTTTCAACTCATACGTTTCACTAAGTCCTCACATCTAGGTTATGTCTAAGTCTTGCAGGTTCTCTTGGCAAAACATTGCTAAGACAAGGCCTGTTCTACCAATCCACACAGCTAGAACTACTGTCTTGCCTCTTGCGACATGCTTACTGTAATGTCCTTTATTCTGCCCTTGATATTTGTAGTCTCATCCCATTCATATCCATTCTGAATGCTGCTGCAAGCTCTCTGTGAACATATGCAAAGCTACCTGACTATCCTTCTTCAAAACCTCCTTAAAACTCTCCTTTGCCACAAGACCTGCAAAAATACCGAGAATGGTTACGCTATTGGCATGTTGAAACGACAGCCTGCCATCATCTCCTTGCAATCCCCCGTCTGTTGTCTCTTGTCCTACAACTAGCTCTTTTTGGCAAAGACTGATGACTTGTTCCTTGTTTGTACAGTGCCCAGCGTGATGGAGTCCTGCTCCATGACCAGTGCTCCTAAGTCCTACAGTAAAAACAAAACCATACCAGTCACAATGGAGTTCTGCCAGCAACTTGCTGTACACTAGGGGTACGTCTAGATTACAGGCTTCTGTCGACAGAAGTTTTGTCGACAGATACTATCGACAAAACTTCTGTCGACAAAGAGCGTCTAGACTACATTGAGTTCTGTCGACAAAGCAAGCTGCTTTGTTGACATGGTAGTGTAGACGCAAAGGACAGTTTACATGCAATAACACCTTCTGTCGACAGAAACTCTGTCGACAGAAGGCGTTATGCCTCGTAAAATGAGGTTTACCAGCATCGACAAAACTGCTGAGTTCTGTCGACGTTATGTCGACAGAACTCAGCGGTAGTGTGGACGCAGGTATAGTTTTGTCGACAAACGTCCACTTTTGTCGACAAAACCCTGTAGTCTAGACACACCCTAGGAGAGCTTTGCCGTTGCAGGATGCAGGTACACACATGGATAAAGTCGTCCTATTGAGGACATGGGCTTAGCTACCATGAGTAAAAATATTTCCTCCTAGTGAAGACCAGGCCTTGCATTTTGGCACACTAGCTAGTGTGTTTAAAACACAGTTTTTTCCCTAGTGCAGGCGTGACAAAGGAGAAAAACTACAAGCTCAAAGGCACCCTGCCCATTCTACACCTGCATTTATCAGCTTAACCTGATTCTCACACAGACTCACCAGCCTAGTGAGGAGGGTTTGAAATTCAAAAGGGGCAGGAGACAGAAGCCCACAGTTGAGCGCAAATAAGGAAGCCATAATCGAGGGCTACATTTTGAGGGCAGGGGGCATGAAAAATTACAGTAGAATCCCAGGAGCAGCAACAGGGAGCTCAGCAGGGTTAATGTGTTCCCCACGGAGCTGAGTGACTGGCATGGGCCCCAGTAGGTCATCCAGTCCAGTTTCCTGCACTAAGGTAGGACCAAGGATTCTCTAGACCAGGGCTACTCCACTTTGGAAGCCCCGGGGTCCACAAGGATACTCACAGCACATGCCCAGGGCTGCAACTTAATGCATATACAGGTAAATATCTATGCAGATAGCCTCTTTCACACTGGCAGGCATGAACACAAAGAATAAGGCAAGACTACCCAACACGCAGGCCCCATGTAAGTCCGTTCTGCTGATATTAATAAAAGGAAACATTTACCTGATTTCCACCCATAGGACAGCACTTGTAATGAGCAATGGCAGTCCAGGAATTTAACTACTAAAACTCATATCAGCTGAAGACCATTCTATTGACTCACCATTGTGGAGCGTGTTCCCAGTGGAGGCCATGTTCAAAGGATCCCACCTGCAGGCCTCATATTGAGCCCCATGTAAACCCAAACCGCACAGTGGGCCGCAAACAAACAGGCCGCGTGTTGAGTAGCCCTGCTCTAGACCATCCCTGGCTGGTGATTTGTCCACGCTGAGGAGAGTCCTAGCTTCTCGAAGATGTCCCTGAGCAGCTGGACTGGAGACTCTCCCTGCTCTCTGGAGGGCCCGCACAGCAGCCAGGTGTTGAGGTACAGGGATACTTACACCCACCTCTTGTGAAGAAAGGCTGTGATCACGGACATGCACTAGGTGAACCCTGGGGGGCTAGACCGAATAGGAGCATGTGTACTGGTTGCATCTGTGGCTGACCACAAACTTCAGGAAATGTCTGTGGCCGGATGAATAGTGATGTGAAAATGCTCATCTTTCATGTTGAGGGCGGCATGCCAGTCTCCTGGATCCAGGGAAGGTGTGATGGTCCTTTGAGTCCTCGCAGGCCTAGAATGGTTCTGAGACCTCCCTGAGCTCCTGAGGAACCTCCTCCATTGCCAGGAAAGCACAGGGCTGGGTATAAGGAGTTGCTCGTGAGAAGGGTGAACAGAACTGGAGGGATATCCCCCTCCTAACATGGGACACTAAAAGGTCCAGTGTTGTTTGCCAGCAAGCACGGTAGAAGTGGGACAGACGACTCTGGTGATGTGTACTGTCCTCGAGTACATCTTCAAAGCCCTTCTTTGGAGCCCGACAATGACTTGCTCAGCTCTTGCCTGTGGCCTGAAGGCTTGTGTCTGTTGTTCCTATTCCTACAGTGGTAGGAGTCATGCCTCTCTCAGCAGCTGGGGCTACAGGGTTTGCACTGGGTAGTGGACTTATACATCCCCAGTGACTTCATACCTGCCCTACGGTCAGCGTAGTTCACAAACAGCCTGGAAGGGAAGACCCTGCAAGGCCTGCTGAACTTCTGGGGCAATATGGGAAGCCTGGAGCCACAAGACCCTTGTCATTTTCACCTCTGAGGAGATGGTACGAGCTGCAGATTCAGCCAGGTGGAGGGAAGCTTGCAGAGAGGTCCTTGCTGCTGCTGTCCCTTCCTCCTCCATGGCTGCAAATGTGGCCTTGGACTCAGAAGGGAGCAGCCCTTTATACCTGGCCATGAGGCCAGAGTGAGGAAACACACAGCTCGGGTCAGATGGGTGATCTGCAGAGCAGCTGGAAGTCCCAGAGGATGAATGTGGGGAAATGCAAGTTTGATCCACTCTCCTGGAGCAGCTTTACCGGGATGACTGCTTCTACACCAGGGTCTCTTGCCAGGGCCTTGCTGTGTCCCTAACAGTCACCCATGGTTGACTCGCTGGGCCAGCAGAAGTCTGTGGCACCTGCGGGTTCCCTGCCCCGCTGACAGGCCTTGCACCTGCACGCTGCCTTGTCTTGCCCAGCAGCTTGCCTCCCATTGGCTCACACGAGATACAGCAAAACCGTTTCCCTAGGCAAGCTGAGGCCTGCAGTGATTAACTGTCTACGGAGGGTGTGCGGAGTGCCGAGACTGGGACTCACCTGCCCTGGGGCTCACTTGCCCTGGGGGGAGAACCGTGTGATACTGGCTGTGAAGGCAGCAGAGCTGCCCTCCTGCTGCCAATCACCCAGTGGGACTAAACTCGGGGGTAGGGGGGTTGAGGGGAGGGGATAGCAGGGAGGGAGAGAGCTGGGGGGCGGGGAGTAGCAGGGAGGGATGGCAGGAAGGGATGTAACCTAGGCAGGAGCTGGGGGGGAAGAAGGGGGGCTGGCAGGAAGGGATGTAACCTAGGCAGGAGCTGGGGGGGGAAGAAGGGGGGCTGGCAGGAAGGGATGTAACCTAGGCAGGAGCTGGGGGGGGAAGAAGGGGGGCTGGCAGGAAGGGATGTAACCTAGGCAGGAGCTGGGGGGGGAAGAAGGGGGGCTGGCAGGAAGGGATGTAACCTAGGCAGGAGCTGGGGGGGGAAGAAAGGGGGCTGGCAGGAAGGGATGTAACCTAGGCAGGAGCTGGGGGAGGAAGAAGGGGGGCTGGCAGGAAGGGATGTAACCTAGGCAGGAGCTGGGGGGGGAAGAAGGGGGGCTGGCAGGAAGGGATGTAACCTAGGCACGAGCTGGGGGGGAGGAGCTGGCAGGAAGGGATGTAACCTAGGCAGGAGCTTGGGGGGGAGATGGCAGGGAGGGATGTAACCTAGGCAGGAGTTTGGGGGGGGGAGATGGCAGGGAGGGATGTAACCTAGGCAGGAGTTTGGGGGGGGGAGATGGCAGGGAGGGATGTAACCTAGGCAGGAGCTTGGGGGGGGAAGATGGCAGGGAGGGATGTAACCTAGGCAGGAGCTTGGGGGGGGGGAGATGGCAGGGAGGGATGTAACCTAGGAGGGAGCTGGGGGCAGGGGAGGGGAAGGGAAGAGAGAGGATGGCAGGGAGAAGGGGAATTCTTCCTGCAGTGTGTATTGGAGGATAATTGTATCCTTTGTGATTGTTGGGAAGAGGAAGGAAAAGACTGAATGAATAGAGTGGATTATATAGGTCAGGAAAGGAAATGAGGTAGGGAGGGCAGGATGGGCTTTGTGTTTCTCCTTAGTACTAGTGCAGCTGTCCTGCTGCCGGGCTTGTGTTAGAGGAGACAGATGCTCTGTCCTGACGCCTGCTGGAGTTGTGGGCCTGGCTGAGTGAACCTGGCTGAAGGTTTGGTGCCGTTTCTTGCACTGCCCCATGGCCTGAGATGGTGGTGCCATGACAAGCTGCAGCTGTAGCAAGATTCTGAACCCTGGGGTCAATTTTAATTCCTTGCTCTAGCACCGCCCATCCCATCTGCATTCAGCCAGGACACAGCCACCCCATCTCCTTGCTACGCAAGGCTTTCTTCATGTTGGAAGTGCTTGTCTCCACCCTGCAGAATGACTTTGTGTGTGACCCTGTCGGAAAAAGGGGAAATGGACTCGGCGTAGAGGAGGTTTCTTCTCCCCATCTGAAATGCAAGGCACAGCAGTCCAGTTTCTCTTTCGCCATGTTCTCTACAAAGGAAATAAAGGAGATTTGGTACTTAGATGAAAATGTAAAAAACGCAAAAAGATTTTGCAAACATCTCTGCAGTAAATCTTCCCCTGAGAGGTTCTGAATGAATTCTACAGCGTGCACACTAAGGGTATGTCTAGACTACAGGGTTTTGTCGACAGAAGTTTTGTCGACAGATACTGTCAACAAAGCTTCTGTCGACAAAGAGCGTCTAGACTACATCCAGTTCTGTCAACAAAGGACAGTGTAGATGCAATAATGCCTTCTATCAACAGAACTCTGTCGACAAAAGGCGTTATTCCTCGTAGAATGAGGTTTACATACGTCGACAAAACTGCTGAGTTCTGTTATGTCGACATAACTCAAAGGCAGTGTGGACGCAGGTATAGTTTTGTCGACAAAAGTCCACTTTTGTCGACAAAACCCTGTAGTCTAGACACACCCCAATATACCAACACCCGTGTGTTCACAGAGAACTTTGTGTGTGCACATGTGCATAGCCCTCACACTTATAGGTTTCGGGTTGCACCTATTTACTGTTACGTGCTGACAACATACGCGTGTATATTCTTGAATATATATTAACTAACATCACTTTGCTGTGTATCTGACTTACCATAAGCCTCCATCTGTTCTAATATGAATAAAACCAATGGAAAAAATAACTCTTATTTTTCTAAATCTAGTCACTCCTCCCTCGAATGAAGATGGGCTCAAACTTTGGAGACAATGGCTGTGAATTAAATGACAAAGCCGTTATTTCATTCTGGTTTTCCTGACAAGGGAGATTTCTCTCCTGTGGGTTTGAACTACAGAAGGGGTGACCGCATAGAACGAAAGCGGTCAAGATGCTGACTGGTAGTGTCTTGACTAGAGGCTTTTTTCTGTCCTAATTCCTTGACCATTATTAATCAGCTAACTTCTTGTGGACACCCTGAGGGAAGCTGTTCCTCGTGAGAGGTTTGCCTACAGAGGAAGCGCTGTTTATCCGAGGGGATGTTCTATGCAGAAGGGGCAATGTGGAAGAAAAACCAGAGTTGTGGGAGAAATGGGGCATCCAGGCTAGTATTACAGAAGGAGGGCAGGGAACTGGATGGGAGGGGAGGGAGGCAGGGAACATAAGTAAGGCAGCATCAATGTGTAGACTTAGGGAGCAGTCTGGTGATGACAACAGGGAATTTGTTCTGAGTGTAAACTACTGCCAGGGTCCTGGAAGTGCAGACGCTCAGCCTGCCCCTAAGATGCAGCATGCTTTGTTTGAAATACATAAAGTAAAACACACTGGTCGCCAGGAGCCAATGCACTGAGGAACTAGATTTGTGTGAAGAAAAGATACCAGCTGAGAGAGAGTTAATAAACAGCCGGCTCCTTCCTCCTCCTTCCTTGTGTTTTCCCTCCCTCCCCTTCTCTTTCTTTAAAGCTTTGACCGCAGAGGGAATGGAGGCTGGGGTTGGGCTTAGAGTTGGGCTCATGTCCTGCAAAAGTGAGCGTGGCGGCGGGGAGGCTGCAGTCCTTAGCAGAGAGCCCAGGGCAGCAGCATAAAGAGAGAACTCTGTGCTTGTCACCCAGGGAATGAAACCTCCTGACTCTCCCAGCCTGGGGGCTGATTTCTTTCCTCTCTTTGTGTTTGTGGAAACTCCTCCCCATGGTGTCAGGTTTTCCTGAAGGAGGCTCTTGAGCAGAACCTGGAGAAGGATCGGGAAGAGGAGTTGAGCAAAGCGGCTATAGTCATCCGAGCCCACGTCTTGGGCTACATGGCAAGGTCAGTGTGGGGGGCTGTGTCTGCATTTTCTCCAGCTGTCTACTTGCTGTCTCCCCCAGCCCCAGCTCTCCTCTAGGGTATTCTTACCAGCACTTCCACTCTCCTGGGCTCCCACCCTCCAAATCCATCGGCTGCCTCCACAGTCTGTGTTTCTGCTGAAATCCTTGTCTGTGCTGAAGTCATTCCTTTGACCCCTGCAGCTTCCTCTACCCTCTGCTTCTTGCCCCCCTGCCTCCTAGCTGGTTAAACATGGTGTTGCAATGAGCAGGTCTCTCCCCTGACTTCCTGCCTCTTCTGACTGATCCACACCTTCAAGGGTCTGCAGGATTCTGTCCCATCCTCCTCTTGGCTCTCAGTTCCTTCTCCTCCTCCACCCTTAACCTACCAGCTTCACCTCATACCCCTTCATCTCTTTTCCCCATCTCCTAACTCTGCCTTTGTTCACACTTCCCCAAAGCCTGGAGCAGCCTCCCTTCTCCTGTCTGCCTAGTGGCCTCCCCTTCCTTCTTTAAGTCGCTCCTCTGTCTGACTAGCCTATCACCTCTGAGCTCCTCTCAGCTGCTCTCTTTTGCCACTACTGCTCCGAATCATGGTAGAGTTAAAAAAGCTATTACAGAACAGCCACCTCCTCTCCTGCCCTCCAAGTTAATGTAACAGCTGACTCTTGAATGATTGTAGCACACCTATCTTGCCAAATACAGTATCTCAGCGCCTGCCCTTGTCTGAAAGTCTTTACTTTCTGTCTTGTCTGTGTACGTTAGAGTGTGTGTTCCTTATGGCAGGGACCTTTGCATAATAATAATCAGAAGCCTCCAGATATTTTGGGGAAAGTGAGGAGTCATTACCTTGTAAAACATAGTTTCTAGCTGGCATTGCTAAGGGAATATGGCATTGTCTCTTTGGTGACATTCCTGGAAAGGAGGGTACCCAGCTACTGGACTGGGATGCTCATGTAAGTTGTGGCTTCAAATCAAGTGGTGCAAAAGGAAAAATCCTTGTACAGCAGCTGGTGGCAGAGGCGGCATTGCAGAGGGAGCAGTAGGAGCAGAAAACAGAGATGCTGAAGGTTGGAGAAAGTGAAGTTAGAAAACCTTGTTTGATCATTTCAGGTGTTGCACTGCATCGACATGAGAAGGCTCCACTAGAAAGGAATTGTTATGGGACATGTCCAGAGCAGGTTTTGAGTGAGTGAGGCAACACCAGAGAAGGCTGCCACATCCCCAGGATAAGGGAACTGAAGCAGAGCAAGCCTGCCGTGAAGAGTTAAATATTCCAGGCTTTTACTGTCACCTTGGTCAGGCTCTTCAGGGACTTGTTCTGAGGGGGTGGAAAGAGGCCTAAGGGAGGAAAGATTACCTGGTTGGCACTGTACACTCTGCTTTACTTTCCTAGGAGTCCGGGGCGCTGAATGGTCACGACAGTGTAATATTGGAATCAGAAAGTAGACCACAGTGAAAATGCCCTGCTTTGTTTGCAGACATGCTCCCGTGGGACTCTTAGTCACAGCTGCTGACTCCACCACCCAAAATAATGTTTTACTTCTCCTCTGAGCCCTGCAGTAGCTTTGGAGAACTGGAGGTGTCCCTGTTTACCTCACAGAACCCATATGGCCCTGGGGAAGGGAGCTGCACTCCATCCCCATGTGGCTGCTCTGAGTCTGAGGGGAGGCAGGGCTTATCCCAGGACCATGTACCATCAGCAGACTAGGTAACTAAATCAGAGCCCCTGTTACTGTATCTGAATAAGGGGGAAGCACAGGGTCACTGTATTTCACAGTCCTCCTGCATTGGCTGCAGGTTGGGAAGTGGAGGAAGGTGAGCAGAATGCTCTAGACAGGGAGCAACATTCTACTGCCTCTGTGTAACTGCCAGGAGGTGGAATTGAGCCTGGGACCTCTGGAGCTTAGTGCATGAGCCTCTCCACAGCTTGAGGTACAAAACCAGCTGGCTCCTAGCTAAGGCTGTAGAGCGCACTCACGTGACCTATTTGCACACTGAAGGTCAAGCTAGATAATCCTAGTGGTCCCTTCTGGCCGTATCTCAGGCAGCAGAGCTTGTGGATGTTCTCAAGAAGAGCCTCATGGTGCTGGGTAGGATTTTGGCAACACGCTCAGGTAGCCTGTGGCAAAGGTGCTTTGTAAAAGTCAGTGCACTTTGTCTAGGTGCTTGTGTCCACCACAGAGGAGGCTGGATGTGCTGCTGGCTCCCTATCTATGAGGAGAGAAGTGGGGGGAAGGTTCAGCCCCCAGTCAGTTTATTCTGATGCCCAGGGCTCACCGAACCGCGGCGCGCCCCACTCACCAGCTGCGCTGTCCGGCAATCTGCACATGCACAGATCACCCGAACCCGGCTCTTTTGAGTTGCAATCTGCTTGCCACGGGTGAATCGATTGCATTATTTGTCAAGCCCTGCTGATGTCCTTTCCCCTTCCTCCCCTCTCTGTTCCCTCCTGTTGGCTTACTATGGATGAATAAAGCTATAATCACAGCCAGTGAGCTGGACACTTGTACAGCCACTTAGGAGAGATTCATATGCTAGCCAGCTGATTAGCAGAGGACCACAGCTAGGTTTTTCTTTTCCACTAGTAGTGCACATTCAGTCATGCTTTGGTGCACATAAAAATATTCTGCACATGGATGGAAAAATTCTTCACTTACATGAAAAAGATTAGAGGGAACACTGGTCACAGATATTTGAATACAAATTATGGGCAGCCAAAAGCAATGGCTTCTGCTAAAAATGACTTGTACTAAAAATACCAGTGACTTAATTTTGAGGTAGGGACCAGCCAGGCAGTGCCATGGGTGCTTGAGGGGAGGTGGCCCCAGCGCTGTGGGTGCAGATCGGGGGTGCCATGGATGCTGGGAGATGGTCTGGGGCACCATGGATGTTTGAGGGGACAGCAGCCTGGGACCCCACCGGAGCTAGTGGAATGGGCGGCAGCAGCCTGGGACTGTGCTGGGCTTGGGGAACAGGTGTGGCAGGGCTGGCAGGCTCCCTACCCAGTTCCTTGCAGCTCCTTGTAAGTGCTGGCTTTGCAGCTCCCCTTGGACAGGAAGTGTAGACATTGGGAGCTAAGGGGCCGGTGTCTACACACAGAACTAGGAGCTGAGGCAGGGACATGTCAATGGCTATAGCCATCGATGGACCTATCCTCCATGAAGTTATCTAGTTCTTTTTTGAACCCTGTTAAAGTCCTCGTCGTCACAGATCTTCTGTTCCTGAGTTCCACAGGTTCCCTGTTGTGGGAAGAAATATTTCCTTTTGTTTTTTTTTAAACCTGCTACCTATTAACTTCATTCAGTGACACCTAGTTCTTATTTTATGGGAACAAGTCAATAACTTTTCCTTATTTACCTTCTCTACTTTTACAGACCTCTATTATATCCTGCCTTAGTCTCCTCTTTGCTAAACTGAAAAGTCCCAGACTTATTAATCTTCATCATAAAGCACCCATTCCAAACCCCTAATAATTTTGGTGCCCTTTTCTGAAACTTTTCCAATGCCAATATATATTTTTTTTAAATGAGGCGACCACATCTGTATGCAGTATTCAAGATGTGGGCGTACCATGGATTTATACAGAGGCAAGAAGATATTTCTCATTTCTTTCTGTCTTAGTCTCTGCCCCTTTCTGAATGATTTCTAACATTCTGTTTCCTTTTTTGACTGCCACTGTGCATTGGGTGGTTTTTTTCAGAGAACTATCCACAATGACTATCAAGTCTCTCTCTTGAGTGGTAATAGCTAATTTAAATCCCCATCGTTTTGTACATATAGTTGGAGATATGTTTTCCAATGTGCATTATTTTTCATTTCTTAATGTTAAAATTTATTTCATTTTGTTGCCCAATCACTTAGTTTTGTGAGATCTTTTTGAAGCTCTTGACACTCTGCTTTGGTCTTAACTATCCTGAGCACTTTGGTATCATCCGAAAATATTGCTTCCTCACTGTTTAGCCCTTTCTCCACATCATTTATAAATAAGTTGAATAGGATTGGTCCCAGGACAGACCCCTTAGGGGACCCCACTAGTTACCTCTCTCCACTCTGAAAGCTGACTATTTATTCCTACTCTTCATTTCCAGTCTTATAACCAGTTCTTAATCCATGAAATGACTTTCCCTCTTATCCCGTGACAACTTACTTTGCATAAGAGCCTTTGGTGAGGGACCTTTGTCAAGGCTTTCTGGAAATCTAGTACACTCTATCCACTAGTTCCCCCTTCTCCACATGCTTGTTGAATCCCTTAAAGAATTCTAATCAATTAGTGAGCCATAATTTCCCTTTATAGAAACCATGTTGGCTTTCTCCAACAAATTATGTCCATCCCTGTGTCTGACAATTTTATTCTTTACTGTAGTTTCAACTCATTTGCCTGGTACTGACATTAAACTTACCGGTCTGTAATTGCCAGGATCACCTGTGGAGTCCTTTTTAAATATTGGCATCACGTTAGCTATCTTCCAGACATTAGGTAGAGAAGCTGATTTAAAGGATGGGTTACAAATGATAGTTAGTAGTTCAGCATTTTCCCATTTGAGTTCTTTCTTTCAGAACTCTTGGGTGAATGCCATCTGGTCCTGGTGACTTGTTACTGTTAAGTTTATCAGTTTGTTCCAAAATCTCCTCTTGACACCTCAATCTGAGACAATTCCTCATATTTGTCACCTAAAAAGAATGGCTCAGGTTGAGAATCAACCTCACATCCACAGCCATGAAGACTGAAGCAAACAATTATCCGCAAAGACCTTATCGTCTTTGAATGCTCCTTTAGCATCTTGATCTTCCAGGGTCCCCACTGGTTGTTTAGCCAGCTTCTTGCTTCTGATGGACTTTAAAAAATTGCTATTACTTTTTGAATTTTTGGCCACCTTTTTTTCAAATTGCTTTTTGGCTTTTCTTATTATATTGTTATACTCAATTTGACAGAATGTGTGCTTCTTTCTATTTTCCTCACTAGGATTTAACTTCCACCTTTTAAATGATGCCTTTTCTATCCCTCACTGCTTCTTTTACTTGGTTCTTTTACTGTATTGTTAATTTGGAGTACGCATTTAAGTTGGACTTCTATTATGGTGTCTTTGAAAAGTTTCCATGAAACTTGCAGGGTTTTACTTTTAGCACTATACCTCTTAATTTCTTTTAAACTAACCTTCTCATTGTCCCCTTTCTGAAATTTAATGCCACAGTGTTGGGCTGCTTTGGTGCTTTTCCCACCACAGGCATGTTCAATGTATTATATTAGTGTCACTATTTCCAAGCAGACCCTAATCTCTTGGACTTGATCCTGCACTCCATTTAGGATTAAATCAAGAATTACCTCTCCTCTTGTGGGTTCCAGAACCAATTCCTTCAAAAAGCAGTTAAGGTGTCGAGAAACTTTATCTCTGCATCCTTCCCGAGGTGACGTGTACCCAGTCAAAATGGGGACGTTTGAAATCCCTCATTATTATTACTGTTTTTATTTCTTGTAGCCTCTCTAATGTCCCTTAACATTTCATAGTCACTATTACTATCCTGGTCAGGTGGTTGATAATATATCCCTACTGTTATATTCTTATTATTGGAGCATGAAATTATAATTCATAGAGATTACAATTTTTACTTCATTTGATTCTATGGATTCTTTCACATATGGTGTCCCTCCCCCATCAGCACAACCTGTTCTGTCCGTTTGATAGTTTTTGTACCCTGGTATGACTGTGTCCCATTGTTTAGCCTCATTCCACCAAATTTTCGTGATGCCTGTTTAACATGAGGCACTCTAGTTCACCCATCTTATTATTTAAACTTCCAGCATTTGTATATGAGCACTTTAAAAACTTGCCACTGTTTAGCTGTCTGCCATTACCTGATGTGATTGAAAATCACATCACAGCCTCACCTCCTACCTGCCCCAACTCCCACCCCTCCCCCACACCCAGATTCCTCCTGCTGCTGGGGTATATGGGGGAGGTGGCCTGAGATGGCCCCAGCAGTGGCCAGTGTGGCTGGCCTAGAGGCTGCTCAGGTGGCTGCTGGGCCAGCCACACCAGCCACTGATGAAGTCATGCGGGCCCTGGAAGGTCATGTAATGTGAGACACATACGCAGCCTTGCTTGTGAAAAATTAGTGACTGTTACCTGTAGTCTGGACTCGCTGCTGCCCAGGTTGTATTTATCATTCCACGGCGGTTCAGTGACCAGCCAGATGGTGCTGGGTGTCTTCCTCTATAAAGATACCAGCGGTTCTGTGGGAAGAGCACACACGGGTACTTGGTGGGTAGTGTCCCAGACGTGTGCACGTGAGATGTGGGAAACATGAAACTCCCATTCTAGTGGGTGTCCTTCATCCACTGGGCATCTCATGCTCATTCCCTTAGTTCAAAGGCAGACACCCTAAAGCAATGGCAAGAACAGTCTCTTTGAAGCAAGGAGCAAGGGGGCAGATGCTGGAGAGGGCAACAAAGGAAAAGAAAGAGTGGGCTAGAATGCTCACTTCATTTATTCAGCACTTAGATACCATGGGGAGCCGTTGCTTAGAATACGAGAGACATGGTAGTAACAGAAGTGGCCAGTGACTCATGACCCTTTAACTCTTTGTTTTGTTACAGGAAGAAGTACCAAAAGGCCCTCGTCAGTATAGTGACAATCCAGAAGAACTATCGAGCACACTTCTGGAAGAAAGCCTTCCTGCGACTGAAGGCCTCTGCTGTAGTCCTGCAGAAGCATTGGCGTGGCCAGCTGGCTCGCAGCCTTTATCAGCAGCTATTGCAGCAGGAACAGAGACGGAAACAGGAGGTGGAGGAGAGGAGAAAGCAAGAAGAGGAAGAGCAGATCAGAAGGGAGGAAGAGGAAAAACAATGGCAAGAAGAGGAGGAGCTTAGGAGGAAACAGGAGGAGGAAGAAGAGAAGAAAAGGTACAAGATTGTTTCTCACAGCTTTAGTTCCATGGCTGGCCCCAGTAGTGACTCTGCCAGGCGTAGGACTAGGTCTGAGGCCCTGGTATGATGACACCTTCAGGTCACAGGGAAGCAGTCACTTGGGTGTCCATTGTAGTAATTTGGATGCATGCACGGGTCTCCTAAACAGGAGTGGAGTGGGGTACAGAGGAGAAAAGGTGGATAGGAATGGCCTGTCCATCATGCATTTTGAGAGGTAAGTTACTAGGGGTGTGAAAGTGTAACCATGTACACAGTTAACCTTCATGGCTACATGCAGGCTCCTGCTAGAAGCGGGGCAGGGGCAGGGGCAGGCGGGAGCTGGTACAAGCACAGAGCCAGCTTAAAGGTCAGTCCTGAGGAGCCGACTACCACCCCACGTATAACTACTGAAATGTTCATCGGTTATGCAGTTACTTAATTAAACATATTTCAACATTCCTATAATGTACAGAGTCCTTCCCTCTGCCCCCTCCCCCATGTCTCTTCAGCATTGTTCCTCTTTAAAACATGAGGAGTGGATTTCAGTCCCCAAGCCAGGAATAAATAATTTCCTCCTATCTTCCCAGTGGTATAATGAGCTCTATCCCATCCTCTGAAGCATCTTGGATCAACCATTGTCTGGGACAGGGAACCAGACTTAATGGGCCATTGGTCCGTTCACTTTGGCCAGGTATTGAGCACGATGGATGATTGAGCTCTGCTCTGCTATTGCAGTTCTTACGATCTTATCTGCATGTAGTACCTGGGGATATTTTGAAATGCTTCTGAGCCGGGGCTGCAGACAGTTGCCAGGCTCCAGGGCAAGATGTGGGGAGGTTGGCTGTGCCCCCGCAGAAGGGGTGGAGCCTTGGCCGTAGGGGGAGGTGGGGACTAGCCTTCCCCTTGCTAGCCCGTCAGTAGCATGGTGGTGGCTGGGAGCCCCAAGCCCTTTTTAATCACCAGGCCCCAAAGCAGCTCCTCTCACACCCCCTTGGCTGGTGGGCCTGCTTAGCACCATGGCCTGGCTGCTATCATTCATGGGGAGGGATAGCTCAGTGGCTTGAGCTTTGCCCTGCTAAACCCAGGGTTGTGAGTTCAGTCCTTGAGAAGGCCATTTAGGAATCTGGGGAAAAATCTGTCAGGGATGGCACTTGGTCCTACTGTGAAGACAGGGGACTGGACTCAAGGTCCTTTCCAGTTCTAGGAGATAGGCATCTCCATTTATTTACCCTAAGTTATGAAGGTCCCTGGAAATAAGAGCAATGTATAGGAAGGAAGCTATCTGTAATAGCGAGAGGCACATCTCTGCAGTGCTCTTGCTTTCAAGGAGTGTCACTCATTCGGGTTCCACAGTTACCAGCCTTCCACACACACGTGGTGTCTCCTCACTTTTATTGTTGATGCCCATTTACCCTTGTAATACAGAATCATAATGCAGAAGTCATACAGATATTTACACTAAGGGAATGAACCCTGCAGCAGGGCTCCTGCATGGATAATGGTTCTTCATGTTCTTGGGGCTAGTCTGTGGTATGTGCTACAGCTGCACTGATCCTCTTCTCTTGGCTTAAGTCCACCTTCACAAGACGTAGCTGTGTAGACCAGAGAAGCTTTCCCACTGGCATGTGGCTGTGTCTAGACTGGCAAGATTTTGTACAAAAGCAACTGCTTTTGCCCAAAATCTTGCCGCCTGTCTACACTGTCCGCGAGTATTTGCGCAAGAACACTGACTTTGTACTGTACAAAATCAGTGGCTCTTGTGCAAATACTCTGATGCTCCCGCTCAGGGATAAGCCCTCTTGCGCAAGTATTCTTGCGCAAGAGGGCCAGTGTAGACAGCCAAGTTAATTTCTTGCTCAAGAAAGCCCGATGGCTAAAATGGCTATCGGAGCTTTTTGCACAAGAGAGTGTCTACACTGGCACGGATGCTTTTGTGCAAAGGCACATGCCAGTATAGACGTTCTCTTAAGCAAATACTTTTAACGGAAAAACTTTTCTGTTAAAAGTATTTGCGCAAAATCATGCCACTTTAATAACAGAAGCCACAGAATAACAGAATCCCAGGGCTGGCAGAGACCTCAGGAAGTCGAGTCCAACCCCCCTGCCCAAAGAAGGACCAACCCCAACTAAATAATCCCAGCCAGGGCTTTGTCAAGATAGGTCTTAAAAACCTCTAGGGATGGAGATTCCACCCCCTTGTAGCAAAACCAGGGTTCGGGGGGGCGCCCTAAGCCCCCTTCCCTTGCTCTGCCTCTGTCCTTCTTGTATCCCCTATTGTACCCCATCCTACAGTTGCCGCAAGTTCACTCCTTGTGGCGGTTATTCATTCGGGTTCCTCCATGTCCTCCTTACGTCCGAATCCCTCGTCTGGCCAGGAAGGCTCCGTCTCCGCGGCATCTGCCCCTTTCTTGCGGGTTTCCTCTTCCGGGCTTCCTGGGGGTGAGAGCACAAACAGCCCCTGCTCTTCCCCCTCCTCTCCTGTCCCCCCTCCCTTTTGAATTCCCTGCATTACGCCGTCCGGTACCCCCACGCAGCAGGCAGCCGGTGGCCGCGTGGTCCTAGCTCCGCCGTGTTCGGGCCAAAGAGCACCCGCACATGCACGGCAGGCCCTGCGTGCACCGGTCGGTGCGCCCTAAGAAGCCGCGCTTGGATGGCCTCCAGTGCGGGGGTCCGGCCCCCTGTCACACACCTCCCCCCTTAGTGTCCCGCTATCCTCTATGTTCCCCTTCTCACTTACACTCCGAGACAGGAAATCTGCGTTCCCATGAGACCATCCTGACCTATGCAAAACTTGAAATTTATACTGTTTCAAAAATAAATACCACCTCGTTATGCACGAGTTGGACTCTTTCATGGTTTGAATCCATTTTAACGGTGCATGGTCAGTCATCAATAGGAAAGAATCCCCCAGCAGGAAGTACCGGAGGGACTCTACTGCCCACTTATCTGCTAATGCTTCCTGTTCTATAGTAGAATTGAACTGCTCCCATGGTAGTAATTTGTGGATTAAATATAAAATGGGGTGCTCCCTTCCCCCTTGTTCTTGGGATAACACGGCTCCTATCCCCACATTTGATGTGTCCATTTGCACTAGGAATGTCTGAGAAAAATCGGGTTGGGTCAATAGAGGGGCCCTCATGAGCTGCTGTTTAATTGTTCCGGGCTGCCCTCCTCTCGCCAAGTCTGTTAATGGTGCCATCACCATGGCAAAGTGCAGTATGAACCGTCGATAGTACCTGGTCAGTCCCAAGAATTGCCGTACCTGCTTCTTCGTGGTAGGCATCCGGTAATTTTTATGGCCTCCACCTTGTCTACTTGGGGCTTCAGCGGTCTTCAGCTGACGATATACCCCAGGTACATCACTTCTGGTCTTCCAAATGTGCACTTGCTCGGGTTGGCAGTTAACTGTGCTTCGGCTAAGGGCTTGAGGATGGCTCGAATAAGTTATAAGTGTTCTTCCCATGATGTACTGTAAATGACGATATCATCTATATAGGCTGCGGCATACATCTGGTGGTCACTTAAGATTTTGTCCATTAACCACTGGAATTTCGCCACCGCCCCATTTCATCCAAATGGCATCGTTAAAAAGTGGTATAGTCCAAACCAAGTGGCAAAAGCTGTCTTCTCCTGTGATGCGGGAGTGAGGGGGATTTGCCAGTATCCCTTTGTGAGGTCAGTTGTGGATAAATACTGTGCCTTGCCTAGCCTCTCTAGGAGTTCTTCTACCCGAGGCATGGAGTATGCATCGAAACGTGAAGTGGCATTGACTTTTCGGAAATCAATGCAGAATCGCAGTGAGCCATCGAGCTTGGGGACCAGGACTGTCATGGCTTCTTCCCCATTCTGGCAGGATAAATGCAGAAGTGGGGGCCAGCAAGTGTACCTCAAAACCTTATCTACCAGGCTTTGGTATAAAACTTTCCCCAAAAATCTTAAAACCCTAGATTTTGGGAATAAAACTTCTGCTGCCACCACCCAAGTATTGATGTGACAAATCAGGGGTAAGATCACTTGGGAAATCTCACCCCTAAAGTACAAACCATGACACCCTCTTAACCAATCCCAGATTAATAAAAAGAAAAGAGAAAACTTTTATTAGCACCACAATATTCCTGTTGCAAGCATCATGACTAGATTGACAGGTAACAACGTATACACTCATAGAGAGACTCAATGGGCCTAGAACTTAGTTACAAGGAAAGCCAAAACATTGTTTAAAAGTGCACAGACATCAGATCCCATACCCAACCCATAAAATAATAAAACCTAACGGATTTATCTAAACTTTACCCTACATACAGAAAGTGAAGAATGGTTTCTTGGAGAGGGAGAGGGAGAGGGAGAGGGAGAGGGAGAGGGGGAGGGGGAGAGGGAGAGGGAGAGGGGGAGGGGGAGAGGGAGAGGGAGAGGGAGAGAGACATGTCTGTCTCCCTCAGAAGCTGGAGGGAACTGCCCAGAACAAAGGAGGGAAAAACCAAAAATTCCTTTGTCCCAGTTTGAAATTCCTACCTACATTCCTATTGGCCACTCCACCTGGCTAGGTAAGGGACATAGTTAACCCCTTAGTCCCCAGGCTGCTGGCTAACCCTCATGATCATGACAAGGACTATGGGGCTCCTCCACTCGCTTCGGGACTTCTGGATCACCCCCATCTGCAGCATCTTTTGGATTTCCTCTCACACTGGGTCTCACAGTTTCCTTTGTAGGGGGTGGAGGGGTTCATGTACCTTTTGTCCTGGAGTTGTCTTAATATGGTGGTTCGCTAGGGATGTCTCTTCTGGTTGCGTCGAGAGGACTGTTGTAAATTCCTGTAGAAGGGCCCTCACCTCCTTCTGTTGGGCTGTCAGGTCCGCTCCTAGGGAGGTCTCTCCCAGTGTCTCCAGATCCCTTCTCCATGGACCTAGTTCAGACTCAGAAGGTTGCAGTGTTATCAACATGCCCTCTCGCACTTCCATTTTTTAATAAATTCACATGGTAGATTTGGGTATTTTTACATCTACCTGTCAACTTAATTTCGTAGTCCACGGGTCCCACCTGTCGTAGGACCTCATACGGGCCTTGTCATTTGGCCATCAGCTTCGACTAGGTGGAGGGTAAGAGTAATAAGACTCTCTCACGGTGCAAATGTATGGAGTTTCATCCCTCGATTATAATGTTGGGCCTGTTTGGGCCTGTAACAAGTTCCCTTATGCTAACTCTCCTGCTACCCTCAGCTTTTTCCATAGATCCAGGATGTACGGTATTGTCCCCTTTACCTGTGAGTCTTGTCCCTCCCAACTTTCTTTTAATAGATCTAGGATTCCTCGGGGCTGTCTCCTATATAATAACTCAAAAGGGGAGAAGCCTGTGGATGCTTGGGGCACTTCCCTAACTACGAACAGAAGGACGGGTAAAAAGACGTCCCAATCTCTCGGATCTACACCCACAAATTTCCTCAACATTGCCTTTAAGGTTCTATTAAAATGTTCCACAAGCCCATCGGTTTGTGGGTGTTATGCAGATGTTCGAAGGGTTTTTACCCTCATTAATTGGCATAACTCTGCCATTACCCGCCCTGATACGTTAGACCCCGGTTGGTTAAGATTCTTGGGGGATCCCCACTGTCGAAAATACTTTTACCAACTCGGCCGCCAAAGTAGTGGCTTTGGTATTTTGGAGGGGTACTGCCTCGGGGTATCTGGTGGTGTAGTCTATTAGGACTAAAATATCTGGTTACCTCTCCGTGACCTCTCCAGTGGGCCCACCAGGTCCAAGGCTATTCTATGAAACGGAATGTCAACTACAGGGAGGGGGACTAATGGGGCTTTTGGTATGGTCCTTCCCCCTGGCTGCTGACACTCCGGGCAGGATTCACTAAAGTCTTTTACTTCCTTATACACGCCCGGCCAATTCGTTATAAAGTCTTTTCACTCCCTAAATGTCCCACCCAGGGGTTGGCATCGGCTAGGTCCATCACCCGCCACTGGAATCAAGTTGGTTCTAGTAGTTGTTTGGTTTCCCCCATCTCACCCGGCTGCTCCTCTATCCTATATAGCCAATCCGCTCTTACCTCGAATCAGGACCCACAGCGGGCCGCCTTGTCCCCCGACCCCTCGTCTTGGGAGGTGCCGGCTTGCTCCCATGCATGCATTAGAGACAGGTCCTCATGCTGTTCCCACAGGAAGTCAGCTTCTGCTTCGAGTTCCTCCATCCTGAGGTTAGTGGTGGAGGCGTCTGCGACCTGGGCCTCCAGTGCTTTCTTCTCTCCTAGCAGTGGATTGGGTCTCCGGGCTGGAGCTACTTGCTCGGCCCTTCCTCATTCTCCACCAAGCAGCGGAAACCTGGCCAGTCTCACCCCAACAGCACCGGTTATGCTAGTTTTGGGGCTGCCGCCATCCAGCACTTCTCTTCTCTCACCCCATCCGCTATGTGTACCCACTGTGTGGGGTAGTTCCGAACATCCCCATGTATACATTGCATGGCAACTGGCCGGCCACCCTGTCCTCCCTCTGGTATCAATTCAGCCCGTATCTCAGCCCGAGACTACCAGGGCCAATACCTTTTCCCTTTCCAGGCTCACCTGGACCATTATCTTGGAGAAGTCCTGATCTCGGGCTCATCGGTCTGCCGCCATTATCCTCCCATACGAACAGTCCATGAAGGGGCAAGCACGTCGAAAATGGTCGTCTTGCCTGGACTCGTAACAGGCGCCTCACTTTTCCGGTTCTCGGGGACTGGGTCCTTCCATTGGCCGGAGTGTCTCTTCTCCCTTGCATTCACTTGCCCCCATCCTTTCCATGGAGTCGGAGAGGGAGCCCACACACGCCGGCCTCTCATGGGACGGGCCCGTCCACTCATTAGTTTTGTGTCGGGGCTTTCTTGGGAGTCTCTAGTCTTGCTCTCTCCCCTGTCGGCTGCCACAGAATTTTCTAAAATGGCAATAGCTTCTCCGAGGGTTGAGGGCTGGTGTCAGCACACCCACATCCATCCGTCTTGCAGGTAGAATCTGTAAAAACTGATCTAGCATGACCATTTCCATGATTTGAGTGGTAGACCTTTTCTCCGACTCTAGCCACTGGGTGGCTGACTCTTTGAGCCTCTGAACAACAGCCCGTGGGCATTCTCCCAGCCGATACTTCTCTGCCCGGGACTGCTGCCTGTATGTCTCCGGGGTCACTCCCGCCTAGTCTAAAATGGCCTCTTTAACCTTGTGATAATGTAATGCATCCCGGGTGGATTGACTCCTATATGCCCACTGGGCTGGGCCTGTAAGATAAGGGGCCAACAGGATGGCCCAATGTTCCTCCGGCCACTGGGCCACTGTAGCCACCCTCTCAAACGTTATTAAAAACGCCTCTGGGTCATCCCCGGGTGTCATCTTTACTAGTCTCAGAGGCAATGTCAGGGCTGAGCCCACCCCTGATGTGCCCGCTCTTGAGGCCTCTGCCCATTACTTTGACCATTGCTCCTGCTGTCTCTGCTGATGTTCCATCAGCTCTCGTACTAAGTGTTGTTGCTCTCTTTGTTGGTTGGTCTGTTGGAGCAACTGGGTCTGCTGTTGCTGCTGCTGTCGCTGGCTGTCAGCCAGCCAGTCCTGCAGCTTCCCCATATCCATCTCTACCCTCCTTCCCTGTCTGCACCGCTATTTTTTTTTAAATACCCGTACCCACATTCTCCACCAGTGTAGCAAAGTCAGGGTTCGGGGGGCGCCCTAAGCCCTGTTCCCTTGCTCTGCCTCTGTCCATCTTGTATCCTCTATGGTGTACCCCGTCCCACAGTCTCTGGAAGTTCACTCCCGGTGGCAGTTATCCATTTGGGTTCCTCCACGTCCTCCTTACGTCCAAATCCCTCGCCTGGCCAGGAAGGCTCCGTCTCCGCGGCGTCTGCCCCTTTCTTGCGGGTTTCCTCTTCCGGGCTTCCTGGGGGTGAGAGCACAACCAGCCCCTGCTCTTCCCCCTCCTCTCCTGTCCCCCCTCCCTTTTGAATTCCCCACGTTACGCTGTCCGGCGTCCCCACACAGCGGGTGGCTGGTGGCCATGGGGTTCTAGCGCCACTGGGTTTGGGCCGTAGAGCACCCGCGCATGCGCGGCAGGCCCCGCACGCGCTGATCAGCGTGCCCCAGGAAGCCGCACTTGGGCAGCCTCCAGTGTGGGGGTCTGGCTCCCTGTCACACCCCTCCCTCAGGAGCCCATCCCACCGTTTCATCACACGCCTAGGGAAATAGTTTTTCCCTAATCTCCAACCTAGACCTCCCCCACTGTAACTTGAGACCATTGCTCCTTGTTCTGCCATCTGTCACTACTTTGAACAGCCTCTCTCCTTCCTCTTTGGAACCTCCCTTCAGGGAGTTGAAGGCTGTTATCTCTCTCCTCTTCTGCAGACTAAACAAGCCCAAATCCCTGAGCCTCTCCTCGTACGTCATGTCTCCAGCCCCCTAATCATTTTGGTTCTCCTCCACTGGACCCTCTCCAATGCGTCCACATCCTTTCTGTAGTGGGGGGCCCAGAACTGTACGCAGTACTCTAGATGTGGCCTCATCAGTGCCGAATAAAGGGGAATAATCACATCTCTGGATCTGCTGGCAATGCTCCTCCTAATGCACCCTAATATGTCATTAGCTTCTTGGCTACAAGGGTGCCCTGTTGACCCATATCCAGCTTCTCATCCACTGTAATCCCCAGGTCCTTTTCTGCTGAACTGCTACTTAGCCCGTCGGTCCCAACCTGTACCAATGCTTGGGATTCTTCCGTCCCAAGTGCAGGACTCTGCACTTGTCCTTGTTGAACCTCATCAGATTTCTTTTGGCCCAATCCTCTAATGTGCTTAGGTCACTCTGAACTCTATCCAGGCAGCAGTGAACAGAGCTGACATGTCCTCTTGGTCTCTAGCCACTTGAATAATTATGTGAAGAGACTTGTGGCTACAAACTTCCAGCTTTCCTGGGAAGGTCCAAAATACAATCCAGAGTGGTGTTCCTTTGGATAAGAATAAACTCTTCAGCAAAAAGAGGGCTGGTGAATCCTTGCATTCTTTCAAAGATTCCAGATGGATGCTAGGGTCCTGTGGCACATATATGCTGGCTTCTAGACGTGGGTAGCAGATACAACACTTCCGCCCATGACTGCACACATCCTGCTCTGTCTACTATCAGGATCTTCCGTGCCAGCATCGACAGTCTTAGAGACCTTGCTTTCTGCCTCTGCCACAACGACCTTGTCACGCCTCTCCCAACAATGGCCAAAGGACAATTCTGATGCGCTGGTCGAGGTCTGCAGACTTCCCGTGATGCCATGTGCGGTGCCCTATGTCATCTTTGGGAATAAGCTTTCCTGCTATTCTCTTGTGTAAATTACATGGCCATGGATAAGAGGGAAGGTCCTTTCTTGGGTTGAGAACTGGTTAAAAGATAGGAAACAAAGGGTAGGAATAAATGGTAAATTTTCAGATTGGAGAGGGGTAACTAGTGGTGTACCCAAAGGGTCAGTCCTGGGACCAATCCTTTTCAACTTATTCATAAATGATCTGGAGAAAGGGGTAAGCAGTGAGGTAGTAAAGTTTGCAGATGATACCAAACTGTTTAGGATAGTCAAGACAGAAGCAGACTGTGAGGGACTCCAAGAAGATCTCACCAAACTCAGTGATTGGGCAGCAAAATGGCAAATGAAATTTAATGTGGATAAGTGTAAAGTAATGCACCTTGGGAAAAATAGCCCCAACTATACGTACAGTATGATGGGGGCTAATTTGGCTACGACAAATCAGGAAAAGGATCTTGGAGTTATCATGGACAGTTCTCTGAAAACTTCCACACAGTGTGCAGCGGCGGTCAAAAAGGCAAATAGGATGCTAGGAATTATTAGGAAAGGGATAGAAAATAAGACCCAGAATATCTTACTGCCCCTGTATAAAACTATGGTACGCCCACATCTTGAATATTGTGTACAGATGTGGTCTCCTCACCTCAAAAAAGATATTTTGGCCTTGGAAAGGGTTCAGAAAAGGGCAACTTAAAATGATTAGGGGTTTGGAACAGGTCCCATATGAGGAGAGGTTAAAGCGACTGGGACTTTTCAGTTTAGAAAAGAGGAGACCGAGGGGGGATATGATAGAGGTCTATAAAATCATGAGTGGTGTGGAGAGGGCCGATAAAGAAAAGTTATTTATTAGTTCCCATAATAGAAGAACTAGAGGACACCAAATGAAATTAATGGGTAGCAGGTTTAAAACTAATAAAAGAAAGTTCTTCTTCACACAGCGTGTAGTCAACCTGTGGAACTCCTTGCCAGAGGAGGCCGTGAAGGCTAGGACTATAATAGAGTTTAAAGGGAAGCTAGATAATTTCCTGGAGGTTAGGTCCATAAAAGGCTATTAGCCAGGGGATAAAATGGTGTCCTTGGCCTCTGTCTGTCAGAGGCTGTAGAGAGATGGCAGGAGACAAATCGCTTGATCATTGTCTTCGGTCCACCCTCTCTGGGGCACCTGGTGCTGGCCACTGTCGGCAGACAGGATACTGGGCTAGAAGGACCTTTGGTCTGACCCAGTACGGCCGTTCTTATGCTCTCCTGGATGAGTGACCTCTGCGTTGCCTTTTTCCCATTCTCTCTTTCCTCAAGTGCAACATAAGATTCATCAGGACAGAATCAGTGTCATCCTCTTAGCCTCTTTCTGGCGCCAGCAGTTCTGGTTCACAGACCTCTTCAGACTCTGGCCTCCCCACACTCCAGAGCTCCTCACACAAGACTGAGGGAGACACTGGCCTCTTCATCTACATCCTGTTCACTTCACAATCTGCTGTTTGGATGGCTGTCAAGTGTGGACCATGCATGCTCTGCTTCAGTTCAGCAAATCCTGACCCAGAGCAGGAGACGATCCACCAGACCTGCTACTGAGCTAAATGGAGACTTGTCCTAGAGTAGGCCCATTGCTACCACCTGAGACTGAGCACAGTGTCTGTTCCCATCATCCCTGAATACTCTTTCCCCTCCGGAAATGGGCCTGGCTCAGTGCTATTTATCGGCAGTTAGCAGCACTTAGCACCTTTCTCCCTCTCATCTCTGTGTTACATACCCTAGCACACAGTCTGTGAGAGGGTTCACTGCTGCTGATGCTCACACCCCCATAGGACCTTAATCCCATTCTCTCTGCCCTTTGAACTGACAGGAACTGCCCCATCTCTCGATGAAAGTGGCATTCTTGGTAGCCATTACCTCAACCAAGCCAGTCAGTGAGCTCAAGGCAGGATGGCATCCCCCCATCCATGATATTCCACAAGTACAAGGCTGCTCCTCAAATTTCATCTTACAACGGTGTCTGAGTTCTTCCTCAGTCTGTCCATCCACCTGCCACTTTTCTGCCCAAAGCCACACAACTTCCCCAGGTACTACATGTCCTTGATGTTCAACACGCAGAAGCATTCTACCACCACAGGACTTGCCTGTTTTGGAAGTTGACAGAGCTATTGTAGCTATGGCTAAAAGGTCAAAGGGACAAGCCTGATCCCAACAAGTCTCCAAATGCTACACACGCTCCAACCTGCTTGCCCCCTGTGATGGCCCGTCGGGGAGCCCCTTACCCTGCACCTTCATCCACAGCCAGATGTGACCTTCAGTCAGCCAATTGAATAGAAGGTTTATTGCTTCTGCAGAGATACAGTGCAGCATAGGCTCAATGTTAACATAGGAGCCAGGGCAGATAGCCTTAGTCCTCTCGGGGGAAGGGGTTCACAGGCCCCCACCATATGGCCTCTTCAGGTCCCAGGCCTTCACCCCAGTAGCTCCCTCACCACGTTCCCTCAGCCGGTCCCACCCGCTGGAGCAGCTGCCTGCCACGTGAGTGCTGCTGTGCAGCTCTCCAGAGGAGGTGGGCGGAGGAAGAATTTTTTCTGCTCAGCCACACAGGTGCACACCTTCGCAGGAACTATGGCGTGTCAGCCCTTCTCTTCTGGATTGGAGACCACTATTATATATTTGTTCTCCATATAGATGCTTATAGACTGATCAAGTCACCCCTTAGTCCTCTTCCTGCTAAGCCAAATAGGTTGTAATCTTTTGATCATGCTCATGGCTTTTCTGTGAATCCTCTCCATTGTACCTACGTCCTTTTTCAATGGAGGGCACCAGAAGTGAATGCAGTATTCCAGAAGTCGTCACGACAGTGACAAATATTGTATTTCTGCTCAGAATTCCCTTCTTTGTGCGGCCCAGGGTCACATTAGCTTTTTTGCCCACAGTGTCACACTGGGAGCTCATATTCAGATGATTTTTGTCCATGATCCACAAGTCTTTTTTAGAGGCCCTGCTTCACAGAATGGACCTTCCCCATTTTGTAATTGTGGCCTATGTTCTTTGTTCTTATATCTATACATTTACATTTAATTGAATTAAAACACCTGTTGTTTGCTTTCACCCAGTTTATCAAGCAATCCAGATAGCTCTGAATCATTTACCTCTTCATTATTTACTGTTCCCCAAGCTTTTGTATCATCTGAAAGATCAAGTCATGACCACATGTATCGTCCTAAGCTATCCTTAGTATTCAGTTTTGGGTTTGGCTTTTTCAGTTCACTGGTATTAATAATTCGATGCTATTTATAATCTTTAATATTCAGCAAGCTCTCACAGGCCACTGAGAGGTTATGCAAGCTGCAAATATAACCCAGATGTCTAGCTTGGGAGGGCCTACTCTCCGCTACTTAGCAGTGTGCTTAGATTTGGCAGATTCTCTCTGGGACACAGTGTAGCTATGTTAAATGCTAAACAGAACACAGGTTCACGATGGTGTTGCCATGGCTCTGTCCTCAAAAGTAGAACATCTTCAGAACTCAAATTGTGTACATACCACCTGATTCAGTGGTCTTGGGCATGGGTGGTAAGCGTCCCATTGGCCGCAGTGGACATTAACTCAAGACCTCAATGAGTCTATGCAATCCCGCATTCTTGCTGCTTTTAGTCTTTTCTTTCAGGCCCACTCCATTTGATCTAATTTCCCGATTTACCTCAGAGTAAGATATATCTACCGGGATGGCCATGCCAGGCATGCAGGAACTTGGTGGTTTTACCAGATCAGCTTTAGAACAGGAGCTGTATTTCATTCTTAACCCTGCAGAGATGATGCTCCATGTTTTCTGTTAAAATACCCTGATGATCCGAGTCTGTCACTGACTATTGTCTTCTTTTGACCAGACAAAGAGAGCAGCTGGATGCTATACTTCTGATGGCTCAGGTAAGTTTAATGGTCCATTCCTTTGCTGTGTCTGCTCTTGGGACCCTCTGTAGCTCACAACCCTCAGGCGATTGCCTTCAATGACTCTGCTTTTTCCTGAAATATGCATCTTTATTTCACTATGATAAACATGTTAGAAAAAGTCCCTATGAAAGCATTTCTTTTCTTTCTTACCCTGCAGGTGCCTGACTGCAGCGGAACAGGTCTCCTACTTAATGTGCCGTGTTTATGGTTTCAGTATCTTCTTGCCCAATTCCTGTCTAGAGATTGCAGAGTTAGGATGCATCTGTTTTCGCTCTTACTAAGAATGTTAAATATCAAGTAATTTATTAGTCGAGTAGTCAATGGAATTTCCATTGACTACTCGACTAGTTGATAGGCACTTCTACATTCCTCCCTTGAAATGTATAAGAACCTCCGCTGTAGCTCTTGTACATTTCAAAGGAGGAATGTGGAACTCCTTGTGCAGCCTGGGGCCAGTGGGAAGTCCCACTGACTCTAGGCTGCACATGGCGTGCCAGCTTTGAAATGTACAAGAGTCCCCAGCGTGGGGTCTTGTGCATTCCAAAGTGGAAGCGCCCGCATGGAGCCTGGGGTCAGAGTCCCCCGCTGACCCTAGGCTACATGCTGTGCTGCTGCTTTGAAATGCCACGCAGAACCCGGGGTCTGATCCCAGGCTCTGCGCGGCATTTCCATGGAACCTGGGATGAGCTGGGGACTCCCCAGCTGACCCTGGGCTCTTTGAAATGCTGCCTTAGCTCTGACATGTGAGCTTGTTGCACATGCCCCTTTGATAAGCTGCTGCATTGTGAGATAGACAGGGTGCTTTTTGCTATATCATTGCCTGCAACAATCAAAATAGAGAGTGGCAAGGAGTTGGAATGACTAGAATCTCCACTTGGATTGCCAAGCTAACCATTTGCTACCATATATGGCTCTAGCAATATAACCAAGAATGTTGAACAAGCTGATTGTAAAAACAATTTATTATTTTCTGGTCTTCCTTCCTGTGTGATCGTCATCTAATCCTGGTTCAGCTCAGCTGAGGGGAGATGAATGATCCGAATGAAATAACTTTTTAAAGCACTTACTGCACTAGAAAAAAGTAGGATCTAAACAGCAGTTTGAGTCTTAACCCAAGCAGGCACTGATCACTGTGAAGGAAGAGACCATTTAGTCATATTCCTGTGTAGAAATATTAGTTGTAGACCCACCCTATGCATTTTCCAGGTCATAGGAGGGCACAAACAGGCCCCTACTTTATCCCCAAACCCTCATGTTTTCCAGTGTCCTCTATCATCTATCATCTGTATATGCTGATGCATTTCCTGGAATATTCCTTTTTTTATCATACTTTTAAGATGAACAGGCCTGGTCCTCAAATACCACAGCTAGCCTTCCAGAGAGGCTACAGAGCAGCTGAGGAATTCCCTGCTAGATGCATTGATTGGTGACACCATAGCTGTGTACTGGAATGGGGGGAGAGCTGCATCCTCATCTCTCTGACAAGAATATTAGAATCCCCAGCATAGAAAGAGGATGGGTAAAGATGGATTAATTATCCGTGGCTTTTGGCTTACAAATGCCCAATGGATACAGAGTGGGGAAAAAGCAGAGAGGATGCATACAGTGGCTTTTGACAGAGGGGAAGTCATGGTACGCAGCCAGCATGTTCCTGTGGGGAATAGAAATTGGAGGTCCTAGCAAGGCAGCTCCTCTGTAGGTTGGGGCTCCTTAATTTGATGTTAACACAATTTCTTTAAGGTGGAGGTGTTAAGGACCCAAGAGGAAGAGATGCCATTGCAGGAAGAAGAGAGGAGGCAGATGGAGGAAATCCTAAGGCTGGAAAAGGAGATTGAGAAGCTACAGCAGCAGCAAAAGGCAGATCACATGTCCATCACCTGTGAAAACACCAAGAATGAGATTAACCGGCAGCGAGAAGAAGAGATCCAGAGGCTAGAGAAGGAGGCATCCAGAGTTGCTCAAGAGTTCTTGGAGCTGCTGGATTTTGGAAACCTGGATGAAAGCGTGCAAGTCCTGGAGCATTCACTCTCCGGTGATGGGACCTTCAGCATGGACTGTGGCCTTGTGGCACCGCTGGCTGAGGAAGAAGTGGATGAAGTCTTTCATGCTGATGATGAGGGGCTGCTGGCACCCAGCCTTGTTTCGGATCAGCACGGCACCAGAACCACCACCAACTGCTCCGAGGAAGAGACACCTGTGACTCTACCATTTCTGAGAAGGGGTGAGGCGGAGGTAGACAGCACAGCAGATCATCCAGTGAAAAGCCCTGAGGAGCACAGTGCCCCATCTGACACCACAGAATGTATTTACCCCTCCATCTCAGAAACCTTAAGGTGTAACAATGTGGAGATGGGAGAGCCCATTTACAGCTTTCCACAAGATGAGGAGTCTGACTATGACCACGAGGATTTTGATGGCTTTGGAGATACTGGTAGCACCTCGGCTGAGCCCCTAAATGGTGAGGAGACCTTGAGGCATTCCCATGGTACCAGCATAGACTCTAATCGTGGCAGCCTAGACTCGGTAAGGATTTTTACATTTAGCCAAAAGCCAGTTTTGCTTGATTGGCATTTGTGACCCTTGTAGCTTTTGAATAGATATCTGTTGTATTAAATGCCAATGCTTTCATTCACTTGTCTCACTTCAGGTGTAGTTATTAGTAGAGAATATTCCCTTAGCTCATCTCCTGTTACATAGGTCAGAGTAAATGATCACAGTGATTTGTTCTGGTCTTAAGAGTCTGGGTGTTTGCTGGCCAATACTAGCACATTAATAATGGCCATGGGGTGGGGGAACCTGATGTGCCGGCAGTAGGGAATTAGCAGAAAGCCAGTGGAAATGGGTTTCTCCGCCATTACTGGATACTGTAGAAGCCAGCAGACTTCTGTTCTGTACAGGTTTTTGTACTGTGCTCATCAGCATGTTATCTGAGTGCCTCCCAGCAGTGCGAATAAACTCTGTCGCATGTTCTCTCATCAGACACTTGATATTAATTGCTTAGTTCTCTCCAGGGAAAATTGGTAATGAGAGGAAACCAAATGTGGGAGTAAGAAGGACAGATAGAATCAACCTCATCACCAGAACTCCTATTGGCCTTGGTTAGGCTAGGATTTCAGAGTAGATGCTTATTTCCTCAATCATCTACTCATGATTTCAGCTGCCACCTGCTATGTCTAGGTGAATAGATTTCAAAGCATGAGGAGACCAGTGCAGTGATCCAGTCTGACAATTTCAGACAATTCCTCATCCTGTGGAAATTACAGGAAAGGCAGGACTAGAGGTCTGGGACACTCAAACCCAGGTTCAATTCCCAGCTCCCTGGGCAAGCCCCATAGGCCCAGATTTGTAACGGTGGTTAGGTGCTGTGGTACTGAATGTTGCAATATCTGACTCACCGAGGAACCTAAATCTAATTTTCAAAATGGATTTAGGCACTTAAGAGCCTGCCAATGGGATTTAGGTGCCTAAATCCAACTGTCTTGTAGTTGAATGATGATTGGTTTACTGCTTCCCTTGTTCTGTTCCAGAGGCTAATTATATACAAACATTGCATCATATTTCTGAATTGAATAGTGCCAATTTCACGTTCTGGCCATTGGAACTTAAGGCATTTTTATTTGATTAAAGGACCCATTATGCCGGATAACTTATCTTTATGTAGGTTCTTAGATTGTGATCAACTTGCTTCTTGAACTACTCAGTAATACAGTAGTTTCAGTTCTTTAAGCCTTTTCTTGGGAGTTTCCCTGATCTTCAATAGTTTGTGTAGCTCTTACTTGAGCCCTCTCTATTCTTTAATGTCCTTGTTAAAATGTAGACAGTAGAACTGGTCACAGTATTATATCAGTGGCTTACTATTGCTGTATACAAAGGGATACTCCCTACTACTTCTTCGTAGTTCCCTATTAATAATCCACCTCCCGTTTTACAGCAGCACCAGAATGGCGTTTGTATTCACTTGGGTCTCCACAAAGACCCCTCAGGACTTTCCCCAATGAAGCTTCTCCTCCTGCAGTTACAGCCTGTGCTCTTTGCTCCTGGATGTCTCACCTTGCATTTGGCTGCACTGAAACACTCTTGCTCGTGCCCGTGTTACCGTGACTCTGTGACCATGGGGCTGCACAAGGGCTGGCTGTCACTCACTGAACCTTCTGGCCATCGGCTCTTAGAAGAGTGTTGCTACCACAGTGGGCCTCCAGCACACACCAGTGCTATGTTCCATTTCACAGTCAGAGTTTAAGGTGAGAGGAGCTGTTAGGTCATCTAGTCTGCTGTCCTGGGTAGCCCAGACCAATGATTTTCACCTAGATACTTACCTATGTATTAAACACAGATGCTTTAGACTAAACATTTCAGACCTCGGGAGATAGAATTGTGCTACAGGGAGAGAATGGGGGAAACTAAGACACCTGCAATGCTCAAGGCTTTTGCAGTGGCAGGGAACAGATTTGGTGAAAGGTATCTAGACTGTCCTATCAGTGAAATAAGTCTCATGTCACAGAGGAAGGGAAAAACAATCCCAATGTCCTAGCCAGTCTGAGCTGAGGGGAAATTCCTTCCCGAGCCCAGATCTGACTTTGAGTATATGAGCAAGACACGCTAGTCAGGCACATAGAACAGTAATTCCCTACCACCTCCGAACATGGGTCCATGTTGTCCAAAGTCTCCCCTCTAGTTGTGCCCAGTCTGTGATACATAAGAGGAAGGCAAAACAACAATAACCCTTCCCCCTACACACTAAAAACCACCCCTCACAACAACAGAAGACATCTAGCCAACTGCATCAGATAACTTCCTCCTTGTTCCCTTCATCCCCCAATCTTTGTGTCTTACCTAGGCAAAGATAATTTCCCACAGTCCCTTTCCAGGTCTGTACCTCCTGAGTGGATCTGCCTATATATACAACCTCTACTCTGGTCACATTGCTTCCATGTCACATGATGTGGGACTTCAGTATTTTTTGTTAAACCATCTGGCAACTCTACGTGCAGCTGCTGGGCAGAAGCTTTAATCTGGACTCCTCACCCTCTGTGCTACAGTTCTTAGAGCAAGAAGAGTGGAGGTACACTAGGTCAGAGCTACAGATCCTATACTTAATGCAGGGTGCCAAGCAGACACTCCCATCCTCATCCCTTGGCCTACGAGGCGGTGGAGAGGCATGGAGATCCCAGTTCAGTCCCTCCTCCCAAGGGATGAAAGCAAAGATCCTAGTTGCTACTCTCTGGTCTAATGGGAAAGGGTGGTGCTTGTCCTTACCAGCCCGAGGGCCTTATAGAGGCCAGGAGACCAGCAAGAGAGGGGCGAAAGCAACAAACGCAGGGCCGAAGTCAGGGAAGGGCAGCAGTAACTGCTTTTGAATGAAGTGAGCAGCAGGAGGAGTGACTGAGGGGAAGGGTGGGAATGAAGAGCGCGAGTGGCAGGGTGGGAAGAGGAGAGAAGTGAATGGCGAGGATGTGCAGTTGGGTGGGGGGAGGGGAGTGAAAGGGCTGCATTTCTCAGTACTAAACTCGCCTCTAGTCAGGGCAAATGCTGTTCAAAGCAAAGGACTCAAGCTTTCAAAGTGTGCATCACGTGGTTCTGGCTGAGCCCATTGTTAGCCAGCTGGATGATAGACTCAAATAGTGGCCTGTTTCTCCATCTCTGTCTTTGTGTCACAGTCCCTGTGTGTGAGGATGATTCCCAGACTTGCAGGAGCCCATCAGGGTGCAGGCAAAGAGGCTAGTTAGCATATTTTATCTTTTTGGCTGTAGGGTTCATGTAGCCCAGGATATGCCTCTTACCTGACTGCTAGAAAGCAATTGTAGAAACACAGGGACTGCCATTCTGGATAAGATCAGCATGCCCCAGACCAGCTTCCTGTCTCTGGCAGCTGTCGAGGGAGGAAAGAGCAAGGAATCCCGCAATAGTCCATCAGCGAATAACCTTCCCAAAGGGGAAATCTCTTTCTAACCCTGCTAAGTAGATGTTGTGTGATGCCCAAGGGCAGGAGAAGTGACCACTTTAGGTAACGGGGGCAGCTTCCTTCCTGCTTTAATAACTCGTTGCTGGCTGGTGTGTTGGCTTTAGGAACCAGTGGATGAGGTGTCAAGCCCTTATTTGAATTGGTGATGCTTTTGGGAGCATGGGAGTCAAGCTTTACATCTGGTTACATGGCTGCTGGATCCTTGTTGTTCTGCACTATCTGCCCTACATTTAGAGACCTCGATCTTTTCCTTTTCTCTAGTTTCTGGACAGTGAGGAGGAAGTGGATGTTTACATAGACACAGATGAAGAATTCTGCAATGGTCGGGTCACCATCTTCAATGGCTCAGGACCACCGTATTTTCACAGTTATCTCTACATGAAGGGTAAGTGGCTGTAGTCCAAGCACTGAAAGAATCTTCTTCTTGAAGTGCTTGCTCATGTCCATTCCAGTAGGTGTGTGCATGATCGCGTAAGGATTTCCCCTAGCAGCATCCATCGGGCTGGCTGTGAGGCCCCCTGGAGTGGCAGGTAATATAGGTCTCTGCTGCCTTCTCCTTCTTGCTGCCAATGGTCATTGGAGGAGCACAGTCTAGTGGCTCCCTTGTGGTCGGTTGTAACCCATATGTATGGTTTATGTCATTTCAGTAGTTAGTTTAGCAGTAAGTTTACAGGGTGAGGGGGGTCCCCCTCCCCTTTCCTGGAGAAAGGAGCATGCCTTGATCTGAGGGGTGTAAGTCATGCAATAGGGAGGAGAGGTTCATCAGGCAGAGAAATGCTTGATTTTCAAGAGCTTTAAGTCCAGAACTCAGAGGGAGTGGGACTGTTGTTTGAAGCTCCTCTTAATGGAGTTGGCCCTCCACCCTCAGCCAGGACAAGAAATGGCACACAGCATTCTGGCCTTGGTGTAGGACACCTCGGCGCTGAGGGAAGGACTCCTCCAAGGAGCATCAGCACTGCTCCCCAGTCTGAGAAGCCGGTTCCAGCATGCAGCACTGCTCACGCGTCCCTGTGCTTGGGGAGGAGAGAGGGAATTCCTTTGTCCAGAGCAGTGAGGAGGATACAGTGGGGTGTGTCCCATGCTGGGACTCCCAGAACCTGGCCTTCAGATCCTGACCTCAAGGTGAGGTCCATCAAGTCTGATGCCAGTGGACTCCCTGCCTTGGGAAGAATCGGAGGAAGACCTTGATCTCCCATCCATGATGGATACCTTTGAGCCTGTACAGGACCTTGCTGCCATGGCGGCACAGTCCCCATCCCCACAGGCATGAGCACCAGTGCTGGCAGTGGCGTAAGTGCCGCACTGACGGCACCATCTCCGGCAGTGTTCATGGCAAAGATGGCAGCACTGCCCCCATCCAACTCTGGGACAAACCAGTGATGATGATGCATTGCTCTCCATTTCCTCGGCACCTCTCGCTGGCACCATCAGGGACCGCTCATTGTGGTCAGGCTCTAGTCGTGTCCTACTGCCGCTGGTACTGTTCATGTTCCTGGCACCGTCTCTGCACTTGTAGAGCAGAGGACACATCGGTACCGAAGGTAGCTTGGCCACCCCACTAGCAGGTTCCAGTAAATATCTCTTTTGAAAGTGGAAGGCAGCTTGGGTGAAAGTGATCATGAAATGAGAGCGTTCCTGATTCTAAGAGGGGGGGGGAAAGACCATGGATATCAAGGGGGCAGACTCAGGAAGCTGGTAGGTAAAGGCTCATAGGAAGCAAGACTAAGAGGAAAAACAATTGGAGACAGTTGGTAGTTTTTCAAAGGGACATTATTAAGGGCCCAAGAAGACTTCCCTAGTTATGCAGAATGAACTGGATCCCTTGATAAATTGGACCCATTTAAACAAAATAGATTTTAGTAGCCAAATTCAAAGTTGTACATCTAGAAACAAGGGATGCAGGCCATACCTATAGAATGGGGACCTGTATCCTGGAAATCAGTGACTCTGAAACAGATTTTGGTAGGGTGATCTTATTTCCCTAACCTGAATACAAGACACCTGGTAAAACTACTTGTATTCAAGCTAGTTCAACCACTGTTAGTCATACAAACGTTCTAATTAAAATCCAGTTGACTGAGCCTCTGTTAAAAAGAAATACTGTGTAGTTTGGATTCTTTTTACTTACCTTCTTATCTTTAAGGCTTTAGGGCTCACATAACACCCCCACCCCGCCACACACACACAGAGGGCGAGTGCCTATACATCTCCCCGTGGGTGGGTGACTGATCCTCCCCTCCTATCAGACAGAAAATATAGGAAAGTTTGCCCTTTTTAAAGAAAAAGTCAGGACACCTGCAGGAGGGCTTAAATACAGGACTGTCCCTTTAAAAATGGGACATCTTGTCATCCTAGATTTAGGGGTAGTGGATGATTTACACAACATGAGCAGACTTCAGTGCTCTGGCAAATGCAATCTTTAGGTGTATAAGCTGGGGAGAAGGTGCATGGAGGTGATTTGTGTGTGATGATTTGATCTGTGTGTGATTTGATCTGTGTGTCTGCAGACCAGGGAGACGGGGAGCAAAGCAGAGCAAAGCCATGGACCCTGAGGGCAGCAGGACAGCCACGGCGCGTCTGGGCTGTCCGCTACCCGCGTGTTCCGCGGCTTTGCTCCCCATCCCCCTGGTCTGCAGACCAGGGAGACGGGGAGCAAAGCAGAGCAAAATCGCGGACCCTGAGGTCAGCAGGACAGCCACGGCACGTCTGGGCTGTCCCGCTGCCCCCGTGCTCCACGGCTTTGCTCCGGACGCTCCTCAGCGCTACTGGACCAACCCGGCAGCACCCCAGCTGCTCTGCCCCAGGCGTCCTGATTCAGCCATTGCTGGTCAGTTTCAGCAGCGGCTGAATCAGGACGCCTGGGGCAGAGCAGCTTGGGTGCTGCTGGGTTGGTCCAGTAGCGCCGAGGAGGGGCGGCGCTACTGGACCAACCCAGCAGCACCCCAGCTGCTCTGCCCCAGGTGTCCCCAAGTCAGCCGCTGCTGAAACTGACCAGTGGCTGACTACAGGAAGCCCCTGCCCCGGGCTTCCTGGAATCAGCCGCTGATCAGTTTCAGCAGCAGCTGACTTGGGGATGCCTGGGGTTCTTAAGTTGAATCTGTATGTAAGTCAGAACTGGCGCCCAGATTCAGCCGCTGTTGAAACTGATCAGTTTCAGCAGCGGCTGAATCTGGACGCCAGTTCCGACTTACATACAGATTCAACTTAAGAACAAACCTACAGTCCCTATCTTGTACGTAACCCGGGGACTGCCTGTACACACAAAATGCATTTCGAAATAGCGTGTCCACACTGAGGGTACGTCTAGACTACATGCCTCTGGCGACAGAGGCGTGTAGATTAGACTACCCAGCATAGGAAAATGAAGCGGCGATTTAAATAATCGCCGCTTCATTTAAATTTACATGGCTGCTGCGCTGAGCCGATCAGCTGTTTGTCGGCTCAGCATGGTAGTCTGGATGTTCCACGGTCGACATCAAAGGCATTTGTCGACCTCCCAGGTAGGCCTCCTTTATTTAAATCGCCGCTTCATTTTCCTATGTCGGGTAGTCTAATCTACACGCCTCTGTCGCCAGAGGCATGTAGTCTAGACGTACCCTGAATGGGCACTGAATTGCATTGAAGGCTGGCCGGAACCAGGTCCAGCAGGGCATCAGGTCAGGAGTTTATTTGTGTGGCTGCTGCCTGAGGCTATCTAAGGCTTGTGCTTAAAGGGACCCCTAACCCAGGCAGCCGGTTCTCAGCTGTCCCTGCTTGCTTGCCTACCTCGATGAGGGACAGCAAAACATTTGTGTCTCTGCATGTTCTGGTTGCCCTCACTCAGGACACCACAGCACTCTGTAACATGGAGCCAGAGCACGTTGATGCATGCCTGGCTGCACTTTCTGCAGACTGCCATCCGGGAGGTCTGTCGGGGGGCTGTCAGCATCCAGGAGGCCCCGTGGGAGAGCTTCCACCCTGAGGAGCACTAAGAGCCTCCATGGTCTGCCCCACTGGGGGCTTGTGCTTCATTCCTCCCCCCTCATCATTCCACTTACCCTCTCAGCCCCCCTTCCTGATGTCAAATAAAATACACGTGCTTTCATGAACACAAACTGGAGGGGGGGATGAAACTGGTAAGACTGGAGAAAGGAGGTGGGAGAGGGGAAGAGAGAGGGTGGGAGGGGGAGGGGGAAACCTGGGAGGAGGGGGCTGGAAGGGGGAAGGAAGGGGAAGAAGGGGGAGGGAAAGCTCAGAGTGGGGGTCTTGTCAGACCAACTTGATTTTCATACGAACCTGCTCCTGGGTTCACATGTGGCCTTTGGTGGCCAGGCTGGCAGCTATCCTGCCATAGACGGACGCATTTCTCCATCTAGTGCGAAGATCGTGGACATTGGGCGCATCCCCCCCCAACCTAAGTAAGGTCCACCCTGATCTCCACCCTGGACCAGGAAGGCGCCCGCCTTCTCCAGACCCTGGCAGACTCCTGGGAGCTGGCAGACTGCTCCTGGGGAGTGGTGGAGGGCTGGCTGCCAGTGGCTTGCTGGCTCATGTTTTGGGGCCACTGGGTCGGGGCAGTGACTGCTGGCTCTGGACTGGCAGGCTTGGAGCTGGCACAGGCACTGTGGCCAGAGTCAACCCTTTTAAGGGCTCCGGGGAGGAAGGGAGGGAGAGGAGTGTTCTTGTTTGAGGCTGGAGTGGCCACCAGGGCACCCTGGGAAGGCTGGAGGCCTCCTATTTCGAAATAAGTGTCTACACAGCACTTATTTCAAATTAGCTATTTCAAATTTGGCGTTATTCCTCATAGAATGAGGTTTACCAAATTCAAAATAAGTGCTCCACTATTTCGAATTTATTTCTAAATAGCGGTTTGGCTGTGTAGTCGCTAATAAAGTTAATTCGAAATAACGGCTGTTATTTCAAATTAACTTTGATGTGTAGACATACTCTTACAGTCATTCTGCGCTACCTGAGGCCCAAAGGTAAAGTTGTAAATTCAGATTGAGTATTTATTCCTAAAGGACATGCCTGTCACTCTGTCACAAGATACTGGACTCACTGTAGGATATGGGCTCTGTTATGCAGACTAAATAATTGTAATGGTTCCTTCTGGTTTTTCAAACTGTGTAGAGGATCCTCTGTTCCATATGAGACCGTGTAAACAGACTTGAGCATACTGTAGTGAAAGTCCATCTGTTTTGCAAATTTGGGAAAGTAGTCGGTGTGATCTGATAGAGGAACCTCTGGTTGTACAGGCAGTCCCCGGGTTACGTACAAGATAGGGACTGTAGGTTTGTTCTTAAGTTGAATCTGTATGTAAGTCGGAACTGGCATCCAGATTCAGCTGCTGCTGAAACTGATCAGTTTCAACAGCGGCTGAATCTGGACGCCAGTTCTGACTTACATAAGATTCAACTTAAGAACCCCAGGCGTCCCCAAGTCAGCTGCTCCTGAAACTGATAAGCAGCTGATTCCAGGAAGCCCGGGGCAGAGCAACTCTGCCTCGGGCTTCCTGTAGTCAGCCGCTGGTCAGTTTCAGCAGCGGCTAACTTGGGGACGCCTGGGGCAGAGCAGCTCGGGTGCTGCTGGGTTGGACCAGTAGCGCGGCCGCTCCTCGGCACTACTGGAGCAACCCAGCAGCACCCCAGCTGCTCTGCCCCAGGCGTCCTGATTCAGCCACTGCTGAAACTGATCAGCAGCGGCTGAATCAGGACTCCTGGGGCAGAGTAGCTGGGGTGCTGCCGGGTTGGTCCAGTAGTGCCAAGGAGCGGTGCTGCGGGACCAACCGGCAGCACCCCACTTGCTCTACCACAGGCCCCGGGCTTTGCTCCACATCTCCCTGGTCTGCTGGGGGGGGCACTAGCTGCGTCCCCCCCCAGCAGACTAGGGAGACGCGGAGCAAAGCGGCGGAGGACCCGGGCCGGACCGCGGCGCTTCCAGATCACCGGACCCGCGGCGCTTCCAGATCAGCAGTCCGGCCCCAGGTCCTCCACCGCTTTGCTCCCCGTCTCCCTGGTCTGCTGGCTCCCCCAGCAGACCAGGGAGACGGGGAGCAGCTTTTCTCGCCCCAGAGGAGGCGGGCGGCGGGACCAGGCGTCCTGCTGCTCCAGTCCTCCGGGGCGAGAAAATCCCTGTTCGTAACTGCGGATCCGACATAAGTCGGATCCGCGTAAGTCGGATCCGCGTAACTCGGGGACTGCCTGTACTGCGTGTAATGGGAAGAGTTGTCGCTTCCTGATTCAGGTCTTTACAAGAATCCTGAATCCGTTATTTTACTCTGTGGTGATGGGCGAAACCTTGGAAGGTGCTAACATTTGGAGTACATAAGGGCCTGCTTCTCTGCAAATTATTCAGCTGTCTTGAAGATGAAATTTGTCAAATCTGTTTTTAGTCTCTAGTTTTTCAGTGTTTCCTGGTTTCAAGCAGGCCACAGAAACTTCAGAATGCACCTTTGTAACAGCATCTTGGTGCTTCAGACAAACATTATTTCCACAACTTCTACAAGAAAACAAAAGCAGAGGGCACTTTTCACTTCTCAGAAACTATTCACATTTGGTTCAAGATGTGATTCTGTTCTTTCTTTGGCCAAACCGTAACCTCAGCATTATTTCTATTCCACAGTTCTCAATTCCTGTCCTGTGCAGCCAGGCTGTGTTCTGAAATATTGCTCAGTTGTGTAATTCATAGAATCATAGAATACTAGGACTGGAAAGGACTTCGAGAGGTCATCGAGTCCAGTCCCTTGCCCTCATAGCAGGACCCAATACTGTCTAGACCATCCTTGCTAGACATTTATCTCACCTATTCTTAAATATCTCCAGAGATGGAGATTCCACAACCTCCCTAGGCAATTTATTCCAGTGTTTAAACACCCTGACAGTTAGGAACTTTTTCCTAATGTCCAACCTAAGCCTCCCTTGCTGCAGTTTAAGCCCATTGCTTCTTGTTCTATCCTCAGAGGCCAGGAAGAACAATTTTTCTTCCTCCTCCTCGTGACACCCTTTTAGATACCTGAAACCCGCTAGCATGTCCCCTCTCCAGTAGCCGAGGAGCCGCGCTACTGGAGCAACCCAGCAGCACCCCAGCTGCTCTGCCCCAGGCATCCCCAAGTCAGCTGCTGCTGAAACTGACCAGCGGCTGACTACAGGAAGCCCGAGGCAGAGTTGCTCTGCCCCGGGCTTCCTGGAATCAGCCGCTGATCAGTTTCAGCAGCAGCTGACTTGGGGACGCCTGGGTTTCTTAAGTTGAATCTGTAAGTCAGAACTGGCGTCCAGATTCAGCCGCGGTTGAAACTGATCAGTTTCAGCAGCGGCTGACGCCAGTTCCGACTTACATACAGATTCAACTTAAGAACAAACCTACAGTCCCTATCTTGTACGTAACCCGGGGACTGCCTGTAGTTGATTAAGATATTGTACAGAACCGGTCTCAAAACAGACCCCTGCAGAACCCCATTTGTTATACCTTTCCATCAGGATTGTGAACTGTTAATAACTACTCTCTGAGAACGGTTATCCAGCCAGTTATGCACCCACCTTATAGTAGCCCCATCTAAGTTGTATTTGCCTAGTTTATTATAAGAATACCACGTGAGATCGTATCAAATGCCTTACTAAGGTCTAGGTATTCCATGTCCATTGGTATGGTATACCACAAGACTCATTATCCTATCAAAGAAAGCTATGAGATTGGTTTGACATGATTTATTCTTTACAAATCCATGCTGGCTGTTCCCTTATTATATTCCAAGTGGTTGCAGATGATTTCCTTAATTACTTGCTCCATTATCTTTCCTGGCACAGAAGTTAAACTGACTGGTTCTGTAGTTTCCTGGGTTGTTTATTCCCCTTTTTATAGATGGGCAGTATATTTGTCCTTTTCCAATCTTCTGGAATCTCTTCTGTCTTCCATTATTTTCCAAAGATGATAGCTAAAGGTTCAGATACCTCCTCTATCAGCTCCTTGAGTATTCTAGGATGCATTTCATCAGGCCCTGTTGACTTGCAGACATCTAACTTTTCTAAGTGATTTTTAACTTGTTCTTTTTTAATTTTATCTTCTAAACCTACCCCCTTCCCACTAGCATTCACTATGTTAGGCATTCCTTCATCAGACTTCTCGGTGAAGACCGAAACAAAGAAGTCATTAAGCATCTCTGCCATTTCCAAGTTTCCTGTTACTGTTTCTCCCTCCTCACTAAGCAATAGGTCTACCCTGTCCTTGGTCTTCCTCTTGCTTCTAATATATTTATAGAATGTCTTCTTGTTTCCCTTTGTGCCTTTTCTTTTCTAATCTTGCCCCTGCATTCCTGTATTGTTTGCCTATATTCAGCCTTTGTAATTTGTCCTAGTTTCCATTTTTTATGACTCCTTTTTTATTTTTAGATCATGCAAGATCTCCTGGTTAAGCCAAGATGGTCTTTTGCCACATTTTCTATCTTTCCTATGCAGTGGAATAGCTTGCTTTTGGGCCCTTCATAATGTCCCTTTGAAAAACTGCCAACTCTCTTCAGTTGTTTTTCCCCTCAGTCTTGCCGCCAATGGGAACTTACCTACCAGCTCTCTGACCTTACCAAAATCTGTCTTCCTGAAATCTATTGTTTCTATTTTGCTGTTCTCCCTTCTTCCATGCCTTAGAATCATGAACTCCATGATTTCAATATCACTTTCAACCAAGCTGCCTTCCACTTTCAAATTCTCAACCAGTTCCTCCCTATTTGTTAAAATCAAATCTAGAACAGCTTCCCCCCAGTAGCTTTTTCTACCTTCTGAAATAAAAAATTGTCTTCAGTGCAGTCCAAGAACTTATTGGATAGTCTGTGACCCGCTGTGTTAATTTCCCATCATATATCTGGATAGTTGAAGTCCCCCATCACCATCTCATCCTGCGCTTTAGATGATTTTGTTAGTTGTTTAAAAAACAATTGAGACAGAAGGATTAGACTGGAGAGATGCATGATGCTACAGATCTGATACTGTCTTGCATTTTCTCCTTTTTGCAGGGGGTCTGATGAATCCATGGAAACGGCGATGGTGTGTCCTGAAGAATGAGGCCTTCATGTGGTTCCGAACTAAGCAAGAGGCTCTGAAGTCTGGCTGGCTCTATAAAAAAGGAGGTGGCATGTCAACTCTGTCTCGCCGGAACTGGAAGCGCCGCTGGTTTGTTCTTCGAGAATCAAAGTTGATGTACTTTGAGAATGACAGTGAGGAAAAACTGAAGGGGACGATAGATATCCGAAGAGCCAAGTGAGTGAGAACAAACCCAATAAAGCTCTGACATTCTTTGCCCAGATCAGTAGTGACAAGGGCTGCTATACTAGCCTAGAAATATTGTACAGAGTTAGAAGAGTCAGAGGGTAGAGAAGGAAAATCCTGATGGGTCAACCTGCCCCTCTCTGGAGGAGCAGGACTGTAGCTATTTGAGTCCCTTTTCTAGTCTAGGGAGCAGCTACAGACTCTGGCTGAGGTTGCATAGAACACACTCACAGGAGAGGCACTAATTCAGCACATCACCCATGTGCTCTGCCCACCTCTGACTTCATCTGCCTCAGCACTATTCCAGGGTTCCTAGTGGAGTGTGATTGGGAGTGGTTTATGTTGCTGTGCCTTCTCCCAAACTGTGGTCAGATTTTTGGCAGCTACAGCCAGGCACCCCGTCTTTCACTGGTAGAAACCAGACGCTGAGTCAAGCCTCATGCTGTGTCTTATCTAGAGTACCAAGAAATAGAGCAGTAAAACGATTTACAAAATTAATCAGATTAAAAATAATCATGATTAATAGTAGATGTAATCTATTAAAAATAATAGAATAACACTTTTTAAAATGTTTGTGGATGTTTTCTACATTTTCAAATATATTGATTTAACTTACAGAATACAAAGTGTACAGTGCTCATTACAATATTCTTACTTACAAATATTTGCACTGTAAAAAGATATAAAAAGTAGTATTTTTCACCTCATCTCCTACAAGTACTGTTGTGCAATCTCTCTTTTGTGGCAGTGCAACTTACAAATGTAGATTTTTTTTTAATGTAACTGCAATAAAAATAATGTAAAACTTCAGAGCCTACAAATCCACTTAATCCTATTTCTTGTTTAGCCAATGGCTAAAACAAACATTTTTGTTTACTCTTATAGAGGATACAGCTGCCCAATTCTTATTTGCAGTATCACTTGAAAATGAGAGAGGCGTTTGCATGTGAGACAGACTCAGACCAGGTGGCTGACACATGCTAATGGAGGGAAGACATGCCTGGGTGAACAGTTTTCTCTTCCCTGATTAAACAGGACTGAGCCTAGAGCAGCATAATCGAGCAGACACCTGGTGTCAGTTCAGCTTGCTGGAAGCTACAAGTTAATCAGACACCTGCAGCTTAAGGCCTGTGGAGCCAATTGAAAAGGTTTCCTCAAGTGTGATTAAGCTCTTCTAAGAAACAAAATAAATGAGCAGTCATGGCTGGTATAAATAGTTCCACTTCACCACCACCCCTGTTTTGTATTTATTTTTATTTCCTGGCCCTTCAAATCTCTGTTTGCTGATGGGTTTAAACAAAGTATTCAGTTGGTATGCTTGCCATCTGTTTTTGCATAATTAGCTGTACAGCTCTTTAAAGGGGCAATCAGAAATTCTTTTTATTGACCAAGGAAATTCTTGTGCCTCGAGGAAAGTGTTGATGTGCCAGGCACCATTCCTTTCTGTTCCTGCAGTGACTGCTACAGCCTGAAAAGCCAGGCATGTTGAGCAAATATGAGGCTTATGGCAATTTTTTAGCTTGCTGTTCACTGTGTTACAGGGAGATTGTGGATATTCATGAGAAGGAAAATGCTCTGGATATTGTGACTGAGGACAGAATTTACCACATTGTGGCAGAGTCACCAGAAGATGCCAGGTACAAGAGGGAATTTATTATCCATCATCATTCATTACTGGGTTTCTCCCATGCTGCTACTGCAATGCACCTTAACTCCTCCCTGGAAAGTCCATGAATTTTCCTCTGCTGGGATGAGAAGGGATTTGTTCCTGAGCGTCATTCCACACTGCTCTAACAGCAGATGTCATCTGGGGATTCCCCATTTCCAGAAAATTCAGTCTGTGTTTACGCAGTTCAAGGGGCTTCTTCCCATTGTGCTCTCTCTTAAGCATATGTTACCTATCACCTCTGTAATATGACCTAAGTTAAGCATAACTTGGTAAGAACTGTTTTTTATGCTACACTTTATAGCTGGAATGTGTAATAGCTGATTTATATGTTAAATGAAATCCCAGATGAACAACGCCAGCCATTCATTGTCTCTGTAAATGATTGAGGCAACCTACAAAGGGACTTTTCTTTTATCCCAGAGTTGGCATGAAAGCTGCAGTTTATCAGAATCTGCAGAGTCATCTGATAAAACCTCAGCAATGTAAACTCAGAGAGTGAGACTCCTATTCTTCCCTTCTGACATCCTCACTTGTGTCCGCCCCTGGCCTTACCATAGCAGCATGCATTCCAAGCAAGAGGAAAGCATCTACATTTGCTGTTGTTTTAGGGCTTGTTAGTGACACATCTACAAAACCCAGATGCTTCTTATCTGAAGCTTAGAGTGGGATACGTTATTTGCTGGCTCTCCAGGAGTGATTTACTCTCAAGCCTTGTGTCTAGAGCCAAGGACCCCTGTTACAGCCAAGTAACTTGACATCCTTCCCTTTCTGTTAAATCCTGAAACGGACCAGTTGGAAAAGATCTGATTTGAGGGTTTGAACTTGGATCAGGTTAAGGAGCTAGTCCAAGACATTTTCTGGGAGTTGAGACAGGTCAGAGCTCTTCCCTGGAATGAGTACCAGCTAGTCTTGCCTTCCCATTGCTTACGTATCCACTGATGGGTGTACATCGTATAACCCACACTAGCCATGGGGAGCTGGATTGTGTGGGAATAGTAGCACAAGGGATTGGTAAGGCCAGGTATCTGGGAGCATATATAGACGTTCCAGGAGAAAAGTTGATCTTTCACCAGGATCAGAGGGCCGAGGCACTTCTGGAGAGTTGCAGGGAAGAAGTGAGTGAAATAATTCTCCCTTTGGATAGTGGGTTTCGTTTCCTTCTCAAGCTAATCGCCTTCTGGAGTCTAGTTTCACTGCATAAATCCTAACAGTGGTTTTGTTCTGATTGTCAGTGGTTGGTTTAATGTCCTGAGCCGAGTGCATAGTGCCACAGCGCAGCAGCTGAGAGAAATGCAAGATGAACAAGCCAATCCGAAGAATGCTGTGGTGAGTTATTAGTGAGCTGGGTTCTTGGCAGGTTGGCTGTGTAGAGCCATTAATGCTCAGTCAATCTTGTGAAGGTGTTTCCAGCTCAGTGTTGACACAGGTCTTGAGCAGTGTAAGTAAGCAATGCACTGTTGCCTTGGGCAGAGCAATTTACAGACAGGCAGACTCCAAAAGGTTTAGAAAAGGGCAGAACAGAGACAAGGAATCCTTGGCAGTTTGAATGGGGCAAAGTGAGTTGCATGATTGTGGTCCTCGTTGACTTGGGGAGCCCATACAGGGTTTGGAGTGCAGTAAATACAAGGGGAGGAGATTTGCATAAAGAGAATAAGAATATATTTTCAGTTTGTTTGGAGACTGGGAGGTAGAGATGCATTTTTTCTAGAGCTTCATGATGCAGACTGAAAATAACAGCTCTTGTGTGGAGTCGCCCCCACCCTTTCTATCAGCAGAAAGTAGACGTCTGCCTTGGAGCCTCCTTTCCCTCTCCTTGACTTGCTGTCATAAAAGCTGATGGAATTTCAAAGCAAAGTTTTGGTTCTTGATTTTTATCGGGAATGAAAATGTTTCTGCTGCAGGATGTGCATTGTTGATAAATGTCTCTCTCCCTGTGAAGGGAACCCTGGACGTGGGCCTCATTGACTCTGTCTGTGCCTCGGACAGTCCAGACAGGTAGGAATAAGCTGCATTGTAACTACATCATTGCCTTTCAGATTGGTTCTTTGGGGCAGGGCTCCCTCTACGCTGCAGCTTCACAGGCGATTCATCAGCCCTGCCCAGTCAGAGGTTCAGGGCTCCTGCACAGCGCTGACTGACTGGGTGGTGCTGATTAATCCCCTGTGAAGCTGTGCTGTTGTGCAGCTTACAGGGAACGCTGGCCTGCCTGATTTTGTTTTAGCCCATGGATTAGCACATCATCAGCACCAAACTTGTGTTGCCACCAAAAATACAAACTCACTCCATCCAGATTCTCCCATGTCCCGTTTCACTGCCATAACCCTCAGGCTATAGAGTCAGTTTCACTAAGTTTTGCACATGTCCACTGATAGAAACTAATGCCTCTTGGGAATTTAGGGATGAACAAGGGTTGGGAGGCAGCTGAGCAGGGGTTCCGAGGATCTCAGTGGCTCCCCAAGTGGTGAGTTAGGAGTACAGAGGTGACTTTACTGCTGTAAATGGTGTTGGCGAGACTGTCACTACAATACTACATCCACATCAGCATTTTTAAAAGGGTGCAGAAACATTGGGGAGTGGAAAAAAAAGAGCTACAAAAATTCTTTGAGGGCTGGAGTACTAGGTCCTAGAAGACACTTTGATCTATTGGAGAAAAGCGTAAGAACCAATGGCTGGAATCTGAAGCCGCACAAATTCAAATTAGGAATAAGGCACCTTTTTTTACAGCGAAGGTAATTAACAATTGAAACAAACAGCCAAGAAAAGTGGTGGATCCCTTTCTCCATCTGTGATGTCTTCATATCAAAAGTGGATACCTTTCTGGGAGAAATGCTTTAGTCAAACACAAGTTGCTGGGTTCCATACAGGGAAAATTGGGTGAAATCTGCTCTATATGGTAAAGAGGGAGGTCAGAGTAGGTCAGGGGTTCTCAAATTTCATTGTACTGCCATCCCCCTTCTGTCAGTAACAATTACTACAATACCCCATGAGGTGGGATTGAAGCCTGACCCTGCCCAAACCCCCTCCCTGCCCCATGTACAATTACTTGGGCTTCAAGATCTTAATTTTGTAGATTTAGCAAAAACAGCTTTGCTAAAGAGAAAAGATTAGGCTGGTCACTCAATCCGTCTTCATGGCTCAAAATCCATTCAGAATTGGATTTGTGAACCATACTCCAAAATGTTAATCAAGATCCTATGCTACAAGCATAATATCCTCAAATAGTTAACAATGTGAACAATAACAATACATGAGAAATTCCATGTCCGTGTCTGATCACCCAGTATTTTAGTCGATCAATGGTTCTCAAGCCATGGGTCACAGAACATTAGCAAACTCTTCCTAATGGTGTGTAGAACCTACTAGTCCCTTGGGCCAAGACCCACACAGGGTCTCAGGCTTTGTGGAGCACCACATAGCTTTCTTGGCAACTAAAGTTAGGTGCTGTGATTCTCAGTGTCGTGGAGTTTGAGTTAGGCACCGAGACTCCTCTGTGATGAGTGGAGACGGAGAAAGCTTACACTTGAAACCACCAACCCAGTACCTAGGTAGGGAGCCACCTAAATTAGCCAGAGTGCTACGTCCCTCCTCCTCTCAAAGATAGGTGCCTCTCTCTGCTTGTGATCCAGACAGGAGGAGAGAGGCATCTGACCACGTAAGTCACATGTGGGGCCAGAAACAAAACATCTGGGGGCAGGAGAGGTAAGGTAGACCTTATTTAGACCACTGGCTAGGGTAATTACCCAAGCTGTTTCAGGGGGTAGCTGAGTTAGTCTGTACAGAAAAAAACAACAAATGGTCTGGTAGCACTTCTGCCTTCTCTCAGATGAGTGCCTTCATCAATAAAGATTCATTCTAATTTTTTCTTGAGCCTGGTTAATATTTAACTAGTTAATTGTTTAATTAAAGTGGAACAGCTTCACTAGGCCAGAGTGAGGAGGACTCACATCAGAATATCCCATAGCCTAGAGGTTAGTGTACTCACTTGAGAGGTGGTAGGCCCCGGTTCAAATTCCTTCCCCTCCTCGGGGGGGGCAGGGCTTAAGCTGAGGATCTCCCACATCCTGTGTCCGTATCCTAACTCCTAACCATCAGACTCAAAGCTCTGAGGGAGCTCTGTCTCCTCAGTTGTTCTGTGTGGGTTTCCCTAAAGGGCCCAGGGGCTAGCTGAGTGTGCCTAGCAGTTCTGTTCTTGCATGTGGCTTAGGCAAACAAACACCTATCTTCCCCACTCTGAGGTGTTCTGGGACCTAGGCAGGAGATTGGCCCTGGGCACCAGAGTGAGGCTGCAGTGCACATGTTCAGAGACAGAAATGTAGGTGTTAAGCAACTTCAGGTACCTAAAAGACTAGGCAGTAACTGTGCAGGAGTTGAGTGGATCACAGCAGTGCCTGAAAAGAGGAGTGAGAATCATGGTCCAGTCCCCTGCCCTCCTGGCAGGACCAGGCACCATCTAGATCATCCATGACATCCCTGCTTACCTAACCTGCTCTTAAAAATCTCCAATGATGGAAATTCCACAGTTTTAACCACCCTGACAGTTGGAAGTTTTTCTTAATGTCCTAATGTTCTCGGTTGTCCTTAATGGTAGTCTTAGAGGTAGCTCCCCAGCTGACAGGAATTGTCATAGTTCCACGTACTTCATCAGAGCTAGCTCAGTTTACACCAGCTGAAGAGCTTCCACCTAAGACACCTTTCTTTGTCCTTGGAGGAATTCTGTGTTGCTCACTAAAGTACTAAGGTGTCAGTTCTCAGCTTCTGCTGCACCAAGCTGTGGGACTGGAGGGAGGATGACAGGAGTTCATGGAGGCACTTTTACGCTGTGATGATTGGTGTGCGCTACACATATCATGCAAGCTGAGTACGCCCCTCTCACCTATTGGTAATCCAGTCTGGGAGGGCTCTTTCCCCTGTTTAAACAATCCCCCAACTCTCCCTCGTATGTTTTCCATAGGTTTGAATGGCACTGCTCATGCTCAGGCAGAGGGCGGATGGTTAAAGGTGAAGGCTCTGGCTAAGCTGGCCCTTTGGCAGAGGAAGTAATAGTTGAAGAGAGGTGCTCTGGCTCAGTGGTACTTTTGTTCCAGATGTGGATCTGATAATGACCAGTTTTAATTCTCATGTTTTCTCAAAGGCCAAATTCCTTTGTGATCATCACAGCAAATCGAGTGATTCACTGTAACAGCGACACCCCAGAGGAGATGCACCACTGGATCTCACTCCTACAGAAACCCAAAGGCGAAGCCAAGATTGATGGTCAGGAGTTTCTTGTCAGAGGTAAAAGGAAACATGCCTCATAGCCACATGCTGCACGTAGACTCAGAGAACGCACAGCCAGCGTGGCACAGAGGGAGATCCAAGTGGGGTTGGGCTAGGTCACTGACAGACACACATAGAGGTCTAGTCTAATAGGACACATAGAGGTTGGTATTTCCAGTCTTGTAAATAGCATGTTCTTCTTTGAGTGTTTGCTCGCAGCATTTGGACATGCTCATCACATGCACCTGTGCCAGAAGTTTTTTTTAGCAGTGCCTGTAGGGGAGCACCTCTAGTGACCCTTAGAATGGTGTTTCCCTGGTGTGAGATACGGGGCGCTGCATGCTCCCCCCATCCTCAGTTCCTTCTCGCTGCCTGTAACGGTGCATCGAAACAGCTCTGCTCCAGCCTGGGCTTTTCTCTTCTCCCCATTGCCCATAGTACTAGAGTAGCTGGTCCCCTTTGAAACTTGCACCCGGATCGGGGCATGCCTCCATCCTCAGGATTTAAACCTTGTGATTCTTGCAGTCGGTCTGTGTCAGCTGCAGCCCCCATAGGCACTGCCTGCCCTGCCTCGGTGAAGCACACGTCAGCGACAGGTGCAAGATTTGAAAGCCCTTCAAACCTATGACTAAGCTTGAGTGGGACACTCGACGTTGTGACTCCTCATGACATGAGTCCTACCCCTGGCACTGTTGCATTGATTTGAGTCTGTGCTGGACTCCCAGGGCTCAGTGCATAGCGCCCCAGCATCACCATGCACCAGTCGGCACCGCGCCCCTTCCCAGACCCGACGAGGAGCCAAGGAGAGCGGCAAGGGGCCGCTTGTCCCCAGCTCTGAAAAAGGGGGTAAGGCGGCAGACAAGTGCAGATCCATGTCGGGCAGCTCCCAGTCTCTGTTGATCTTGTGGTGCCTGCCGCAGAGCAGAGCAGAGCAGAGCACTCCAGCCCACTGCATCCCTCCCTCCCTGAACAGCGGGCCTCTACGTCAGATGCCGGAGGCCCTGCAGACTGCACAGGAGGTACTGTCTCTGCCAGTACAGGCATCCTAGGCCTCCACGACTCCACATTCTGGGTGTAGAGTCGGGCTCGGCACAGTGGGCTCCCCTCTGCATTAGCACTGGGCTCTGCAGAGTGAAAGGCACCTCTCACCAGCCCACGATCACCAGGAGACAACCCAGGAAAGGCCAACCCTGTTTATCCCTGGGTTCCAAGACACGGCTCGTGGCATGGCTCCCTGATGCAGGAGTATGGATCCTTGGAGGCACATGCTCTGCTCATCACATGAGAGCATCGGTTCCATCAGATGCCAGCCCATGTGAGCTGTGCAGCCTCCTGCAAAGGTGCCCCAGCTATGGGCACCGGTCACGCTCTGCCTCACGCTCTAGGCTGTGGTCCCTGCACCACTTGAGAAGTGCTAGGTGTAGGTTGCTGGCCGCAGGTCGTCCTGCTCTGCCATCCGCAGCTGCTGCCGGAGCATTCAGGCTCTAGATCCTCTACCCTGGACTTGTGGTCTCAGGCTTGGCACTGCTCCCACCGCACCTCTACAATCTCCCGATTGCCAAGTGATGGCACAAGGACTGTAGCCCATCTTCAGTCCAGGGCTCCAACCTGGACAAACCCCTTCTGGCAGGACCTCTGGCAAAGATGGAGCCACAGGAGGTACAATGGCACCAGGGTCCATTGCCGGCTCCATGGTACCACTGGTCTTCCTGGAGATCTTGCTCATCCATTTCACATGGCCCAGTCAGGAACTGGAGTTTCAGACAAGCGCGTGGCTTGAGCCCTCAATGGCGGTGTCTCCTTGAGCCCCACAAGAAGAGGCAGCACCAGTGCCCACACTGGATGTGGGGCCCTCTTCCTCCTCATCCCTGCTGGAGGCTATCATGGCCCCTCCCCTCCCGTCCCGTAGTAGGACATCAAGGCCCACCAAGAACCACTGAAGAGGTTAGCCTCCATCCTCAGCTTGATGGCAGAAGAGCTAGGGGCACCGCCTGGTACCTTGTTCAACGTCCTATCGGCTGCAGCAGTGGCCAGAGTGGCACTACCGATCCATGGGGGGCTGGCATGCACATCGCACATCCTGCAGCAAGCCCCATCCCTCCTGACCCCTGTCTTTAAGCAGGCAGAGTGCAAGTAAGTTTTCATCCCTCCAAGGGTGTCACACCTATGCTCCCACCCAACCCCAACTTCTTGGTGGTGGGGGCCGTGAACCACAGGGAGCATTACAGGAAAGCTGTGACAACCCCTAAAAATAGAGATGCCAGGAGCCTGGAACTATTTGGACAAAGAATGTATTCATCCTCCAGTTTTCAGCTGAGTGGCAAAGCATCAGATGCTCTGGAGGAGGTACAACTTTAGCTTGTGGCACTGCTGGAGAAGGGCATGGTAGCCAGAACGGCTCTTCAAGTGGCCTCTGTTGCTGCAGATGGAGGTGTTTGAACCGTGGCTTCCACGATCTCTATGCAGTGTCGTGGCTTCTTCTGTCTGGCCTCTCAACTGAGGCCCAGAACTTGCTGCAAGATCTTCTCTTCTGCAGCAAGGCCTTGTTTGTGGAGCAGACAGGCATTAAGCGTCACAGTCTGAAGGACTCTCGAGCGAGACTGAGGACACTTGGCCTTTATAACCTGGCCCTCCTGGCACCAAGGGAGCCAACCCTGCCAGGAGCCTTCTCATAAATCATTCAAACCCTATCAAATGTGCCCCTCTGGCAGCCAGGCTTATCCAAGGGCAAATAGGCTAGCAAGAACGGGGGGCGACCTGCCAGTCTGCCTGAAAGATTCAGGTTCCCTTCCCTTCTCCAACCACCTTTCCTGTTTTTTCTGGCATGTGCCAGGTTCTCAGTTCCACCTCCAAAGGGCACACCTTTTAGTTATTCTCCACCCTGCCTGCCTGCTCCCTGGCCTCATGCACCTTCTCAAACAGGAGGTGCACCAGCTCCTTTGCTCGGGAAGCAGTGGAAGTTGTCCTTGTGGAGTTCAGGAACAAAGGTTTCTACTCCTGGCACTTTCTGATCCCTGCAGCAAAAGGTCTCCGACCCATCCTTGATTTGAGACCTCAACTAGTAACTAGCACGGCTGAAGTTCCGCATGGTTTCCTTTTCCTCCATCATCCCCTCCGTGGATCCCAGAGACTGTAACGCTGCCCTCAACCTTCAGGACACGTACTTCCACATCTCCATTTTCGAGGGCCACAGGCACTTCCTCCACTTTGTGGCAGGTCAGGAGTGTGGTTGTTTGCAGTCCTCCTGTTTGGCCTCTCAGCAACTCCAAGGTTTTCAGCAAGTGCATGTCGGCAGCAGCGGCTTACCTCCAGCATGCGGGCATCCAAATACTTTTAGAGCTCCATGGCTGGTTGGTCAAAGGCAGCTCCAGGTCCCAGGAGTGGAGTCGTGTTGCCAGATGTGCTCGTGAACGTCCACGCTAGCACAGTAGAGAGGACAGAGTTCATCCGAGTGATACTGGACGCCAAGATTGCCAGGGTGTCCCTCCACAGAGACGGGTTCCAGGCTCTGGCAGATCTCATCACAGGTGTTGCCAGTGACATTGTCAAGAATGTGTCTGTGCCTCTTGGGCCACGCGGTGGCATGTACCTACGCCATCCAGCTGACCAGACTCCACATGCACCCTATGCAAATGTGGCTGGGATCCGTCTTCGCACAGGGAGTGGCTGGACAAGGCTTTTAATAAAAAAAACTCAGTAATAGCAGAGGATTTCAGCTATCCCCATATTGACTGGGTACACGTCACCCCAGGACGGGATGCAGAGATAAAATGTCTCAATACCTTAAATGACTGCTTCTTGGAGCAGCTGGCACAGGAACCCACAAGGGGAGAGGCTATTCTCGATTTAGTGCTAAGGGGTTCAAGAGGTAAATATAATTGGACCACTTGGAAGTAGTGACCATAATGTAATAAAATTTAACATCCCAGTGGTGGGGAAAAATACCTCAGCAGCCCAACACTATAGAATTTAATTTCAGAAAAGGGAACTATGGAAAAATGAGGAAGATAGTTAAACATAAATTAAAAGGTACTATAACAAAAGTAAAATCTTTGCAAGCTGCATGGAAACTTTTCAAAGACACCATAATAGAGGCGCAACTTAAACGTATACCCCAAATTAAAAAACACAGTAAGAGAACCAAAAGAGTGCCTCTGTGGCTTAACAACCAAGTAAAAGAAATAGTGACCAATAAAAAGACATCTTTTAAAAAGTGGAAGTCAAATCCTAGGGTGTGTCTAGACTACATGCCTCCTTCGACGGAGGCATGTAGATTAGCCAGATCGGAAGAGGGAAATGAAGCCGCGATTAAAATAATCGCGGCTTCATTTAAATTTAAATGGCTGCCCCGATCTGCCGATCAGCTGTTTGTCGGCAGATCGGGGGAGTCTGGACGCGATGCCCCGACAAAGAAGCCTTTCTTCATCGACACAGGTAAACCTGGTTTCACGAGGCTTACCTGTGTCGATGAAGAAAGGCTTCTTTGTCGGGGCATCGCGTCCAGACTCCCCCGATCTGCCGACAAACAGCTGATCGGCAGATCGGGGCAGCCATTTAAATTTAAATGAAGCCGCGATTATTTTAATCGCGGCTTCATTTCCCTCTTCCGATCTCGCTAATCTACATGCCTCCGTCGAAGGAGGCATGTAGTCTAGACACACCCCTAGTGAAGAAAATAGAAAGGAGCATAAACTTTGCCAGATGAAGTGTAAAAATATAATAGGAAAAGCCAAAAAGGAGTTTGAAGAGCCGCTAGCCAAACACTCCAAAGGTGGTAATAAAATGTTTTTTAAGTACATCAGAAGTAGGAAGCCAGCTAAACAACCAGTGGGGCCCTTGCACAATCGAGATGCTAAAGGAGCACTCAGAGATGATAAAGTCATTGCAGAGAAGCTAAATTAATTCTTTCCTTCTGTCTTCACGGCTGAGGATATTGGGGAGATTCCCAGACCTGAGCCGTTCTTTTTAGGTAACAGATCTGAGGAATTGTCTCAATCTGAGGTGTCATTAGAGGAGGTGGTGGAACAAATTGATAAACTTAACAGTAACAAGTCACCGGAACCAGATGGCACTCACCCAAGAATTCTAAAAGAACTTAAATGGGAAATTGTGGTTAACCTATTCCAGTGGTCCCCAACGCGGTGCCCGCGGGCGCCATGGCACCCACCGGGGCATTTATGTGCGCCCGCCTAGTGACCAGGGCCAGCCCGAGCCATTCTTGTGCCTCGGGCACGCGGCGCATGCGTGGCCCCGCCCCCGCCCAGCCGCGCAGCCCCAAAAGGTTGGGGACCACTGACCTAACCTTTAAATCAGTTTCCATACTTAATGACTGGAAGCAATCTGACACCAATATTTAAAAAGGACTCTACAGGTGATCCTGGCAATTACAGACTGGTATGTCCAATGTCAGTACCGGGCAACGTAGCTGAAACCATAGTAAAGAATAAAATTGTCAGATACATCGATGAAAATAATTTGTTGAGGGAAAGTCAACATGGTTTCTGTAAAGGGAAATTATGCCTTGCTAATCTGCTAGAGTTCTTTGAGGGGGTCAACAAACATGTGGACAAGGGGGATCCAGTAGATATAGTCTACTTAGATTTCCTGAAAGCCTTTGACAAGGTCCCTCACCAAAGGTCTTAAGCAAAGTAAGTTTTCATGGGAAAAGAGGGAAAGTCCTTTCATGGATTGATAACTGGTTAAAAAACAGGAAACAAAGGGTAAGAATAAATGGTCAGTTTTCAGAGTGAAGAGAAGTAACTGGTGGGGTACCCCAAGGCTCTGTCCTGGGACCAATCTGGTTCAACTTATTTATAAATGATCTAGAGAAAAGGGTCAAAAGCGAGGTGACAAAATTTACAGATACCACCAAACTGCTCAAGATAGATAAGACCAAAGCAGACTGTGAAGAGCTTCAAAAAGATCTCACCAAACTAGGTGATTGGGCAACAAAATGGCAAATGAAATTTAATGTGGATAAATGTGAAGTAACACACATGGGAAAAAATAATCCCAATTATACGTACAATATAATTGAGACTAATTTAGCTACAACTCCTCAAGAGAGAGATCTTGGAGTCATTATGGATAGTTCTCTGAAAACATCCATTCAGAGTGCATTGGCAGTCAAAAAAGTGAATAGAATGTTAGGAATCATTAAAAAAGGGACAAAAAACAGGACTATGTAGTACTTTAAAGACTAACAAGATGGTTTATTCTTTGTTAATCTTTAAAGTGCTGCATAGTCCTGTTTTTTGTTTCAGCTACCCCAGACTAACACGACTACGTTTCTATCGCTATTAAAAAAGGGATAGAGAATAAGACAGAAAATATCTTAATGCTTCTATAGAAAATGATAGTACATTCCCATCTTGAATACTGAGTACTGATGTGGTCGCTTCATCTCAAAAAAGATATATTGGCATTGGAAAAGGTTCAGAGATGGGCAACAGAAATGATTAGGGTTTGGAATGGATCCCATATGAAGAAAAATTAAAGACTTGGACTTTTCAGCTTAGAAAAGAAGAGACTAAGGGGGGATATGATAGAGGTCTATAAAATCATGACTGGTGTGGAAAAAGTGAATAAGAAAAAGTTATTTACATATTCCCACAATCTAAAAACTAGGGGGTCACCAAATGAAGTTAATAGGCAGCAGGTTTAAATCAAACAAAAGGAAGTTTTTCTTCACTCAGCGCATAGTCAACCTGTGGAGCTCCTTACCAGAGGATGTGGTGAAGGCCAAGGACTTTAACAGAGTTAAAAAATAGCTAGATAGATTCATGGAGGTTAGGTCAATCAATGGCTGTTAGCCAGGATGGGTAGGAATGGTGTCCCTGGCTTTTGTTTCTCTGGAGGTGGGTGACAGGGGAGGGATCGCGTGAGGATTACTTGTTGTGTCCCCTGTCTCTGGGGCATCTAGTATTGGCCACTGTCTGCAGACAGAATACTGGGCTGGATGGACCATTAGTCTGATCCAGTATGGTTGTTCTTATGTTCTTACCATCCCCAATCCCATACTTGTCTCCTTCCAGTTGTGGGGAACATGCTCTATGGAGTCCCATTCCAGAGCCGCTGCCCTGCTGTTGAGCTGATAATGGACATGTCAGACGTCAGGGGAGGAGCCCATCTCAGGGATACCAGGACCCAAGGCATGTGGTCCCCAGAAGAGGTGGGCCTGCACATCAGCATCAAAGAACTTCGGATAGTGCATCTTGTGTGCAAGGCCTTTTGCCCCCACCTAACAGGCAAAGTGATCAGAGTTGTCACAGACAACGCAGCCTTGAGGGTTTGTAGCAACAGACAGGGAGGAGCCCATTGTGTGGCCCTGCCAGGAGGCCTTCACACTGTGGGATTTCTGTATCATGCACGATATCTATCTGGAAGCTTAGGAGCCCCAACTTCTCTCACAGACTTCTCCTCTTACTATCAGTGACGCTGCATGCAGAGGTCACCCACATGGTCTTCCAGAGCTTGAGCACTTCTCGGGTGTACCTGTTTACAACCAGGAAAAACCACTGCGGCTCCCTATTCTGTTCAAAGTGTGGTCTGGGTGCAGGCTGCATCTTGGACACCTTCCTCTTGTCATGCAGGGGAGATCTGGTCTAAGTGGTTCCCCTCGTTTCTGCTCTTCATCAAGGTCCTACAGAAAATCAAAAAGAACAAGGCCACAGTCACTATGATAGCTCCAGTATGGCCCCATCAACATTGGTGTGGGGCCCCGTCAAACCTTGGCGTGCTCCGACCAAAGCCGCTGCCGTTATGCCCAGGCCTCCTGGCCCGGGACTGCAGCCATCTCCTAAACCCCAACCTCGTGTCTCTGCACTGAATGGCTGAATCCAGAGGAACAGACCTGCTTTGAGGGCATTCACCACGTCCTTCCTGAGAGCAAAAACTACACAGCTAAGTGGACAAGGTTTGCACGTTGGGTGCTGGGCAATGGCGTCTCCCTGATGATGGACCTGATCCAATCGAATTTACATGACCTGTTTCATTTGAAGAACCAGAGTTTGGCACACTCCTCTAAGGTGCACCTGGCTGCCATTTTTGCCTTCCAACCCCTGTTGCAGGACCACACAGGCCTCTCCTGCAATATAGTGGGCAGGTTTCTTAAGGATCTAGAACAACTTTTTTCTGTGGTCAGACCCACAGTATCTTCATGGGACTTGAACCTAATAATGTAGACTCATAGGGCCCCTGTTTGAACCACTGGCCACGTGCTCTTGGTCACACAAATCCTGGAAGGGAGCCATCCTTCTAGTGATAGTGTTGGCTAGATGAGTTTCAGAGCTTTGAGCCTTGACTTTGGAGCCACCATATATGATTTTCCATAAGGACAAGGTTCAGCTCTGTCCCCATCCAGCCAGAGAATGTGATGAAGGCAAGAACTGTAACAGAATTCAAAAAGAGCTCGATAGATTCATAAAGGTTAGGTCCATCAATGGCTATTAGCCGGGATGGGTAGGGATAGAGTCCCTGGCCTCTGTTTCTCTGGAGGTGGGTGACAGGGGAGGGATCATGTGTCGATTACCTGTTGTGATCCCTTCCTCTGGGGCAATGGTCCCCCCGGGCGTCTGGGGGCGGGGCCGCGGCCGCTCATGAGCCACGTGCTTGGGAGTGGGGCCAAGCATGCGCCACGCACCCGGGGCCGGCACCGGCATGTGCCGCGACCCTGGGCAGGGGCCACCCAGGTGCCACGCGCCCGGGGCCAGCACCGGCATGAGCCGCGCCCCTGGGCAGGGGCTGCCCAGGTGCCACACACCCAGGGCCGGCACCGGCATGTGCCGCGACCCTGGGCAGGGGCCGCCCAGGTGCCACGCGCCCGGGGCCAGCACCGGCATGTGCCGCGACCCTGGGCAGGGGCCGCCCAGGTGCCACGCGCCCGGGGCCAGCACCGGCATGTGCAGCGACCCTGGGCAGGGGCTGCCCAGGTGCCACGCGCCCGGGGCCAGCACCGGCATGTGCCGTGACCCTGGGCAAGGGCTGCCCAGGTGCCACACACCCAGGGCCGGGACCGGCATGTGTTACGACCCCGGGCAGGGGATGCCCAGGCGCTGTGCGCCCTGGGGCCGACACCGGCATGTGCCGCGTACCCGGGGCCAGGACCAGCACCAGCATGTGCTGTGATCCCAGGCAGGGGCCGCCCAGGTGCTGCATGCACGGTGCTGGCACCGGCATGCGCCGCAACCCCGGGGCAGGGGCCACCCATGCGCCCGGGGCTGGCACCTGCCGCACGCCCGGGGGCGGGGCCAGCCCAGATTGCTCTGAGGGCGCATATAAATGGCCCGGCGGGCACCATGGTGCCCGCGGACACCGCGTTGGGGACCACTGCTCTGGGCCATCTGTATTGGCCACTAGGCTAGATGGACCTTTGGTCTGACCCAGTATGGCCGTTCTTATGTTCTACAGAAAGTGGTGTCAGCTTTCCATTTAGACAAGGACATTTTCCTACTGGTTCCCAGTTCCAATTCCCACTTTTCAAGTGAGGAGAAGTGCTGGATGTTGGAAGTGCAGCGGGCCTTGGCCTTTTACCTAGAGAGAACTAGGCCATTCCAGAAATCCACCCATCTGTTCATCTCCATTGCTAACCAAGTGAGGGGTCAGCCAGGCTCTAGCCAGAGAATTTCAAACTGGATCCCTTTGTGAATCTGCACCTGTTACTTTGCATTTGTCCATATTCAGTTTCATCTTATTTGCCTCAGTCCATTTCTCCAGTTTGTCCAGATAATTTTGAATTATAACGCTGTGCTCCAGAGTACTTGCAATCCCTCTGTTTGGTGTCATCCTCAAATTTAATAAGCGCACTTTCTATGCCATTATCTAAATTGTTGATGAAAATATTGAACAGAGTGAGTCTCAAAAGTAATCCCTGCGGAACCCCACTCATACCCTTCCAGCATGACTGTGAACCATTGATAACTAGTCTCTGGAAACAGTTATCCAACCAGTTATGCATAAGGCGCCACACGGGATTTCAAAGCCGCAGTGCCACATGGAGCCCAGGGTCAGCAGCAGAGGGATTCCCCAGCTGACCCCAAGCTCCATGTGGTGCTGCCGCTTTGAAATGCTGCATGCAGCGTGGGCCAGCTGGGGACCCCAGGCTGCACACAGTGTTTCAAAGCATCATATCCTGGGCTCCACACGATGCTGCTGCTTCGAAATGCCGCGAGCAGCCCGGGCCAGCTTGCCCCAGACTGTACACGACATTTCATAGCAGCAGCTCCATGTGGAGCCCAGGGTCTGGTCCTGGGCTCCATGCGGTGCTTCCACTTTGAAGTAGCCCCTCTTTTCTCCCCTCCGCCCCCCGCTGCCTCTTTCTGATAGAGACAGCAAGGGGAGGAAGCGACTAGTCAACTAGCCAGTGGTGAGTAGATTTCAGCCGGTTTCCCCGTTCGCCCACAGTGCGGGTCTTGTGCATGCGCGGTGCAGGGCTGGCGAGTGGTTTTCTCCGCGATCGTCGAGCCATGCCAATACGCATTTGCTTATTGGATAATCAGCTAGTAATTCACATCCCCAAACTACTCCAGATGGACATGCCAGTTTATTACCGGTAGCATCCGTAGTGTGCTCAGTGAGGGACATTAACTAGGCTATGGAGGATATTTGCCCTTTAGAGTATAAGGGAAGCTGGAGGGCCCACCAGAGGCCAGTTGGGAGGAGCATGAGATCTGGGCACATCCAACCAACAAGGGAGAGCTGGAGGGTTCCACTGGAAGGAGTGTGGCAGTTTCCCATCCGTGATTATCTCCAAGAATGTAAAGGTTATTGTGTGTCTTTCCCATTAGGCTGGCTTCATAAGGAAGTGCAGAGCAGCACCAAGACATCCTCTCTGAAGGTGAAGAAGCGCTGGTTTGTGTTGACTAACACTGCCCTTGATTACTACAAATCTTCGGAGCGTACAGCCACCAAACTTGGTACACTTGTTCTCAACAGCCTCTGCTCCGTGGTCCAGGCTGATGAGAGAGTCTTTAAAGAAACTGGTAAGAGAGACAGAAAAAGGAAATTCAGTTTTCAAGAACAGCTTTCCCATCAGTGACTGACCAAAGGAGAGAAGGGTTCAGGATAAGGGGAGCACAGGATCTGGTTCAAGAGGCAAAGATAGCTGGACCATTTGGTAATAGTGATGTAATATAATTAAATTTAACATCCCTGTGCAGGGAAAAACACCACAGCAGCCCAACACTGTATCATTTTATTTTAAAGCAGGGAAATACACAAAAATGAGGAGAAACTTAAAAAACAACAGTCTGGTAGCACTTTAAAGACTAACAAAACATGTAGATGGTATCCTGAGCTTTCATGATTATTATTCTTGGTTCTGGAATTCCAACACTCTGGTCATCTGAAGAAGTGGGCTGTGCACATGAAAGCTCAGGATACCATCTATATGTTTCATTAGTCTTTAAAGTGCTAACAGACTATTGGTTGTTTTTTAAGTTTTTCCAGTTACAGACTAACTCGGCTACCCCTCTGAAATTTAAAAAATGAGGAGGTTAGTTAATCAGAAATTAAAAGATACAGTTCCAAAAGTGATCCCTGCAAGCTGCTTGGAAACTTTTTTAAAAGACACCATAATAGAGGCTCAAATTTAAACATGTACCCCAAATTAAAAAAAATAGTGAGAAAGCCAAAGAAGTGCCATCATAGCTTAAAATACAGTAAAACCTGTGTTATCTGACATGCTTGGGGATGAGGGCATGCCGGTAACCTAAAAATTCTGGTTATCTGGGGTGGGGGGAGAGCCATGTGGGGTGTACAGGGGAGGGAGGGCACGGGAGCTGTGCGGGGGTCAGGATGGGGCCTGCTAGGGGAGGCCACAAGCCGCAGGGAAAGCCGAGATGTTTGCTTTCTGCTGCTGTTCGCCCCTCCCCAGGTGTCAAAAATTTGCCGGTTTCTACAGTTTTCTGGATGCTTAAGTTCCAAATAGCACAGGCTTTACTGTAACAATGTAAAAGAAGCAAGGAGACAAAAAAGCATCCTTTAAAAGTGGAAGTTAAGTCCTGGTCCAGAAAACAGAGAGATGCATAAACTCTGGTAAATGAAGTGTAAAGATATAATTAGAAAAGCTAAAAAGAGACCCCTCCCAAATTGAGGTGTCAGTAGAGGAGGTTTTGGAACAAATTGATGCAGTCAGCAGGATTAGAAAATATTCACCCAAGAGTTCTGAGAGAACTCAAATGTGAAATTGCAGAACTACTAACTATTGTTTCGTATCAGAGGGGTAGCCGTATTAGTCTTGATCTGCAAAAGCGACAAGGAGTCCTGTGGCACCTTATAGACTAACAGATTTATTGGACCATAAGCTTTCGTGGGCAAAGACCCACTTCATCAGATGCATCTAGCGGAAATTTCCAGAGGCAGGTATAAATATGCAGGCAAGAATAAGGCTAGAGATAACAAGGTTAATTCAAGTATCAGAGGGGTAGCCGTGTTAGTCTGAATCTGCAAAAGCAACGAGGAGTCCTGTGGCACCTTAGAGACTAACTGAAGTGTACGAGCATAAGCTTTCGTGGGCAAAGACCCACTTCGTCAGATGCAAGGTTAATTCAGTCAAGGAGAATGAGGCCCACTTCTAGCAGCTGATCTGGAGGTGTGAACACCAAGGCTACATCTAGAATGCATCCTTCTATCGACAGAGGGATGCAAATCAAGCACATCAAAATTGCTAATGAAGCTGAGATTTTAATATCCCGTGACTCATTAGTATAAACATGACCGCGGAGCACCAATTGGGAAACACTGCTCTAGACACACCCCAAGAGAGGAGAAGCTGCTTTTGCAGTTGGCTAGCCATTCACAGTCTTTGTTTAATCCTAAGCTGATGGTGTCAAATTTGCAGATGAACTATAGCTCAGCAGTTTCTCTTTGAAGTCTGGTCCTGAAGTATTTTTGCTGCAGGATGGCTACCTTTAAATCTGCTACTGTGTGTCCAGGGAGATTGACGTGTTCTCCTATAGCCGTGGTCCCCAACACGGTGCCCGCGGGCGCCATGGCACCCGTGGGGGCATTTGTCTGCGCCCGCCAAGTGCTCAGGGCTGGCCTGGCCCCGGGCACGTGGCGCATGCGCGGTGCTGGAGCCGGCCCCGGGCGTGTGGTGCACGGTGAGCGCTGGCCCCAGGGGCGCCGCGGATTGACCCCCAGCGGCGCATGGGGGAGGGGGAGGGGAGAGCGCCGGCCCCGGGCGCGCGGCGCTTGGGGAAGGGAGGGTGGGAGAGAGCGCCGGCCCCGGGCGCACGGCGCTTGGGAGAGAGCGCCAGCGCCGGCCCCGGGCATGCGGCGCTTGGGAGAGAGCGCCGGGTGCGCGGCGCTTGGAGGGGGGGAGAGAGCGCCAGCGCCGGCCCCGGGAATGCGGCTATGGGGGGGCCCCGCCCCGCCCAGGGGGGTCCCCTGGGCGCCCGGCGGGCGAATGGCCACGCCCCCTGGCGCCAGGCAACCCCAAATGGTTGGGGACCACTGTCCTATAGGTTTTTGTATGTTGCCATTGCTAATATCTGATTTGTGTCCATTGATTCTTTTATGTAGGGACTGTCCAGTTTGGCCGATGTATATAGCAGAGAGGCATTGCTGGCATGTGATGGCGTATATTACATTGATAGATGTTCAGGTGACTGTACCAGTGACAGTATGGCTGATCTGGTTAGGTCCTGTGATGGTGTCGCTGGTGTAGATATGTGGGCAGAGTTGGCACCGAGGTTTGTTGCATGGATTGGTTCCTGAGTTAGAGTTACTGTGGTGCGATCCATTGTCTACAGCCAATCACTAGGTACAACCGCATTTGCTCCAACTCCTCAGACAGAGATCAACACCTATAAGATCTTCACCAAGCATTCTTGAAACTATGATACCCTCATGAGGAAGTGAGGAAACAGATTAATAGAGACGGACATGTACCCAGAAGCCTCCTACCTCAAGTCAAGCCCAAGAAAGAAACCAACAGAACACCACTGGCCATCACCTACAGTCCTCAGCTAAAACTTCTCCAACGCATCATCAGTGATCTACAGCCCATCCTGGACAATAATCCCTCACTTTCACCGGCCTTGGGAGGCAGGCTAGGCCTCGCCCACAGACGACCCACCAACCTAAAGCAAATTCTCACCAGCAACTATACACCGCACCACAGTAACTCTAACTCAGGAACCAATCCATGCAACAAACCTCGGTGGGGTTTAAGTTGGGGCTATAGGTGATGACAAGTTGTGTTCTGTTGTTGGTTTTCTTGGGTCTGTCTTGAAGTAGATGGCTCTTTCAATTTGTTTTTTTATTTCTCCGGTGAGTAGTTGAGGTTTATAAATGCTTGGTAGAGATCCTGAAGTCTCTGGTCTCTGTCTGTGGGATTAGAGCAGATGCAGTTGTATCGAAGGGCTTGGCTATAGATGATGGATCTTATGGTGTGTCCTGGATGGGAGCTGGAGGCATGTAGGTAACTGTATGAGTCAGTGTGTTTTCTGTAGAGAGTGGTATCTAATTTACCATTGGTGATTTGTACTGTGTTGTCCAGGAATTGGTCTCTCGTGTAGAATGGTCCAGGCTGAGATTGATGGTGGGGTGTAGGTTGTTAAAGTCTCTGTGGAATGCATCCTGTGTTTCTTGGCCAGATCAAAAAGAAAGATAGCTGCAGCGGCACAGGAGCCAAGCAAACAGAGCTGTAAACAGGGGAGTTTGAGTGGGAGTTCTGTTGGAAGTGAAGTTTGTATCTGGTTTTGTATTTGTATTGTTCGTAGGGGCAGTGTGCTGGGAGAGAAGCTGAGCCCTGATTAGGGGGAAGGGCTTCACTGATTAGGGGTCCTATAAAGATAGCCTTCTAGTCAGGCAGCGGCACAGGAGCCAAGCAAACAGAGCTGTAAACAGGGGAGTTTGAGTGGAAGTTTGTAAGGGGAGTTTGGATATTGGAACTTGTTTGGAGTTTGTTTTTGCTGTGGAGAGGGTGTTCTGGTTTGTTTTTGTGTTCACCGGACTAATAGGATTTTGGTGAGAAAGTAGATAAAACACAGAGGCATTAGTGGCCATGGCCCAAGTAGTAGAGAACACAAGGAGGAGGATTGGATGTGGTAGCTGCGGTATGTACATGATTCTGGAGGGAGTACCTGAAAGGAGTTTTGTTTGCATGAAGTGCCGCCTGATCGAGCTGATGGAAGAAAAGATCCGAGGACTGGAGATGCAGGTGGAAACTCTGGTCGAGTTTAGAAGGGGGTTTGAGCAGATGATGGGGCAAAGGCATGATGTGGCTAAAGGGGAAAGCTTAGATATGCAGATGGAAGCAGGATCAAGGGCCTCAGAGGGGGGACTGCTGGGCGAAGAAAATGGACAGTGGAAGCATGTGACTAAGAGGACCAGGCAGAGGAAAAGATGGGTCAGTGAAGGAAAAATAGAGCTCAAGAACAGGTATGTGCAGTTGGAAAATGAAGAAGGGGTACAGCAGGTAGATAATGAAGATAGAAGGGTAAGGAAGAAGAGAAGAGTGGCTAGTCCCATAGATAAAGGGGAAGACTTAATGGAGACAACACTAATAATGAGCATTAGGATTACAAGGGAAAATAGGAATGGTAAGGACTTGCAGCCGGAGGAACCAAGAGATAGACCAGAGAATCACACTGTCACTAGGAAAAGGCAGGTCTATGTGATTGGGGACTCCTTATTGAGAAGAATAGATAGGCCTGTAACCAGAGCTGATCCAGAGAATAGAAGGGTGTGCTGTCTGCCAGGTGCTAAGATACGAGATGTGGAACTGAGGTTGAAGAGAATTATTAAGGGAGCAGGAAGGAATCCATTGATCATCCTTCATGTAGGAACAAATGATACGGCTAGATTCTCGCTGGAACGAATTAAGGGAGACTATGCTAGGCTAGGGAGGATGCTCAAGGAAATTGAGGCTCAGGTGATCTTTAGTGGGATTCTGCCTGTTCCTAGAGAAGGGCAACTAAGATGTGACAGGATTATGATGATCAATAGATGGCTTAGGCAGTGGTGCTATAAGGAGGGCTTTGGGATGTATGGTCACTGGAAGGCATTTATGGAAGAGGACTGTTCTCTAGAGATGGACTTCACCTAAGTAGGGAGGGAAATAGACTTCTAGGCTGGAGGCTGGCTCAACTTATTAAGAGAGCTTTAAACTAGGAATTTGGGGGAGACGGTTGGGAGATGCCCAGGTAATCTCTACGCCAGATTTTAACACTGAGAGGGAGGAAAACGAAGTAAGAAAGGATATAGCTGGGGGTAGGAGAATGAACATGAGGAAGGGTGGGTTGTATACTAGTCTAATAGGTCATATTGGAGGTATAATGTCTGTGCCAAATTGGGTAAAGAATGTGAATGAGGCCAAACAGCAAAAATTAAGATGTTTGTACACCAATGCGAGGAGCCTAGGTAACAAAAAGGAGGAACTAGAGCTATTGGTCCAGGAAGTGAAACCAGATATTATAGGAATAACAGAAACATGGTGGAATACTAGGCATGACTGGAGTACAGGTATTGAAGGGTATGTGCTATTTAGGAAAGACAGAAATAAGGGTAAAGGTGGTGGAGTCGCATTGTATATCAAAGATGAGGTAGAGTGTAAAGAAATAAAAAGTGATGGAATGGAGAAGACAGAGTCCGTTTGGGCAAAAATCACATTGGGGAAGAAAACTATCAGATCCTCCCCTGGGATAGTGCTTGGGGTGTGTTATAGACCACCAGGATCCAATTAGGATATGGATAGAGACCTCTTTAATGTTTTTAATAAAGTAAATACTTATGGAAACTGCGTAATCATGGGAGATTTCAACTTTCCAGATATAGACTGGAGAACAAGTGCTAGTAATAGTAATAGGGCTAAGATTTTCCTAGATGTGATAGCTGATGAATTCCTTCATCAAGTAGTTGCTGAACCAACAAGGGGGGGATGCTATTTTAGATTTGGTTTTGGTGAGTAGCGAGGACCTCATAGATGAAATGGTTGTAGGAGACAACCTTGGCTCAAGTGATCATGAGCTAATTCAGTTTAAATTAAATGGAAGGATAAACAAAAATAAATCTGAGACTAGGGTTTTTTTATTTCAAAAGGGCTAACTTTAATAAATTAAGGAAATTCGTTAGGGAAGTTGATTGGACTAAAGAAATTATGGATCTTAAAGTGGAGGAGGCCTGGAATTATTTTAAGTTAAAGTTGCAGAAGCTGTCAGAAGCCTGTATCCCTAGAAAAGGGAAAAAGTTTACAGGCAGGTGTGTTAGACCAAGCTGGATGAGCAAGCATCTCAGAGAGATGATTAAGAAAAAGCAGAAAGCATATAAGGAGTGGAAAATGGGAGGGATCAGTAAAGAAAGCTACCTTATTGAGGTTAGAGCATGTAGGGATAAAGTGAGAGAGGCTAAAAGTCAGGTAGAGTTGGACCTTGCAAAGGGAATTAAAACCAATAGTAAAAGGTTTTATAGCCATATAAATAGGGAAAAAACAAAAAAAGAAGAAGTAGGACTGCTAATTACTAAGGATGGAGTGGAGGTTAAGGATAATCTAGGAATGGCCCAATACTTGAACAAATACTTTGCTTCAGTCTTTAATGAGGCTAATGAAGAGCGTAGGGATAATGGTAAGTTAACAAATGGGACTAAGGATAAGGAGGTAGATATTACCATATCCGAGGTAAAAGCCAAACTTGAACAGCTTAATGGGAGTAAATCGGGGGGCCCAGATAATCTTCATCCAAGAATATTAAAGGAACTGGCACATGAACTTGCAAGTCCATTAGCAAAAATTTTTAATAAATCTCTAAATTCAGGGGTTGTACCATTTGACTGGAGAATTGCTAATACAGTTCCGATTTTTAAGAAAGGGGAAAAAAGCGACCTGGGTAACTATAGGCCTGTTAGTTTGACATCTGTAGTATGTAAGATCCTGGAAAAAAGTTTGACGGAGAAAGTAGAGACATTGAGGTTAATGGCAATTGGGACAAATTACAACATGGTTTTACAAAAGGTAGATCGTGCCAAACCAACCTGATCTCCTTTTTTGAGAAAGTAACAGATTTTTTAGATAAAGGAAATGCAGTGGATCTAATCTACCTTGACTTTAGTAAGGCATTTGATACAGTACCACATGTGGAATTATTGGTTAAATTGGAAAAGATAGGGATTAATATGAAAGTTGAGAGGTGGATAAGCAACTGATTAAAGGGGAGACTACAGCAGGTCATACTGAAAGGTGAACTGTCAGTTTGGAGGAAGGTTACTAGCGGAGTTCCTCAGGGATCAGTTTTGGGGCCAATTTTATTTAATCTTTTTATTGCTGATCTTGGCACCAAAAGTGGAAGTGTCCTAATAAAATTTGCGGATGACACAAAGTTGGGAGCTATTGCCAATTCAGAAAAGGATCGGGATATCATACAGGAAGATCTGGATGACCTTGTAAATTGGAGTGATAGCAATAGGATGAAATTTAATAGTGAGAAGTGTAAGGTTATGCATTTAGGGATTAATAACAAGAATTTTAGTTATAAGCTGGGGACACATCAGTTGGACGTAACGGAGGAGGAGAAGGACCTCGGAGTCCTGGTTGATTATAGAATGACTATGAGCCACCATTGTGACATGGCCGTGAAAAAGGCTAATACGATCTTGAGATGTATTAGGCGATGTATTTCCAGTAGGGATAAGGAGGTGTTAGTGCCATTATACAAGGCATTGGTGACACCCTATTTGGAATACTGTGTGCAGTTCTGGTCTCCCATGTTTAAGAAGGATGAATTCAAACTGGAACAGGTACAAAGAAGGGCCACTAGGACGATCCGAGGAATGGAAAACCTGTCTTATGAAAGGAGACTCAAGGAGCTTGGCTTGTTTATTTTAACCAAAAGAAGGCTGAGGAAGGACATGATTGCACTTTTTAAATATATTAGTGGGATAAATACCAGGGAGGGAGAGGAATTATTTAAGTTTAATACCAATGTGGACACAAGAACAAATGGATATAAGCAGGCTAGTAGGAAGTTTAGACTTGAGATTAGACAAAGGTTTCTAACCATTAGAGGAGTGAAGTTCTGGAACGGCCTTCCAAGGGAAGTAGTGGGGGCAAAAGATCTATCTGGTTTCAAGATTAAACTAGATGGGTTTATGAAGGGGATGGTTTGATGAGATAACAGGATCTTGGTAACTAATTGACCATTCATTATCAGTGGTAAACAGGTCAATGGAGGGACGATAGGAGTTACTATAGAGAACTTTCTGGGTGTCTGGCTGATGAGTCTTGTCCACATGCTCAGGGTTTAGCTGATCGCCATATTTGGGGTCAGGAAGGAATTTTCCTCCAGGGTAGATTGGCAGAGGCCCTGTTTTTCGCCTTCCTCTGTAGCATGGGGTACAGATCACAGCTAGAGGATTCTCTGCATCTTGGGGTCTTCAAAGTATTTGAAGGCTTCAATATCTGAGATATAGGTGAGAGGATTATTCTAGGAGGGGTGGGTGAGATTTTGTGGCCTGCACTGTGCAGGGGGTCAGACTAGATGATCATAATGGTCCCTTTTGACCTTAAAGTCTATGAATCTATGTCATCCAGATCACAAAGATGTCATCGATGTAGCGTAAGTAGAGAAGTAGTAAAAGGGGACGGGATCTGAGGAAACGTTGTTCTAAGTCAGCCATAAAGATGTTAGCGTACTGTGGGGCCATGCGGGTACCCATAGCTGTGCTGCTGATCTGGAGGTATAAGTTGTCCTCAAATTGGAAATAATTGTGGGTGAGAACAAAGTTACATAGGTCTGCTACCAGATTGGCTGTGGTGTCCTCTAGGATAGTGTTTCTAATTGCTTATAATCCATCTTCATGTGGGATGTTGGTGTATAGAACTTCCACATCCATGGTAGCAAGGATGGTGTTATCAGGGAGGTTATAGATGTTTTGTAGTTTTCTCAGGAAGTCAGTAGTATCTCGGAGATAGCTGGGGGTGTTGGTTGCGTAAGGTTTGAGAAGAGAGTCTACATAGCTGGATAATCCAGTAGTGAGTGTGCCGATACCTGAGATGATGGGACGTCCGGGGTGTCCAGGTTTATGGATTTTGGGAACTAGATAGAACAATCCTGGTCGGGATTCAGAAGGTGTTTCTGTGTGGATTTAGTCCCGAGTAGATGTAGGGAGTTCTTTAAGGAGACAGTGTAGTTTCTTTTGGTATTCTGAAGTGGGATCAGAGGAGAGAGGTCTGTAAAATGTGGTGTTGGAGAGTTGTCTGGTTGCCTCCTGGTCATAGTCAGACTTATTCATAATGACCCCAGCACCCCCTTTATCAGCTAGTTTGATTATAATGTCCAGGTTGTTTTTGAGACTCTGGATAGCATAGTGTTCATCGCGGCTGACATTGTATGTTGCTTGTTGTCGTTTATGAATAATGTCAGTCTGTGCATTGTTGCGGAAGCTTTGTATATAGAAATCCAGATTGTAATTCCAACCATCAGGGGGAGTCCATATACAATTATTTTTCTTTTGGTGTTTATAGGGGGATCTAGTTGGTCAGATTGATGTTCGTTGGTAGTTTGGAAATATTCTCGTAGGCGGAGGTGGCGAAAGAAAGCCTCAAGGTCACCACAAAACTGAATCCACTTCGTGGAGGTTGTGGGGTAGAAAGAGAGACCCCGGGATAAGACAGACTCTTCTGCTGGGTTGAGTTTGTAGCTAGAGAGGTTAACAATATTATCCGGTGGGTTGAGGTAGTTCCTGTTGTAGCCTGTGGTGTGGAGCAGTTTAGAAAGTTTATTGTCTTTTCTTTGTTGTAGGGAATAGAAGTGTGTATAGTAGATTTCTTGTCTGGTGGAACAAAAGTTTTGTAAGGTGTTAGTCAGTGTGGATGTTTGTCTTGAGATGAGATTCTCTAGGTTAGAGATGTCATTCTTGATATTTTTCTGTTTCTTGTGTCGTACCTCGGTGTTTTCGTACCTCGGTACCTTCGGTGGTCTGGACTGTCAGTGTCAGCGTTGTCTGGTCAGGGTCGTTCTCGCGCACTCCTGGCAGGACCTCTACTCCGTTGGTGATCAACTTTCGGCTGCGTGCGTAACAATTGGTGCTCCCTTTATCTAGAGTGTTAGACCCTGTGCACTTGGGTCAACACAGGAGATCTCTGAGAGGCCCCAGAAACGACAGATGCAGGCAAGGTTTGAAATCAGTCGAGCAGGTTTATTGTCAAATGCGAAGCTCTACCAGTTGGTATCAGAGATCAGTACAATGTTACACCACTGGGCACTATGGCCTGCGTTGACAAGGTACCAACACCGGGCAGGCCTATTGCCATATATCAGTTATTAACAGCAGTTAGTCAAAGTTAAGCTACTGTGCATTCTGTAAGTTTAGGCAATACCACCTGCCGTTCAGGCGCCTAGTGCGCCCCCCCCCCCCCCCCCAAGGTCGGCCGGAGAGCGCCCTCTGCGGTGTCCTTTTATAGACAGGTACAAACAACTTACATCATTTCTTTGCGTACCAGGTTACCACCCTCTGTTGCCTAGTTACCATCCCTCGCCTTATGCAAGGGGGGCTCGCTTACTATCCTTCATGCTGTCAATTCCTGAACCTAGGTCGGTATGTGCATTAGTTTTTAGGGAGTTTTTGTACCAAGACATTTCTTATTAAGATGTTCCATTACTCCCGTTTGGCTTACAGTCTGTACCTAGTGCCTCCCTGTGTCCTTCCATGCTCGACCTAACTTACACAATCACACAGTTATCAGTACGGCCTCTTTCTTGGCTCCTGTGTTACTGAACCAAAGTCTTGCTCACTAGATTGCAGGCCTGTTGCTGTTTTCATGTTACAGGCCTCTATTTAGGCCTGCTGACTCCATGTTACTGACCTTCAACTTACTACTGTATAAGATATTAATCAGGTGGTTCCTTAATTTCTTGGATAATGTGAAGCAGAGTCTCTCACTGTAGTCAGTACAGTATATTGATCTTAATGGGTTGTTCACTTTCAGTCCTTTGGGTACAATGTCCATCTTTTTGCACTTGGATAGAAAGATGTCTGTCTGAATCTGTGCAACTTTTTTCATATGGTTGATGGATTTCCATTCCAAACGGAATGGATAAACACCCACAGAGAGAAATCCTGGGGGAGCTTGTCTCTGTCCATGGGATTGGAGCAAATCCAGTTGTATCTTAGGGCCTGGCTGTAAATATTGATTGGGAAATGTGTCTTGGGTGGAAGCTAGAGGCATGTAGATGAGTGTAACAGTTGGTAGGTTTCCGGTATAAGGTGGTGGAAATGTGTCTGCCATGTAATTGTACTGCAGTGTCAAGGAAGTGAATCTCTTGTGCGGACTGGTCCAGGCTAAGGTTGATGGTGGGGTGGAAGTTGTTGAAATCTCTGTGAAATTCTTCAAGGGTCTCCTTCCCGTGGGTCCATAAGATGAAGATGTCATCAGTGTAGCATCAGTAGAGTAAGAGTGCTGGGGGTGAGATCTGAGGAAACGTTGTTCAAGATCAGCCATAAAGATGTTGGCATTATTGTGGGGCCATGCGGGCACCCATAACTGTGCCGCTGACTTGAAGATGTAAATTGTCTCCAAATTGGAAATAGTTGTAGATGAGGACAAAGTTGCAGAGGTCTGTAAACAGGTGTGCAGTGGCATCATCAGGGAAATTAGGGGAGCAGATTGGGAAGCTGCCAGCCCACCGTAGTTCCAGCACCCTCCCCCCTCCAAGGACAGACAGGACTTTCTGGAAAAGCAGCAAGTGGTGGATAAAGCAGGCTGCCAAACAGTGTTACGGGGGTGTATTGCACAACTTTAAATGAGCATGTGCTGTCATTGAGAAGCCATGTAACAACAAAACAGTGTTAGCCAGGACAACGTTAAGTGAGGGGTTATCATAGAAATCTTTGGGGGGGATCAACAAGCCTGTGAACCAGAGGGATGCAGTGATATAATGTACTTAGATTTTCAGAAAACTTTGACAAAGTCCCTCACTGAAGGGTCTTAAGAAAAGTTACTTGTCTTGATATAAGAGGATTGGTCATGGAATGGTAATTGGTTAAAAGTTAGGGTACAAACGGTAGGAATAAATGGTCAGTTTTCAGAATGGAGAGAGTTAAATAGAGGTATCCCTCAGGAGTCTGTACTATTCATTGTATTCATAAATGATCTGGAAAGGGGATAAACGGTGACATGGCAAAATTTGCAGATCCTAAACTGCTCAAGATGGTTAAGGCCAAAGGAGACTATGAGCAGCTACAAAAGGATCTCTCAGAACTGGACAGCAAAGTGACAGATGAAATTCAATGTTGATAAATGCAAAGTAATGCACATTGGAAAACATCATCCCACCTATGCACATAAAATGATGGGGTCTAAGTTAGCAGTTAACTAATTAACTCAAGAAAGATCTTGGAAACAGACAATGTGCATCAGCAATCATCAAAGCTGGTTGAGAGAGACAGTGAGTGTGTGTAGATTCATGTGCTGAGCTGTTTGTTTGTGCTGTGGCCCGCAGTTGGAGGTTGTGAGCTTCTTAACAAGGATTTGAAATCTAGAGCCCTCTGTTCTGGGTCAGCCCTTGGTCAGGGTTTCAGGAAGGCCAGGGCTTTATAAAGCCTGCTAGTAAGCGACCAGGGAGCTTTGCGACCAGGAGCAGCTAACAGGGAATTTTGTGAGGGAGTTTGGAGGGGAAGCTAGAAGGGGGCTGGATACACTCACCATTCTTCGAGTAGTGTCCCCGTGGGTGCTCCACTGTCAGGTGTTGGGCTTGTCCCAGTGCCGCAGTTTGGAGATTTTTCTATAGCAGTAGCCCCTGCAGGACTGCGCATGTGCAGAAGCCACCTCACGCTGTTGACGCCCTTTCTGCGGTGTTCAGTCCGTCCCGTCAGTTCCTCCTAACCGTCCATGGTCGCAGACGGAGTTGGAACGAGCTCCTGCCTCCGCCTGAGGAGAAAGCAGAATAATTGTTATTGTTTCGTCTATTGGTCCCAGTTCAGCCCCTACCTATAGTTAGTTAGTGTTTTTACAGTTTATAGTTAGTTAGTTTGAAAAAAGAAGAAAGTTTTGAGTATATATATATATATAGAGAGAGAGAGAGAGAGAGAGAGAGAGAGAGAGACCTTTCGTTATTGTACATAGTTAAACTTTACTCCGCAGACTCTTTTAGCCGTAGTCTGACGGATTCGTTCAAAATGCCCAGTTCCCAGGGCTTCAAAAAGTGAACGTCATGTGGAGATGCCATGCCAGCATCGGACGGCCAAGCCAGATGCATACGGTGCCTCGGGGAAGGCCACATCCCCCCAAAATGCAGCCATTGTTCAAAGTTAACTGCTCGCACAAGGCGAGACAGAAAAATGAGGTTGAAAATGCTCCTCTTCAACAAAGCCCTCCAACTGCTGCTTCCGGAGCAACAACAAAGGAAGTTACAGCCTCGTAAGTCCCATGAGGGGAAGGGCCCGACTCAGCCTAGAAGCACGAGTGCAGGGGTCGCACCGGGCACTTCGGGCTTGTTGGCGAGACACGCTACGGCTAAGTCCTCTAAGCCCCGCAGCACCTTGGTGCCTAGCCCCGCTGCATCTTCTTTTTCGGGGTCGGCATCGCATGACCCACCCCGTCCAGAGTCAGCGCCAGTCGTGGCACCGCCAGATCAGCCACCGAAAATGATGCTAAGAGCACAGCCGGCACCGATAGTCGAGTTGGCACCAAGAAGCCGAAACAGCCTGTACGGGACACCACGGCGCCGACAACTGAGCCGAGCCCGGTGCCGAGGCACGAGCCTGCACTGACGCACGAGCCGGCGCAGAGGCATGAGCCAGCACCGAGAACAGATGTGGTGCCGAGATGCGGGTTGGCACCGACAAAAGATACGGTGCCGAGGAGGACTGCAGCACCAGTAGAACTGACAGCACTGACCAGCCCACATGATGCACTGGGGGGGGGGGGCCCGCACCGGACAACACCATCTCCTGACAGGGCAGTGTTCTCACCTGAGCACTCACTGTCCCCACTGCACCATACAGACAGACATGGTCACACTCGGTACAGGTCATCACCTCGTTACTATTGGAGATCTCCATGACCATCACCCTCAAGGTACTACCGCTCATACCGGTCCAGATCTCCTTCTCATTATACGATCCGTTCGGGCTCGGATGCCTCGCCATCACGATCGTGCTATTCCCAGCACAGGAGCTTCAGTCCCTACTCTCCTTGCCGCTTTCCGCGTCACTATGGTGGTCGCTATACTCGCCACTGTCGACACCACACGTACTCCCGTGGTGCTGCTCATTCGCCATCAATCTTGCCAGAGCATCCCTGTTCACGTTCACCTCGCCTTTCTATGCAGGAGATTATCCCTCCGGGACAGGGTCCACCGACATCCACGGGTGATGCCCCTTCAACGTCCACCCAGCAGGAGGGCGATAACTGTTCCCCTATCCATGAGGAGCAACATATGGTCTCGCCGATGGATCAGTTGTTGTCGTCACTGGACGATGCAGTTTTTCCTGGAGACTCCTCCCTGGTTGACGACTACAAGTAATTCCAGGACTTGTTCAAGAGAGTCGCTCACACTCAGAACTTGTGCACCTTGGATGTGCCTCAGAAGCAGCATCCTCTCTTGAGGAATCTGCAACAATCCACTAAACCAAAGCTGGCCCTGCCTTTTGATGAGGCCATACTGGAAATTTCAAATGAAATATGGCAGACCCCGGCATCAGTACCTCCTACGAACAAGCGTATCGATAAGAAGTACTTTGTGGATCCCAAGGATGCACAATTCCTATTCATGCATCCTCCAACCAACTCTATAGTTATGGACACGGCGCAACAAAAGTCTAAGACTGCGCACACAAAAAACACAGCGCAGGACAAAGATGCTAAGCGCCTAGATCTATTGGGCAGGAAGGTTTATTCCTCAGCCACAGCCACCCTGAGGATGGCCTACTATTCAGCTCAGTTGGCCAACCACGATTTCGACAATTATTCCAAACTGATACCGCTCTTGGAATACTTGCCTGAGCCTAAGAAATAGATCCTCTAGGCTGTGGTACAGGAGGGCTATACATCAGCATGCACCGCCCTCCAAATATCCCTTGACATTGCCAATTCAGCCTCACGTACAACGGCAACATCGGTTGTTATGTGTCGGGCGTCGTGACTTCACCTTGCTGCTGTGCCTAAGGACCTTCAGCCTAAGGTCGAAGACCTACCTTTCGACCGGCGTTCCCTCTTCGCCAAGAACACTGATCAAGTGTTTCATTCTGGGAAGGACTCATGCACCACTCTGAGGACACTCGGAATATACACTCCGCCCTTCCGGTGCAAGAAGTTTGTCCCGTACAACAGGCAAAGGCCCTTCTCCTATGCCATGCCCTGAATCCGGCCTTACGACCAGACTAGGCACAGACAATGACCGCAGCGTCATCGTCCACAAACCACCAAAACATCGAACCAGCAGCAACCGAGGCAGCAAGTTTGATGCATCAGTCGAGAGACTGTGAACCATTCCCCTTCTAGAGGCTTCTCACGACCACGCCAAGCTCTTGCGCCATCACCGACGACCCTATTACACCAGATGGTGTACCGTAACCACCAATGGATGGGTCAGAGAGATCCTCGCCTCCAGTCTCGCCATTCCTTTCTCCACTCAACCCCCTCCCACCCTCCCATCCCATCCCTCTTCAGGGACCCTTCTCATGAGCCTCTGATACAAGAAGAGGTTTCTTGTCTACTTACCATAGGAGCGGTGGAGAGGGTCCCACGTGAGTTCAGAGGAAAAGGCTTCTATTCTCATTACTTCCTCATGCAGAAGAAGTCCAGCAGATGGAGGCCTATCCTAGATCTTCGCAGACTAAACAGGCACCTGCGGAAACAAAAGTTCAAGATGGCCACCTTAGCCTCTATCACTCCTGCACTGAAGGAAGGGGATTGGTTCGCGTCTTTCGATCTCTAAGACGCGTACTTTCACGTAGCGGCACATCCAGCCCACAGGAGGTTTCTTCGTTTCACTCTTGGGGATGAATACTACCAGTACACAGTGTTACCGTTCAGTTTTTCAGCGGCACCGAGAGTGTTTTACAAGATTCTAGCCGTTGTAACCGCTTACCTCCACCGCACAGGCATCACTATTTTTACCTACCTGGACGACTGCCTCTTAAAGGCCCCTAGGGTATGTCTAGACTACATGGCTCCATCGACGGAGCCATGTAGATGAGTTTACTAGACATAGGAAAATGAAGCAGCGATTTAAATAATCACTGCTTCATTTACACAAAAATGGCCACTGCGCTGTGCCGATCAGCTGTTTGAGAGGCTATCAAAATAAAAAAAGTCGATAATAGTGGGGGATTTCAGTTATTCCCATGTTGACTGGGTCCACGTCTCCTCAGGACAGGATGCAGAGATAAAATTTCTTGATACCTTAAATGACTGCTTCTTGGAGGCTCTGGTTCTGGAACTTAAAAGGGGAGAGGCAATTCTTGATTTTGTCTTAAGCAGAGCACAGGATCTGGTTCAAGAGGTAAATATAACTGGACCGCTTGGAAATAGTGACTATAATGTAATAAAATGTTAACGTCCCAGTGGTGAGAAAAACACCTCAGCAGCCCAACACTGTGGCGTTTAATTTTAGAAAGAGTAACTACACAAAAATGAGGAGGTTAGTTAAACAGAAATTAAAAGGTACAGTGACAAAAAGTAAAATCTTTGAAAGCTTCATGGAAGCTTTTTAAAGACACCACAATAGAGGCCCAATGTAAATGTATACCTGTGACGGGGCAGCTTCCGCACCTCACACGGCCGAGGCGCCATCCCCAGCGTGATGGGGAGAAGCGGCGGCCCCGCTCCAGCGCTGTGCAGCTTGCTCTGCCGTGGCCAAAGAGGGTGCTGGGGACACGGATGGGCAGGGAGCGCCCGAGCTCGCATGGCCACGGCAAGAGCTGGGAAGCTGCGGGGCTGGCGCAGCCGCACATGCGCAGGGCTCGCAGCAGCTCCAGCCTGGGCCGGAGTTAGCCGAGAGCTAGAGAGGGGCAGCGGTTGGAGGAGCGGATGCAGGCCCCTCCTCTGGCGCACCGGTTGTCACGGCGGCGGGACGCTTAAAAGGAGCACCACCGCCAGAAGAAAAGGGGAGGAGAGCCGAGGTGCATGGGGCCGAGGGGTGCAGAGGAGAGGAGAGCGGAGGAGACCGAAGGAGAATCCCGACGGGAGGCCTCGCAGAGGCTGTAAGAGCTGCCCCTGCGGGGGCCACCGGACAAAACTACCACCGCAGCTCAGCGGGGGAGGTAGGAAGCGACCCAGGGCAGGGTAGCAATCCCGGGGGGTTCGTGTGTTTTGGGGTGGATTCTTCCCCCCACCAACCGGAACTGGGGCGTGGTCCCCAGTCCTTAGGGCCCTGGGTCGGGACTCGGAGTTGGGGTGGGCCCGAGCCCCCCTACTTCACCTCGCCGGCCCGCCAATGCACCCGGGGAAGAGGACTTTAGAAGAGGACCACCCCTGCGCGGGGTTTTTCTGCGGGACCGACAGCGGGGTGTGGGCTTGTGGGCCCCAAGTGGGGCACACCTACATGCCCCATAACAATACCCCAAATTAAAAAACACAGTAAAAGAACCAAAAAACTGCTCCCATGGCTTAACAACCAAGTAAAAGAAGCAGTGAGAGATAAAAAGATATCTTTTGAGGTGGCAAAGTTTGTGGACGACACTAAACTGCTCACGGTAGTTAAGACCAAAGCAGTCTGAGAAGAACTTCAAAAAGATCTCTCAAAACTAAGTGATTGGGCAACAAAATGGCAAATGAAATTTAATATGGATAAATGTAAAGTAATGCACATTGGAAAAAATAACCCCAACTACACATAAAATATGATGGGAGCTAATTTAGCTACAACTAATCAAGAAAGAGATCTTGGAGTCATCGTGGATAGTTCTCTGAAGACGTCCATGCAGTGTGCAGCGGCAGTCAAAAAAAGCAAACAGGATGTTAGAAATCATTAAAAAAAGGATAGAGAATAAGATGGAGAATATCTTATTGCCCTTACATAAATCCCTGGTACGCCCACATCTTGAATACTTCTTACAGATGGGGTCTCCTCATTTCAAAAAAGATATACTTGCATCAGAAAAGGTTCAGAGAAGAGCAACTAAAAGGATGAGGGCTTTGGAACAGGTCCCATATGAGGAGAGAATAAAGAGACTGGGACTTTTCAGCTTGGAAAATAGGAGACTAAGGGGGGATAGGATAGAGGTCTATAAAATCATGAGTGGTGTGGGGAAAGAGAATAAATTATTTACTTGTCCCCGTAACGTAAGAACTAGGGGTCACCCTTACCCTTAAACCCTACCCCTAAACTGACCTCTCTGTTCCTAAGTCCAAGTAAAGTAGTTTTTTGGCAATGCCTTCCAGACTTCCATCTCATAACTGCCCATCGGATCAACCCACGGGATTCAATGGAGTGGCTGACCTGGTGGCTCAAAAGCTAACCCTAACCCTAACCCTCCTCCAAACTTTTACCCCTAATTCTAACCCGGACCCCAACCCTCACCCCAACCCTAAAGGACTGGAATTAATCTGAAATCCCAGCAGCCACCAAAAGAATACCCAAAACCATAAATTGGTAGCGCTGCATGCTAAATCCTGGGGGACCTGGCTCAATGAGCTTGAAAAGGGCTTGCAACAGTTTTTACTCCGTGCTCAGCCACTCTACTTGTCACCAAAGCAAAATCTGCTCCTTGCACTGTTGCTAAGCAGTTGCTCTCCTTAAGCTCAGAGATGTCTGCAGATCTGCACTGCGTGACAGATATCTATACAGACAGATACACGTGAGCACATAAATTTGTGCATGACATCTGTGAAGTAAAACAGGCCATGCAAGCCAATAATTTATTAAACCTTCATCTTGTAAAGCCAGTTACAAATTAAAAAGGGAAAGCAGAAGGAAATCTATAATAGAAATGAGCATGTTAGAACAAGAAGTGAGAGGTGTTAACATTCCTAACTGGGTTCAAGCTGCCTGCAGCTACCCAAGAGCTAGACCAGTGTTTCTTGAACTATGTTCCACGGAACACTGGTGTTCCATGGACAACTCACAGGTGTGCCGCGACCTCTTTTGTTTTTGTTACTTCTTTGGTTTTGTCTTTTTTTGTCTGACAATTTTTTTTGGAAGAAATTTTTCATAGGTGTTCCGCATAAAAAAATATTATTGTTTGGTGTTCCCTAGTCTCAAAAAGTTTAAGAAACACTGAGCTAGACTATAGCAGAAGGGAAGGAGAAATTTTTAAGCCATGGTTACATATATTAAAAGGCTCCATTCAGTGTATTTGACCAAATATACAATGTGATCATTGTTATTTTGCTCATCTTCTTTGCCTTCCTGACTGTCTGAAGTCGTCACCTGGTCATCTTCTTTATTACGGAAGTAACAAAAAAGAGCTCTTGTAAGACTCACCACTAAGGCTTCTTAAGGCAAAATTCCAGTTTAAAAAAACGTAATGTCAACATTAAGTACATCCCAAGCCTAGTGACAGTTCTAGTCTCTGCATATTGCAGGAAGGTTGAGGGAGGGGGAAAGAGAAATGTGTCAACTAAGCTTGTTTTATTTTCTGAGACAAACTGTTCTCTTTGGGCTTTGCTAAAAACTCATGGAATGGAAGGCAGGAGCTTTACTGGTAAAGAAGGCAGTTAGAACTGTGGTGTGTGAAGATGTTGCAGGAGAAAGTGGTGGCCTTTCCTGTTCGAGTGGCAGGAAACGTAGTTCATCTGCACTCTGAATGCTTCGTAAGAGCCACCACTTTTTGTAAGGCAAGTGTCCCTCCATCCCAAAAGCCTAAGGGTCCTGCAATACAAAGTGCTGAGTTTGAACTAAAATTGGGGATGAGGTCTGAAACAGCTCTTTTCTTCTAAATGCAACTAACTGGCACTCATGCCCCAGGAAAGACAACCCTTCGCTTTTCAACATGGGCTGTTTGGATTGTAGTTGAAGCTGAATCCGTTTAGGATCCATTTCAGACAACCCACCCTGTCTTTGTGAGAGGCCGTCATCTTGTCCTTGAGAGAGAACCATAGATGCTAGTGGGACTGTCCATACTGGCAGATGATTTGACACTGCAGCGTTTCTTCACAATCATGTTGATGTAGGCTTTCATGATCTTTATTATTTCTCCAACCTGGACCAAAAAAATGAAAGAATGAGTAGGCAGACAGAAAACGTAGTAGTTAGGTATATGAAGTACTTTATAGGAGTGATGGCAATAGATATTTTACATGTGATACCAAAAGTGACAGATTGTGAGAGTATGGATGAAGAATAATGGGGGGTTACAGCTCTGTGATTATGCAGTCATTTAGGAATCGACGTAGCTTGGTAGGTCTAATGATTTTTTGTTTTAATACAAAAATCAATGTCATAAACATTCAAGTTTCCAAAGTCAGGAACTCAAAAATATAGGAAATGAGGCTAAACTAAGGTTGCATAGGCAGGAACCTTAACCAAAACCGCAAGAGATAACAATACTTTATCCCTCCCTAACAAACCCCAGAATGATTACTGTGGTTCTTTGAGATGAGCTGTCTACTTGGATTCCACTTCTGTTCCTTTTGGGTGTGCACATATCTCATGCACTCAAATAAGATTCTTTTGGCTAGCAACATTTGCTGGGGTCATGCTTGGACTCCAGATGACCTCAACTAGGGAATAGAGCTAGATAATACCAATGCAGTGCCCTGTGAATTTCTGAAATAGGCATACTTACAGAAGCTGCCTCTGCTTTAGTGGAAGTGGCTCTAATCTGCATGGGTAGATCTAGCTTAGATACCTTTAACATGGTCTAGTAGTTAGATACCTATTTAGAAAATCTCTGGGTGAAAAGAGCCTGACCGTGCCAGGGTCAGCAGTTTGGCTACCCACCGGTTTGAGTGAGTCTTTGGGGAAAGAAAACTGGAAGGTGAATATACTGATTTAAATATGACAAACAGCCTTAGGAAGAAACTTGGGGTGAGGCTTAAGAATCATTTTTATGGATCATCACGTAAGATGGAGCAGCCATGGGGCCTGAATTTTCCCTATCTTTCAAGCTATAACTACTAAATCTTGGACAAAATATGGAGAGATGTGATTGCTTAGGAAGAGCAAAGGTACTTAAGTTAGACTGAATTCAACCTCTGACGTGAAACTGAGGGCTCTGAGTCTTTTTTTTTAATGTGCAAATCTAGACAGAACCTTAACTGTTAGTCACTAGAAAATCTCAGCGAGACAGAAAATTGCAGCCAAGTTCCACCTTCCTCTGTCTTTGTTTGCTCATAGGCTACTGGAACATCATAGTCCATGGTCGAAAGCACTCATACAGACTCTACACCAAGCTACTGAATGAAGCTATGCGCTGGGCCTCTGCCATCCAAGGAGTCATTGACAGCAAGATTCCCATAGAAACACCCACACAGCAGCTTATTCGTGACATAAGGGTAGGTAGCATTGAATGCTGCAGTCAAAGATCAGGAGAATATTCCAGATCTGCAGACGGGGATTCCGGAGCCAGTGGAGGCATGACCACCTACTTTTTAACACTGGCAGAGGTATGGAGCTTTGGGCAGGCATAGAGCAGTGCTTCATAGCAGGGAACCCTAGCCCCTTCTAACCATACAGCCTGGCCCCTCTTTGTAAGCCCTATATCCCTCCCCCTGGAGAATCCAGAGCTGGGCCGTGGTGATTGCCTATGTCCTAGAACTGGAAGGGGCCTTGAAGGTCATCAAGTCCAGTCCCCTGTCCTCACAGCAGGACCAATTACCATCCCTGACAGATTTTTGCCCCAAATCCCTAAATGGCCTCCACAAGGATTGAACTCTCAACCCTGGGTTTAGCAGGCCAATGCTCAAACCACTGAGCTGTGCACCCTGAGTGTCACAAAATGAATATCCGTATACATATCTGCAACGGTAAGCTGCATAGAGCTGCATCCACATCCAGTGATGCAGATACCTGTGGCTATAAAGCGGATCATCATGGATTTGCAGGGCTCTACCAGTCCCCCCATCTGCCCTTGTGGCCTCTCCATTTCTGACCTACTCACCATCACTATTTTAGCTTTGTGGCAAGAAGAGAAGTGTCTTAAAAGGATTGGGGGGAAATATTTGTAATTGTGCAGCTAACACAATCACGTCAAACTTAAAGCTATAAGCTAATCTGCAGGAGTTCTGGCTAATCCCATTGTTGGATTTCACCAGGCACATGCTGAACTCCACGCTAGGGGTGTGCAAATCCTCCTTATGCACAAGTCAGAAACAGTTGTCATGTGCAGATCCTCCAGATACCCACATTGGGATTCTCATTCCTATTGGGCACGTGACTCCCCAGTGCACAAATGTCAGAGTTCCCAATTCAGGTAAGTATGAATCTCCTGTGGTCAAACATCAGGAGCCTCCCATCCCTGGTACATCCTGATCCCTCATGCACACAAGACAGACTCTACAGAACTGAATCATGCGTGAACCTGTTCTGCACATTAGCATTCATACTTCTTCTGCCAGGTGCAAACCCCAGCTACAGGCACATGCAGATTCCACTGCGCAGTTCTCTCAGGCCCTTGCGTGGCCCAGTTTCAGGCTTGGGGAGGGAGTATCAGTTCTTACACAGGTAGTTACTGAACAAGTTAACTGAACTGTGAATGGAAGCCTAGTTATCTGGGCCTCTGTGGAACTCTGATGGGAGAAGCTTACGTTGAAACCGGGCTCTATGAGAAATTCTGGCGAGAGACTGGGCAGGCTTGAGGAAAATTCTTCTGTCTTCAGGAAAACAGCATGAACTTGGAAGTAGTGGAACAGACTTATAGGAGGAACCCCATCCTGAGATACACCCAGCATCCCCTGCATTCACCATTGCTGCCACTGCCCTATGGAGATGTCAGTCATAATAGTAAGTGCTTTTTGGTTTTGGCAGAATCCCTAAAACCTTTTCTCCCTTGGGGTGGGTGAGAAGGTGCCATGTAAGCATTACCCCAAGGACTGAACGAGGCAGATCCTAAGCATGCTGGGACAGTTGGAACTCCTCAGCACGCTCATAGCGTTCACAAGCTTCCTGCTCCCATCTGCAAAATGGGATGGGGCCTGATCCTCTGTCCTGGTTGGGACCATTATGCACCCTTGATTTACAGAGGGACCAGCCTCTTCTGTCTCCAGTCCTTGCTTTGTGGGAGAGGAGGAAAATTATTTAAGTCTCCTCTTTCCTGGGCATACCACCTTGGGACAGTCTGCCCCAAATGTTTTCCCTCTTTGAAGAAAAGTTCTGGGATGGCAGGAAATTGACCATCCCGCCCTCCCTCCCCCCGCAAATTGTGTTCAGTGCTGTGGCTACTTTGTGAACATGAATTTTTACCCTGTGGTACAGGTATAGTTTGCTGCTTCTCTTCCTCCTGCTACATGTACACCTCATAGGGATTGAATTGTTTTAGCAAAATACGGTGATTAAACATTTCTTTCCTACTTTTGTTACTAGCAACAATTAATAACAGAGGTCAAACACTCCATTTTTGTTCTCCTATATCTGTGTGTGCCTTGTGCATTGACAGATCTTTTCTTAGTGCAGTCCACTTGGTGAGAGGGTGTGTACTCCCCCTCTAGTTAGATCTGGACAAGATTACATGCATTCTCTGGGCTGAAAGCATGCTCTTAAAGGTTGCTAGAGCTTCTGGGCCTAAGCAGAGTTCATCACTCTAGCGTGCCACCATGCTGGAAGAAGGAGCCCTGTGATCGCGTACAAAAGCCTGGCGGGGGCGGGGGCAGTGGCTGTTACTCCCAGCCACTCCCCCCATCCGGCTTCTGCACACAACCAGAGGCTCCCAGAGCCAATCGCGGCCCCGCCTTCCAGCTGAGAGCCTCTGGTTGTGTGCAGAAGCCGGGGAGGTGGGGGGGAAGGGGCGTGGCTCTCAGCCACTCCCCCTGCCCCCGCCCGGCTTCTTTTAGCAACTAGAGGGAGTGCCTTCCGGGGGCACGGCCGGTTAGACTCCGGTTGTGGCCAGTGGCTGCACCCCCCGCCAGCTCTGCTTCCCGCCCCCCCTTCCTCAGGCTCCCCCTCCTCCTGTCCAGCCCCCCCGGTCCCCGATCCCCCCCAGCTCTGCTTACCCCCCTTCCTCCCGGTCCCTCTTCTTCCTGGCTAGCCCCATGGCCCCCGACCCCCCCGCCCCCGCCAGCCCTGCTTCCTGCCCCCCTTCCTCCAGGCCAGCCCCGCTCCCGCCCCCCCGGCCCGGCCCACGATCAAATGTGTCCTTTTTTGGGGGGGCGTCTACCTGGTAACCCTGCTGGACCAGAAGGTAAGTGGTGGCGGTGGTGGGCAGACTACCCTGCCCCTGTTTACTCCTGCTGGAGCCGGGGCGTGTTGAGGCTGTCACTGGCTCCAGTTCCAGCTATGGTGGGCAGGACTCCTTGGCCCAGCTGTTGGGGCTGCGTGCCCGGGGTGGTTGCTTGGGTGATCAGGACCAGGGCTGAGTCCGCGTGGCTGGGGGCAGCAGTGGCAGCACTGACCAGGTGGGAGGCCAGCAGCCCTGGCCTCCTTACCCCCAGTTGGTCAGCAAACTGGGAGCACTGGGCCATAAATAGCTGCTGTCGGGCCCGGGGTCGGGCAGCGCTCAGCTCCGCTTCCCTCCCCCCCCCCCCAGCAAGTAGAGTTGCCAGATGGTTTCAGAAAAAATACCGAACAACACACACAAAAAAAGGACCCCGAGATTTGTTAAGCAAAAAAAAAAAAATAAATAAAATAAAATAACCCACCGTGGTCCCTTTAAGAACCACATGGGGAGGCTTTTTGGCCCCAACAGGCTGCTGGCGGCCGCCCGCCATCTTGCCTCCCTGTGCTGGGCCAGACAGCTCCCCTGCGGAACCCAGTAAGCACTAGGGTTGCCAGGCTGCCGCCATATTGAGCCGGACAGCCTGGGATTTTCGCCTCCTGGCTGGGAAAAAATCAGAAAGTACCGTGGGGACATTTTAGGTGTCCGGTATTTTCTGAATTTTTTTACCAGACAGGAGATGAAAATACTGAACTGTCCGGTTCAATACTGGACACCTGGCAACCCTACTAGCAAGCAGCTTCTGGGGGGTTGGGGCACTGAGCAGTCTAGTCCTGGCCCCACCCCCTGCAAGGAATTGCCGGAGGCTTGGGCAGCCCAGCTCCAGCCTGTTCCCCCAGCAAGGAGCTGCCTCCTCCCAGAGCCCTCAGTCCCCCATCCTGAGATCCCCCTTGCCCTGAATCCTGCAGCACCTGGCCTGAGCCCCCCTGCCCTGATTCCTGTACCGCGGGGCATGCACCTTGTTAATTATACCTTGGGTCAGTATTTTTTCTTGTATAACAATTTAAATGTATATAAAATGTGTGTGTGTGTTAGTAACTGGTGGGTACCACAGCGGCGCATATCCAAATAAGTGCATGTCATGTCAATGTGGGTGCACAAGACAAAACACACTCAGCTTATGGCTGGGAAATCTTAGAGGGAAGATTTCCAAACTGCTTCCAAACCAAGGGCTTGTCTTCACCTACAGCACTACAGTGGCTGTAGAGTTTAGAGATTCTCCCCAGGTTATCTACCTTCCCAGAAGGTAGTAGCAATGGCAGTGGGAGAAGCAGTCCCACCAACGTGGTGCTGTCTACATGGCAGGTTAAGTTTGTATAATGTGTCACTTAGGGCCTGGATTTTTCACACCTCTGAGTGATATAATTATCCCGATGTAGAGATGTGGTGAAGACTTGGCCTAAGTTGATACCAATACCAATCCTAATTGTGTGGCTGGCAATTAGGGAGGGAGGGAGGAAGGCAGGAAACTGTGAAATTAATTACCTGGCTTTTAATTGAGGGGGTCTACAGTAGTTCCCAGGATCTAGAAGCCCAGTACAAACAGTTTCTTTCAGATTTGGTGGTTTTGGACGAGGTAGAAAGACCCCACTCTAGGTTTGGACCCTTGGGTAATGAAGGCAGACTTGAGAGGTTCATTTTCCTTTGGGAGAGGCTGCAGGAAACTGTGACTAGAACATTTTTCTTTTCTTTTAGGGATGAAGCTTAAGGAGATAATGACCCCAAATCCCAGGGCAAGTTACAACCTGTATATCTTCATCAATGATGTAGATATTGGGATAGAGAGTATGCTTATTAAGTTTGCAGATGATACCAAACTGGGTGGGGTTGCGACTTCTTTGGAGGATAGGGACATAATTCAAAATGACCTTAGCAAGTTAGAGAAATGGTCAGAGGTAAACAGGATGAGGTTTAATAAAGAGAAATGCAAAGTGCTCCACTTAGGAAGGAACAATCAGTTCCATACATACAAGATGGGAAGCGACTGTCTAGGAAGGAGCATGGCGGAAAGGGATCTAGGGGTCATAGTGGACCACAAGTTGAATATGAGTCAACAGTGTGATGCTGTTGCAAAAAAAGCAAATATGATTCTAGGTTGTATCAACAGGTGTGTTGTAAGCAAAACTCGTGAAGTCATTCTGCCGCTCTACTCTGCACTAGTTAGGCCTCAGCTGGAGTACTGTGTCCAGTTCTGGGCGCCACATTTCAAGAAAGATGTGGAGAAATTGGAAAGGGTACAGAGAAGAGCGACAAGAATGATTAAAGGTCTAGAGAACATGACCTATTAAGCCAGGCTTCATGACCTGGGCTTGTTTAGTTTGGAAAAAAGAAGATTAAGGGGGGACATGATAGCAGTTTTCAAATATCTAAAAGGGTGTCACAAGGAGGAAGGAGAAAATTTGTTCCTCTTGGTTTCTGAGGACAGGACAAGGAGTAATGGGCTTAAAGTGCAGCAGGGGAGGTTTAGATTGGACATTAGGAAAAAATTCCTAACTGTCAGGGTGGTCAAATATTGGAATAAATTGCCAAGGGAGGTGGTGGAATCTCCCTCTCTGGAGATATTTAAGAACAGGTTAGATAGACATCTGTCGGGGATGGTGTAGACGGAGCTTGGTCCTGCCTTGAGGGCGGGGGGCTGGACTCGATGACCTCTCGAGGTCCCTTCCAGTCCTATGATTCTATGATCTGCTCCATTGTTTTCCCTGCTATTTGTTTGGGTCACAAAAATAGGGGAGATTTAAACATTCTGAAAAGAGGAAAACACAAAAGCAAAAGGTGGCAGTGGCCTGAGGACACCAGGGAGATGCCTCAAGCAGCTTTAAATTCGTATTTCTAATTTACTAGATTTCAGTCTGAGACTGTTCCTTCAAGGGTTCTCTCTCTGCTTTCCTGTATAGCTGAAAATGTGCGGGATTTGCAATGTGAACGAGTTTAACCTTTGTATTTACTGATTGGACAGTGGTGCATTTTTACATTTACAGAGGGACCTCTTGCGAGATGTTAATCGACATCTGAGTTCAGGAGATGACCAGTAATGCTAGTTCCCCTCTTGCCATTCCTGTTCCATGGTGTCAGGCACTGTCCCCAGGCTGGTACGCTGCATGCTTGCCACTCAGGGGCTCGGAAATGCTGAAATCTGTCTGCTTGTTGTGTTCCTACTACAGTGCAGCAAGAGAAGGGCTACAGCAGCCTGCAGGATGAAGCCCTCAAGATCTTTAACTCCCTGCAGGAGATTGAGACAGTGTCTGATCCCGTCCCCATTATCCAAGGCATTCTGCAGACTTGCCATGACCTGAAGCCCCTTCGTGATGAAGTGTATTGTCAGTTGATCAAACAAACTAACCACAGTCCACAGCCCAACAGCTCTGGGAACCTCCACCACTGGCAGCTGATGTCCTGCATGAGCTGCACTTGTCTTCCCAGTAGAGGGATCCTCCGCTACCTCAAGTTCCATCTTAGAAGGTAAGAACCTTAGCTCTTTCGCTAATTCTGTCATCGTAGACTTGGGAGCTTAGAACCCTAGCTAGCCTCTTTCCTCATTGGTCAGCCTCTGCTACCACCTGTTCTACAATGCTCATCTGCTCCTCCCCCTTGGCTGCAGCCTTTATCCCTCACACTGAGATCCTGCTGTTTTCAGCATTCAGCCTCCTTGTCCCCAGTGAGCTTTGTCACAGTCAGGAGTGCCAGCAAAGCATTGCCACAGCAGTGCCACCGGGCCACCGATGGGCGGGAGCAGGAGGGCAGCAAAGCATTGCCACAGCAGTGCTACCGGGCCACCGATGGGCGGGAGCAGGAGGGCAGCAAAGCATTGCCACAGCAGTGCCACCGGGCCACCGATGGGCGGGAGCAGGAGGGCAGCAAAGCATTGCCACAGCAGTGCCACCGGGCCACCGATGGGCGGGAGCAGGAGGGCAGCAAAGCATTGCCACAGCAGTGCCACCGGGCCACCGATGGGCGGGAGCAGGAGGGCAGCAAAGCATTGCCACAGCAGTGCCACCGGGCCACCGATGGGCGGGAGCGGGAGGGCAGCAAAGCATTGCCACAGCAGTGCCACCGGGCCACCGATGGGCGGGAGCGGGAGGGCAGCAAAGCATTGCCACAGCAGTGCCACCGGGCCACCGATGGGCGGGAGCAGGAGGGCAGCAAAGCATTGCCACAGCAGTGCCACCGGGCCACCGATGGGCAGGAGCAGGAGGGCAGCAAAGCATTGCAACAGCAGTGCCACCGGGCCACCGATGGGCGGGAGCAGGAGGGCAGCAAAGCATTGCCACAGCAGTGCCACCAGGCCACCGATGGGCGGGAGCAGGAGGGCAGCAAAGCATTGCCACAGCAGTGCCACCGGGCCACCGATGGGCGGGAGGAGGGCAGCAAAGCATTGCCACAGCAGTGCCACCAGGCCACCGATGGGCGGGAGCAGGAGGGCAGCAAAGCATTGCCACAGCAGTGCCACCAGGCCCTAACCCTTTCCATGACTCTAAAAATGACACTCAGTGGAACAGCTTCAACAGGAGAGATTGAGGGCGTCCCTCTCACAATAGTCCCTGGCCAAGTGGTTAGAGTCCCCTTCTGAAAGATAAGGGGGATCCCTATTCATATCCTTTTCCCCCTCAGGGAGTAGAGGGAGAATAAAATATCACTCTCCCCATCTCAGAGGAAGTAAAAGTTACAAGGGGAGTACTGACTCCTCTGGCCAGTTTATGTGGAGTAAGGCAACTACCTAACTCATTCACATAAGCAGCAACTTAGGCACTTATGTTGCCTGAGACTGACTCGGGAGGAGGGACTCCTGACTGTGGGTCACAAACAGTCTGGATTTATGTGTCTAATTCACCAAGAGGGTGGAACTCAGGACGTGCCTTCTCATAACTATCTCCCATTGGCTAACTTAGGCTGCTCTGTACCCAGCAGACTCGTTTTTGCAGATCCCGTTCTCGGGCACTTCTCTCTCCCCATTCATTGGATGGGGAATGTAGGTGCCTAACTCATACTGTGTGGTTCTATTCTTGTCCAATGAATTTTCTAGACACTGAAAAGCAAGGCATTGTGACCCTGAGCATTGCGATGCCTAAGTCCCTGGGTGGATCCAGGCCTGTTTGTATGACTGTACTTAGCAGCACATTTCCATGGGATTCTGTGCTTATGGTGATCCATGCTGTGTAGAGCTCTACCTGCAGGTGGACATGTTCTGCTCACCATGTAACTGCTTTTTCTGCTTTGCTTTATGACTAGAGTAAGAGACCTCTTCTCCGGCACAGAAATAGACAGCTATGCCCAGTTCATCAGTGATTCCCTGAAGAAAACCAAGACCAGGGAGTTTGTGCCTTCCCAGGAGGAAATCCTGGCTCTTATCACTCGAGAAGAAATGACCACCACTGTGTACTGCCATGGAGGTGGCTCCTGTAAAATCACCATCAACTCCCACACCAGTGCAGGAGAGGTAATAGCATAAGTAGTACTAGTGGGCACAGAGAGGTGAAGGGCACAGTGATGCCTGAGAGTCTCTGGATAATGAGCTTTTTGAGCGGAGTCCTTGCCCTCGCTCAGCCTCACTTCTCAGCTGATGAGACACACAAGAGAGAAGTGTTGTTTGAGTGTTTGTTTAGAAACACTGGAACAACTCTGAAGGGAAGCGGTGGAGTCCCCATCAGTCCCTTGATGTCTCCAGATCAAGACTGGATGTCTCTCTGGAAGGTTTGCTTTAGTCAGACTCAAGTTACTAGGCTCAACACAGAGGTAACTGGGTAAAATTCTCAGGCCTGTGTTGTACAGGAGGCCAGGCTAGATCAGGGCAGGGGCAGGCCAGCCTTCCAAACTGCCAGATGCAGCCTGCTGCCACTAGCCCACAGTACTGCGGAAACCTCCTGCATTCGGCTGTGGGGACAGTGAGCTCTGGGTGCTGCAAGTCCTTGTGGGTCATGTGCTTTGTGCTCTTCCCCCATCCCCAGCATGACCAGCCAATGGGAGCTGCCTGGGCTATGCTTGCGGCACAGGCAGTGTGTGATGCCCGCCCTCCCCTTAGGGACTCGCAGTGCTTGGAGAGCAAATGGCCTCCACAGCTGGTTGCTTTGAGCAGCATGCGGGGGTGTGATCTGCTGGCCAGGAGCTGCCTAGGTAAGTGCCTCCTGGCCAGAGCCTGCATCTGGCACCCCAGCCCTCTGCTCCCCTTCCTGTGCCCATTCCCCATGTAACCCAAACCCTCTGCACCCATACCCCTCATCAGACCTTGCACCCCAATCCTTTGGCCCAGGTCGCAACCCAAACCCCTGGACTCCTGCACCAGGTCACAGCCTCCTCCCAGACCTTGCACCCCCTCCTATACTACTCCTCCAAGTCAGAATCCTCTCCTGCCCCCACACCCATATCCCTTCCTAGACCCCCCTCCTACACACCAGTTCCCTACCCCAAGCTCCCTTCTGCACCCAAGCTCCATCCCAGACCCTGCACCTCCTCTATTAATATAATGAAAGAGCACAGCCCTTGACCACTTACCAAATTCTTGGAGTGGCTCCCCGAGCAAATATTATTGCCCTCCCCTGGCCTGGATAATATAACGGTTCCTTCTGACCTGAACATTTAAGAATCTCTAAAAAAAATTGTTGAAGAGAATCCTGTTTGCAACCTCTGAAATGAGATCTTTGGGCTCTTAATGGGTGAAGCAACCCTGATGTTCTCCTGCATGTGAATAGTTAACCAGTGGATTTGGAGCTCTAGTGGGGCTTTGGGGCTCCCTCTTCCTATTTTAAAGGCTGATTCCTGTGGGAGTGATAATAGCTAGCATTGTACAGTCCCCACCGTTTCTGATCTCTCCCCTGCAGGTGGTTGAGAAGCTGATCCGAGGGCTCGCCATGGAGGATAGTCGTAATATGTTTGCCCTCTTTGAGCGCAATCAGCACGTGGACAGGGCCGTTGAGAGTCGTGTAATTGTTGCTGACGTCCTTGCCAAGTTTGAGAGGTAAGAGAACATTTCAGAGGCTCCTCATACTGCATAACATTAGCTCTTAAATTCCCTGGCTGAGTAGCCCATATGCTGCTTGACAGCATATAGCTGTATCATGAGCTCAGGACAGCTGCTTCAACCACAGGCCCCTTAGGTTCTAGCCTTGGGCAGGTTACATGGAATCAATCGTTCATACATTGACTGTTGTGATAAAAAGTAATTCATTAGATTCCCAGATTAGACGAGACCACGGTGATCATCTGGTCTGACCTCCTCTAGAATATAGGCCAGAGACATATAAAAAATAATTCCTAGACAAGATCTGTTAGAAAAACATCCTGTCTTGGTTTTAAAATTGTCTGTTGAGCTAAAGAGATTGAGCTTAGAATCCTAGGGCTAGAAGAGATCTCAGGAGTCGTCTAGTCCAAACCCCCTGCTCATGGCAGGACCAACCCAACTAAATCAACCCGGCCAGGGCTTTGTCAAGCTGGGACTTAAACACCTCTAGGGATGGAGATTGCACTCCCTCCCTAGGGAACCCAGCCCAGCGCTTCCCCACCTGCCTAGGGAAAGAGTTTTTCCTAATCTCCAACCTAGACCTTCCCCACTGTAACTTGAGCCCATTGCTCCTTGTTCTGCCATCCCTCACCACTGAGAACAGCCTTTCTCCATCCTCTTTGGAACCTCCCTTCAGGAAGTTGAAGGCTGTTATCAAATCCCCCCTCACTCTTCGCTTCTGCAGACTAAACAAGCCCAAATCCCTGAGCCTCTCCTTGTATGTCATGTGCTCCAGCCCCCTAATCATTTTGGTCGCCTCCACTGGCCCCTCTCCAATGCGCCCACATCCTTTCTGTAGTGAGGGTTCCAGAACTGGACACAATACTCCAGATGTGGCCTCACCAGAGCCGAATAAAGGGGAATAATCCCTTCCCTAGATCTGCTGGCAATGCTCCTCTTAGTGCAACCTAATATGCCATTTGCCTTCTTGGCTACTGTTGACTCGTATCCAGCTTGGTTTAGACAACTTGGCTGCATGACTAGACCAGTGGATACTATACCAGTGGAGACAGAGCAGGCTGCTGAGTCTAAGGGGATTAGGGTATCAAAAAACTTGGCCTCCTTGGCTTTGGCTTGCTGACCCAGGTGTCCTCACTCACTGGCTGCATAGACCACCAGGGAACATGGGGGTGAGTGGGAATATACAAACTTGTAACCCCTGAGGGGCACATAATATTTCCTTAAGACTCCTTTGCCATGGAAGGAGCAGAGGCTGGGGTCCTCAACTGTCTTAATAAAGGGAAGGGTGACCCTTGACAGCCCTTCCAGGGTCAGGATGTCAAACACTGGGTCCTGTACCTCTCCCATCTCCTCTGCTTGAAAACCCATTATGCAGGCCTTGCAACAGAGAAGGTCCTGGTGGGCCTTGTGAGATTGGAGGCACCTGCCACTGCTTCATTCAGAGATGAAGATAAGGAGGCCAAGAGTGGAACAGAATCATTTTTAGTATACAAGGCAACACCTCCTCCCTCTTTCCCTGCCTATCCTTCCGGAGCAAGCTGTGCCCTTCTATACCAATATTCCAGTCATGTATTATCCCACTATACCAATATTCCAGTCATGTGTATTATCCCACCAAGTCTCCACTGTGTCAAAGTTGTGTTCATTTATTAGCACTTCATGCATAAACGGGAATCTTGAGTAGGAACAAACATGCTTTATACTAACAGACGAGAAGGTTGGCAAGGAAATCGGCATCTTTGCAGGATTGCAAACCTAGTGAGGAGGGCTTTAAACTAGGTTTGTTGGGGCACGGTAACCTAAGAGGAAGACCAAGGACAGGGTAGGCCCACTGCTTAGTAAGGAGGGAGAAGCAGTAACAGGGAACTTGGAAATGGTGGAGATGCTCAATGACTTCTTTGTTTCGGTCTTCACCGAGAAGTCTGGAGGTGTGCCTAACGTAGTGAATACAAGCAGAGAGAGGGTAAGTTTAGAAGATAGGATACACAAAGAACAAGTTAAAAATCACTTAGGAAAGTTAGATGTCAGCAAGTCACCAGGTCCTGATGAAATGCATCCCAGGGTACTCAAGGAGCTGATAGAGGAGGTATCTGAGCCTTTAGCTATGATCTTTGAAAAATCATGGCAGACAGGGGAGATTCCAGAAGACTGGAAAAGGGCAAATATTGTGCCCATCTATAAAAAGGGGAATAAGAACAACCCAGGAAACTACAGACCGGGCAGTTTAACGTCTGTCCCAGGGAAGATAATGGAGCAGATAATTAGGGAAATCATATGAAACACTTGGAAGGTAATAAAGTGATAGGGAATAGCCAGCATGGGTTTGTGAAGAACAAGTCATGCCAAACTAATCTGATAGCTTTCTTTGATAAGATAACGAGCCTTGTGGATAAGGGAGAAGCGGTGGATGTCATATACCTAGACTTTAGTAAGGCATTTGATACGGTCTCGCATGATATTCTTATTGATAAACTAGGCAAATATAACTTAGATAGGGCCACGATAAGGTGGGTGCATAATTGGCTGGATAACCGTAGTCAGAGAGTTGTTGTTAACAGTTCTAAATCCTGCTGGAAAGGGATAACACGTGGAGTTCCTCAAGGGTCTGTTTTGGGACCTGTACTGTTCAATATCTTCATCAATGATGTAGATATTGGGATAGAGAGTACGCTTATTAAGTTTGCAGATGATACCAAACTGGGTGGGGTTGTGACTTCTTTGGAGGATAGGGACATAATTCAAAATGACCTTAGCAAGTTAGAGAAATGGTCAGAGGTAAACAGGATGAGGTTTAATAAAGAGAAATGCAAAGTGCTCCACTTAGGAAGGAACAATCAGTTCCATACATACAAGATGGGAAGCGACTGTCTAGGAAGGAGCATGGCGGAAAGGGATCTAGGGGTCATAGTGGACCACAAGTTGAATATGAGTCAACAGTGTGATGCTGTTGCAAAAAAAGCAAATATGATTCTAGGTTGTATCATCAGGTGTGTTGTAAGCAAAACTCGTGAAGTCATTCTGCCGCTCTACTCTGCACTAGTTAGGCCTCAGCTGGAGTACTGTGTCCAGTTCTGGGCGCCACATTTCAAGAAAGATGTGGAGAAATTGGAGAGGGTACAGAGAAGAGCGACAAGAATGATTAAAGGTTTAGAGAACATGACCTATGAAGCCAGGCTTCATGAACCGGGCTTGTTTAGTTTGGAAAAAAGAAGATTAAGGGGGGACATGATAGCGGTTTTCAAATATCTAAAAGGGTGTCACAAGGAGGAAGGAGAAAATTTGTTCCTCTTGGTTTCTGAGGACAGGACAAGGAGTAATGGGCTTAAAGTGCAGCAGGGGAGGTTTAGATTGGACATTAGGAAAAAATTCCTAACTGTCAGGGTGGTCAAATATTGGAATAAATTGCCAAGGGAGGTGGTGGAATCTCCCTCTCTGGAGATATTTAAGAACAGGTTAGATAGACATCTGTCAGGGATGGTGTAGACGGAGCTTGGTCCTGCCTTGAGGGCGGGGGGCTGGACTCGATGACCTCTCGAGGTCCCTTCCAGTCCTATTATTCTATGATTCTAAGTCCTGAGGTAAGTGGGGTAGTAGGATACTAGGAAGGAACACAAGGAGAGAAGTGCAACAGAGGAGGACCCCTGATTAGTATGGTGAAGGTCGGGCAATCAACTAGCTATCTACAGTATCCGTACATGAACACAGGAAGCCTAGGAAATAAACAGGAAGAATTAGAAGCCCTGGCATTGTCAAAGAGCTATGATTTGATTGGAATAAGGGAGACTTGGTGGGATGACTCACATGACTGGAGCATTGTTATGGAAGGGTATGAACTGTTCTGGAACCGCAGGAGGGGAGAAAAGGTGGAGGAGTTGTATTGTATGTGAGAGAGTAGTATGATTGCTCAGAGCTCCAGTATAAAAAGGGAGAAAAGCCTGTTGAGAGTCTTTGGGTTACCGTTAGACACGGGAGCAACAAGGGTGATGATGTGGTTGGTGTCTGCTATAGACCAGATCAGGTGGATGAGGCAGATGAGGCTTTCTTCAGACAACTAAGAGAAGAGTCCAGATTTTCATGGGGGACTTGAATCGCCCTGACATCTGTTGGGAAACCAATACGGCTGCACACAGACAATCCAGGGAGTTTTTGGAGAATGCTGGGGATAACTTCTGGTACAAGTGCTGCAGGATCCAACCAGGGGCCAAGTGCAGCTTGACCTGCTGTTCACAAACAGGGAGGAATTAGTAGGGGAAGTAGATGTGGGTGGCAACCTGGCCAGCAGTGATCATGAGATGGTGGAATTCAGGATCCTGATGAAAGGAAGAAAGGAGAGCAGCAAAATACACACCCTGGACTTCAGAAAAGGAGACTTTGATTCTCTCAAGGAACTGATCCCCTGAGTCGCTAACATGAAGGGGAAAGATTTCATGAGTTTAAGGCCGTGTCTTCGCTCCACGGAAGATCGACGCTGCTGCAGTCAAACTTCTGGAGTTTGATTTAGCAAGTCTAAGACTTGCTAAATCGAATTCAGAGGACACCCCCACTGGCATTTAGTACTCTTGCTCTTGCAAGAAGTAAGGGAAGCCGACGGGAACATTTGCTCCTGAAAACCTCCTACTGTGGGGACACCTCCAAGCTCAGCTTAAGGTACGACAACTCCAGCTACGTGTTCTGTGTAGCTGGAGTTGCATACCTTAAGCCAATCTGCTGGGTCTAGTGTAGACCTAGCCTAAGGAGAGGAAGGAGTCAGAGAGCAGAATAAGGATAATGCACTTTAAGAAAGCAGACGTTAACAAACTCAGAGAGCTGGTAGGTAAGGCCCGATGGGAAGAAAATCTAAGGGGATGTCTACACAGCAAAGTTATTTCGAAATAACTTTCCTAGCGTCTACACAAGCCAACCACTATTTTGAAATTAATTTGAAATAGCAGAGGGCTTATTTTGAAATTGGTAAACCTCGTTCCATGAGGAATAGCGCCAATTTCAAAATTGCTATTTTGAAATAGCAGCGAGGAGTCCTGTGGCACCTTATAGATTAACTGAAGTGTAGGAGCATAAGCTTTCGTGGGCAAAGACCCACTTCGTCAGATGCATGTAGTGGAAATTTCCAGAGGCAGGTATAAATATGCAGGCCAGGATCAGGCTGGAGATGACGAGGTGGATCCAGTCAAGGAGGATGAGGCCCACTTCTAGTAGCTGATCTGGAGGTGTGAATTCCAAGAGAAGAGAAGCTGCTTTTGTAGTTAGCAAGCCATTCACAGTCTTTGTTTAATCCAGAGTTGATGGTGTCAAACTTGCAGATGAACTGGAGCTCAGCAGTTTCTCTTTGAAGTCTGGTCCTGAAGTTTTTTTGCTGCAGGATGGCCACCTTTACATCTGCAATTGTGTGTCCAGGGAGACTGAAGTGTTCCCCTACAGGTTTTTGTATGTTGCCATTCCTAATATCTGATTTGTGTCCATTGATTCTTTTACGTAGGGACTGTCCAGTTTGGCCGATGTGTATAGCAGAGGGGCATTGCTGGCACGTGATGGCATATATTACATTGGTAGATGTGCAGGAGAATGAACCAGTGACGGTATGGCTGATCTGGTTAGGTCCTGTGATGGTGTTGCTGGTGTATATATGTGGGCAGAGTTGGAACCGAGGTTTGTTGCAAGGGTTGGTTCCTGAGTTAGAGTCATTATGGTGCAGTGTGTAGTTGCTGGTGAGAATATGCTTCAGGTTGGCGGGTTGTCTGTGGGCAAGGACTGGCCTACCTCCCAAGGCCTGTGAAAGCGAGGGATCATTGTCCAGGATGGATTGTAGATCACTAATGATGCGTTGGAGAGGTTTTAGCTGAGGACTGTAGGTGATGGCCAGTGGTGTTCTGTTGGTTCCTTAAAAAAGTGCCACAGGACTCCTTGCCGCTTTTGCAGATTCAGAATAACACAGCTACCCCTCTGATATTTTGAAATAAGCGCTGTGTAGATGCTTATTTCGAAAAAAGGGGCCTCCAGCCCTTCCCAGAGTGCCCTGCTGACCGCCCTCGCCACAAGGTAACTTCTGACCTGATGCCCTGCTGGAACCAGTTCCGGCTGGCCTTAAATGTGATTCAACATCCAATCAGTGTGGACGCGCTATTGCGAAATAGCAAAAAGTTATTTCGAAATGTATTTTATGTGTATACGCATTATTTAGAAATTAGATATTTCGAAATAACGCTGTAGTGTAGACATACCCTTACTGAAAAAGGAGTTCAGGAGAGCTGGCAATTCCTGCGGGAGACAATATTAAAGTCAAAAGTTCAAAGTACCCTGATGCAAAAGAAATATAGGCAGAATAAAAAGAGGTCAGTATGGCACCATCAAGAGTTCATTAATGACCTGAAAATCAAAAAGGAATCCTCCAGAAACTAGAAACATTAATTTATTGATAAGGAGAAGAACAAAGAACAGCAACAGTCTGTAGAGACAAAATTAGAAAAGCTGTGCTCAAAATGAGTTGCATCTATCAAGGGACATAAAAGGCAATTAAGAGACTCTTTAAACACATTAGGACCAAGATAAAAATGAAGGAAAACATAGCTCCTCTGCTTAGCAGGGAAGGAGAGGTAATAACTGATGACAAAAAAAAGCTGAGGTGCTTAATGCTTTTTTTGCTTCAGTCTTCATACAAAGGTTAATGGTGACAAGATACTCCACAAAATTAATATTAGCAACAAGAAAGAAAGTAAACCAAACCAAAATAGGTAAGGAACTGCTTATAGAATATTTCAGTAAGTTAATATGTTCAGGTCATCAGGATCTGACAAATTTCATCTTAGCATACTTAAGGAACTAGTTGAAGCAAACTTGGAACCCTTAGCAATTATTTTTGAGAATTTCTGATAGACTGATCAATTCCCAGAAAATTGGAGAAGAGCAAACATAGTATGTATCTTTAAAAAGGGGAAGAAACAGGACTTGGAGAATTATCAGATTAATTTCAATAATTGGAAAAGTATTGGAGCAAATTATTAAATAATGAGTTTGTAAGCATCTGGAGGATAATAGAATTATAAGAAATAACCAGCATGGATTTGTCAAGAGCCAATCATGGCAAACCCATCTAATTTCCTTCTTTGACAGTGTCACTGGCCTAGTGGAGGGGGGGAAGGAGATCTGATATATCTTCCTTCCACTAAAGCTTTTGATACAGTTCCACATGACATTCTCATAAGCAAACGAGGGAAATGTGGTCAGGATTACTATAATGTGAGTGCACAACTGGTTGAAAAACTGCATTCAAAGAGTAGTTTGCTGTTCAACTAGAACGGAATATCTAGTGGGATCTATCGGGGTCAGTTCAGAGTCTAGTACTATTCAATATTAGTGACTTGGATAATGGAGTGAAGAGTATGCTTATAACATTTGCCAATGACACCAAAGTGGGAAGGGTCATAAGCACTTTGGTGGACTGGATTAAAATTCAAAACAATCTTGATAAATTGAAGAATTGGTCTGAATTCAACTAGATGAAATACAATAAAGACAAGTGCAAAGTACTTGTGTCAAATGCACAAGTGCAAAACGGGGACTAATTGTTTAGATGAAAAGAATATGGGGTTATACTGTATTACACATTGAATAAGTCAAAAATATGATGTAGCTGAGAAAAAGACTAATCTCTTTCTGGAGTGTATTAATAATAGCATTTTAGGTAAGTGCTATTCTCATAGAATCATAGAATCACAGGACTGGAAGGGACCTCGAGAGGTCATCGAGTCCAGCTCCCCGCCCTCAAGGCAGGACCAAGCTCCGTCTACACCATCCCTAACAGATGTCTATCTAACCTGTTCTTAAATATCTCCAGAGAGGGAGATTCCACCACCTCCCTTGGCAATTTATTCCAATATTTGACCACCCTGACAGTTAGGAATTTTTTCCTAATGTCCAATCTAAACCTCCCCTGCTGCACTTTAAGCCCATTACTCCTTGTCCTGTCCTCAGAAACCAAGAGGAACAAATTTTCTCCTTCCTCCTTGTGACACCCTTTTAGATATTTGAAAACCGCTATCATGTCCCCCCTTAATCTTCTTTTTTCCAAACTCAAGTTGTAGCTCAAGTTGCGTAGCTTAATTCAACTTTTGCCTTGCTGTGTTGATGTGCCCTTAGAGAGTAACAAATATATATATATATAGGATCATGGGGTTTCATGGGCAAAACCCACCTTTTCTCATCTGAGCAGTGGGGTGTGCACCCAAGAGCTCCTGAGGATATATATTTGTTAGTCTCTAAGATGCCACAGGACTACTTGTTTTTAAACTTGCAGACTAACACGTCTACCCCTGCAGACCTTATACATAGTAAGCATTCTCAGATCACCAGTAGCTGCAGTTTAAAAGCTCATGAATAAAAAGAAGTGGGAGCAGACTGTGGCTAAGGGGGACTGGCATCCTGCGCCACAGCACGAAAGAGCTGAAGAGTCTACTCTTTCCTTTGTGTCCCCAATTCTTCTTGCAGCCGAAGTCCAGCAGAACATAGCTGGGAACAAGCACAGGGAGTCCAAGCAGCCAAATAACCAGGAGCAGTCTGAGAAAGAACACAGCAAATTTCCAAAAGCCTCTGTTTGGAGGCCCGAACTGGAGTAAACTGTCTAGTTCTGAGTGAGATGTTTTAGGAGAGCTGTGGGCAAATTGGAGAGGGTCCAGAGAAAGGCAGCAAAAACAATACAAGGAAACCTTGTCATGTTTAGTCTCGAGAATAGAAGACTGATAAGTATTTCACTAAGTTAAGGGCTGTTTGTAAAGAGGGTGGTGAGCAAATGTTTTCTGTGTCTACAGAATGTAGGGAAAAAAAGTAATGAGCTTAATCTACAGTAAGGGGTTTAGGTTTGATATTAAGAAAAACTTTCTAACTAGAAAGGTAGTTAAGCTCTGGAGCAGGCTTCTAGTTGAGGTTGTGGAGGGTTTTCAAAACAGATTGGACAAACACCTGTCAGGAGTGGTCTAGGTTTACTTGGACATGCTATAGTACAGGGAGCTGGACTGGAGGATTTCTCGTGACCCCTTCCAGCCTGACATTTCTATGATTCTATAGCTTATGGCCAGTGATCCCTCTAAGCTGCACATGGAGCCCTGACCTCTGACTGGGCAGAGCTGATTATCCCGTGACAGTGTGCTGCCACGCAGCTGAGAGTACGTCTAGACTACAGAGCTTTTCTGGGATACCGGAAAAGATTTCAGAAAAGCAGATACATTTTTTTGGCGTCCCTGTAAACCTTGTTTTATGAGGAAGACGGAGTATTCCAAGAGACAGTTTTTTTCTGACATTTGGCCCTGTGCAGAGGGGCCAAATGTTGGAAAAGCCTCTTTTGGAAGAAAAGCGGGAAAAGATATACAAATAGCAATTTGCATATCTTTTCCCAACTTTTCTTTGTAGTGTAGACATAGCCTTAGCAGGAACACAGCTTATGGCACAATCCATGCCCTCCAGGTCATTCTATGAGAGTGTTACAAGACAAGAGGCTCATTATAGGACAAACATGTGAAAGGATCAATCTTCAGAACCACAGTCTGTGTGTCCATACACTCTATTTCACACTTACATTGTTTTGCTGTTTGGAGGAGATGTGGATTTTTATATTTCAAGGCTGTCAGAATCATGTTTGTGCTTATATTTTTTTTGTAACAAGTTTTGGGTTTGTGCCCTATTTTCAAGGAAGCTCTGTCTTCTACAAAAAAAGTTCTAGACTGGAGCATGGCAATTCTGTTCTCCTGATGTAATATGGAGGTTACAACACACAGGGTCATTGAATCATTAAAAAGAGATGGAGAATAAGACAGAGAATATCTTATTGCCTCTCTGTAAATCCATGGTACGCCCACATCTTGAATGCATCTATGTGGCCGTCTCATCTGAAAAAAAATATCTTAGCATTGTAAAAAAATCAGAAAAGAGCAACAAAAATGATTAGGGGTTGGAATGGCTTGAAGAGAGATTAAAAGACTGGAATCTTTCAGCTTAAAAAAGAGGATATGATAGTGGTCTATAAAATGACTGGTAAGGCAAAAGTGAATAAGGAAAAGTTATTTTCTTGTTCCCATAACGTAAGAACTAGGGGTCACTAAATGGAATTAATACGTAGCAGGTTTAAAACAAATAAAGTAAGTACTTTTTCCACACATTGCAGTGTAAACCTGTGGAACTCCTTGCCAGAGGATGTTGTGAATGCCAAGACCTTAACAGGATTCAAATAAGAGCTAGATAAATTCATGGAGAACAGGTCCATAATGGCTATTAGCCAGGGTGGGCAGAGATGGTGTTCCTAGCCTCTGTTTGTCAGAAGCTGGGAATGGGTGATGGGAGAGATCACTTGATGATTCCCTGTTCTGTTCACTCCCTCTGGGGCACCTGGCATTGGCCACTGTTGGCAGACAGGATAGCGGACTAGGTGGAAATTTGTTCTGACACAATATTGCCGTTTTTATGTAGGGTGAGAGATCCCTCATTTATGCTGTTACCAGTCCCATGGAGTGCACCACCAGGGCAATGTGCCCTCATGGCCTTGTTGGCTGCATTTTGAATTGACTGGTACTTCCGTAAGTTTTAGATTCCGTTCCTAGGCAGTGGGCCCGTCAGCCACCATGGGCCCTGGGGCAAGGTGTGGGGTGAGCTGCCGTCTGCCCTCAGTGCCGCCCAATCTGTGTCCACTCCTCATCCAGGCTTCAGAGCCCTGTGGAGCTCCAGCAACAATTCAAAGGGCCCTAGGGGCCTGGTGGCCAGGAGTTCCTGGTCCCTTTGAATCTGCAGACCCTGGGGCAAGTGTCCCCTTGTCGTCGTGTCCGTCCATCCCCCCAGCTTGGCGGGCCTGTTCCTAGGTACAGAGCACTGGAATAATGAACAAGCCTAGAGATCAGGAAATCAGGAACTGTCTTAAGTTGGAGTTTCATAGGACTGATGGTCCCAAGTGCTGTTAGCAGACCCATAATAATTAACCATAGCAACAACTGGTGTCCTCTGTTGGTTTAAAAATCAAGTCCAGATCCTGGTTCTACCTACCATATATGCTGTCCATTTTGCTGCTCTGAGTGTCCTTGCTGTGAAATGGGGTGGCTGATGCTGACCTACGTGTCAAGACATGGGCAGTGAGGATGAGTCAGTTACTTTTTATTAAGTGCTGACTGCATTTTTGGTAGCATTCAGGGTGCAGGAAGACTTGGTCCCCACCTAGGAGAGTTGATGGACATCACCAAACTGATTGGGACTCTCAGAGGAATTTGTTTTTGCATGATGGCTTTTTCTTTTAACTATAAGAAGTGGATGACAGGATTACTGGGATGGGTTAACTTGTGTGTGTAATGTGGGTAGATAATATTGGTCAAGCTGGCTGAACCTGAAAAATGTTACTTACATAAGCACAAAGTATTACTACAGGTTGAACCTCCCTAGTCCAGCATTCTCTGGTCTAGCAACATCCGTGGTCCAGCATGATTTTAGTTAGTTGGATGTCCACTGATCATGGGTGTGGCCAAGTTTCCTGCAGTCCCATAAAATTTGTTTACAGCCACCAGTCCTGGCTGTCAGTATTCTGTGCTATTATTTTAGCTCTAATTTACCCCTAAACATATTCAAAGAGCCCTGTAAGCAGTGGAAGTGTTGGTAATGCTGCTAGAAAATAGTGACCGCCCATGATTTGGCACATGCTCTAGTTCAGCACCAGTCAGGTCTGAGGGTGCCAGACTGGAGAGGTTCAACCTGTATGATCCCTGCTAAACAGGTATTTGAAGTTATAAATTGCTATTTAGACACCTACCTGGCCATTTGCACATGAGATGAGGCAATTGCACTCAAAAGCAGCATGTGCAAGTACGCTTCCCTTAAACTGTGATTTGATAGAATGGTTGTTGGCTCCCGTTTGGCATAGGTCAGTAGCAAGTGAAAATGGTTACTGTTTGCTCAGTTACATAATTTAGGGTGCTCAGTCTAGTGTGGGAGATGAAGTCCAGGTCACAACCAGAACTACTAATTGTTCCCTTGTTATCCATCGCAGAAGAGAGGTGGAGGGACAGAGTAGACACTTACCCCTGGGGTTGGTCCCTCCAGAGCAGGAGTAAGGCATACGGGCAGAGGGAGACATGGAAGATGTTGACATTACCATAGTCTGCTCTATACCTATTTTGCAAATTCAGATAAGACTTCAGTAAGCAAGATTGTTGAACAAGCATCTTTCATTAGCACAAAATAATCTTAATGATCAAAAATCTTAAACATCAGGAGTATTCTGTGCCTGCCTCTTGACCTGGAATCACCAGTCTAAGGACATAGTTAAGTTCTAGTGCACTTCATAGCCTCGCATGCTTTTGAGTCAATATCCCACATGGGGAGGCAGCTAGAGTGTTCATTACTATCCTGGCAAATCAGTTACAGGAAGGTCATGGACTGTCCTGGCAAATCATTATTTGTTCTCTCCTGGTGAGAGCCTTGCATTATACAGCGGGATTGAGGATGACTCATTCGGGATGCTCACTTGTTTTTTCCTTCTCTTCCCTGCTTTACAGACTGGCTGGCTCTGAGGAAGAGGATGAGGAAGGACAGTGGCAGCTGTATTTTAAACTCTATTGCTTCTTGGATATTGAGAATGTTCCCAAAGAGGGGGTAGAATTTGCCTTCATGTTTGAGCAGGTAAATGTAAGGAGGGGGGGATTTTTAAGGATGCATGGGCAGGCAGCTATAAGTAGAGAGGGAAGGAAAGCTTTTGATACGGTCTTCCACAATATTCATGCCAGCAAGTTAAGGAAGTATGGATTGGATAAAAGGAACGTAAGGTGGATAGAAAGCTGGCCAGACTGTCAGGCCCAAAGGGTAGTGACCAACAGTTTGGTCTGGTTGGCAATTGGTTTCAAGTGGAGTGCCCCAAGGATTGGTTCTAGGGCCAGTTTTGTTCAACATCATTATTAATGACCTAGAGGAGGGGATGGATTGCACCCTCAGCATGTTTGCGGATGACACTAAGCTTGGGGAGAGGTAGATACATTCGAGGGTAGGGCCAAAAGTAAGACAGACAGACATAAGTAAAGTAGGGATATAGTCGAGAGTGACCTAAACACACTGGAGGATTGGGCCAAAAGAAATCAGATGAGGTTCAACAAGGACAAGAGCAGAGTCCTGCACTTGGGATGGAACAATCCTGAGTTACAGGCTGGGGACCGACTGGCTACGTAGCAGTCCAGCAGAAAAGGACCTGGGGATTACAGTGGATGAGAAGCTGGTTATGAGTCAACAGTGTGCCCTTGTAGCCAAGAAGGCTAATGGCATATTAGGGTGCATTAGGAGGAGCATTGCCAGTAGATCTAGAGAAGTCATTATTCCCCTTTATTCAGCACTGGTGAGGCCACATCTAGAGTACTGCGTACAGTTCTGGGCCCCCCACTACAGAAAGGATGTGGATGCATTGAAGAGGGTCCAGTGGAGAGCAACCAAAATGATTAGGGGGCAGGAGCCACATGACTTACGAGGAGAGGCTGAGGGACTTGGGTCTGTTTAGTCTGCAGAAGCGAAGAGTGAGGGGGCATTTGATAGCAGCCTTCAACTTCCTGAAGGGAGGTTCCAAAGAGGATGGAGAGAGGCTGTTCGCAGAAGTGAGGGATGGCAGAACAAGGAGCAATGGTCTCAAGTTACAGCGGAGGAGGTCTAGGTTGGATAGTAGGAAAAACTCTTTCCCTAGGCAGGTGGGGAAGCGCTGGGCTGGGTTCCCTAGGGAGGGGGTGAAATCTCCATCCCTAGTGGTTTTTGAGTCACGGCTTGACAAAGCCCTGGCTGGGATGATTTAATTAGGGCTGGTCCTGCTTTGGGCAGGGGGCTGGACTTGATCTCCTGAGGTCTCTTCCAGCCCTACAATTCTATGACACGTACATTCATGTCACGTGTTGGCAAGACTGGTGTGGGAGAATTCATGCCTTTCTGAGAACCAGTTGGGTCACATTGTTGGAGAAGAGGAAGTTTCCTTTCATGGTTGTATGATTAGGGATAGTGGGTAGGAAGGGAACCTGGAGCCATGGTCCATTGGCAAAGCCGAACTGCACAGAAGGAAAGAAGAGCCTTTCTGGAACAGAGAAAGTAAAGAGGTGAAATGAAATGAGGACTCCAGAGGGAGGAAGTCCTGAAATGCTTTTAATATCTGTCTTCAACAAAAATATAGAGAATCATTTTGAAATGGGTTAAGAAGGAAAGTCCTGTAGAGCACCTCCTGATAAAACACAGATAGGGAGGGCTGGACATAAGTGCCTTAACCTGGTGGCAGACATTTGCAGCGTCAAGGGTATTAGCTAAAATCCTGACTGTTGCAGGCAATTATGTCTGAGTAGTCTTGCACAAAAGGGAAAAGCCTAGAGAAATGCTAATCTAGTACCGTGGGGAAAAGTAAAGAGAATGTTGGTCATTCTTGTCCTCAGTCAGATTCTTGTCTTGTAAGTCAAATTTCTCCCTAGCAAAATAATGAAACAAATGTGATGAAGACAACAGAACGGCAAGACAAAAGTAGAACTGGGGATTGCAAAAATTAAATGTGGCAGGACAAACTTGATATCTTTTTTGTAAAAATATACTAAAAAAGTGACTAGACAAAGGTGTACACTGACAACAATCCTCCTCAAACTTGGTGGGTCCTGCACTTTAGGAGGCAGTTTAGACACCAGCTTGCAGTTTGTTGAGCTACTCTCATCATTGGCAAGCCTGGGGAAAAGAGGGGAACCAAACTTCATTCTTTGTGGCCCCTCCCAGTGGTACAGGGCAGGACAAACTCTTGTACCAAAGCCAGTGTTTTTCTAGTACTGAAATGGGGAGTTGGGGAAGGACCTGGGCCCACCCTGTACACCAGATTCCAGCCCAGGGACCCTTTGATAGCAGCTATCTGTAATGTCTCTGATAATAGCTGCTTGGCAGCTACGAATCCCTGGGCCACTTCCCCACGACCTTCCCCAGCACCTTCCTAACTGCAGGTTCTTCCTTCTGGTACTGGCTTGTGTTTGCTTCTCCGAGATCCTCCATAGATCTCCGTAATGCCTCCTGTGCACTGAGCTAACAGAAGTGGAACTCTTTTTAGCCACTCTCAACTGGTTCTTAATTGGCCTCAGGTGTTCTGATTAGTCTTACTGGATGCCTACCAAGGAATCATAACTGTCACATAGCTAGTTGATAAGACGCTGCAGACAGCTGTTATCTACAGGGTTCCTGAGCTGGAACCTGGTCCCCCTTCCCCATCTCACCAACTCCCTGCCTGTCATGGGAAAGTTGACTTGGATAGCAAAGGCTAGGGAGATTGTTCTCCCTTTCCCCCATGCTGGCCAATGAAGAGTATGGTTAAGTAAAAGGCAGGTTTCTGCCCTTGGGGAAAATGGTCAAACTTGGGGCCGCTGTGAGCCTCTAAGGCGAGCAGTCTGACCATAAGCATGGGACCCACCAAAGCAGAGAAGGCGCTTTCTCACACTTTCATATCTTTGCTTTTTGTGTGCTGGTGTTTGTTATATTACGTATATCGCTGCTCCATCTGCTTTGCAACAGCTTTTGGGGATATTCTTTATGGCGTATTTGAAGACTTCACAAACTTCCCACTAGTAGATTTTAATACTTGTGTTATTCACTGTATTTCTGAAATCACCAAAACTCATTTTCCAGAAATCTTACTCTTCCGTTGCTTCACTCTGTGATTTTGCCATGCCGAGTACAAGTAGCTGGCAGACACTAGTTCTGAGCTTCGCTGTTTCTCTCAACATAGTGATAGAAATGTAGCCATGTTAGTCTGGTGTAGCTGAAACAAAAAACAGGACTATGTAGCACTTTAAAGACTAACAAGATGGTTTATTACGTGATGAGCTTTCATGGGCCAGACCCACTTCCTCAGATCAAATAGTGGAAGAAATTTTTGTTGTCTTTTCTGAACCTTTTCCAATGCCCAGGGCTCAACAGTTAGGGCAATCTACTCTCCCGTGGCGAGTAGATTTTAGCCCGGCACGGCGCCACAGCATGATCAGCGCATGCGCAGTGCGCCAAACCGCGTAGCTGGCGAGCAAGGCTCACCCCCGCTTGTCAAGCCCTGCCAATGCCAATATATCTTTTTGAGATGAGGCGACCACATCTGTACGCAGTATTCAAGATATGGGCGTACCATGGTTTTACAGAGAAGCAGTAAGATATAGGGATCTTAAATATCAGTTAATTGAATAGTCGATTAATCTCATGGATTTTTATCAGTTACTCAACTATTTTATAGCACCTGGGGACAGAGCCAGCAGCCAGTGCACTCTGGCCCCACTCCTGAGGAGCTCCCTACCGCTCTAGACCGCTGCCTCTGAGTCAGAGGCAGCAGTGTGGGGTGCCAGGCAGGTGCTGGTCCACGAGGGGAGCCAGTTTAAAAACCAGCCCCCCTTGCAGACCATCTGCCTGTTGCCTTGCGCTGCTGCCTCTGATACAGAGGCATCAGTGCAGGGTGGCAGCAGCTCCTGTCCAGGGGATGTCTGAGCTCCTGGATCCAGCGAGAATCAGGACTGAGCCAGGCTGCCTACCTGGCCAGCTCCTAATACACTTTAAATGCAGAGTCGCAGCAAGGGTAGGTCCTGGACCCATCACAAGCCAGGACTGAAAATTTACTGGAGAGAAGGGGAGCAATTCTGGACATGTTGTTTATAGCATTAATCTATCCGCTTTTGCTTATCGGTTAATCAACTACACTATTACATCCCTAGTAAGATATTCTCTGTCTTATTCTATATCCCTTTTTAATGATTCCTCTCATTCTGTTTGCTGCACACTGAGTGGATGTTTTCAGAGAACTCTCCACAATGACTCCAAGACGTCTCTAAGTGGTAGTAGTTAATTTAGTCCCCATAATATTATATGGGATTATGTTTTCAATGTGAATTACTTTTTATACATTAACATTTATCTTCCCTTTCATTGCCTCTCCCTTTGAAATGTACAAGAGCCACCCGCAACTCTTGTATATTTCAAAGGAGAGAGGCAGTGGGTTCCCTCTGCCTCTCTTCCTTGAAATGTACAGGAGCCGGAGCAGCTCCTATATATTTAAAAGGGAGAGAGGCAGCAGGAACCCGCACCAAGAGCAAAGCAGTCCCTGCTGTCTCCGTTCCCCCCTGTGCCTCTTCCAAAGGGAGGGGAGCAGCAGTGGGACCAGCGCAAGCAGGACTGTTTCAATCCCTGCTCATGCCGTTTCCCTGCTGCTCCCTGCCCCCCATGGAGATGGTGCTGGAGGGGGAACCAGGTTTTAAGCCTGCTCCCCCCCCTTGCTGCCTCTCTCTGATAGAGGCTGCAAGGGTGGAGGGGGAAGCAACTAATCAAGTTCCTACTTGACTACCCCATAAACATTTGCTTATCGAGTAGTCAACTGGTCGTTTACATCCCAAGTAGTTGCACCATTTCACTTTTGAGCTCTTTCTCTTGGCTGAATGCCAGCTGGCCCTGGTGACTTGTTACTGTTTAGTTTATCAATTTATTCCAAAACCTCCTCTGACACCTCAGTCTGGGATTGGTGAGTTGCTGGGGCAGATACCAAAAGGCTGAGCACCATAAATGGACACACAAGACATAAATTATAGAGGTTGGGTTTTTTTACATTTACAGGCTCATGAAAATCTTATTGATGGACACTTCCCTGCCCCAGAAGAGACACTGCAGCACTTGGCAGCCTTAAGGCTGCAGTACCTTCATGGAGACTATTCGAAAATCACCTGGACCCTTGATGGCATTTATCCTGTGAACAGGCTAAAATCCAAAATCCTGCACTCAACCAAGAGTAGCAGCACAGCCAGTCATGCTCTGGAGAGGAGACGGACCAGCTTTCTCGAAGGAACACTGAAACGTGGTTTCAAGACAGGCTCAGTAAAAAAGCAGAAGGTAGAAGAAGAGCAGATGATGGAAATGTGGGTGAAGGAAGAGCTCTCAGCTGCTCGGGCCAGCATAGTGCAGAAATGGAGCAAGTTGCAGGGACTCTCTCAGCACCAGGCCATGGTGAAATACATGTCCATTGTAAAAGAATGGCCAGGCTATGGGTCAACACTCTTTGATGTGGAGGTGAGAGGTATATAAATTCAGGTAACTACTGTCCAAGCAGGCATCACTCTAAGGGATGAAAAATGTTGTGTTACATTGGATGTCAGAGAGAAACTCTTGTTAACATTCTCCTGCACTGGGTGTGATTCTGCTATCAGCGCACTAATGCCTACTGCACCATACACTTACTCGGGCAAGGTAGAGAGTACCAAACAAACACTGCGGTTAGTCTAGACATAAGAGCATCCAGGCTGGGTCAGACCAAAGGTCCATCTAGCCTGGTGTCCTGTCTGCCAACAATGGCCAGTGCCAGATGCCCCAAAGGGAGTTGTCACGGAGTGGACTCACTGCCACGGTGCTTCCTTCCGGCAGCCCAGGGAATTAGCTCACACACTTACAGGGCTCCTTCCTCTGCCAGTATCTCCCCCATGCCCTTACTCCACACACTCCCTTCCGGACCCATGTTGCTCCCAGACCACGGCGTCCTCTTCAAGACACTGCCTTCCAGCAGTGCCCACTCCAGTAATTCTTGGCCCCCTTCCAGGGGTTTTAAATCAGTCTCTGTACTCTGGGGTCCTCCCCTCCCAGGGAACACCCAGTTCCCCTGTACCCTTCTTGCCTTGGTGACCTACTGCCAGTCTTCATCTAGCCCCTGCCTCAGGGCAAAGTGCAGTCTAATCGCCACTCATCATCGGCAAGAGGGTGTGGACCTGCTGCCTTTGCCTGCCTCTCTGCAGCCCTAGTAGCCTCAGGCCCTGCAGTCTGGGAGCTTGCCTGGCAAGAGCTTCCCCCGCACTGCTCTACCTCCAGGAAGCCACCTGCTTCCCAGCAGCCAGATCCCTCCTGCTCTCCAGCCAGAGAAGAGCAAGTCTTCCTCTCTCCCTTGAGGAGCCCTTCTTTATATAGCCCCCAGCTGGTCCCTAATTAGCAGTAACTGCCTCAGCTGAGGTGTGGCTCTCAGCTTTAACTCAGGGCTGTGTTTTTGCCCTTAAAGGGCCAGTGCAGGGCAGACACCCTCTCACAGGAGTGAACAGAACAGGTATTCATCATGTGATCCCTCTCCTGTCATCCATTCCCAGCCTCTGACAAACAGAGGCTAGGGACACCATTCCTTCCCATCCTGGCTAATAGTCATTGATGGACCTAACCGCCATAAATGTATCTAGTTCTTTTTTGAAATCTGTTAAAGTCCTGGTCTTCACAACATGCTCTGGCAAGGAGTTCCACAGGTTGACTGTGCGCTCCATGAAGAAAAACTTCCTTTTGTTTGTTTTAAACCTCCTGCCTATTAACTTCATTGGGTGACCCCTAGTTCTTTTATTATGGGAACGGGTAAATAATTTTTCCTTATTCAGTTTTTCCACACCAGTCATGATTTTATAGGCCTTTATCATATCCCCATTACTCTCCTCTTTTCTAAGCTGAAAAGTCCAAGTATTTTTAATCTCTCTTCATATGACACCCATTCCAAACCCCTAATCATGTTTGTTGCCCTTTTCTGAACCATTTCCAATGGCAACATCTTTTTTGAGATGAGGCACATCCGTACACAGTATTCAAGATGTGGCATGCCATGGTTTTATAGAGAGGCAATAAGATATTCTGTGGTTTATTCTCTATCCCTTTTTTAATGATTCCTAACACTTTATTTGATTTTTTGACTGACTGCACACTGAGTGGATGTTTTCAGAGAACTATCCACGATGACTCCATATTGTATGTATAGTAGGGATTATTCTTCCAATGTGCATTACTTCACATTTATCAACATTAAATGTCAATTGCTATTTTCTTGCCCAGTCATCTAGTTTGGTGAGATCTTTTTGAAGCTCTTCATAGTCTGCTTTGGTCTTAAGTATCCTGAGCAGTTTAGTATCATCTGCAAATGTTGCCACCTCATTGTTTACCCTTTTCTCCACATCATTTGTAAATAGGTTGAATAGGATTGGTCCCAGTATTGACTCTTAGGGGACACCACTAGTTTCCTCTCTCCATTCTGAAAACTGACCATTTATTCCTACCCTTTGTTTCCTGTCTTTTAACCAGTTATCCATCCATGAAAAGACCTTCCCTCTAATCCCGTGACAACTTACTTTACTTAAGAGCCTTTGGGGAGGGACCTTGGCAAAGGCTTTCTGCAAATCTTAATACTCTATATCCACTGGTTTCCCCCTTGTCCACATGCTTAATGATCCCCTCAAAGAACTCTAGAAGATTAGTAAGGCAAGATTTCCCTTTACAGAATCCATGATGACTTCCCTCAACAAATTATGTTCATCTCTGTGTCTGACAATTTTATACTTTAAAATAGTTTTAGCTAATTTGCTCAGTACTGACATTAGACTTACAGGTCTGTAATTGCCAGGATCATAGAACTGGAAGAGACCTCAGAAGGTCATCAAGTTCAGCCCCCTGCTCTAGGCAGGACCAATTCCAACTAAATCAAACCGGCCAGGGCTTTTGTCAAGCCGAGACTTAAACACCTCTAGGGATGGAGACTCCACTACTTCCCTAGGTAACCCATTCCAGTGCTTCCCCACTCTCCTAGGGAAATAGTTTTTCCTAATATCCAACCTGGACCTCTCCCACCACAACTTGAGACCATTGCTCCTTGTTCTGCCATCTGTCACTACTGAGAACAGCCTCTCTCCATCCTCTTTGGAACCTCCCTTCAGGAAGTTGAAGGCTGCTATCAAGTCCCCCCTCACTCTTCGCTTCTGCAGACTAAACAGACCCAACTCCCTCAGCCTCTCCTCATAAGTCATATGCTCCAGCCCCCTAATCATTTTGGTTGCCCTCCGCTGTACCCTCTCCAATGCATCCACATCCTTTTTGTAGTGGGGGGCCCAGAACTGGACACAATACTCCAGATGTGGCCTCACCAAAGCCGAATAAAGGGAAACGATGACATCTCTGGATCTGCTGACAATGCTCCTCTTAATGCAACCTAATATGCCATTAGCCTTCTTGGCTACAAGGGCACACTGTTGACTCATATCCAGCTTCTCATCCACTGTAACCCCCAGGTCCTTTTCTGCAGAAGTACTACTTAACCGGTTGGTCCCCAGCTTGTAACTATGCTTGGGATTCTTCCGTCCCAAGTGCAGGACTCTACACTTGTCCTTGTTGAACCTCATCAGATTTCTTGTGGCCCAATCCTCCAATTTGTCTAAGTCATTCTGGACCCTATCTCTGCCCTTAAGCATATCTACCTCTCCCCCCAGCTTAGTGTCATCCGAAAACTTGCTGAGGGTGCAATCCATCCCCATATCCAGATCATTAATAAAGATATTGAACAAAACCGGTCCTAGAACCGAACCTTGGGGCACTCCGCTAGAAACCGACCGCCATCCTGACATCGAGCCATTGATCAGTACCCGCTGGGCCCGGCCTTCTAGCCATCTTTCTATCCATCTTACCGTCCATTTATTCAATCCACAATCCCTTAACTTGCTGGCAAGAATATTGTGGGAGACCGTATCAAAAGCCTTGCTAAAGTCAAGGTATATTACATCCACTGACTTCCCCATGTCCACCGAGCCAATTACCTCATCATAGAAGCTAATCAGATTGGTCAGGCACGACTTGCCCTTTGTGAATCCATGCTGACTATTCCTAATCCCTTTCCTCTCATCCAAGTCCCTCAATATGGATTCCTTAAGGATCCCTTCCATGATTTTTCCAGGAACCGAGGTAAGACTGACCGGCCTGTAGTTCCCTGGATCATCCTTCTTCCCTTTTTTGAAGATGGGCACTACATTTGCCTTTTTCCAGTCATCCGGGATTTCTCCCGATCTCCACGACTTTTCAAAGATAATAGCCAAAGGCTCCTCAATGACATTTGCCAACTCCCTCAGTACCCTCGGATGCACTAAGTCCGGACCCATGGATTTATGTACGTTTAGCTTTTCTAAATAGTTCCTAACCTGTTCTTTACCCACCACAGGCTGTCCATCTTCATCCCATCTTGCGTCACTTGGCGCAGAAGTCCAGGAGCCGACCTTGTCCGTGAATACAGAGGCAAAGAAAGCATTGAGTACTTCAGCTTTCCCCACATCATCTGTCACTAGGTTACCTCCTTCATCCATTAGGGGCCGCACACCCTCTCTGATCACCTTCTTCTTGTTAACATGCCTGTAGAAACCTTTCTTGTTCTCCTTCACATCCTTAGCCAGTCGCAATTCCATTTGCGCTTTCGCCTTCCTGATAACCTCCCGGCATTCTCAAGCTATACATTTAAACTCCTCCCTGGTCATTTGTCCAAGTTTCCACTCTTTGTAAGCTTCCTTTTTGTGCTTAAGTTCACCAAGGATTTCCCCTGTAAGCCAATCCGGTCTCCTACCATGTTTGCCTCTCTTGCTACGTGTCGGGATGGTTTCTTTCTGTGCCTTCAATAAGGTTTCTTTAAAATACTGCCAGCTGTCCTGGACTCCTTTCCCCTTCATGTTAACATCCCAGGATCATCTTGTTGTCAGACGCCACCACCGGTGTAGTGCTTTGGCATCTGTTCTGTTCCCTTCAGTGTTGATAACCATTCAGCTGCGTGCAATGCGTGTGCTCTCTCCGAATACTTGTGCACTTTCCGAATGCTGTGCAGGTTCTGCGCAGGTAGCCAACACCGCAGACTTCTAAGAGCCTCCCATGACCACAAATCAGACAAGGTGTGAAGGCACTGGAACCAGGTTTCTTGTTTACACTAGTACATACGCAAGCCCTGGCAATGGACTCAGCTCAGTTAGCAGCCAGGAGTTTCCGCTGTCCCCTAGGCTGGACAAAACAGCCCCTCTGAGAGACACTTTTATACACAGACACAAACAAGTTATACGTCACTTCTTAAGTATCAAGGTACCACCCTTAAATGTATTTGGTTGACACCCCCTGACATACCTAGAGTCCTCCCATTACCTTGTTTATGGTGGTTTGATCAAAACATCACTGTCCATTATGTTGTCATCTCGACCCTGTATTGAACCTGGGTTCATAGAATCATAGGACTGGAAGGGACCTCGAGAGGTCATCGAGTCCAGCCCCCCGCCCTCAAGGCAGGACCAAGCTCCGTCTACACCATCCCTGACAGATGTCTATCTAACCTGTTCTTAAATATCTCCAGAGAGGGAGATTCCACCACCTCCCTTGGCAATTTATTCCAATATTTGACCACCCTGACAGTTAGGAATTTTTTCCTAATGTCCAATCTAAACCTCCCCTGCTGTACTTTAAGCCCATTACTCCTTGTCCTGTCCTCAGAAACCAAGAGGAACAAATTTTCTCCTTCCTCCTTGTGACACCCTTTTAGATATTTGAAAACCGCTATCATGTCCCCCCTTAATCTTCTTTTTTCCAAACTAAACAAGCCCAGTTCATGAAGCCTGGCTCCATAGGTCATGTTCTCTAGACCTTTAATCATTCTTGTCGCTCTTCTCTGTACCTTTTCCAATTTCTCCACATCTTTCTTGAAATGTGGCGCCCAGAACTGGACACAGTACTCCAGCTGAGGCCTAACTAGTGCAGAGTAGAGCGGCAGAATGACTTCACGAGTTTTGCTTACAACACACCTGTTGATACAACCTAGAATCATATTTGCTTTTTTTGCAGCAGCATCACACTGTTGACTCATATTCAACCTGTGCTCCACTATGACCCCTAGGTCCCTTTCCGCCATGCTCCTTCCTAGACAGTTGCTTCCCATCTTGTATGTATGGAACTGATTGTTCCTTCCTAAGTGGAGCACTTTGCATTTCTCTTTATTAAACCTCATCCTGTTTACCTCTGACCATTTCTCTAACTTGCTAAGGTCATTTTGAATTATGTCCCTATCCTCCAAAGAAGTTGCAACCCCACCCAGTTTGGTATCATCTGCAAACTTAATAAGCGTACTCTCTATCCTAATATCTACATCATTGATGAAGATATTGAACAGTATGGGTCCCAAAACAGACCCTTGCGGAACTCCACTTGTTATCCCTTTCCAGCAGGATTTAGCACCGTTAACAACAACTCTCTGACTACGGTTATCCAACCAATTATGCACCCACCTTATCGTGGCCCTATCTAAGTTATATTTGCCTAGTTTATCAATAAGAATATCATGCGAGACCGTATCAAATGCCTTACTAAAGTCTAGGTATATGACATCCACCACTTCTCCCTTATCCACAAGGCTCGTTATCCTATCAAAGAAAGCTATCAGATTAGTTTGGCATGACTTGTTCTTCACAAACCCATGCTGGCTATTCCCTATCACTTTATTACCTTCCAAGTGTTTGCATATGATTTCCTTAATTACCTGCTCCATTATCTTCCCTGGGACAGACGTTAAACTGACCGGTCTGTAGTTTCCTGGGTTGTTCTTATTCCCCTTTTTATAGATGGGCACAATATTTGCCCTTTTCCAGTCTTCTGGAATCTCCCCTGTCTGCCATGATTTTTCAAAAATCATAGCTAAAGGCTCAGATACCTCCTCTATCAGCTCCTTGAGTACCCTGGGATGCATTTCATCAGGACCTGGTGACTTGCTGACATCTAACTTTCCTAAGTGATTTTTAACTTGTTCTTTGTTTATCCTATCTTCTAAACTTACCCTCTCTCTGCTTGTATTCACTACGTGAGGCACACCTCCAGACTTCTCGGTGAAGACCGAAACAAAGAAGTCATTGAGCATCTCCACCATTTCCAAGTTTCCTGTTACTGCTTTTCCCTCCTCACTGAGCAGTGGGCCTACCCTGTCCTTGGTCTTCCTCTTGCTTCTAATGTATTTATAAAAGGTCTTCTTGTTTCCCTTTATGCCTGTAGCTAGTTTGATCTCATTTTGTGCCTTTGCCTTTCTAATCTTGCCCCTGCATTCCCGTGTTGCTTGCCTATATTCATCCTTTGTTATTTGTCCTAGTTTCCATTTTTTATAGGACTCCTTTTTTATTTTGAGATCATGCAAGATCTCCTTTTAAGCCAAGCTGGTCTTTTGCTGGTCTATCTTTCCTACACAGCGGAATTGTTTGCTTTTGGGCCCTTAACAACGTCCCTTTGAAATACTTCCAACTCTCCTCAGTTGTTTTTCCCTTCAGTCTTGCTTCCCATGGGACCTTACCTACAAGTTCTCTGAGCTTATCAAAATCTGCCTTCCTGAAATCCATTACCTCAATTGTGCTGGTCTCCCTTCTACCTTTCCTTAAGATCATGAACTCTATTATTTCATGATCACTGTCCCCCATACTGTCTTCCACTTTCAAGTTCTCAACTAGTTCCTCCCTATTTGTTAAAATCAAATCCAGAGCAGCTTCTCCTCTGGTAGCTTTTTCAACCTTCTGAAACAGAAAGTTGTCTCCAATGCAGTCCAGAAACTTATTGGATAGCCTGTGCCCCGCTGTGTTAGTTTCCCAACATATGTCTGGATAGTAGAAGTCCCCCATCACCACCAAATCTTGGGCTTTGGATAGTTTTGTTAATTGTTTAAAAAAGGCCTCATCCACCTCTTCCACCTAGCTAGGTGACCTGTAGTAGACTCCTAGCATGACATCACCCTCATTTTTTACCTGTTTTAGCTTAACCCAGAGACTCTCTACACAGCTATCTCCTACGTTCATCTCCACTTCAGTCCAAGTGTGTACATTTTTAATATACAAGGCAACCCCTCCTCCCTTTTTTCCCTGTCTGTCCTTCCTGAGCAAGCCGTACCCTTCCATACCAACATTCCAATCGTGCGTCCCATCCCACCAGGTTTCTGTAATACCAATGATATCATAGTTGTATTTATTTGTTAGGAATTCCAGTTCTTCCTGCTTATTACCCATACTTCTCGCATTTGTATATAGGCATCTAAGATACTGATTTGATCTTGCCTCCCTGTTGTGCCCTGACCCTCCTTTCTCCTTGCCATTATAGGCCGTAGTCCCCCCCATTTCCAACCCATCTCCCAGTCCCGCACATTCAGCACTTACCTGTGGGCTTTGCTCACCTGTCCCCGTCGAACCTAGTTTAAAGTTGATATGGGTTGATATGTCCCTGTTATTTATGGGGAGTGTACTGGTACCAAGCTATTTCTGCAGCGAGATGTTCTGTTACCAACCTCCTGGAATGTTTACGTGAACGGCCTATGCCTAGTACCTCCTAGGTATGTGTGTGTACTATCAGCAGCCCTGTCCTTGCCGAGTTTCTGTGAGCAGGACCTGCCTTTTGCTCGCAGCTTAGCTTTGCTTTATGATAGCAAAGCGTTGACTGTTGTTCAGGCCTTAGGCCTCACACCAGGCCTTCATTGTCGGTCCTCTTATTACTAAACATCTCTAGAGCCCTTTTTGAATATTGGCATCACGTTAGCTATCTTCCAGTCATTAGGGTACAGAAGCTGATTTAAAGGATAGATTACAAACCACAGTTAATAGTTCTGCAGTTTCACATTTGAGTTCTTTCTGGACTCTTGGGTGAATGCCATCTGGTCCCAGTGACTTGTTGCTGTTAAGTTTATCAGTTTGTTCCAAAATTACTCTAAATGACATGTCAATCTGGGACAATTCTTCAGACTTGTGGCCCAAAAAGAATGGCTCAGGTTTGTGGCTCTCCCTAACATTCTCAGCTGTGAATACCAAAGCAAATAATTCATTTAGTTTCTCTGCAATGACTTTATCGTCTTTGAGTGCTCCTTTGGTATCTCGATCATCCAGGGGCCCCACTGGCTGTTTAACAGTGGGAGGAGGGATAGCTCAGTGGTTTGAGCATTGGCCTACTAAACCCAGGGTTGTGAGTTCAATCCTTGCAGAGGCCATTTAGGGATTTGGGGCAAAAATTCATCAGGGATAGTACTTGGTCCTGCTGTGAAAGCAGGGGACTGGACTCAATGACCTTTCAAGGTCCCTTCCAGTTCTAGGAGATAGGCAATCTCCATTATTTTTTTTTTCTTGCTTCTGATGTACTTAAAAACATTTTGCTCTTACTTTCTGAGTTTTTGGCTAGCTGCTTTTCAGACTCCTTTTCAGCTTTTCTTGTTATACTTTTACATATTTTTTTTATATTTTAAATACCAGTGAGTGTTTGGCTGGGTGGGAAGGGAAACAGGAAGGCTCCCATTCTGAAACAGAGAGAGATAGCTTGGGATCTTTCCTGGCCTGAGAATGTGGTGGTGTGAGAAAGGAAGGTACAAAATAGGGAGATGATTTTCCATCACATGCTGTTCTTTCAAGTGGGAGACACTCCCAAGGAGGCTTTTAAATGAGTAATACAGGCAGTGGTGCAGTACATCACTCTGCAGAGTGTACCTCAGTAAAATAACTGTTTATGAATATTTACACATTTGCTTTAAGCTGCTGCAGAATTTTCATTTTGCCACAGACTTTAGGACAGCAGTTCCACAGAAACTGGGGAATCTTGGGCAGCATTTTGATGCAGTGTCACGTACATGTGAAACCCTGAAAACTGAGGTAGGTGTTTTGGTTGTGGGAGCTAGCAGCAGGCCCACTCCAAGCTCTTCCTAATAGGAACTGGTGTTAATGATTTCTAGATGTGGAAATAAATTGATCCGTTTCTCACAGCAGAAGGCACTAGATGAGGTTGGTGAAAGCACTGGATGTGGGAGATGTCATGGCTCCCCCCAGCAGGAGTATTGTAGGACTCCACTACTGAAGTCCTATTTCTCCTATTGAGGAGGAGTATTACGGTGTCTAGAGGGAGCAAGAGCTCTCAGGTCCTTCAGTGTGTTTGATTTTTTAAAAAATATGCATTTTAATTCGTTCTTAAACAAATAAGATTAATAAGATCTCCACCTCATAGGGTTACAAAACTAAAAGGAAAGAGGAGAGTGAGTACAGAGGGAACCACTCAGAAATATTCTATGCTGTTTGCTCCAAACTCCTCTGCTCAACTGTTTAACTCAGGGTATGTCTACACTTCCCAGCCCAAAGAGATATACCCACACTAGCTCAGTGTGAGGGCCTAGATGCTTTCTGTATGTGCATGGGGTGCTAGCCCTTCCATCTGCCTGCATTGCCAAACCTATGTTGCTGGTTTTTAGTTTGCCAGCTCAATCAGAACTAATGAGGGTATGTCTCCAGAGGCTGGGAATTATACCCCTAGTTCCAAGTGTAGACGTGCCCTCAGATCTACAATGCAGGTGTGTTTCTGAGTTTTCTTTCCCACTTGGATCACTGCTGTTAATATGAGGTTTTTGTTTTCTACAGTGTAAGGAAGGTGGATTTCCGAATGATCTGTGGCTTGGCATCAGCACAGAGAATGTGTCTGTATACAAACGGGGAGATCCTAAAGCACTGGAAACTTTCCAGTATGAGCACATTGTTTTCTTCGGAGCTCCACAACCCAACACCTTCAAAATTACAGTGGATGAGCGAGAGATGTTCTTTGAAACCTCTCAGGTATGTGTAACAGGATGTTCCTGCTGTGCATGTACTGTAACTCTCTGAGTTCCATTATTACTGTGATTTACTAGAACCAAAGATTTGAACTTAACAGATGCCTGATAGATGCCTATCCAACCTGTTCTTAAATATCTCCAGTGATGGAAATTACACAACTTCCCTAGGCAATTTATTCGAGGGCTTAAACTTCCTTACTGTCAGGGTGGTTTTCCTAATGTCCAACCTAAATCTCCCTTGCTGCAATTTAAGCCCATTGCTTCTTTTCTTATCATCAGAGACCAAGGAGAACAATTTTTCTCTCTTCTCCTTGTAACACTCTTTTAGATACTTGAAAACTGCTCTCATTTCCCCTTGTAGTCTTCTCTTTTCTAAACTAAACCCAATTCCTTCAGCTTTCCCTCATAGCTCATGTTTTCTAGACCTTTAATAATTTTTGACACTCTTCTCTAGACCTCCTGTTTTTCCACATCTTTCTTGAAATGTGCCCAGAACTGGACACAATACTCCAATTAAGGCCTAATCAGTACAGAGTATAGTGGCAGAATGACTTCTTGCGTCTTGCTCACCTCCTGTTAATGCATCTGCGACGGGGCGACTGTAGAACAGACTGTGGTCTGGGCCCAGCTGGCTGAAAGCACCCATCCCCCACGGCCTTGCTGGGCATGCTCACAAGTGAGCTTGAGTATAAAAGGCCCTGAGGCAGCTCACTCAGGGCTGACTGCAGAAGGGGAGAGACCTGCTGAGCGAGCTCCAGAGCTGGAGGAGCAGACACAGCCCGACCTGACGCAGCAGCCACTACAGCCCCAGTCGCAACCACCGCGGCCCCGGCGGCAGGGGGGAGGTACAGCGGCAGAGAGACGCGTGGGGCGGCAGGAAGTGGCCCAGGGCGGGGAGTTACAGCCCCGAGAGCCCAGCACATTGAGGGGAGGGAGCCCCCGCTGAGCAAGCAGTGGACCAAGTCACTGCCATAGGGCCCTGGGCTGGGACCTGGTGGAGTGGGAGGGCCATCTTCCCTCTCCGCCCCTCCATCCGCAGTGCTCATAGGAAGAGGTAGTTCCTGAAGCCTGTGGACTAGACCCCAGGGCTGTATTTACCCTAATAGAGGGGAGTGCTACTAAGACTGGGCATCAGGGCCGTAGTGACCCCGATAGGGAGGGAAGCACTATAGGGACTTAGGCTGCTGAGCTGCACTGACGCCATAGAGGGGGATCTGTGACTCAGACTCCAGCCATTGGGCACTACAGACACTGATAAGTGGACCCGTGGAGGATTTTGACTGTGGGAATCCACCCGAGGGGAGCATACCCCTCAATAGCGTCCCAGAATCATGTTTGCTTTTTTTGCAACAGTGTCACACTGTTGACCCATATTTGACTTGTGGTCCACCGTGACCCCTAGATCCCTTTCTGCAGTACTCCTAGACAGTCGCTTCCCATTCTGAATGGGTGAAATGGATTGTTCCTTCGTAAGTGGAGCACTTGGCATTTTTTTCTTATTAAACTTCATCCCATTTACCTCAGACCATGTCTCCAGTTTGGATCATTTTGAATTATGACCCTGTCCTCCAAAGCACTTGCAAACCGTCCCAGCTTGGTATCAGCTACAAACTTAATAAGCATCTCTCTATGCCAATATCTAAATCGTTGATGAAGACATTGAACAGAACCGTTCCCAAAACTGACCCCTGCAGAATCCTACTTGTTATGCCCTTCCAGCATGACTATGAACCGTTTATAACTACTCTTTGAATAAGGTTATCCAGCCAGTTATGCACTCATCTTATAGTAGCCCCATCTAGGTTGCATTTCCCCAGTTTATTGATAAAAAGGTCATGCAAGACTGTGTCAAATGCCTTATGAAAATCTAGGCATACAACGTCCACCTCTTCTCCCTTATCCATGAGGTTTGATATCCATCAAAGAACCTTGTAACTGCCCAGCATTTCTTGAAGGAAGATAAAATATGCTGATTCTCATTTAACATGCAAAACACTTCATTAATGTAGCATTTGTGGGCTTGGATGTCCCTTGGGCTTCCTTGCTCCTCATGCCCTTCCAGGATGTGAAAAGCCAATTAAAACAACCCACATACAGAGTGAGGGTGACTTACATCATCTCTACAGGCCTATTGGTGCTATAGTAACCAATAGTACATGAACTGTAGAAATGCAGTAGTAAAGTGACAGTTCCCTCCCAACAGAACCATGTGAGCTTCATTCTTCTCCCTCGAATCCCTGCTCTGAGTGGCCCCCAAGGGAAGTCAGTGTGTCAGCATCTGCAAGGCTTTCGTAGCACAATATGGAGACTGACGGTGAAGACATTTGGGGGAAACTGAAGAGAAATTTAATGTTGTGAAAACCTTTGGATTTCTGCTTTCCAGACTTTCAGGCAAATCAAAATGCTGTCTTCCTCCTTGAACTTTCATGTTGAATGGGATAGAACTACTGAGCCTGGCAAGGAATCTGAGTAGTAATTATGCTGGCACAAACCACAGTAAGCCCTGTGAGACTGTAAACATTGCAGTTGTGATAAGTACAAGTAACATTTCTGATTCTTCAGTCCCTGATCCACCTGGATTCATTGCTGTTCCTTCTGAGCACACATCAGCTCAGCTCCAGGTCATCTAATCTGACTGCTGCCTAACAGGCCATAGAACTGCCACTACAAGTTACTAGGGCAGATTTCTTGGGAAAACACCCAGTCTTGACCTTAAAATTGCCAGTGATAGCGAATCCACCACAACCCTTGGTAAATGGTTCCAATGGTTAGCTATCTGCACTGTTAAAAGTTGGCCTTATTTCAGTCTGAAGTTATCTAACTTCACCTTCAGGCCATTGGATATTACTACTCCTTTTTCTGCTAGGTAGAATATTTGTCCCCCATGTAGGTGCTTAAAGACTATTATCAAGTCACCACTTAGCCATCCCTTTCTTAAACTAAATAGATTGAGCTCATTAAATCAATCACTGTAAGGCATGTTTTCTAATTCTTTAATCATTCTTGTGGTCTTCTCTGAACCCTCTTCAATTTAACACCATCCTTCAGTTGTGGACACCAGAACTGGGCACAGGATTCCAACAGCAGTCACACCAGTAACATGACCTCTCTGCCCCTCCCCAAGATTCCCTGTTTGCGGACATAAGGTTCACATTAGTCTTTTGGCCAGACAGGTAGTTCCTGTTCAGGTGATTATGCACACACACATCTTTTCCAGAATTACTGCTTCCCAGGGTAGAGGCCCCTAGCCTGAGAGTATGGTCTACAGCAGGGGTCTCCAACCTTTTTACACCCAAGATCACTTTTTAAATCTCAGAACAGGCGAAGATCTACTGCCCCGCCCCTTCCTTGAAGCCCCGCCCTCTCTATTCTCCTCCTGTCCATCACTTGCTATCCCCAGCCCTTACTTACACACTCATAAACAGTTTATTTTTAAATTATGCAACATATATGTAACCCCCCTTTTCCTCCCTGAGTTACTGGGGAGCAGGTCACACTTACAGGTGTGCCTGGGTGCCTGATGTTTTAACCCAAAAGAGATCCTGAGCACCCCAGCAGTGATGGTGTTTAGTTGGGGAAATCCCTATCCAGTCCCTTGCTTGTAATAAATGTAAAATGGTGGTGCCTCCACCTGGCTGGCCTTGTACACACACTGGTGTGCCTTAAGAGCCTCCAGGAACATACTCATTCCAACATAAATCTGGATCTAATTCCGGAACAACTACAAATCATATACAGGCAGTCCCCGAGTTACGCGGATCCGACTTATGTCGGATCCGCAGTTACGAACGGGGCTTTTCTCGCCCTGGAGGACGGGAGCGGCGGGACGCCCAGATGCGCCGCGGTCCGCCGCCCCCATCCTCCGGGGTGAGAAAAGCTGCTCCCCGTCTCCCTGGTCTGCAGGGAGACAGGGAGCAAAGCCTCGGAGCACGCCCGCAGTGGGACAGCCGCAGCGCGCCTGGGCTGTCCCGCTGCAGGCGTGCTCCAAGGCTTTGCTCCCCATCTCCCTGGTCTGCTGGTCTGGAGACGGGGAGCAAAGCCACGGAGCACGCCCGCAGGGGGACAGCCCAAGCACGCCTGGGCTGTCCCGCTGCGGGCGTGCTCCAAGGCTTTGCTCCCCGTCTCCCTGCAGACCAGGGAGATGGGGAGCAAAGCCGCAGAGCACGCCAGCAGTGGGACAGCCGCGGCGCGCCTGGACTGTCCCGCTGCCTCCCTGCAAAGCCTCGGAGCACGCCCGCAGCGGGACAGCCCTGGCGCGCTTGGGCTGTCCCACTGTGGGCGTGCTCCGCGGCTTTGCTCCCCGTCTCCCTGGTCTGACCAGCAGACCAGGGAGATGGGGAGCAAAGCCGCAGAGCATGCCAGCAGTGGGACAGCCGCGGCGCTGGACTGTCCCGCTGCCCGCGTGCTCTGCGGCTTTGCTCTGCGTCTCCCAGGTCAGCAGACCAGGGAGACGGAGCAAAGCCGTGGACGACTTGGGCGGTCCCGCCACCCCCGTCTCCCTGGTCTGCTGGGGGGGGGGGGGTGCAGCTATTGCCCTCCCCCCCCCCAGCAGACCAGGCTTTTCTTGCCTACCCCTGGGGTAGAGCAGCTGGGGGCTGCCGGGTTGGTCCCGCAGCACCGCTCCAGACCAACCCGGCAGCACCCCAGCTGCTTTGCCCCAGGCGTCCTGATTCAGCCGCTGCTGAAACTGACCAGCGGCTGACTACAGGAAGCCCGAGGCAGAGTTGCTCTGCCCCAGGCTTCCTGGAATCAGCCGCTGATCAGTTTCAGCAGCAGTTGACTTGGGGACGCCTGGGGTTCTTAAGTTGATTCTGTATGTAAGTCAGAACTGGCGTCCAGATTCAGCTGCGGTTGATGCCAGTTCCGACTTACATACAGATTCAACTTAAGAACAAACCTACAGTCCCTATCTTGTACGTAACCCGGGGACTGCCTGTATTCATAAAAGACAGTAAGACACACAACATAGCAAAGGGGAAAAGCCAACTACGTCACAGTGCCTCAGACCAGAATAAGAAATGTCTTGCATTCTGCTCCAGAAGGAAATTCAAGTTAAGGTTTCCCATCATACACCTTCCACGGACATATTGGGGCTCAGGAACACCTACCCATCTGTTGCTGGGTACACTCACCCTGTCCCTGGGGTGAGGGTACCCAGGTGTGCGGACACTGGCTGGCTGGCTGGCGGAAGGATCATCTGCATCCCTTTTAGTCTGGAAATAGTAACCCTTGGTCTAGGGTAGTTTAGCCTAATGGCAAAAGTTGATGTTAGCCCTTATCTCAGGGCAGTACAGCCTAGTGGCCAGAGTCAATAGACCATCTTCTAGTGAAGACTCATGTCTGTTCCACGTAGGTGTGTGGGCACACATCGTCAGAAGATTTTCCCTTAGCAGTATCCGTTGGGCCAGCAGGCTGGCCCCCTGGAGGGGTGCCAATATATCCACCTATATATACCCCTGCTGGCCCTCCACTCCCTCCGTTCCTTCTTACCGCTCGCAAGGGTCCCGTGCTTTGCTCTTGCTCTACAAGCGCCTCTTAGCAGTTCTTGTTAGTTGTTTATTTAGTCATTAATGTTTACACAGTTCATGTTCTTTCTCGCAGTTGATAGTCGTTAGTAGTAAAGTGCAGTACTTTGAACATAGGTTTAGGTGCAGGGCTTGCTTGGAGTCCCCAGGTCCATCTGGTGGGGTATGCCTAGGCCCCAAGGCTTCAAGCCCTGTGAGAAGTGCCACGGGACCCCCTCAGAGCATCTATCTAAGGTCTGTAAGATCTGCGAAGGCTTTAAGCCACACAGTAAACGAGAGAGGGAAACAAGATCATCTTCATGGAGGTGGCACTGCATCTGGCACCAGCATCCAGCCTGGCACTGTCAACCCAAAGTGCACCGACTTGGGAGCGGGAGGCAGCTAGACACTCATGCGCCTCTCCGGTGCTGCGCAGGCCTCGGCACCGGTCTCAGTCCCCGGTGCTGCAGAAGAGGAGGAGACCTAGCACAGGCAGGTCTCCTTTGAGGTGTGTGTCCTCCATGTATCCCCAGGCAGGGCACGTGGCACCAGAGACCTCGGCCCCTGGACCATCATGGTCAAGTCAACAGCATTCCAGTCCAGTGATGGATCTCCCGGAGCCCTCCCTCCACTCCAGACACTTTTGAGGCAGCAAGGGACTTGAATGAATTAACATCATCCTCAATTTTGGCACTGGGCCAGCTAAAAAGCGGGATACCAGACAGCACCATGCCTCGACAGCGGAGCCTTACGCTCCAGCCCCAGAGGTGAGAGGGCACCCTACTCCACTGAGCCTCTACTTAAGCACTGGCACTGGAGTCAGCACTGGCCCAGGCGCCGTAGCTTTCAGATGCAGAGCCGAGTGGTCCGGCATCACCCTCAGCCATGCCTCCATCTCCCCCTCGGCACCGGAGGAAGCCCGAATCAATGCCACTATATGCCCCACGATGGGGGTCGCCCACTGCCACCGCTACTGCACCACACTGGTCAATGTCTGAGTACTTGAGCGATTCGGAGGCGGAATCAATTTGGTCTTCATGGGGTTCCAGATCAAGGACACGGCACCGATCTTACTCCCAGCAACGCAGTACATCAGCACATCCTGCCGAGCCGCAGCACCAGCCTTGGCCACAAGCCCCCCCCGGTACCAGTTTTGCAACAGCCTTGACCCCCTCAGTTACAGGTGCCTTTGCAGTGGCCACTCTGGACTCCCTGGGTCTAACACCAAGGCCAGGGTGTGGGTCCCTCTGGGCTAGGGTCGGTCTACTCGGGACCCAAGGCTCCCTCGTCGTCAACCCCACTAATCTGCTCCCTGATGTCAGGGCAGTATCTCCCTCCGGGTCAAGCCTCACTTGGGCCATTGGTAGAGAGGGGCCCATCTGCTGCCCAGCCCTCTATGGTGGCATCGTTGGTGGCTTCTCAGGCCCCATTACAGGCCCATTCTGGCTATCAGAGACACTTTCATGACTCGGGGGCTGTGGGCACGAAGAGGTCGCTGTCCGCCTCGCCCACTGAGGCTCTCGGTGGAGCCCTCCCATCCATGCCAGCTATGAATTCTAGCTCACATCAGGACCTCCTCTATAACCTGGCCCAAAGCCTAGGAGTTCAGGCTGACAGTGTTGGAGAATTCGGACCCAAGGTCAACATCCTCCAATCCGACATCCCTACCAGAGTGGCCTTGCCCATTAACAAAAATCACAAAGACCCTCTGGTAGACCCTTGCCTCTATCCCACCAACCAATAAAAAGGCTGTGTGGAGAAGCTTTGTGCCACAGGAGGGGAATGAACATCTCTTCTTGCACCCACCCTCAGGGTCACTGTTTGTTCAGGCGGTCAACCAGAGACAGAGACAAAGCCAACTGGGTGTGTCACCAAAAAACAGGGAGGCCAAAAAGATGGCTCTCCTGGGTATAAAGACCGATGCCTCAGGAGGCTTGCAGCTCCGCATCACAAACCAGTAGATTCTGCTGAGTCACTATGTGTACAATATTTGGGCAACTATGGACCAATTTGCTGAGCTGCTTCCCAGGGACTCCCGCTCAGAGTTCAAGTCCCTCGCCAAGGAGGGCAGGATAATCTCCCAGGCAGCCTTACAAGCAGATGCGGCGGGATGCGCCATGGCCATGAGACTCATCTCATGATGCAGTTTGTAGCTGTAGGGGTCTGCAGTGCCTTCTGAACTCCAGAGCACCATTAAGGACCTCACCTTTGAAGGGCCGTCCTTCTTTTCCAAACAGACCGATCAGCATCTGCATGGCCTTAAGGACACCTGGGCCACCCTGAAATCTCTCAGGATTTACATTCTGGCCTTCCAGAGGCATTCCCTCCTGGGTAGGAATCCCCCCAGGCCTGCCCAACAGGGCTCAAGACCTGATTTCCCTCACCATAAGGGGAAGAATGGGAATGGAAGAAACAATAGGCATCGTTCCCGCCCTCCCTTGAATCAGGATCAGGGCCCCTCTAATAAGCCCCAGGGGCTCCATCAGGGGTTTTGAGGGTATGCCCAAGGACAGCCTACCAGCCTCCCCCTTCCAGTTCCGGGATCGTTCATTTCCCTTCCACAGGGCCTTGAGGATCCATTACCTCAGACCAATGGGTTCTAGAGACTGTGGGGAAGGGATATTTTATCCCCTTCCTTTCATTCCCTTCCCGCCCATCCCCCTACCCTGTTCTCCTTCAGGGATCTCTCTCATGAGCATTTCCTCTGAGAGGAAGTGCTGCAGCTCCTGAGTCTTGGGGTGGCCAAAGTGGTCTCCCAGGAATTCATGGGCAGGGGGTTTCTACTCCCGGTATGTCCTGGTTCCCAAGGCAAAAGGAGGGTTTCAACCCATTCTAGCCCTCTGGGAGCTCAATGCCTTCATCGCCAAGGCCAAATTCGAGATGGTGACCCTGGCATCGATCATCCCATCCCTGAATCTCAGACTGATACATTGCCCTCAGTCTGAAGAACACTTTGATATTTCAGTTGCTTCTCATCACAGGCAGTTACTACGCTTTATGGTTGGTCAGGACTGTAAAGGGGCAACATATCTTCAGAGGCTCCTCGAGTCACATCCCCTTCCCTAGGGTAATATAGCCTAGCAGCCAGAGTCTATACATGGAGCCCCCTTACTAGGGGTAATACGGCCTAGAAACCTAGTCCAGAGGTCTGTTGGAAAACTTCACCCCCACAGGCTAGCTATGGTGGAGAAAGAGGAGGTAGGAGGACCCGGGCCCTCCCACACCACCGGGTCCCAGCTCAGGGCCCTGTTGGCAGTGGTGCAATTCACTGCCTGCTCAGCAGAGAATCCTGCCGCAACACGTTGAGCGCCAGGAGAACAATTCCCCGCCCTGGGCTACTTCCTACTGTCCACTGGTAACTGCCTTCTCCGTAATCTCCTTCTGGTTCTGGGGCTCCTCGGACAGCTCCTCTTGGTCCGGCTGCCACTGTGTGGTCTGGCTTTGCTCCTTCCTCTGTCTCTGGAGCTCTTTCTGCGCCTCCTTCCCTTTTAGTGACCCACCCTGACTGAGTTGCTCTAGAGGCTTTTATAGTTTGTCTCCAGTGGGAGCATGCCCAGAGGGCTGTGGAGGTGGGGTCTTCTCAGCCAGCTGAACCAAGACCATTCCCTTAGCTGGTGTGCTCTGTCACAAGGACCATTACCAGTTTATGGCTCTTCCCTTTGGCCTGTCCATGGCCCCTCGGGTATTTGTGAAATGGATGGCCGTAGTCGCCACCGCCCTGAGGAAAAGGGATGTCCAAATGTTTCAGTATCTTGACGACTGGCTGGTACAGGGTCTCTCCTTGGACCAAGTGCAGGCCCACATTGCTCTGGTACAAAACCTTTTTCAGGAGCTGGGCCTTCCCTTAAACGTGGCCAAGTCCACCATGGTCCCTACCCAAGTCATATAGAGTTCATGCGCACTTGGCTGGACTTCATATCGGCCACCACCTCCCTGCCCAGGTCACACTTCCTGGCTATCAGAGACACTTTCATGACCCTGTGGGCATTCCCAACGACCATGGCCAGGAACTGTATGTGCCTGCTGGGACTCATGGCTGCCTGTACTTATGACATCCAGCATGCTAGACTCCACATGCACCCGCTGCAGTTGTGGCTGGCACGGGCTCACAGCCCGTCCTTCCACTCTTGGGACAGAGTGGTGACAGTTGCACCTGAAGTCTTCCACTTTCTGGATTGATGGACGCAGGAGGAGATGGTCTGCGCCAGAGTACCATTCTCCAGACCCTCCCGACCCTTCGGTTGGTAACGGACATGCCCAACACCTGCTGGGGAGTTCACGTGGATGACATGAGGAGCCAAACTATGTGGTTGCGGGAAGACCTCTCCCGTCATCAGGGAGCTAAGGGCAGTCCGCCTTGCCTGTCAGGCCTTTCCCCCTGCTTGGAGAAGGGACGGTTCTGATCCAATCTGACAACTCCGTAGTCTCCTACATAAACAGGCAGGGTGGGGCCCATTCCCCTCTCCTGTGGCAGGAAGCCCTCCAGCTCTGAGAGCCCCTGGGGTCTCAAAACACTCTTGGAGACCAGCTGAGCAGGTCCTTCTCCGGACACAAATGGTCTCTCAAGGGAGATGTGGCCTGTTGGCGACCCACCAGAACAGGAAGTGCCCCAGGTTCCACTCCCGCATGGGTCTGGGTCGAGGGTCCCTGGGAGATGCACTGATCACCCCCTGACCCCAAGAGCCACTTTACGTGTTTCTGCCCTTCCCATCAATACTCAAGGTGCTCCTGCGGGTGCAGGAGTTCAAGGTCTCTCTGGCCCTCATTGCACCAGTGTGGCCCAGACAGCACTGGTTCATGTCTCTTCTGAGCCTTTCCTGCGACAGGCCGATAGCCCTCCACTGGACCCGGATGTGATAACACAGGACTCCAGCAGGCTCCGCCACCCGAACCTGTGGTCCCTGCACCTACTGGCCTGGAAGCTCAGTGGCTGACAGCAGCAGAACTGCAATGCTCAGAGCGGGTGCAGGAAGTGCTGTTAGGAAGTAGGAAGCCCTCTACTAGGGCCACCTACCTGGCGAAGTGGAAGCATTTGTGCATTTGGGCCACCCACAGAGGGGTCTCACCTAGGGATGCCCCAGTCCCACTGGTCCTAGACTACCTACTGGACCTTAGGATTCAGGGACTATCCTTCTCATCAATTAAAGTGCACTTGGTGGCCATCTTCACCTTCCACCTGGGCTCACAGGGCAAGATGCTCTTTGTGGACCTGATGGTCCATCGATTTCTGAAGGGCTTGGATAGGCTTTACCCGTACCTCAGTGAGACCTCAATCTGATCCTGACCAAACTTATGGGACCCCCCTTTGAACTCCTACAGACGTGTTCTCTACTGCACTTTTTCCTGGAAGGTGTCCTTCCTGGTGGCTATCACATTGGCTAGACGGGTATCTGAGTTGAGGGCCCTCATGTTGGACCCTCCCTATACAGTGTTTTTTAAGGATAAGGTCAGGTTACACCCACACCTAGCATTCCTACCAAAGGTGGTGTCTCATTTCCATGCCTCCCAAGACATTTTCCTCCCAGTATTTTACCCTAAGCCCCATGCCTCGGGCAAAGAATAAGTGCTACACACACTAGATGTCAGGAGAGCTCTGGCATTTTATTTAGCCAGGACAAGGCCCTTCCGCAAGACCCCTCAGCTGTTTGTAGCGATAGCGGAACGGTTGAAAGGGCAGCCAGTTTCCACACGGGATCTTTTCGTGGATTACTTCCTGTATTAAAGAGTGCTACGGGTTGGCTGGGGTGCCAACACCTCCCCTCACAGCCCACTCCACTAGGGCTTAGGCCTCCTCTACTGCCATAGCGTAGGTCCCTATCCTACATATTTGCAGAGTGGCCATGTGGTCTTCTATCCTCACCTTGCCAATCATTACACGCTGGCTCATCAACCTAGGATGCAGGGAGGATGCAGCCTTAGGCAGGGCTGTCCTACGCTCAGTTGAAGGTTAGAGCTCCGACCCCACCTTCTAGGGTTTCTGCTTTGGAGTCACCTATGTAGAATGGACATGAGCAATCACTCGAAGAAGAAAAAGTGGTTACTTATCTCCATAACTGTTGTTCTTTGAGATGTGTTCTCGTGTCATTCCAAATCCCACCCACCTCCCCTTTGGAATAGTCCAATAGGAAGGAATTGAGGGTGTGGAGGGCCAGCAGGGGTGCATATATATGCTGATTATAATGGTGCCACTCCAGGGGGCTCCCCTGCTGGCCCAACAGGTACTGCTAAGGGAAAGTCTTCCAACGATGTGTGCATGCAGCGTATACACACCTACTTGGAATGGACATGAGCAACACATCTCAAAGAACAACAGTTATGGTGGTAAGTAACTGTTTTTAGCTCTTGTCCCAGGGCAGCACAGCCTAATGGCCAGAGTCAGTAGGGGCAGGGGTGGCAGCCTCGGTAGGGGGACCTGGGCCCACCCTACTCCACCGGTCCCGACCCAGGGCCGTATGAGTGGCAGTACCACTTGCTCAGCAGGGACACTGAAACATGCTGAGCTCACCTGGGTGGGAGATACCACTCCAACACCCTCCATGGGTCACTTCCTACCATTGCTGGTAGGGCGGCGTCCCTGACCTGCCTTTTATGGTGCCCCAGCATTTGGAACATGCCCGGTTTGGTGAAGGTGGTACTTCCTCAGCCCACAAAGTTTTGACCCCACCTGCTTCAGTGCAGCATACGCGCACCCCATCACACCATCCCATCAAGGGTCCTAAGGAAACTCAGAAAAGATTCAGCTTTAATGAAGCTGGCCCCTACATGGCCTAGACGTTTCTAGTACACTTATTTAGTGAACCCGTCGACATAATCTCGAATGTCATATCAGTTCTGCCCAAAGGAGTTTTGCAAAACAGAGATCATATCTTACACCCCAGATCCAGCATTCTTACTTTCGGTAACTGGGTTTGGTTCTTTAAAGTATTTGAAACTACAGACAAAGGAATACTTTTTAGGGTCAAACAAAGATTTTTATTTTTCTAATTACTTTATAATTAATTTTTCATTTAAGTTAATTCATTATCTTTGATTTTTTTAAGACAGTGTAATATACAAATAAAAAGTAGAAAAACAGTACAGTTAAAAAAACAAGAAATAATCACTTCTCCTACAGATATACCCTCCTGATTTACCTTTAAACAATGTATGGAGTTAACAAATATATAATACTCACGTTAAGAAAGATAGAAGCATTGCTTCGATTCAGGAGAGATTTTTTTCTTTATGTTTCTCCTTTTTATTTTTCGTTGCAACCTACCACCGGTGGTGTTCCCCTTTCGGAGCTTATTTGTTCCCCTTTCGGAGCTTATGTGCGGCAGCGAGATTCAGCACCGGGGAGGAAGCTCTGGTTGATCAGACCTAGCTTTTTGGATTCGCAACCCGTCCGTCCTTGGTGTGTTCCATCCAACCTTATATACTCTGTTTCAGTATTTCGGTATTCCTCCGTTGGCCTGACAATTGCTGATGTTAAATTTTTGTTGTCTCATTTTGCTCTTACAAAAACTTTCGTCTGCTCCATTTGGGGTAATCAGCACTTTGTTGCATATTGCTTTCACGCTTACATCTGATAGCCTGAATGCTAAGAGGTTAACAGTCATCAAAAGAATCTGTTCAGATGAAGTCCAGAGCATCTTGATGCATAGCAGAAAAACCTCTGCTCGAGTGACTTGTGCAGGAACATACGGGCAGCACCCCTTATCCATCTCCCTTACATTGTTCTAGACTATCTGGTAGCCCACAAACATTCACAGTTACCCATCAGCTCTGTAAGTATACATCTGGCAGCAATATCTGCACAATTTCCTCCAATTCGACATCAAAACAGATTTCCTTGCCTTATCATTGCTAGATTCCTGCAGGGATTCAAACATATAGTTTCCCCAGCCCCCTTCTTCGTGGCTCCTCAGCGTAACATTTACTGTCTTAATGAGACCCTGCTGTTCAGCCCTTAGCAACCTGCTCTTTTTACCACTGGTCTATGAAGACTGTTTTAGTAGTTATAGCTTGAAAGATAGGGAAAATTCAGGCCCCATGGCTGCTCCATCTTACGTGATGATCCATAAAAATGATTCTTAAGCCTCACCCCAAGTTTCTTCTTAAGGCTGTTTGTCATATTTAAATCAGTATATTCACCTTCCAGTTTTCTTTCCCCAAAGACTCACTCAAACCAGTGGGTAGCCAAACTGCTGACCCTGGTCAGGCTCTTTTCACCCAGAGATTTTCTAAATAGGTATCTAACTACTAGACCATGTTAAAGGTATCTAAGCTAGATCTACCCATGCAGATTAGAGCCACTTCCACTAAAGCAGAGGCAGCTTCTGTAAGTATGCCTATTTCAGAAATTCACAGGGCACTGCATTGGTATTATCTAGCTCTATTCCCTAGTTGAGGTCATCTGGAGTCCAAGCATGACCCCAGCAAATGTTGCTAGCCAAAAGAATCTTATTTGAGTGCATGAGATATGTGCACACCCAAAAGGAACAGACGTGGAATCCAAGTAGACAGCTCATCTCAAAGAACCACAGTAATCATTCTGGGGTTTGTTAGGGAGGGATAAAGTATTGTTATCTCTTGCGGTTTTGGTTAAGGTTCCTGCCTATGCAACCTTAGTTTAGCCTCATTTCCTATATTTTTGAGTTCCTGACTTTGGAAACTTGAATGTTTATGACATTGATTTTTGTATTAAAACAAAAAATCATTAGACCTACCAAGCTACGTCGATTCCTAAATGACTGCATAATCACAGAGCTGTAACCCCCCATTATTCTTCGTCCATACTCTCACAATCTGTCACTTTTGGTATCACATGTAAAAATCTATTGCCATCACTCCTATAAAGTACTTCATATACCTAACTACTACGTTTTCTGTCTGCCTACTCATTCTTTCATTTTTTTGGTCCAGGTTGGAGAAATAATAAAGATCATGAAAGCCTACATCAACATGATTGTGAAGAAACGCTGCAGTGTCAAATCATCTGCCAGTATGGACAGTCCCACTAGCATCTGGACCAGCTGATAAGAGGAAACCCTTACTTCATTAGCCAGCGGCACTTGTCATGTGGCAGGAGTTTACAACTTGCCAGCAGGATCTGTAGCGGAGATTTTTGTTTAAGAACTTCACATGACTGATTCCTACGTAGAAACAACCTGAAATCACGCATCAGTGCTTACAGTACCAAGGGATTTGCTCCTCATCCTAAAAAGTTAGTTAGCAGCAAAAACTTATATTAAACATGAACAGCCAAGACTTGTACTCATCTTGGTTGTTTGAGGGACACTATCTTAATGAAACAAACCACAAGCTTCCTCTTATCTCTGTCCTCTTCTGCCTTTTTCACACTTGTCACATATTGTCAGAAAAATTCAACAGGGACAGTTCTGCATTCGCAGAAGCAGAATTGAATAGCTTTGTGACAGTTTAAGAGCAACTGAGATCTACGAATTGATCTAAGAAAATGTTTAATTTATTTTTCAGTCAAGCTGCATTCCTTTTTCACAGATTTCATAGTGTTTAAGGCCAGTGGGATCCAGTAAATCATCTAGTCTGACTGCCAGGATGTCTAGGCCATTGCATTTTACCTAGATAGCCTTGTGCTGCATCAAGTAACTTGTTGGACTAAAGTATTTTGGTGCTAGAGAGCCTAAAGGGTTCGTTGCCACAGTCAAAGAACAGGAACGTGCTTCTGTGGTTCTCTCTCAAGGACAAGATGACGGCCTCTCACAAAGACAGGGTGGGTTGTCTGAAATGGATCCTAAACGGATTCAGCTTCAACTACAATCCAAACAGCCCATGTTGAAAAGTGAAGGGTTGTCTTTCCTGGGGCATGAGTGCCATTTAGTTGCATTTAGAAGAAAAGAGCTGTTTCAGACCTCATCCCCAATTTTAGTTCAAACTCAGCACTTTGTATTGCAGGACCCTTAGGCTTTTGGGATGGAGGGACACTTGCCTTACAAAAAGTGGTGGCTCTTACGAAGCATTCAGAGTGCAGATGAACGTTTCCTGCCACTCGAACAGGAAAGGCCACCACTTTCTCCTGCAACATCTTCACACACCACAGTTCTAACTGCCTTCTTTACCAGTAAAGCTCCTGCCTTCCATTCCATGAGTTTTTAGCAAAGCCCAAAGAGAACAGTTTGTCTCAGAAAATAAAACAAGCTTAGTTGACACATTTCTCTTTCCCCCTCCCTCAACCTTCCTGCAATATGCAGAGACTAGAACTGTCACTAGGCTTGGGATGTACTTAATGTTGACATTACGTTTTTTTAAACTGGAATTTTGCCTTAAGAAGCCTTAGTGGTGAGTCTTACAAGAGCTCTTTTTTGTTACTTCCGTAATAAAGAAGATGACCAGGTGACGACTTCAGACAGTCAGGAAGGCAAAGAAGATGAGCAAAATAACAATGATCACATTGTATATTTGGTCAAATACACTGAATGGAGCCTTTTAATATATGTAACCATGGCTTAAAAATTTCTCCTTCCCTTCTGCTATAGTCTAGCTCAGTGTTTCTTAAACTTTTTGAGACCAGGGAACACCAAACAATAATATTTTTTTATGCGGAACACCTATGAAAAATTTCTTCCAAAAAAAATTGTCAGACAAAAAAAGACAAAACCAAAGAAGTAACAAAAACAAAAGAGGTCGCGGCACACCTGTGAGTTGTCCATGGAACACCAGTGTTCCGTGGAACATAGTTCAAGAAACACTGGTCTAGCTCTTGGGTAGCTGCAGGCAGCTTGAACCCAGTTAGGAATGTTAACACCTCTCACTTCTTGTTCTAACATGCTCATTTCTATTATAGATTTCCTTCTGCTTTCCCTTTTTAATTTGTAACTGGCTTTACAAGATGAAGGTTTAATAAATTATTGGCTTGCATGGCCTGTTTTACTTCACAGATGTCATGCACAAATTTATGTGCTCACGTGTATCTGTCTGTATAGATATCTGTCACGCAGTGCAGATCTGCAGACATCTCTGAGCTTAAGGAGAGCAACTGCTTAGCAACAGTGCAAGGAGCAGATTTTGCTTTGGTGACAAGTAGAGTGGCTGAGCACAGAGTAAAAACTGTTGCAAGCCCTTTTCAAGCTCATTGAGCCAGGTCCCCCAGGATTTAGCATGCAGCATTACCAATTTATGGTTTTGGGTATTCTTTTGGTGGCTGCTGGGATTTGATTAATTCCAGTCCTTTAGGGTTGGGGTGAGGGTTGGGGTCCGGGTTAGAATTAGGGGTAAAAGTTTGGAGGAGGGTTAGGGTTAGGGTTTGCTTTTGGGCCACCAGGTCAGCCACTCCATTGAATCCTGTGGGTTGATCCGATGGACAGTTATGAGATGGAAGTCTGGAAGGTGTTGCCAAAAAACTACTTCACTTGGACTTAGGAACAGAGAGGTCAGTTTAGGGGTAGGGTTTAAGAGTAAGGGTGACCCCTAGTTCTTACGCTATGGGGACAAGTAAATAACTTTTCCTTATTCACTTTTTCCATACCAGTCGTGATTTTATAGACCTTGATCATATCCCCCCCCTTAGTCTCTTTTCTAAACTGAAAGGTCCCAGTCTTTTTAATTTTTCTTCGTATGGTACCTGTTCCAAACCCCTAATAATTTTTGTTTCCCTTTTCTGAACCAAGAGATCTTTTCTGAGATGTGGTAACCACGTCTGTATGCAGTATGCCGGATGTGGGCGTATCATGGATTTATATAGAGGCAGTAAGATATTCTCTGCAGGTACATCTACACGGCAGGGCTACATTTGAATTAAGATACGCAACTTCAGCTAGGTCAATTGAGTTGCTTAAGTAAAAATAGCTTAATTCGGCATTTAGCGCTGTCTACACAGCTAGAAGTCGAAGGAAGAACACTCTTCCTGGCATTGATGATAAAAGAATGCATTCACAAGTAGAAAATCGTAGATGCTGAGCTCATTATTGCTGTCACTCAGAGATGTTTTACTTCACAGATATCGAGAGCGGAATAGTGGCATAGCAAGGCCATCAGAGTTTGAGAGAGAGAGAAATGTTCAGTTCATAGATGATTTTTCCTCAGTACTTTGCAGGTGTTGATAGTTGTGCACCTGTGTCTCTGGGAGGAATAGGGCTGCAGCTGTGGCCAGGACGTGCCACGTGTCAGCCAGAGCTGGGGCTTGGGCTGTTCCTGGGGCTGGGGTGACTTTTAGTCTTATAAGAAAATTAAAGAGTAGGGGCCACTGACCCACCGAAAACTCAGTCAGGGGCTGCACACAAGTAAGAAGCAAAAAAACAAATCCTCACTGACATGGCCCCCAACTGAGAAGGAGGCAGACACTCCCCACATTCACCTCACACATCAGAGCATACTGTAGCCCAGACTAGTAGGTTTTGTGTGCTTCAGCCTCAGGAGGAGGTAACGGGAGCCCTGAGCTTCAGGGACTGGATAGAGGTGAGCTTTTCAAAAAGTTTTCTGGCTATTTGGGATCTTACGCAAGCCCTGCCCAAGGAGCAGCCAGGCAGCTACCATGTGGCCCTGGTCCCAGCTTCAGCCCTCCCCCAGGGCTGGAGCTGTGGCTAGGGCCAAGCGGTGGGTGGCTGCCACATGCACTGGTGCTGCAGCCAGGGCCATGGTGCTATTTCTAGTACCTCATCCCTGACCCGAAGAGGAGATGCCACATGACATCAGCTCCAGCAGCTGCTTTGCAGCCCGTCCTGGCCACAGCTCCAGCACAGGGGAAGGGCTGAAGCTAAAACCTGGGGCCACGTGGCAGGCAGCTGTGTCACATGCTGGGGCTAAAGCCAGGTGTCAACTCCTGTCCTGGCATGCAGGGCAGCTACCTGGCATGCAGCCCTGCCACCCAGAACAGTTGAGCAGCCACCACACGGCCCTGGCCTCCCCACTCACCTTCCCAGCCTATCACCACCAGCAACTCACCTTCCAGGTCCGAGGAAGGAGAGTGCTGCTGCACAGCTCTGCTGTGGAAGTGGATGGGATTAAAATTATTTGTGCTCACCGGCGCTGATAATTTAGGTTTTAGCTCTTACTATTTTGGAGTTCTTAAACAGCACCATGAACAGACAGACTTGCTCACAAACTCTTTCAAATATATAGTAGAGGAAATACGAGATTTAAGTGGGTCTGGCCCACGAAAGCTCATCACCTATTAAACCATCTTGTTAGTCTGGAAAGAGCTACACGGCCCCGTGTTTGTGTGAACAGCGCGAGACACTTGGATAGCGACTGTAGAAAGCGCCAGTTGCACACCCAGCTCCTAGGAAACAGCAGGGCAAGTCCCGTGCGATGTCCTGCCCCATGCCAGGGTGACGCCCCTTCAGTCACGTGTGAAACGCCCTGTCTAGGCTCCTGTTCCTGCCGCCCCGCTCTCTCACGCGGGACTAGAGGCTGGCGAATGGGCGGGGCAGTGGCTCCCAGAGCGCGAGGTGGGCACGGACTCACACTTGCCCCACTGAGGGGCCGCGTGCAGCCTGCGGTGCTGGGGCTCGCGCCCGCAGCGGCTGTTACAGTCCCACGGCAGCGCACCCGCGTGTGAGCAATTGGCATGGGGTGTGGCGTGTGCGCATGCGCAGGTGCATTTGTAAATGAGTGTTCGGGCCCCACCCCAGGCTGCAGCAGCCTGAGAAGGCCACAGGGCAGAGCCGGGGAGGGGCAAGGACTCCAGCTCCCATGATGCACTCGGGGATGGGGGCGGGGCCAGGGGTTTTGCACGTGTGCGCACACCCATGTGCGGTGCGTTACAATCAGACGGGCCGGGACTCCCGGGGCGAGATCCCGCCCCTTCCTGGAGCCTGACACGCCCCCGGGAGAAGCCGGGGAGGGGCCGGAAGTCCGGCTCCCATGATGCACTGGGAGCTGAGGGGGCGGGGACGATGGCAATTCCATCGAGGCTCCAACTGCCGTGCGGGAGCTGCGCCCCTCGTGTCCGTTGCGGGGCAACAAGCAGTGGTCACGTGGGCGCCGCATGCTTCCGCGCCCTGGCATCATTGCGGCACGTGGGACGCAGGGCGCCCGCGCGCGCACATACTTCCAGTGACCGGAAGTGACGTTAAACCGGTCCCGTGTCTGATCGGAAGTTGCCCGGGTCCACGCTCTAAATGCGTCCTCCAGGGAGCAGAGCCTGGAGGCCATTGGCTCCGGTGAGTACTCGGTTGGCGCCGGGCCTGCGGCAGGGGGAGACACGGGGCGCCCGGCTGGGACAGGGACAGGGCCTGGGCTCGGGGGTGGTACGCGGGGCAGAGCGTTGAGGGAGGTGGGACCGCTCCCACAATGCACCACTCTGCTCTTTGTTTGGGCGGCGGTGCCTTTGCCTCAGGCCCTGACGTCACAGGGAGCGGTCTGTTAGAAATTCCCACGGGGCTAGAGGAGGAGCGAAGCGGTGCATGCTGGGAGATGTAGTGTTTCCCGGGCCCATAGTGACCAGTGCCAGCGGGCATGGCGCAGTGCGCGTCAGTCGCGGGGCCCCTCTGTTCAACCCACCTGTTCGCTCCGGGGTCCTTCATTGACAGGCCCGAGCTGGCAGGCAGCTCATGTGGCTTCAATTGCTGATGGGTCATTTTGTAGATCCTTGATTCATCTTTCGAGCTTGGACAAGTCAGGATTGGGGTGACTGCTGAGGTGCTCAGGGATCTTTTTTGTAACAGATCTGAGGTCTCGAGATCTTCCAGCCCCATCGGATACTCCAGATCATCTGCTGCTGCAGGAGCTGCTCCAACTCTTTATGGATCTAAGTCCTGCAACAACTGCATAGACTCCTCTGCCAGCTCTTTCATGGCCCTGCTCATCTGAACTGTCTGTGACCGTGTCAACTTTTGCTCCCGCTGCCTTATCCATTGACTTTCCTGTTTGATACCATGAGAGTTGTGGCATTTCTAGGTATACGTGCAACGCACAGCAGGGTGTGGCAGTGCAGGCGAAGCTGGGCGGGCAGTGCCACCATGAGAGGAAGGTCCGAGGAGCGCACTACGCATGGCAGGGCTGGGCTGGGGTCAGAGCATGACACTGCCCGGCACCCAGCCCACCCTTCAGCGCATGGGCTCTGGCTGCTGTGGCCCCACCCTGCCACCAGCCTGGGGGGTGGAGAAGTTCTGTCCCCATTTGCGCAGCACGGGCCAAGCCCAGCATCCTGCCCAGTCGAGCCACTCCCATGGACATGTGTCTCTGCAGGGCCCATGGCAGGGGGGAAAAAGGATTGACTGGCAGTCTGTGGCCTGAGGGGAGTGGTGCCAGGCCCTGTGGCAATATTTTCCTGCTCTCAGCAGTGCCAGTGGCAGGCCAAGCCCTTCTCCTGCTGCTCTCCATGCCTGGTGGCTCCAGGCCAGCCTGGGGCAGACACAGACAAGGAGCAGCCCCCTGCCTGGCCCCAGGGATGGGATGTGAAGAGCTGAAGTGCCAGAGCTGATGGAAATGGATGCAGGTGGCAGGAGGGGGCTGAAAAATCTCTGGGAAGGATCACTTTGGGGACCCTTAAGGGACTGATCTGTCGGCGAATGGGCTATCAATAAGGAGTGTTCCTTGACTGCATTGTCAGTTAATGGGATGTCTCAAGGGAACATTAATGGGCTGCTCTGTTGGTGGATGGCCTGTCACTAAGGGGCATTTCTTGACTGAGTAATCAGCCAATGTGCTTCCTGCAGGGGACGTTAATGGACTGCAATGAATAGCATCAGCCTCTGGTGCTTGGGCTTGTAGGATCAGCCCAGAAGGCCAAAAGAAATCAGACATCCTTCAATATCTCCCAGATCTGGCCAGGGGAAGGTTTGAAGCCCAAAGAAGAGGCCCTGTCGGGGATCACTGGACGGCTAGTGACCCTACTCGCAACCCCCCTACACTGCTCTGGCTCCCCCTTTTGGGTTGGGAGCCCCACCTGAAGAAAGGGTCATTGGAGAATGCCCAAATGCAGCCTGAGGTCCAACGTGGCCAAAAGTTTCTGGCCACACACAAAAAGTGCTCACTAACATGGCACCCAACTGAGAAGGAGAAAGACACTCCCCACATTTGCCTCTCATGCTGGGGGACGGGGCTAGCCAAGTAGATTGTGAGCACGCTAGACCCATGGTGGGGCAGCAGGGGGCTGAAGCACCCTCACAGGCTCCCCAATGCAGGATGGGCCCTGAGCCTCGAGGGCCAGATCCAGGCAAGCGACCCCCTGGCCTGAGGTTCCCCACCCTTGTCCTAAAGGATGGCCTGTGTCACCACCAGAGGGGGAGCAATTCCAGCCCCACCTCAAGGACAGCTGAGTTGGGGACCAAGCTGGCCACGAGGTAAACCCCAGAGGCTGCGCTCTAGGCCTCACGGAGTTTGTCATTCTTTAGTAGATGCTAAGGTTGGATGAGACCATTAGGACAGCACATCTGATCCCTGCATACCACAGTAGCCTAGTTTCAATCCAAGCACACAGCAGAGAGGCAGCTAGTCTCCGCTAGCAGACATCAAGAAATGAAGACCCCATCACTTGCTTTGATAGTTTGTGCCAGTGGTGAATCATCCGCTCTGTGAAGTATTGGAGCCTTATGTCCAAGAGGAACGTGTCTGGTTTCACCTTCCAGCCACTGGCTCTTGCCCTGCCTTTCTCTGCACCGTGAACCAGCCCTTTGGTACCCGACATGTTCTCTCCAGAAAGGCCCTTAGATGCCCGAGTAACGTCGCCTCTCAGCTTTCCTTGTAGAAGCCAAACACATGGAGCTCAAGAGCTGAGGAGAAGGACTTTCTCTGCAGCCCTCCAGACTTTTGGCTCTTTGCTGACCCATCTCTAAGTTTCCAACAACTTTTCAAAGTGTGGCCCCTGAAGCAGGCTGCAGTCTCCAATCTCAGTCTTGTGGACGCTGCATCACCTCCCTGCCCTGCTCACTTCTCTGCTCATGGGGCAGAACTGGTGGGCAGGGCAGCGCGGCAGCCACAGCTTAGCCTCAGAGGGGACATTAGAGCTGACGCTAGAGTCCCCTGTTGCCCAGGCTGGGCAGGGAGCCCCCTGGTGCACTAGCAGCCCACGGGTTTCTCCTCCAGAGGCCGTGGTGCCTCAGGCCTTAGCTGAATGAGTTACAGCAGGAGGGTTTTGCTCAGGAAGGCCAGGCAGGAATAATTGGTGGGTTGGAGGGGTGCAGCCGGCCAGGCCTGCGGCATGGAAGGTGAAATGTGGGCGGGTGACGCTAGGGCTGTTCAGTGGAACTGAATCAACTAATCGAATCATCGATGGAATTTGCCGCGACTGTTCAGTGGGTCAATGGGGTGCCTGAGCCTTTGAAATGCAGCGTGCGCCCCGCTGGCTCTGACAAGGCAGAAGCACTGTGGGGAGCACGGGGCCAGCAGGGAACTCGAGCAGCCCCCCGCTGGCCCTGTGCTCCCCACGTGTGAAATGGACCGGAGCTCCATGGGCCCTTCTCCATTTCAGACCAAAGCGCATGGGGCCAGTGTGGGGCTGGAGGCCCTAGGGCATCATGGGAAGTGCAGCACCCACTGGCTCAGGTGTTCCCATGTGCAGGGCAAGGGTCGTGCGAGGCTGGTAGGGGAAGTTGCCCTGATGCTGTGCTGGTATCAGGAGGCTACTGCTACAGGGGCTGCTGCCCTTGCTGTGAAGGAGCCCTACCCACGGGGAGCTGTCGCCATACCCACCAGTGCAAAGCTTGCTCGTGGCTATAAATCTCAAGCAGAACTCGCCCATCCTGCAAGTGGCGCTTTGTGGGGAGGGGTTTGCGAGCTGCCTCCGTGTCAGCTACCAGAGTATATGCAAAACCTGTGACTGACATTTCTTATTCCCAAATGGAGTGCTTTGAATTACCGTCCGCATGTGCGGCACATGGTCCAAAACACACTCCTTTCTGGTGAGAAAGAAATCGCAGAAAAGTGGAGGTTTTTTGCAAAAATCATTTACTTGGATTCAGTTGTTTGGCTGGAAGGGGACAAGCGAGTAGAGAGCAGGGACACAGGATGCTGCTTGTCTTCCCTCCTCTCCCACCACCGCCTCGGTAGCAGCAAAGGGGGGGGGAACCGGGAGCCAGTGCTATGGAGAGCCCCTTGCACCTGTCCCCCTGCTCCTCCCTCCTGTGCACTGCTGATAGAGAGGCGGTAGCGCAGAGGGTGAGGGGGGCAGACAGGAGCCGGTACCTGCGCAAAGCTTTCAAGCCAGCTCCCCTCACGTGTCAGCTATCCGAGGCGGCGGGGCGGGGGTCGCCAGGGCTCACTGCAGATGGAGGCAGCTGCATGAGATGCCGGGGCAGCGTCAAAGGAAGCAGTCCATGCTGATGGGTGGCTTCTTGGGAGTGCAATGGCTGCCGGCCCCACCTCTGGAGACTATCGAATAGCTGTGTAACTGATAATATTTTGTGCGGTTACACAACTATTCAGTTCATCGCTGTCTAACGTCCCCTCTTGCCTAGCAGTTAGTGCGAGCGGGGGCTTTTCGATTGGGCAGGGGAAGGCTTTTCTCTCAACCCCCTCTTTCCTCCCTCCCTTAGCTACCCCCAGCACTACCTGCATCCCTGTAATGGACAGGAGGAGTGCTGACCAGCACCGGGGAACCAAGGGGTTAAACTCCGGTAGCTAGTGAAGGTGCTGGCCAGGGGGCCTGGAGAAACACTCCAGATAGTGGGTTGAAATTTGAACTGGCTCTAGGTTCCCTGCCTGCTCTCTCTGTGTGGGAAAGAGAAACCAGGAGTTGGGAGGCACAGGGTGATTTAAATCCAGGCAGGACTGCCATGTCCCTGAGGAATTCGGAGCATGAGAGTGGACTGAACGGAGAGGAGACTGGAAGTAGGTAACGGGAACAAAGTGGATCCAGTTGCATTCAGGTTATTTTCTGTTTATTTCGTGGTTTGGTTTGGTTTGAACTGCTCTGTTGGAATCTAGGCCTCCCCTCCCCTTTTACCATCTAACCCTTGTTTCCCGAGACTGTTCTCTGTGTTTGATTTTGCTTTCCACAGTTGCTCTGTCAGGTTGAGCGTCCAAGTCCAAGGAGGGGTTGAGGGACGGGGGTGCTTGGCACTGACAGGGCAGGACGGGGTGAGGGGTCAGGGGGGTGCTTGGCACTGGGGGGGCAGGAGGGGTGAGGGGCGGGGCCAGGGGTGCCTGGCACTGGGGGGCAGGGCCACCGCGCAGGAAAGCTCAGGGGTAGGCGGTGCTGGCTGGGCGGGGAAAGTTCCAGGGCGTTCACGCTGACGAGGCAGTGGTGCGGGCGGGCGCTGTGCAGGTGCACTTGCTTTCCTGTTGGAAGGTGAGTGGCGCGGTTGTTTACCTGACCTGGTGGCGGGCGGCTGCCCCATTGTGCCACAGCGAGACTGTCCCTGCTGGGGCAGCCTCGCCCCACCTCCAGCTGCTATTGGGGCTTCTGTTTGTTTCTGTTCATACAATTTGCTGCAGTTTTCCATCCACGGAGGACCTGCATGAAGCTGGTCCAACCAGTGATATGGGGGTAGATTTTTAAGAGTAAGAGGTTTTGTTTTTAAAGCAGGGGTGAGGAACGTAATACCCGGGGACTGGATGCAGCCCCCAGCTCACATGAGTCTGGCCCTCGAGCCTCAAGGTTTCCACAAAAAGATTGGAGCAAACAAAATCTGCTAGCCTGCCCCGCCCCCCCTCCTCACAGGATCCAGTGTGTGAGGGGAATGTGGGGAGCGTCTTTCTCCTTCTCAGTTGGGGGCCATGATAATGAGGGTGGTGGGGTTGGGGATTTTTTTTTCTTCACACGTGTGTGCAGGGTTGGCAGGTGTCCAGTATTGAATCAGACAGCCCGGTATTTGCACCGACTGGGTACCATGACCAGAAGGTGCCCAGGTACGTGCTCCAATCGCGTCCACCGGGAACAGGGCCCGGAGTTGATTGGCTTCGGCGAACACTCAGCTGGCACCGGGTCTGCGAGTGGCAGACAGAGGGAGACACGGGGCCGGGCAGGACGGGTTCAGACTCGAGGCACCGGGCTGGGACTGGCACTGGGGTCGGGGGCTTCCTGTGGCAGCGCAGCCAGCGTAGCCCTCCAGTTCCGGGGGTGCACGGGGCAGAGGAAGGACACCAGAGACTGTGGCCGAGCAGCAATGGAGGCCGGAACCACTCTGACAAGGCGTGGCTCTGCTCCTTGCTTGGGCGGGGTGCAGGCCCTGACGTCACCGAGCGGGTCTGCCAAGAAATCCCACCCTGGGCGGGTAGAGGAGAAGGGAAGCTGTGCATGCTGGGAGATGTAGTCTTTCCCTACGCTGATAGGCTCCACAGGTCATTACGGCCCCCATGACACCACAGGAGCAGTAGGGTCTTCCAGACTGCGTTTCCCGTCAGCCCCTGTGGCCCCATAACTCCAGCGGAGTCGTGGCGTTTCCTGGCCTAAGTGCTGTGGTATTGGGGTGTGGCAGCGTAGGGAGGGGGCGGGGCACCCACCAGTGGCACTGCTCCCAAAGAGTCTCTCCCATCGTAGAGATGCCAGAGTGGTTCCCCCCCACCTTGCTAGGACCCAGGGCCTTGTCCCAGGCAGCGCCTCACCCCCTCGTGAGTAGAAGGTGAGACTTGGCCCCTCCTCCCTCCAGGGAGTGCTACTCCTGGGACAGGCTGTGTGCAGGGCAAGGCCTGTCCCAGGCTTCTCCCCCCAGGGCTGGGCTGTGAGTCCCTGCCTTTGGCAGAGGGGAGCTGTTGCCAGCCCCCAGCATTTGCAGGGAGTGGGAGCCAGGGAGCCAGCGACTTGTGGGGAAGCAAAGGTGGAGGAGCTGGCAGGAGGCTCGGAGGGCAGTGAGGGAGGAAGAGCAGAGGGGGAGGGGGAACAGAGTTGCAGGGAGCCCCGCCTTAGGAACAGCTGTACCCTGGCTCTGGCTCTGGCTCTGGCTCTGGCTCTGGCTCTGGCAGCCGCCTGCCAGGCAGCCAGCCCTGGGAACAGTGGAGCAGCCATCATGTGGGTCTGGCTGCAGCTCCAGCCCTGGGGCAGAAGTCCTGGCCCAGGCCACTCCTGGTGGAAAGTCTTAGAGGAAACCCTGCCCTGGACGCAGAGTTGAGGGTGGGCTCGGGTTGCTCCCAATCCCCTACTGGGGACATGACTGGACAGTTACCGCGGGATCCCTGGCAGAGGGGAGCACAGATCAAGACGTGGCTGCAGGGCTGTGTGGTGAAGATGCGCGCACAGTCCCTGGAGCGATGTGGTACCAAGAGCAGACATCACGGTGGGCGAGGAAATGTTGGGAGCAGGGTACGGACCTACAGAGCTCATCCCCACGAACTCCAGCTAGAGGCACCACAGCAGCAAGAGGAGCCCAGTCCTGCGTGCGCTTCCAAAGGCTACGTCTGCACTGCAGCGCTATGTCGGGACACCGCAGGTACCTGAATGAGCCGTTCCCCGTCTTTCGGGCGCACCCGCTAATTGGAAATAGAGTGGGCTTGCTGTTCCGACATCCCTGCAAACCTCATTCCACGAGGAGTGAGGAGTGACTTAGTGTGAAATAGGGCTTGTGGACTGCACCAAAATTCGAAATAAGCTTTTTCAAAATTGACTCGAAATGAGCTCAAATTGCGTAGCTCATTTCCAGTTCCGAGTGCAGCGTAGACGCACCCAAAGTGTCCACAGGATGATCCTTGTGGCTCTCTGGTCTGGCTTCCCGTCTGGTGCTGTGCCTGTGCTGGGCTGAGTCCTCCTTTCTTAGTTTTTCAGTTCCCAGTGATGTGAGGTAGATGAGACCTTGGCAAACCCGCAGGAGAGAGAAGGAAAAGGAGCAGGCCCCTGAGCCCCTCCCAGAGGAATGAAAACAAATAGCTAAGGAGGGAAGGGAAATGGACATTTGCTTAAGTGTGGAGAGAGGACGGGGAGGGGGGTGACAAGTTCGGTTAAGCTGTTCCCTGATGAGCCTCGTCCAGTGGTTCCAGTTAACCGGTGGGGCTGGAGCAGCTTCCCGCCCCCCCATAGACTTCACTCTCACAGGGCACCCTGCACTGCAATCAGAGAGCCTCCAGCCTATCCCCCCACCCCTGTTAATGAGTTAACCAGTTAACAAATTAAACAGCATTTTACATCCCTCATTCCAGCTGGCCTCAAAGATCAAACGGACGGTCTCCTAGGGTCTCTGCAGGTGCCCCTTTGCCCCATCTCTCTACAGAGATCTCACAGCAGGGGCCGGGTACTAAGGGCAGCAAGCAGTTGGTTGAATCACGGAAAAGAAGGGATATAAGGGTGAGACCCTCTGGCCCGGAGGTAGGGCGTCCGGGCAGCCAAAGGTGTCGCGGAGAACCCCCATCTATCAGACTGGGCTTCCCCTCCATGCTTGCAGAGCTGAGCAGCTAAAATGGTTAGAACGTGTGTGTGTGTGTGGGTGTGTGTGTGTGTGTGTGAGTGTGAGAGAGAGAGAGACAGACCGACCGACCGACCGCTACTGGGAGTCAATTGTGACAGCAGCTGTTTGTGACGTCACACTGGCCCCGCCCCCGGGGCTGCAGAAACATCAAGTAGCCGGTGAGACTACACGGCTACGTCTAGACTGGCATGATTTTCCGCACATGCTTTTAACGGAAAAGTTTGTAGATTGTCATGTCATGTCTGGTGTGTCTGGTATTTTTGTTGAAACCATCTGGCAACCCTAGCTCTGCTCCTTGCTTGGGTGGGGTGGCCCCTGCCTCTGTGGCAGTCTCTGTGGATGTCACAGGGAGCAGGTTCGCCAGGAAATCCCACCCTAGGCGGGCGGAGGAGAAGCAATGACACAGTTCATGCAAGGAAATGAGAGAGCCTCCACCGGCCACTGCGGCCTCGTGGCACCATAGGAGTGGTAGCAGCTTCCGGACTGCGCCACCCGGCCCCAAGGGAGTTCCTGCGGGAGGCGGCAGGAAAGTCAGAGCGTGCCTGCCTGGATCTCAGCCCTTGGGCACCCGAGTGTGCACCCCGCCCGGCCGAGCCTCTCCCTTGTAGCTCCGCCCCCAGCGCTGCGCCCGCTGCCTCGTGACTCGGTTTGGTGCGAAGCTGCCGCTGCCCGCTACGAACAGCAGCGCACTGCTAGTGACGTCATTGCCCAGGCGCGATGCATGCAAATGATGGAATGTGGGGCACATTCTATCGGCTCCCATCAGGCTGGAGCACTGAATGGTCCAGCGAGTGACACGTGGGTTTGTGTTGCACACAGATGGGTCGCAGGCTCCGTCATTAATGGCAGGGGCGTTGTCTGGTCTGGGGGCGGGGCTATTGACTCACAGGAACTCAGCTGGGACGCAGAAGTGAGCAGCAGGAAACTCCTTGGGGTCTCCGGAAAACCCTCGCGCGGCCCCTCTGTCTACGTCTACACTGGCGTCATCTTGTGCAAAAACTCATCCAGAAGAGTTACAGGCTGGGGACCAACCAGCTAAGTAGCAGTTCTGTAGAAAAGGACCTGGGGGTTACAGGGAATGAGAAGCTGGTTATGAGTCAACAGTGTGCCCTTGTAGCCAAGAAGGCTAATGGCATATTAGGGTGCATTAAGAGGAGCATTGCCAGCAGATCCAGAGATGTCATCGTTTCCCTTTATTCGGCTTTGGTGAGGCCACATCTGGAGTATTGTGTCCAGTTCTGGACCCCCACTACATAAAGGATGTGGACGCATTGGAGAGGGTCCAGCGGAAGGCAACCAAAATGATTAGGAGGCTGGAGCATATGACCTACGAGGAGAGGCTGAGGGAGTTGGGTCTGTTTAGTCTGCAGAAGAGAAGAGTGAGGGGGGATTTGATAGCAGCCTTCAACTTCCTGAAGGGAGGTTCCAAAGAAGATGGAGAGAGGCTGTTCTCAGTGGTGACAGATGGCGGAACAAGGAGCAATGGGCTCAAGTTGTGGTGGGAGAGGTCTAGGTTGTATATTAGGAAAAACTCTTTCCCTAGGAGGGTGGTGAAGCACTGGAATGGGTTACCTAGGGAAGTAGTGGAGTCTCCATCCCTAGAGGTGTTTAAGTGTCGGCTTGACACAGCCCTGGCCGGGTTGATTTTGTTGGGATTGGTCCTGCCTAGCGCAGGGGGCAGGACTTGACCTTCTGAGGTCTCTTCCAGCTCTGTGGTTCTAGGATTCTGAGAGAGCGTCTGCACTGGCCTGGGCTTTTGCGCAAGAGCATCCGTGCCAGTGTGGACGCTCTCTTGCGCAAGAAAGCTCTGCTGGACATTTTAACCATCGGCCTTTCTTGCGCTAGAAATTCCTGGTGCCTGTCCGCACTGGCCTGTGCCGGAAGGGCTCTTGCGCAAGAGGCTTCTTCCTGAGCAGGAGCATCCTAGTTCTTGCGCCAGGAGCCCTGGTTGTACACAGGAGAAGGTCAGTTTCCTTGCGCAAGCACACACGGCCAGTGTAGACAGGCAGCAAGTTTCCGCGCAAGAGCGGCCGCTTTGGCGCGAGATGGCGCCAGTGCAGACACAGCCTCAGTGTTTTCAAACCGGACGCAGCCGAGGCAGCCCCCCCCAACCCGCCTCACGCTGCCCCGCTGCACTTTGTAAGGCAGCAGCAGCATCTGCCTGTCCCACACAAGCCCGCTGGGCAGTTCGGTGGGGGTGGGGGGAGCGGGGAGGGGTTGCCGCGCGGTCTCCTCTCCCGCGGGGGGGGGGGGGGGGCGGGGCATCAGCTGCGGACGGTGGCGTCTCTGAGGCAGGAGCCCCGCCCAGCTACGGGAGGGGGGAGGTAGCCGCAGTGGCTTGTGGGAAACTGAGTGCCCCAGTCCACAGCTCCCATGTTCGTTTGGGCGAGTTCAGCGGAAGTGACATCACAGTGCGGCCATTGACAGGGGGCGACGGGGTTGGTCTCGCGCGCGTGTCACGCCCAGCGACTGCGATGCATCCTGGGAGTTGTAGTTCTCATAGTGCAGCCTCACGGGGCATCTCTCAGTCCGCCCCGCCTCGCCCGTCATAGCCCCGCCCAGCGTGTTCCAGCCTCTCCCCGCCACCAGCTGCATCACAGGCCGCCCCCGCAGCGCTACTCAGGCCCCGCCCCTGTCTGCCCCCGCCCCGTGCCGCGGTCCTCAGGCCCCCCCCTGCACAGCCCCCCCCCCGAGCTGCACCCCCTCCCCCATCCCCAGTCCATTCTACACCCCCCGCCCGACCTGCACCCCCTTCCTCCGCCCCCAGCCCATTCCAGACCGTCAGTCCAACGGCCCCCCCACTCCCTCTGCCTCAGCCCAACCCACCCCCCTTTACCCCACCCCCAATCCATCACACCCCCAGTCCAACAGCACCCCCACTCCCTCTGCCTCAGCCTAACCCCCCCTTACCCGTCCCCCAATCCATCACACCCCCAGTCCAACAGCACCCCCACTCCCTCTGCCTCAGCCCAACCCACCCCCCTTTACCCCACCCCCAATCCATCACACCCCCAGTCCAAGAGCACCCCCACTCCCTCTGCCTCAGCCTAACCCCCCCTTACCCGTCCCCCAATCCATCACACCCCCAGTCCAACAGCACCCCCACTCCCTCTGCCTCAGCCTAACCCCCCCTTACCCATCCCTCAATCCATCACACCCCCAGTCCAACGGCCCCCCCACTCCCTCTGCCTCAGCCCAACCCCCCCTTACCCGTCCCCCAATCCATCACACCCCCAGTCCAACGGCACCCCCACTCCCTCTGCCTCAGCCCAACCCCCCCCTTACCCGTCCCCCAATCCACACCCCAGTCCAACGGCCCCCCCACTCCCTCTGCCTCAGCCCAACCCCCCCACCCGTCCCCCAATCCATCACACCCCCAGTCCAACAGCACCCCCACTCCCTCTACCTCAGCCCAACCCACCCCCCTTTACCCCACCCCCAATCCATCACACCCCCAGTCCAACAGCACCCCCACTCCCTCTGCCTCAGCCCAACCCCCCCTTACCCGTCCCCCAATCCATCACACCCCCAGTCCAACGGCACCCCCACTCCCTCTGCCTCAGCCCAACCCCCCCCTCTTACCCGTCCCCCAATCCACACCCCAGTCCAACGGCCCCCCCACTCCCTCTGCCTCAGCCCAACCCCCCCACCCGTCCCCCAATCCATCACACCCCCAGTCCAACAGCACCCCCACTCCCTCTACCTCAGCCCAACCCACCCCCCCTTACCCCACCCCCAATCCATCACACCCCCAGTCCAACCGCACCCCCACTCCCTCTACCTCAGCCCAACCCACCCCCCCTTACCCCACCCCCAGTCCATCACACCCCCAGTCCAACAGCACCCCCACTCCCTCTACCTCAGCCCAACCCACCCCCCTTACCCCACCCCCAATCCATCACACCCCCAGTCCAACAGCACCCCCACTCCCTCTTCCTCAGCCCAACCCCCCCTTACCCGTCCCCCAATCCACACCCCAGTCCAACAGCCCCCCCACTCCCTCTGCCTCAGCCCAACCCACCCCCCTTCACCTCACCCCCAATCCATCACACCCCCAGTCCAACGGCATCCCCACTCCTTCTACATCAGCCCAACCTGCCCCCCCCATTATCTGTGCTGCAGCCGACCCGGCACCTCCCTTCCCTCACTTCCCAAGTGCATTACAACACCCCCAAGTCAACCTTATCCCCCATGCGGGCCCGCCCTCGCCTCAACCATATTTTTATCCTTCAGGTCCCTCGGTTTCCTTCCTCTCCACAACGCCCAAACCAACATGTCCCCCCTAGCCCCTTTCTCCATTCATGGGGTCTATCGGTCCCCCATTTTGCTCCCTACAACACCACCAAGCTCACCCCAACCTGCGCCCTATTCCTTCCCATCCCCCATACGTGGGACCTCTCAGCTCCCTGTTAGCTTCCTTCCCAACCCACACACCCTCCTCGCACACCCCTATCTCACCAGGTCTGCATCCTACCAGCCTCCCTTCTTCCTTCCTTCCTAACCCACTCACCCTCCTCGCACACCCCTAACTCACCAGGTCTGCGACCTACCAGCCTCTCTTCTTCCTTCCTTCCCAACCCTCACACCCCTGTTTCGCCAGGCCTGGGACCTGTCAGCCTCTCTTATTCCTTCTTTCGCACCCTCAAGTTGCACTCCTACCCCCCTCAGTCCTCCTCCTTCCCAACACTGCCAGCCTGCCATATCCTTCCCTAATCTGCTCCCCGCCCCGGTTATCCCTCCATTCGTGGGATCCCTTAACCCCCAGCTCTCCCCAGTTCCAATTATTGTTCCCCATGAACTTGCTGAGTTGGCTTTGCCTGCCAACCTGGGGTCCTCAAACACTCCTCCATGCTCTCCTCCATCTCTGGAGCCTCTAAATCCCCCAAACTCTGTGCCCCTGGGATCCTTACATCTCTCCCCTCCACAGTGCAGCCCTCAATACCATGTATTCAAGGCAGTCATACTTAGGTAGAGACCAAAATAGGAAATGAACTTCACCACTGATCACCCCTTTGAGACTCTATTCTTTGCAGTGCTGCTGTCTCCCTCCACAGCACATGGGCAGGTCTGCTGGGTGAGCATCTCCATAGATGTAGTCTTGGGAGCCTTCAAAAAAGTAGGGGACAACTAGCAGTCGGTTTCATCACAGGCCATGAGCTTCCTTTTGGGTGCGAAGAATTCTGCTGGGTCTGCTCTGGAAAGAGACTATTTGGATGTTGGCTCAAAGCGCTCTTCTCCACTGGTATTTCTGCAGTGCCAGTGGGAGGGTAGAAGCCAGAGGCATACTTCATATGTGAGAAGCGGTTACGTGACATTACAGACTGAGATGCCAACATGTTCACTTTTCCTAAAGTGCTGGATTCAGAACCAGGGGAAAAAGTCAACTATTGGAGACTCCTCCAGTTCTGCGATAAAGGGAGAGAGAAAATGAGACTATGAGCAAAATTAATGCAAGTCAAGAGCTATTCCAGGTGAGCATCTCCATGGGTTAAGGGCTCAGGAGCTAACAGGAATTCTGCAGGTACGCCAGTCGTGCAAGGGAGAGCAGTGGTGTGTCCTGGCTGTGTCCTGGCTGACTGACTCAGTGTCCTTGTAGTGGGCCAGATACAGAGGGCAGAGGGGAAAGGGCTAAAGGATAGAATTCCCGCAGTTAGGGACCGTAGTGAGGGAGAGCTCATGCTGGGTTTTCATTGTTCCGCGCTTGCAGAGGAATCAGTGCAGGGCCATGGCCAGAGAAGAAACCATCCGAGATGGACTTGAGCTGCCTGGACGTGATTCTCGGAAGACATGACGGGTCCTCAGCGTTCGGCCTTCTCATGGCTCTGTGTGAGTAGGAGATGCGTGCTTTGAAGTCTTCAAGCGTCCTGGCAGTATGTTTCTTCTGAGGCAGAGAGCTTCCTGCTGGGGCACGGAGCCTGGTGGCTTGGGGACTGGTGAAGGGGCAGTAGGCGGTTCAACAGAGTGTGGATAGAGATTCAAGGCCTCCTTTCTCTCCACGTTCCTGTAGTGGCAACGGGAGGGGATGGCCGATGGTGGGAGGCTGCGGTGCGATGGTGGGAGGAGAAGCGATGCCGCGTCCTTGCGGACTGAAACGCTAAGTTGTTTGTTTGTTTTTTCCCCTCTGCTGTGTTGGGTAGCGAGCGATAAGAAGTCAACCCTCCCGGTGTCCTCCCGTCTGGGGATGGAACGGAAACTAGAACAGCGAGCTCGGGAGCTTGGTCGAAGCGAGGCGAGAACCGTCCGGCTGGGAGCGGAGCAGCCATCGCTGACAGGGAGATAAGTGTCGGGTCTTTAAATCTCTCAGCTTACGGCCCACTCGGGTCTAGGAAGGGAAGTCACGTTTGCTTAGACAGCGAGTCCGAGCGGAGGTTCCCGAGGTGGGAGGCTGCTGTGTGTTATAGGGGAGGAGAAGAGATGCCGCGTCCTTGCGGACTGAAACGCTAAGTTGTTTGTTTGGTTTTCCCCCTTTGTTGGGTTGGGTAGCGAGAGATAAGAAGTCACCCGTCCCGGTGTCCTCCTATCTGGGGATGTAACGAAAATGAGAACAGTGAGCATGAGACTTTGGTCGAAGCGAGGCAAGAACCGTCCAAGGGAGAGCATTGGTGAGTCATGGCTGACTGACTCAGTGTTCTTGTAGAGGGCCCAATACAGAGGGCAGAGGGGAAAGGGTTAAAGGATAGAATTCCCGCAGCCACAGAGCTTAGTGAGTGTGAGGGCTCTCCGGTCACGCTCCTAGGGGGGTTTCTGGCTTCACACTCAGGTTGAGCTGCTGGGGGGGGGGGTCTCTGGCACCTCTCTCAGGTCATGCAGCTGGGGGGAGAGTCTCTGGCGCCGCTCTCGGGTCGCGCTGCTGCTGGGGGTGGTCTCTGGCTCCGCTCTCAGGTGGTGCTGCTGCTGGGGGGGGGTCTCTGGCGCTGCTCTCAGGTCTCGCTGCTGGGGGGGGTCTCTGGCGCCGCTCTCGGGTCGTGCTGTTGGGGGGGGTCTCTGGCTCCGCCCTCAGGTCGCGCTGCTGCTGGGGGGGTCTCTGGCGCCACTCTCGGGTCGTGCTGTTGGGGGGGGTCTCTGGCGCCGCTCTCGGGTTGCGCTGCTGGGGGTGGTCTCTGGCTCCGCTCTCAGGTGGCGCTGCTGCTGGGGGGGGGTCTCTGGCGCTGCTCCCAGGTCTCGCTGCTGGGGGGGGTCTCTGGCGCCGCCCTCAGGTCACGCTGCTGCTGGGGGGGTCTCTGGCGCCACTCTCGGGTCGTGCTGTTGGGGGGGGTCTCTGGCGCCGCTCTCGGGTTGCGCTGCTGGGGGGGTGGTCTCTAGCGCTGCTCTCGGGTCTCGCTGCTTGAGGGGGTCTCTGGCGCTGCTCTCAGGTCGTACATCCGGGGTGGTCTCTGGCGCCGCTTTCAGGTCGTGCAGCCGGGAGAGGTCTCTGGCGCTGCTCTTGGATCTCGCTGCTGGGAGGAGTCTCTGGCGCCGCTCTCAGGTCGCGCTGCTGGGGGTGGGTCTCTGGCGTCGTTCTCCGGTCGCGCTGCTGGAGGGGGTCTCTGGCACCGCTTTCGGGTGATGCCAGGGGGGTGTCTGTGGTTCAGCTCTCAGGTCGCGCTGCTGTGGGGGTCTCTGGCGCAGCTCTTTGGTGGTGCTGCTCGGGGGGGTCTCTGGTGACGCTCTCGGGTCGCGCTGCTTAGGGGGGTGGTCTCTGGCTCCACTCTCGGGTCGCGCTGCTGGGAGAGGTCTCGGGGTCCACTCTCGGGTTGTGCTGCTGGGGGGGGGGTCTCTGGCTCCACTCTCGGGTCGCGCTGCTGGGAGAGGTCTCGGGGTCCACTCTCGGGTTGTGCTGCTGGGGGGGGGGGTCTCTGGCTCCACTCTCGGGTCGCGCTGCTGGGAGAGGTCTCGGGGTCCACTCTCGGGTTGTGCTGCTGGGGGGGGGGTCTCTGGCGCCGCTCTCGGGTCGCGCTGCTGGGAGAGGTCTCGGGGTCCACTCTCGGGTTGTGCTGCTGGGGGGGGGGGTCTCTGGCGCCGCTCTCGGGTCGCGCTGCTGGGAGAGGTCTCGGGGTCCACTCTCGGGTTGTGCTGCTGGGGGGGGGTCTCTGGCGCCGCTCTCGGGTCGCGCTGCTGGGAGAGGTCTCGGGGTCCACTCTCGGGTTGTGCTGCTGGGGGGGGGGGGTCTCTGGCTCCACTCTCGGGTCGCGCTGCTGGGAGAGGTCTCGGGGTCCACTCTCGGGTTGTGCTGCTGGGGGGGGGGTCTCTGGCGCCGCTCTCGGGTCGCGCTGCTGGGAGAGGTCTCGGGGTCCACTCTCGGGTTGTGCTGCTGGGGGGGGGGTCTCTGGCTCCACTCTCGGGTCGCGCTGCTGGGAGGGGTCTCGGGATCCACTCTCGGGTTGTGCTGCTGGGGGGGACTTTGGCTCCACTCTCGGGTCGCGCTGCTGCGGGGGGGGTCTCTGGCGCCACTCTCTGGTCGCGCTGCTGGGGGGGGTCTCTGGTGCTGCTCTCGGGTCTCACTGCTGGGGGGGGGTCTCTGTCGCATCTCTCGGGTCTCACTGCTGGGGGGGGTCTCTGGCTCCGCTCTCGCGTTATGCTGCTTTGGGGGGGTCTCTGGCGTTATTCTCGGGTCGCGCTGCTCGGGGGGAGACTCTGGCGTTGCTCTTGGGTGATGCTGCTGGGGGGGGTCTTTTGCGCCGCTCTCGTGTCTCTCTGCCAGGGGGATCTCTGGGGCTGCTCTCCGGTCACGCTGCTGGGGGAGTTTCTCGTGCAACTTTTGGGTGACACTGCTGGGGGGGTCTTTGGCGCCGCTCTCGGGTCACGCTGCTGTGGGGGGACTCTGGCGCAGCTCTCGGGTCGCACTGCTTGGGGAGAGACCCTGGCATCGCTCTCGGGTGATGCTGCTGGGGGGTGTCTCTGGTTTCACTCTCAGGTCGCGCTGCTGGGGGGGTCTCTGGCGCCGCTCTCGGGTCGCGCTGCTGGGGGGGTCTCTGGCGCCGCTCTCGGGTCGCACTGCTTGGGGAGGACCCTGGTGTCGCTCTCGGGTCACGCTGCTGGGGGGGGGGTCTCTTGCGCCACTCTCGGGTGATCCTACTGGGGGGGTTTCTGGCATCACTTTTGGGTTGCGCTGCTGGGGGGAGTCTCTGATGCCGCTCTCAGGTTGCGCTGCTGGGGGGGATCTGTGACGCCACTCTCAGGTCGTGCTGCTGGGGGGGGGGGTCTCCGGCGCCACTCTCGGGTCTTCCTGCTGGGGGGCTCTCTGGCGCCGCCCTCGAGTCGCGGTGCTGGGGGGGGTGTCTGGGGACGCTCTCCGGTGGGGCTGCTGGGGGGGTCTGTGGCTCTGCTTTCAGGTCGCACTGCTGGGGGGGAGGTGGTCTCTGGCACCGCTCTCCGCTTGTGCTGCTGTGAGGGGTCTCTGGCGCCGATCTCCGGACACTGCTGCGGGGGTGTAGCCAGACACAAAACCCCATCTTGTTTTTCCACGAGCCCCATCTTGTTCCCCCCCCCCCCCCCCCCCCAGAGCAAGAGAAAGGCAGTCAGCCTTTGATGCCCTGGGAACACAGGTTTGCTGCCTGTCCCTGACTCTACCATAAACAGAAACCAGACAGTAAATGGGCTAGCTGACGACCCGGGGCCTCCCGTCGCCCTGATGGCTAGTACCAGTAATTGACACGCCTGCACTGTCCCAGGAGAGGAATCTTTGCCCATCACATACCAGAGGTGCCCATTGTCTGCATTTTCCCAGGTGTAAATTATGCTTTGCACCCTTCGTGGGAAACTTGGCATTCAAAGCCATTTTTCCTAATTGGCCACTTGAAACCAGGAAGAAGCCTTCATGACCCAAGGGGTATAAAAGGGGTTCAGCAGCCCACCCCATTTGAGCTCCAATCATCTATACCTGCTGGCAGGTATTGATTGTCTCTCGAGGTCTGTGGGACGCCCAACCTCGCCCTACTTCTTCCCGAGGGATTGAGAGAAAGACGCTGGCCACGCCAAGTCTGGAACGCAGGGGTGAGAATATATATACCTGCTATGTGTCTATTTTGCATGCATTTAATAAGAGCTCAGAGAACCAAAAGGGTTTCATGGTACCTGTAAGTGACTTATTAGTGTAATTTCTGTCCTGTCCTTTGTAGTGTCTGTGTTATCTGTAACACAGCAGTAGCATTTAACAGCTAAGTTTACCCTGTAACAATAAAATAGTAACTGTTTAAGCTTTAACCTGACTCCTTCAGTTGCTGTAACAGAACCAAGCACAATTTAAAAGAACTTCAGCCGGTCATAAGGGACTCATTGCCCTGACCGTCGGCTGACAGAATTGGCGTAGTCGGCAGGATTGTGCTACTGGTTCACATACAGCAACATGAAGCCTGTCATGATAGACATGGATTTTAGTGGTATAGAGAAAGGGTTTGCCCAGGAAGGTTGGGGCAACCCAAAATGGGATAGAGAAATGTTAGAAAAGGATTGGGGAAATTCTGAGGAGTTGTGGGTGCAGTTCTGTAAGTATAGAACTGCCTGCAAGCTAAAGAATGGGACAAAGCCTGAGTCTGTGGAAAGGAGCCACTTTCCATTTAGCAAGGAAAACAGGATCAGGCCCAGACAAGCAGGCAGGTAACAGATAAGATTGAAAGCCTTGTGGTAGAACTGAGAAAAAGGCAGTAAGTACTGGAAATCTAAATCCTTAAAGCATACTTACAAGAGTAATATCTGAAACAAGTCCAGTTTTATTTTAGAGATAAGAAAGTGTTTTAAGAAGAAAAGAAGAAACAGAGAATTTAAACTCTGCAGAGAATGGAGAGAATTGAGCAGTTGTGCAAATGCTAAATTGTGTAGACAGAAAATTGTGGTTTCTTTACAGTCATTCTGAAGGAAAAATGGGCCCTTTTTCCAAAGGAATGTCTGTAAATAACCCAGGCAAATTTGACTCAAATCTGTACATTTAATTAGAGAGACTGCTAAAAGAACTCTAAAGGGAGGGGGTTCTATTGGAACTGAACTACCCCATTGAATAAAAAGGGAATGTTATTGTTGTACAGCTATGTAGAAATAGTGTAAGAAAGGTTCAGACAGAATGTATGTGTATCTGTGTGTAGATATATATATATATATATATATATATATATAGTGTAAATAAATGAAGTTTCAAGGTCCAGTAATCTTGTTTGTAGGTTTAAAACAGATTGATTTGGTTTATTTTCAGTAAGACCATTTTAGTCCAAGTTGTTTAATGAAGGTACAGGAAAACTGTAAGCATAAAGAAAGAGTTACACTATATGCAAAGTTTAATGTGGCTAAGTAGTGTTGTAAACAAAGATTGCACATTTTCCTGTAAACTATAGAATGAGTAAAAACTGCAAACAGACTAAAATGCTGTGAAAGCTCCAGGAGCCACACCAGGTTGTGATTTCCTTTGTGGTGCAAATGCCCTAGCTGGCAGCACAAAGAAGCTTTGCAGGTAATAGCTAAGTTTGATTAGCAAACTACCTGAGACCAGAAAGTTCAAATTGTAGCCCTCCAGAAAGAAAGAAAGAAATAGGAGGTTGGGTATACTAGGAAAAGTTTAAATGTAAGCAGTCTTTTAAGAAGGCAGAGAGAAGACTGAGAAATTGGCATTTGTAAAAGATGTTACCCCTTTTAAACAAAATCTTGCAAAGGTTCGGGCATAGCCCTTGGTATGATCAAGTGTTAACTGCTTGTCCATACAATTTCAGACCTAAAAGACAAAGTGGCTAACTACCTGTAAATATGTAAACGCTTGGCTCCAATGAAGAGGGAAACAGCTGCAGCTTAACTTCTATGGAAACCCTGTAATGAGGTGTTCTTCAAAATTGTCTGAATATAAGAATACAAATATGAAACTAGAAAAATGTAAAAGCCTCTGCTGCAGAAGTGGAGAGGTAGAAATGCATGTCCCTCAGTACTCAGACGAGCTAGATTCCCTTAAGGATGGGTGCTGAGAGTTAAAGCAACTCTCAGATTTATTTTTTTGTTTTTCTTCCCTCAGGAATATGTTTAAGAAAAGGACCAGGAGGTATGAGGCTTAGTGAACAAGCTCACCCTCCTTACCAAATTAATAGTAGAGAAACATGTGTCATTGGAAAGAGTCATTTAGCAGGAATAAGGAAAGTAGAGCAGACATTGGAAAGTTACTAGGAATGAGAAACATTTTCTTTGAAAGGACAAAGCAAGTGATTTGAGGGAATGTGAAGATAAAAGGTGGACTCCATGGGAGAATGGAAGGAATTAAGCAATGGTAGTAATATGTGAAGGGAAATCTTGTTTTAAAATGACACCTTGTTTCTTTGCAGCCTCTTCCTTAAGCACTATGCAAACCATGTAGGCAAAGAAACAATCAAATGTAAACATTTTGTCTATGGACACTTTTGGTAAATCTGCAAAGGAAAATTAAGGATTCTACTGAAACTTAATTGGTTAACTGCATAAAGAATGAGCTCTATATATTGTAACTCTATTTTGTGGGTTTCAAATGAACTAGTTTTATTTTGTTTTGGATAATGTCCTCTTGCTTAAAATTGCAAACAGACAAGGCACAAATTGGTTAGTGCTTCTGTTGGGCATTCAACTTTTAAGGTTAAATTTAACTTTCTAGAAACCAAATTATTAGTTTAGAAATTCAAGCTTTGAAACTTAACTGTCTCTTTCAAGGCTGAGTTGATAACACTTTTGGCTTGCTTTTAAATTCAACATTATATGTAAATACAGGCTGCCTGGTTATTTCAAAGGAAAGTGGACAGGGAAGGCTGTTGCTGTTTCAGCAGACACATCCACTGCACCCCTGTCCACAAACATAGAAGGAACAGCTCAGCTTGCAGAGCTGGCAGCAATCAATTAGCTTGTGAGGCAGGGGCCAGTACCATCTACACTAACTCCTGTGCTATATGGGCTGGAGCTACCCAGTGGATAACTAACTGGGAAATAGGAAAGCCTGTTTGGAGATTGGAATATTGGAAATGGATATACCAGCATGCAACCCCACATGCCTTAAGCATAAGTCATGTGTCCAAAAGAATAATACTCTAGCTGCACAGCTAAATAACCTAGCAAATGCAGCAGTACAAATTTTTGCTGCCCAGGTGGATTGGGAACACCTGTACATTTGGCTACACCCCCTCACTCTCCACCTTTTCTTTCTTTTCTTAATAACCCTGTAGATTGTAAGTATCAGAGGAGTAGCCGTCTTAGCCTGGAGCTGCAAAAGCGACAGGGAGTCCTGTGGCACCTTCTAGACTTTCATCTTGCATGTGTCTGACGATGCGGGTCTTTGCCCACGAAAGCTTATGCTCCAATCAAACTGTTAGTCTAGAAGGTGCCACAGGACTCTTTGTCGCTTTCGATTTTAGATTCTAAAGGACTGGCCCAGTGTGATCTTGTGAGTAAGATCCAAAGGGGAAACTGACCAAGAATCTGTGGCTGGTTCTTTGGGACTGGAAAGACCCATTCCGGGTAGGTGAGATTGGTTTCCATAACCCCTCACCTGTGTGCAGGCCCAGGGCTAATTGTGGCACAGGGAGAGCTGGGGTGCCTGAGGGGTTTTGCTCCTGAGGCTCCTGCTGGCCGGATTGGCAGCCGAAGCGCTCGGTGTGACCGCATTGTGGCCTGTTTGTGAAAGGTCTCAAGTCTGGGGCTGTAAGGAGCCCTAGTTTTGAGCAATTTGCCCTGAACAGACGCCCTCAGCTGTGCCCAGACCTGGCCCGGTCCGTCACAGGGGCCAAGGGGGTAACTGTTAGCCAGGGTGCGAGCCCCCTGTCAAGGGTCCAAATCCATCGGTGGGGGCATAAAGGTGGAGCGTAGAGGAGTTTTTATTTACATTTGCTGTAATTGTTTCATCTCTCCCTGCCAGCCCCTCCCTCTGCATTGCTATAGCACCATGGTCACCAACCGGTAGATCACGATCGACTGGTGGATCACGAGGCCTCGACCAGTCGATCGCGAGGCATTCGGGCCCCCCCCCCTATTTTCCCCCCAATCCAGAGAAGGCCCACTACCTACCTCCAGGGTAGTACCAGCTTCCCGCGGGGTGGACAGAAGTCCTGCCTACAGCTTCGCGCCGGTTCCAGAAGTGCGCTGGCTGCTCCCCTCCCACAGCTCTGTGGCATGCTGCGTGCGCTGCGAGGGGGGGGGGGTCGGCCCCAGAGGAGGAGTGCGGCAGCTTCCCTGCACCACAGGAGGGGTGAGTTGAGTGCAGGGGTTTCCCTGCGCCGCGGGAGCAGGTGTTGGCCCCGGGACAGGCACACACGGGGGTTGGGCTGCGCCACGGGAGGCACGTGCCAGCTTCCCTCTAGGGGCGAGGGGGGGGAGAATCCTGGGAGGAAGCGGGTGCAGGGGACTCTCTCCCCACCACTCCCCTCTGTCCTCTCCCCTGCCACAGAACGCTGTCCCCACTGACACCCTGTCCCCTGCGGAAGCACCCACTAGCACCCTTCCCTCGTACTATGTCCCCTGGTCCCACCAACACAGTTGGGGCTACATTAGTGAAGCTTCGGGGGGGGGGTTGGAGGAGGGTTTTTTTGCATCTCACTTGTGTGGCCCCAATTGACTTTTCTGTGGGTCAGTGACCCCTGACTCCAAACAGGTTCCCTGCCTTTCTCAGAAATAAAGACAATGCAGAAACTTGTTGTGTTTGACACAGTATTTTATTTAAAAGTGAAGCCTGGCCAACAAACCCCCATTGGGGCGAAGCCCCCATCTGCCCACAGCATCATAACACTCCTGCGCTCCCCTTTCCCCAGACCCTACATCTGATCTTATCATACACTGGAACCCCCTGGCCTGAGCCCTCACCTCCCCCAACCCGAATTCCTGAACCCGCACATCAAGAAGTCTGTGGCTTGCTTCGTACCCTAACCCTACATCTGACCCCAACATTGGCCGGCCTGCAGCCCCCGTCTCTGCTTGCATCAACAGCTAAAACTGTTAGAAGCCAGCTCTGACCCCCACACATGTCAGAAACCGCTACAGGGAGCCAATTGTGACGGCAGCTGTTTGTGACGTCACACCAGCCCCGCCCCGGGACTGTGGAATCATTGAGTAGCCGGTGAGAATTCACGAGGTCCATCGCCTGCTCCGTGAACCGATGTTGAGCAGCCACGCCCCCACCAGCTCTGCGTTCCCTGGCCAGCACCCGTGCCTCAGTTTCCTTCTCTGCAATCAAGTCATTACCTGCCCCCCCCCAAGTGCTCACCCCTCCCCTTCCCCTGGATCCGGCACCTTCCCCCTCCCAGTCCCAGGCTGTGCTTCAGCCCGCCTGGCAACACCCACTTCCCCAGCCCAGCCCCCACCCAGCCAGGGCCCCACCCCCCGAGCAGCGCCATAGCCGCATGCCCCTGCTCAGCTCCAGCCAGGTGAGCCTTGGGGCAGGAGGAGTGCTCGTGAGGGTGGCGGCAGCCGCAATGGCTGGTGGGAGATATAGTTGCCCCGGCCTCCATCAACCAGCAGTCCCTGCAGGATAGGGTTGCAAGATGGTTTAAGCAAAAATACTGAAACATCCCCCCCCCCCCCAAAAAAAAACACTGGGGAAAAAATTCTGTTGGGGGGTGGAAGAGGGGAGACCAAAGTTGTCGAGGAAAAAAAAAAGGCCTCCGAAAGTTATTAAGCCAAAAAAACCAAACCAAAGCAAAGAAACCAGCATGGCCCTTTCAGTGCTGCAGCGTCAGAAGAGAGGTAGGACAGGGGAGCGGCTGAGCACTAAGACGCAGGGAGGGCATTGCTTCCCCTTGGGCTTTAGGCTGCCATTCTGTTCTCTTGGTCCAGCCGGAAGGCAGCTTCCCTGCAGAACCAGGTGATCAGGGGCTCCAGGGGAGGGGGAGCTGGGCCCAGTGCCGAGTGTGTCGTAGGGTTGCCAGGTGTCCGGTATTTTTGCCTCCTGGCAGGGAGAAACCAGCAGATACCAGACATTTTAGGTGTCCGGCATTTTCTGAACTTCCTTACTGGGCAGGAGGCGAAAATACCGGACACCTGGCACCCTACTGAAGGGTCAGCAGCAGGGGAGAGGAGCAGGGTCCAGCACCTACTCCCCCAGCGGCCAGTGCAGGATCTGGTGCTTCCTGATTGGGTGGGGGAAGAGCCTTCCTAAGAGAGGCAGAAGTGGGTGCAAGAGGAAGTGATGTCAGCAGACCTGGCGCTCATGGGAGTTGTAGTTTCCTACAAGTGCGCTGCCTTCCCCGTTGAGTTTCTCCCCATTGAGTCCCGGACAGAGCCCACGCCTCAGCTCATGGGCTCAGGCTGCTACTGCCCTGCCCATGTCTCAACCCCCAGGCGCCCGCACCGGCCAGAGAAGCAGCCCCGCCCCCCCCCCCTTGCTCCCCGAGCCCGGCCGAGCTGCTTCCCCGGGCACGTGTCTCCGCGGGGCCCAGTGGGGGGTCGGAGAGAGTTCGGTGGCATGAGGGCGGGTGCGCCAGGCCCCCGAGGGGACATGTCCCTGCTCCCGGCGCCCCAGCGGTGCCAGTGATAGGCCCAGCCCTTCGCGTGCTTCTCTGAGAAAATGTTGGGAGCAGGGTACGGACCTACAGGACTCATCCCCACGAGCTCTAGCTGGAGGCCCCGTGGCAGCGAGAGGAGCCCAGTCCTGCGTGCGCTTCCAAAGGCTACGTCTGCACTGCAGCGCTATGTCGGGACACCGCAGGTACCTGAATGAGCCATTCCGCGTCTTTTGGGCGTGCCCGCTAATTGGAAATAGAACGGGCTCGCTGTTCTGATGTCCCTGCAAACCTCATTCCACGAGGAATAAGGAGCGCTTCGGAGGAGCGACTTAGTGTGAAATAGCTCTGTACGGACAGCGCCAAAATTCGAAAAAAGCTTTTTCAAAATTGACTCGAAATGAGCTCAAATTGCGTAGCTTATTTCCAGCTCCGAGTGCAGTGTAGATGCACCCAAAGTGTCCACAGGGTGACCTTGCGGCTCTCTGGTCTGGATTCCCGTCTGGTGCTGTGCCCATGTTGGCTGAGTCACAGTTCTCAGTGACCTGGGGTAGATGCGATCTTGGCAAACCTGCAGCAGAGAGAAGGAAAAGGAGCAGGCCCCTGAGCCCCTCCCAGAGGAATGAAAAGCAAATGTCCATTTTCCTTCCCTCCTTAGCTATTTGTTAAGTGTTGAGAGAGGACAGAAAAGTATCTCGGCAGCATGTGACAAGTTCGGTCAACCTGTTAGCTGATGAGCCTAATCCAGTGGGTCCAGTTAACTGGGGGGGGGCCTGGAGCAGCACCCCGCAGCCCATAGGCAGGGATCTGCTTCACTCTCACAGGGCCCCTTGCACTGCAGGCAGAGAGCCTCCAGCCTATCCACCTGTCCCCGTTAATTAGCTAACCAGTTAAAAAGGATTTTACATCCCTCATTCCAGCTGGCCTCAAAGATCAAACAGACGGTCTCCTAGGGTCTCTGCAGGTGCCCCTTTGCCCTGTCTCTCTACAGAGATCACACAGCAGGGGCCGGGTACTAAAGGCACCAAGCAGCTGGTGGAATCACGGAGAACAAGGGGCATGGGTTCGGGGGTTGGTTGAGACCCTTTGGACCAGAGGCAGGGGGTCCAGGCTGCCAAATGTGTCGCGGAGAACCTCCATCTATCAGACGCGGCTTCCTCTCCGCGCTTGCAGAACTGAGCAGCTAAAAGTGTTAGAAGCCAAATCAGAGCGGCTCGTGTGTGTGTCAGAAACGGCTACGGGGAGCCAATTGCGACGGCAGCTGTTTGTGACGTCACACCGGCCCCGGGACTGTGGCGTCATCGAGTAGCCGCTGAGAATTAAGGAGTCCATCGGCTGCTCCGTGAACCAACATGGACCGGCCCCAGCACCACCGGCTCTGCTTTCCCTGGCTGTCCCCTCCCCGTGCCTCAGTTTCCTCCTCTGCAATCACCTCATCCCCTCCCCTGGACCCGGCACCTGCCCCTTGCTCCCCAGCGGGGCCCAGGCTGCGCTTCAGCCCGGCCGGCCAATCCCACCCGTCACCCACAGGACCAGCCGCGGCCCCGCGCCCTAAACTGCACAGTGGCCCATGCTTCTGCCCAGCTCCAACCAGTGAATCTTAACGGACTGCTCTGTCAGCAAATGGGCTGTGATTAAAGGGCGCGTCCTTTATCTGAGGCGACCAATAAGCTGACCCAGGAATGATCTTAACGGACTGCTCTGTCCGCGAATGGGGTGTGACTAAGGGGCGCGTCCTGACACTGCTGTCGGCCAAAAGGCTGTCTCTGGTGGATCTTAACGGACTGCTCTGTCCGCCAATGGAGCATGACTCAGGGGCGTGTCCTAATGCAAACGTTGTACCAATAAAAGCAAGCAGGATCTTATGAGGGGGATAAGGCAAAAAGCCACATTTATTGTAAAGATAAAGAATAAAGAAAAGATAGAAGCAAACAACGTTGTTTAGCTACTTAGTCCTATCACTGCTTAACCCTTATACACTTATATATATAAATATTCATTCAATCATTCATCCATTCATTCAAGTTCTGTGTATTTGTTATAGTTACCAGCCTGGAAGTTGCTTGTGACAGAATACTGGCCAGGTATTCTGTACACAAGTGATGGGAGTGGGGAGCGAAGTCCTGATCAGATGCGCATCTCAAGCTCCTGGTGGGCTGGCAGCAGAACCTTGGACTCTGATTCCATAGTCTTTTAGTCCAGTTCTTATAGGAATTTCTTCCTATGCCAGTCTATGGAATTGCTGCATCATGCTGATGTCTCCAGGGTGGCTGCCAGGTGCTCGTCAGTGATCTCATCGGGTGGACCTCCAGTACTTGGTTTTCTCCACTTGACACCTTTTGGTTGCACTGGCACCTGACGCCTTCTTCAGCCCTTTGTTGCTGCATTCTCAGGCTGGCACCTCTCAGAACCATTCATTCATCGTCCAAGCACTCTCTCTCTTACATACGCTCCCTAATTAATGTTTCCCATACAGTATTTTGTATAATAATACAAGAGTTGTAGTTACAAAAAGTTACAAAACTTTCTGGGTAGCATTTCTAAAAACATTCTCTCTCTGAGCGCTGAGTTAGTTACTGTTATAGTTACAATGCTTCACTTTGCGATTAGGGTTAAGTGCTTCACAATGCTTTGAAGAGAACGGTTGTCAATTGTGTAACAATAAGTTTGAGCGTGCCCTGGCACACAGAGGGGAGCTGTTTCTGGCTACATAGTAGTATATTTTTAACAGTTTGCAGTTACATGACCTAATATTACATTCCTAACAAATTATATTCTAGAGGGGCAAAAATGTTTAATTTATAATTAAACAATCCTAACAAATAATAATAATAATAATAATAATTATAAATCTAAACACTTCTCAAGCTTGATAACACTAAATCTAAACACTTTCACAAGAATAAATCTAAACACTTCTATGCTTCTTCTACTTAACAAACTTCTCCTCCTTAGACTTTTAGTTGTGGGGAACAAATTCTGGGGAGTCACTTCCACTTGGGGAATCATGTTTAATACTTGACTATGTTATCCCTACACTAAGGCTGGCCGAGAGACTGTCCCAGACTGATCATAACAGACTGTTCTGTCCGCGAATGGGCTGAGAGTAAAGGGCGTGTTCGGAATCTGGCGCCCAATCTGAGGCTGTCCGAGGTGAATCGTAACGGGGACTGCTCCGTGCGCCAATGGGCGGTGACTAAAGGCGTGTTCTGGGGCTGCTGGCGGCCAATAGGTTGTCCGGGGTGGATTATAACAGACTCTTCTGTTCGCGAATGGGCTGTGACTAAGGGGCGTGTTCTGAATCAGAGGCACCCAATCGGCTGACCCGGCTGCATCTTAACGGACAGCTCTGTCTGCGAATGGGGTGTGACTAGGGGGCACGACCTGCCACTGCTCTCGACCAATAGGTTGTCCGGGGTGGATCTTAATGGACTGCTCAGTCCTCGAATTGTCTGTGACTTAGGAGTGTTTCCTGGCTGTGTGCCAGCCAATGGGCTTTCGGAAGACAGCCTTGGCGGAGGATTGTGTCGCCCAATGGGGTGTCAGCAAAGGGTATCCTGCCTCTGGTTCGGCCAATGGGCTCTCCCCAGGCGCCCGTAACGCGCGGCCCTGTCGGCCAATGGGCTGTCGCACGGGGGCGTTGGCTGAATGGGCGGCCGGCGCCGCCATGACAGGAAGGTCCGAGGAGCGCGCGGGGGCGCGAGCGAATCCTGGGTCCGAGTGCGAAGCTGCCCCGCACCCTGCCCGCCCCTTGTTGGTGTCTGGCCCGGGGCAGGAGGGGGCGCGAGGGAAGGTGGGGGAGCGGGCTGGGGGTGGGGTGTCTGGCCCGGGGCAGGAGGGGGCGCGAGGGAAGGTGGGGGAGCGGGCTGGGGGTGGGGTGTCTGGCCCAGGGGAGGAGGGGGCGCGAGGGAAGGTGGGGGGAGCGGGCTGGGGGTGGGGTGTCTGGCCAGGGGAGGAGGGGGCGCGAGGGAAGGTGGGGGAGCGGGCTGGGGGTGGGGTGTCTGGCCCAGGGGAGGAGGGGGCGCGAGGGAAGGTGGGGGAGCGGGCTGGGGGTGGGGTGTCTGGCCCAGGGGAGGAGGGGGCGCGAGGGAAGGTGGGGGAGCGGGCTGGGGGTGGGGTGTCTGGCCCAGGGGAGGAGGGGGCGCGAGGGAAGGTGGGGGAGCGGGCTGGGGGTGGGGTGTCTGGCCTGGGGGAGGAGGGGGCGTGAGGGAAGGTGGGGGAGGGGGGTGGGGTGTCTGGCCTGGGGGAGGAGGGGGTGCGAGGGAAGGTGCAGGAGCGGGCTGGGGAGGGGCCGGGGGGGGTGCTTGGCACTGAGGGGCGGGAGGGGCCGAGGGGTGCTTGGCACTAGGAGGGGGGAGGGGCCAGGGCGCGGCAGAGCGCAGGCGGCGCTGGCTGGGCGGGAAACTCCCGGGACGCTCGCGCTGACTAGGCGGGCGGGAAAACGCTGCGGGGAGCGCTGAGGGGCGGAACGGGGAGGGGCGGGAGCTGGCAGTGACGTGGAGCCCCCCCCCCCCCCCCCCGCCTGCTTCTCTCCGGGCCCCAGGCTGGACATCGGCGGAGCGGCCCCTGAGGGAGGTGGGGGGTGGCGATTTCTGCCCCCCCCCCGGCGCTGCAGCCTCCCCGGGGACAGCGCCCCTGTGACCCCCCTCCCCGGCCGCATGTCGGGCCCCCCACGTGGTGCCGGGGGAACGGGGCTGTGGCCCCCCCCTTTGGGGCGCGGGAACCGACTCGGGCTCCAGTCACGTGGGTGTCTCGGGACGGGGGGCTGTAGGCCAGCGGGGCGCGAGAGAGTCACGTGCCCCTCCCCTCCACACGGGGGGGGCGGGGCGGCCTGAGCCCTGCTCCCCGCGCTGCTCGCTGCCTGGGGGCGGGGCCGGGTGCCCGCTGAATCCCCCCCTGTGCCCGGGGGCGGGGGGCAGTTCGGCGGGGAGCGCTGTGGAGGGGGGAGGGGACCTGCAGCGAGGGGGGATGCTCTGGCCCTGGCTGCCCGCAGTGCTGCCCAGTGCCCGGCTGTGCCTCCTGCAGAGGCCGAGAGCATCCTGGGCTGGGAGTGGAGGCGGGGGGGGGCGTGTGGGGAGAGAGGGCTGGAGGGGCTGAGAATTCACGGGAGGATCTTTGGGGAGTCAGGGGCCAAAATCAGTTGGGGGGGCAAACAAGTGAGAGACAAACAAACAAAGGAGAAAAGCCTCCCTGCCTGGCCCCCAGCTGAGCGGAGAAACATCCCCCTGGCCGCCAGAGCATTGCAGGGCCCAGCCTAGTCGATTTGTGCGCTCCAGCCCCATGGGGTGGGGAGGGGAGCGACGGTGGAGGAGTCCCAAGCACCCAGGCCTTAGGTTCCCCACCCACCTTCTAAGTAATGAGCATTTTAGGCCCTGGCTGGACTAGAGAAGGGGGCACCAGGGAAGTTGCCGCTAAAGGCGCGCGGCCGCGCACAAAAACCCTCTGCAGCCCACCTCCTTTGCGGAGCCTTGCAGCGGCACTCGCCTTCCTACTGGAAGGTGAATGGTGCGGTTGTTTTCCTGATCTGGTGGTGGACGGCTGCCCCGTTGTGGTGCAGCAAGGCTGTCCCTGCTGGGGCAGCCTCGCCCCACCTCCAGCTGCTATTGGGGCTTCTGTTTCTGTTCATACAGTTTGCTATAGTTTTCCATCCACGAGGACCTGCATGAAGCTGGTCCGACCAGAGATATGGGGATAGATTTTTTTAAGAATAAGAGGTTTTGTTTTTAAAGCAGGGCTGAGGAACCTAATACCCCAGCTCACATGAGTCTGGCCCTGGAGCCTCAAGGTTCCCACACTAACGCTCTAGCTCCCCTCCAGATTGGAGCAGACAAAATCTGCTAGCCTGCCTCGCCGCCTTCCTCACAAGCTCCGGTGTGTGAGGGGAATGTGGGGAGCCTCTTTCTCCTTCTCAGCTGGGGTATGTATTAATGAGGATGGTGGGGTTTGGAGATTTTTTTTCTTCACACTTGTGTGTAGGGTTTCCAGGTGTCTAGTATTGAACCAGACAGCCCGGTATTTACACATTTTGTCCGGTAAATACATTTAGAAAATACAAAATGGTCAGTCTTTTCTGCTTTTCCTGGCTCGACGCCCAGCAGAAATAAGCCGGGGGCGGTGAGATTGGCTCACTAATTAAAGGGGTCACAACTTGATTTTGCTCAACAAAAATGTTCCTGGTGGGGGTTTTTTGTTTGGTTGGGGGTTTTTTCCTCAAGAAAAATTTTCCTGGCGTGTCTTTTTTTTTTTTTTTTTTGCTGAAACCATCTGGCAACCCTACTAGTGTGTGCCTTTCCCCCCTCCCCCAATAAGGTTCCCCACCCCGTCTGAAAGCGAGAGTTGGGAGAACAGGTTACCTTGGGTTTCTGTGTCCTTATAAGATAGTATCTTTTTAGGGTTTGTTTACAAAAAATGAAAGAGCAGCTGCAGTTGGAGGAAAGACTGAAAATCAAAACTTCAACCACATAGTCTTTAGTTCATTAGGCATCTTTTAGCCTTTTTGTTCTATTATTGTTTTTCTACTTGGTACTAGAAAATCAAACTTTCCTCCTGCTTGGGCCTCAAGTTTCACTCCAGCAGCCCTTCCACGAGTAGAATCGTCTGCAAAATAAAATGTCAGGGCAACTGTCATTAAGGTGCTTGTCCCTGTAAGGACATGTGACTGAACTGGTTGTTCAGAAGGTTTCTGGTGAATTGGTTTATGCACAGGTATGCCTCCCGTTCTTCTTTAACCGGCGCAGTCTCTTGTTTTTGTCCGGAAGCAAATTCTCTGCCAAGCCACCTTTTTTGCCTTTCATGTAATTGTCTGCTCTTTCGTTCAGCGTGGTAGACTTGTTTTAGTGTGGCATTAGACAACCAAGCCACAGAAAAGTCTGCCTCGGTACCACTGAGTACCTGCCCAGACCAAAGTAGCTTTCAGTCCTCTTAAGAGAGTCCTGATTGCAATTCTCCCCTTTCTTCTCCTTGGATTTTCAACTAGGAAAGTGTGCTAATCTTGTTCCTCCTCTCCTCTGTATCGAACGACAACTATAGCGCAATCGAACACTAGGGAATAGCTGCTAAAAGGAAATTAGGAATCTTAGTTCCTAAGAATGACCAAAACACTGTGGCTGTGTCTAGACTGGCAAGTTTTTCCGCAAAATCATCTGCTTTTGCAGAAAAACTTGCCAGCTGTCTACACTGGCCGCTTGAATTTCCGCAAAAGCACTGACGATCTCATATAAGATTGTCAGTGCTTTTGCGGAAATACTACGCTGCTCCCGTTCGGGCAAAAGTCTTTTTCCGAAAGACTTCTGCGCAAAAGGGCCAGTGTAGACAGCAGAGATTTCTTTTCCGCAAAAAAGCCCCAATCGCGACCGGGGCTTTTTTGCGGAAAAGCGCATCTAGATTGGCCACGGACGCTTTTCCGCAAAAAGTGCTTTTGCGGAAAAGCGTCCTGCCAATCTAGACGCGATTTTCCGAAAATGCTTATGCTCCTACACTTCAGTTAGTCTATAAGGTGCACGGGACTCCTCGCCGCTTTTGCAGATTCAGTATAACACGGCTACCCCTCTGATACTATTCACACCTCATTCATTCAACAGGGCAATAGATTACAGAGTGCGGGGGGGGGGGGGGAAGAGTGGGGGAAAGATCTTATTCTACTCCTAGCAAAAGACATAGAGAGAACTTTTCCATTAAAAGCATTTTCGGAAAATCATGCCAGTGTAGACGTAGCCTGTATGGTGGCCTGGTGGCAGCCTGGTCATGTGAGCTAAGATCAGCTCATGTGGCTGGAGTCTGCAAACATACAGTTTTTCAAGACAATCCTGAGGAGACAACATTGATGTGTGTTTGTGTGTTAAAGGAGGAAAGTTTATATACCCAGTATCTTGTGAAGAACTTGTCACCTCAGCACAGGGTCCCGGGGCGGGTTTTACCATAAGGGACCCGGAGAGATCATCTAGGCCAGTCTGGAGTGGGGAGGAGAGGAGAGGAGGTTGGCCACTGAAAATGTTGCAGTATTAATTTTCCTTTTATTTGACTTCATATCAAACATTTACAGTCACGCACCTTGTTAATTCTCCCTTGTGTTAGTACTCTTTCTTCCAGAAAGTTTTAAAAACACAGACGAGACATGTCTTCGCGTGGGTGGCAGGCGTCCGAAGAAGGGCACGTGACCTCGATCTTGGAGCACGAGACAAAACTCACTCCGCTCCTGGAGGGGAAATGTTAGAGGCAACACTGGGCTCCAGTGAGCAGCAGCCAGGTGACGGACGTGTGTGTCCTTTCCACACACCTGGGGTGGCCTAGCTCCTAAGCGTTCTCTGTCTCTTTTTCGGTCCCTGTAGACTTGGAGGAGATGAGAGGCTGGCCACCTGGTGGCAGAGACCAAAAGGGGCCACCCCCCGAGACGCTGCCGGCAGATGGAAACCAGACAGCGATTTATGGAAGAAGAGCAAATAGCAATTGGCTCAAGGTAAGTATCGAGGGAGGGCCGCACAGACGTTTGCGAGCGTGGCACGGGTCCCTGAGAAAAGGCCCTCTGGCTTGTGGTGGAAGAACTTGAAAATACGAAGTACAAAAGTCACGGTGTTGTACTTAAAAGAAGTACTCGGGATCTTTTTCAGAGGGATAAGGCAACATGCCACATTTATTGATCACACACACACACATTATATATATAAATAATTTATTTATCACATGCATATGATAAGTATTGATTATTCTATGTCACTCATGCACTCACACACACACACACAAACATGCACAAGCACACTCCGTCTTGCTGTTGTTACCAACTTGTTGCTCCCCTTAACTTCACTGGCCAGGTGAGTTAGATGGGGGAGGGGTGGAGCCGGGCTTCTGCTGATCCGGATCGATGCTCCGATGGTGACAAGATGAGACCCGGAGTCCTCTGCAAGACAACTCACTTTTATAGCAGCTTCCCTCTTATGCAAATATATCCCAGATTCAAAATCTGGGTCTGTGTCCTTTGGTCCCTTTGTGGGTGCTGTCTGTTAAGAGAGGGTGTTTTCCAAAGAAGGTGCTTGCTTCTAATCCCCAAGGCCTTCAATATGTCTGCTCTTCTTTCTTGAGCCCTCTTGACACCTTGGGTCTGGCTTCCACCCCCTTTTCAACTGGTGTAGCTCTCTGGAGGTGCTTGGCTCCCAAGTGTTACTCATTCACACCTCGTTCATTCAACTGGGCAATTGATTACAAGTGGGGGGAGAGAGTGGGGGAAAGATCTTATTCTACTCCTAGCAAATGACATTTTTACCTCTTTAACTATATACTCTGTATTAGAACCCTATATAGAAAACTTGTAGAAAACTAAGTTACAAGGTTATATGGATTCAGGTTCTAATACAAAGTGACAAGGTCATATGGATTAATACAAAGTTACAAGGTTATATGGAGAGGCACAGTGTCAAGTCATATGAAGTACATAGATTTATCTACAACAGAAACTGAACACCGATTTTTGTATTTTTAAAAATTCATTAATTCCCCCCGCCGCCCCCCGAATCTCCTGGCTGGCGATACTTAACGTGTCTAGGATCATACGGAAAACTAAGTGAGTAGGCTGCCAATTGACCTAGCGTCACGCATGCTGAGAGTTGGCAAAACTGGGATTGAAATAAAGACTTGGTCTCCCAGCAGCACCGAGGAGCCCCAGACATGGATTAGGGCCTCGTGGGAATAGTTGTCTCCTAATTGATCTAATCTTTGGCTTTTGAGTTTAATATTATTGGTGAGTCCTTCTAGGCGACTGTTACTTGGTGTGCATGCGTGCGCACGTAAGTATGAGTGCAAGTGTGTGCGTCCGCAAGTGTCCATTTGCGTGTGTGTGCACGTGCCTGCGTGCGGGCAGATTGAGCAGATGCGTGTGTGCGCATCTGAGCGAGGGCATGAGTGGGCGCTCAGGCGTGTTAATCTGTTAATTCGCGTTTGTGAGTGTGTACACGCATCCCTGCGTGTGAGCATTTGGCAGGGTGAGTGGCTGTTGCACGGGCGTGTGCGTCTGACGTGTGCCAGTCAGACGGTGCCCTGGCAGCAGTAGCTCCTGGAAAGCGACACCCCTCCCCTCCCATCTGGAGCATGCAACTGGGATGAGAGGGGCAGGGAAGAGTAGAACTGCTGCAGCGCGTTTCAGCACGAGGCTCTAACTGCCGCGCGGTAGCTGCTCCTTTTGTATCCGACGTGGGGCAACAAGGAGCGGCCTCGCATCATGCCGGCGCCACGTGCGTTCAGTCCCACGGGCCAGAAGTGACGTTTGCTCGGTCCACAGCCTGACAGCAAGCGACTGGGAACCGTGACCGGAAGGTGCCCAGGTACGAGCGCTCAGCTGGTGCCAGGTCAGCGGGTGGTAGGCAGGAGACACGGGGCCAGGCGGGACGGGTTCAGACACGGGGTGCCTGGCTGGGACAGCGACTGGGGTTGGAGGTTTCCTGCGGCGGTGCAGCCAGCGTAGCCCACCAGCTCCCGTGGTACGTGGGGCAGAGGAAGGACAGCAGAGTGGAGGCTGGAACCGCTCCGACAAGGCACCACTCTGCTTATGGTTGCCAGGTGTCCGGTTTTGAACTGGACGGTCCAGGGTTTCAGCTTTTTCTTCGGGAAACAAATTGAGAAAATATAAATGTCCGCGAAAGCGGCAAGGAGTTCTGTGCCACAGGACTCCTCGCTGCTTTTGCAGATTCAGACTAACACGGCTACTCCTCTGATAAATGTCTGGTATTTTCTAAATCAGATGGAATGCAGATTGTGATGTCATGTCAGGTGTGTCTGGTATTTTTGGTGAAACCATCTGGCAACCCTAGCTCTGCTCCTTGCTTGGCCGGGGTGGCGCCCTGCCTCCGTGGCAGGTCCTGATGTCACAGGGAGCGTGTTCCCCAGGAAATCCGGGCAATGCAGCGGCTTCCGGTCTGCGCCACCCGGCCCCAAGGGAGTGGTGGCAGGAGGCGGCAGCGAGGTCAGAGCGTGACGCTGCCCCGCCCGGATCTCAGCCCTTGGGCGCCCGAGTGTGCACCCCGCCCGGCCGGGCCGCTCCCCTGTAGCTCCGCCCCCAGCGCTGCGCCCGCTGCCTCGTGGCCCGGCTTGGTGCGAAGCTGCCACTGCCGGCTACGAACAGCAGCGCACTGCTAGTGATGTCATTGCCCTGGCGCGGTGCATGCAAATGATGGAACGCGGGGCACGTTCTATCGGCTCCCCGGCGAGTGACACGTGGGTTTGTGTGGCACACAGACGGGTCCCAGGCTCCGTCCTTAATGGCAGGGGCGGGGCCTGGTCTGGGGGCGGGGCCACTGACCGGCAGGAACTCAGCTGGGACACAGAAGTGAGCGGCAGAAAACTCCTCGGGGACTCCGGAAAATCCTCGCGCGGCCCCTCTGGGCTTGTGAACGGGACGCAGCAGAGGCAGCCGCCCCCCTCCCCTCCCAGCCACCTCCCGCTCCCCGCTGCACTTTCGAAGGCAACAGCAGCATCAGCCTGTCCCGCTGCCCGTCCCTGCACAAGCCGGCTGGGAAATTTGGTGTTCGGGGGAGCAGACTGCATGGGGCGGAGAGGAGTTTTGTGGTGGTGGGGGATCAGACTGCATGGGACGGAGAGGAGTTTGGTGGTGGGGGGAGCAGACTGCACGGGGCGGAGAGGAGTTTGGTGGTGGTGGGGGATCAGACTGCATGGGACGGAGAGGAGTTTGGTGGTGGGGGGGGGATCAGACTGCACGGGGCGGAGAGGAGTTTGGTAGGGGGGAGGGGGAGCAGACCATGGGGCGGAGAGAAGTTTGGTGTGGGAGGGAGCAGACTGCATGGGGCGGAGAGGAGTTTGGTGGTGGGGGGGAGCACACTGCATGGGGCGGAGAGGAGTTTGGTGGTGGGGAGAGGGAGCAGACTGCATGGGGCGGAAAGGAGTTTGGTGTGGGGGGGATCAGACTGCACGGGGCGGAGAAGAGCTTGGTGGTGGGGAGCAGACTGAATGGGGCGGAGAGGAGTTTGGTGTGGGGGGGATCAGAGTGCATGGGGCGGAGAGGAGTTTGGTGTGGGGGGGATCAGACTGCATGGGGCGGAGAGGAGTTTGGTGGGGGGGATCAGACTGCATGGAGCTGAGAGGAGTTTGGTGGGGGGGAGCAGACTGCATGGGGCGGAGAGGAGTTTGGTGTGGGGCAGAGCAGACTGCAGGGGGCGGAGAGGAGTTTGGTGGCGGAGAGGATTTTGGTGGTGGGGGGGAGCAGACTGCATGGGGCGGAGAGGAGTTTGGTGGTGGGGGGGAGCAGACTGCACGGGGCGGAGAGGAGTTTGGTGGTGGGGGGAGCAGACTGCATGGAGCTGAGAGGAGTTTGGTGGGGGGGAGCAGACTGCATGGGGCGGAGAGGAGTTTGGTGTGGGGGGAGAGCAGACTCCAGGGGGCGGAGAGGAGTTTGGTGGTGGGGGGGATCAGACTGCAGGGGGCGGAGAGGAGTTTGGTGGGGGGGGGGAGCAGACTGCACGGGGCGGAGAGGAGTTTGGTGGTGGGGGGAGCAGACTGCATGGAGCTGAGAGGAGTTTGGTGGGGGGGAGCAGACTGCATGGGGCGGAGAGGAGTTTGGTGTGGGGGGAGAGCAGACTCCAGGGGGCGGAGAGGAGTTTGGTGGTGGGGGGGATCAGACTGCAGGGGGCGGAGAGGAGTTTGGTGGTGGGGGGGATCAGACTGCATGTGGCGGAGAGGAGTTTGGTGGTGGGGAGGGGGAGCAGACTGCATGGGGCGGAGAGGAGTTTGGTGTGTGGGGAGAGCAGACTGCATGGGGCGGAGAGGAGTTTGGTGTGGGGGGGGATCAGACTGCACGGGGCGGAGAAGAGCTTGGTGGTGGGGAGCAGACTGCATGGGGCGGAGAGGAGTTTGGTGTGTGGGGAGAGCAGACTGCATGGGGCAGAGGAGTTTGGTAGGGGGAGAGGGATCAGACTGCACGGGGCGGAGAGGAGTTTGGTGTGGGGGGATCAGACTGCACGGGGCGGGGAGGAGTTTGGTGGGGGGAGGGTGAGCAGACTGCACGGGGCGGGGAGGAGTTGGTGTGGGGGGGGATCAGACTGCATAGGGAGGAGAGGAGTTTGGTGTGGGGGGGGGATCAGACTGCATGGGGAGGAGAGGAGTTTCGTGTGGGGGGGGATCAGACCGCACGGGGCGGGGAGGAGTTTGGTGTGGGGGGGGATCAGACTGCACGGGGCGGGGAGGAGTTTGGTGGGGGGGGATCAGACTGCACGGGGCGGGGAGGAGTTTGGTGGGGGGAGGGTGAGCAGACTGCACGGGGCGGGGAGGAGTTTGGTGTGGGGGGGGGAGCAGACTGCACGGGGGGGAGGAGTTTGGGGGGGAGCGGTTGCCGCGGGGTCTCCTCTCCCCAGTGGGGGCGGGGCATCAGCGGCGGACGCTGCCGTCTCTGAGGCAGGAGCAGGGCCAGGGCAGGCCCGGGCTGTTCGGTTGGGCGGGTGAAGCGGCCGTGACATCACAAAGGGGCATTGACGAGGGAGCGACGCGGTTGGTCCCGCGCTCGTGTCACTCCAAGTGTCAGCGACGTATCCTGGGACTTGTAGTTCTCATAGTGCGGCCTCCCGGGGCATGTCGCAGTCCGCCCCACCTCTACCATAGCCCCGCCCCCGGCATAACCCCGCCCAGCGTGTTCCAGCTTCTCTCCGCCCCCACCTGCATCTCAGGACGTCCCGGCAGCGCTACTCAGGCCCTGCTCACGTCTGCCCGCGCCCTCTGCACAGCCCCCCCCCCGCCCGACCTGAACCCCCTTCCCCACCTCAGTGCATTCTGCACCCCCTGCCCAACCTGCACCCCTTCCCCACCCCCAGTCCATTCTGCAACCCCTGCCCAATCTGCACCCCCTTCCCCACCCCCAGTCCATTCTGCAACCCCTGCCCAATCTGCACCCCCTTCCCCACCCCCCAGTCCATTCTGCAACCCCTGCCCAATCTGCACCCCCTTCCCCACCCCCAGTCCATTCTGCACCCCCTGCCCAACCTGCACCCCCTTCCCCACCCCCAGTCCATTCTGCACTCCCTGCCCAATCTGCACCCCCTTCCCCACCCCCCAGTCCATTCTGCAACCCCTGCCCAATCTGCACCCCCTTCCCCACCCCCAGTCCATTCTGCACCCCCTGCCCAACCTGCACCCCCTTCCCCACCCCCAGTCCATTCTGCACCCCCTGCCCAATCTGCACCCCTTTCCCCACCCCCAGTCTATTCTACACCCTCTGCCTAACCTGCACTCCTTTCCCCACCCCCCAGTCCATTCTACACCCCCTGCCCAGCCTGCAACCCTCTTCCCGCCCTCCCAGTCCATACAACACCCCCTGCCTAACCTGCACTCCCTTCCCCACCCCCAGTCCATTCTGCACCCCCTGCCCAACTTGCAACCCTCTTCCCCCACCTCCCAGTCCATACAACACCCCCTGCCTAACCTGCACTCCCTTCCCCACCCCCCAGTCCATTCTACACCCTCTGCCCAACTTGCAACCCTCTTCTCCCACCCCCAGTCCATACAACACCCCCTGCCTAACCTGCACTCCCTTCCCCACCCCCAGTCCATTCAACACCCCCTCCTCAACCTGCACTCCCTTCCCCACCCCCCAGTCCATTCTACACCCCCTGCCCAACCTGCAACCCTCTTCCCCCACCCTGCAGTCCATTTTACACCCCCTGCCCAACCTGCAACCCTCTTCCCCCACCTCCCAGTCCATACAACACCCCCTGCCTAACCTGCACTCCCTTCCCCACCCCCAGGCCATTCTACACCCCCTGCCCAACCTGCAACCCTCTTCCCCCACCCTGCAGTCCATTTTACGCCCCCTGCCCAACCTGCAACCCTCTTCCCCCACCTCCCAGTCCATACAACACCCCCTGCCTAACCTGCACTCCCTTCCCCACCCCCAGGCCATTCTACACCCCCTGCCCAACCTGCAACCCTCTCCCCCCACCCCCCAGTCCATTCTACACCCCCTGCCCAACTTGCAACCCTCTTCCCCCACCTCCCAGTCCATACAACACCCCCTGCCTAACCTGCACTCCCTTCCCCACCCCCAGGCCATTCTACACCCCCTGCCCAACCTGCAACCCTCTCCCCCCACCCCCCAGTCCATTCTACACCCCCGGCCCAACCTGCAACCCTCTTCCCCCACCTCCCAGTCCATACAACACCCCCTGCCTAACCTGCACTCCCTTCCCCACCCCCAGGCCATTCTACACCCCCTGCCCAACCTGCAACCCTCTCCCCCCACCCCCCAGTCCATTCTACACCCCCTGCCCAACTTGCAACCCTCTTCCCCCACCTCCCAGTCCATACAACACCCCCTGCCTAACCTGCACTCCCTTCCCCACCCCCAGGCCATTCTACACCCCCTGCCCAACCTGCAACCCTCTCCCCCCACCCCCCAGTCCATTCTACACCCTCTGCCCAACTTGCAACCCTCTTCTCCCACCCCCAGTCCATACAACACCCCCTGCCTAACCTGCACTCCCTTCCCCACCCCCAGTCCATTCAACACCCCCTCCTCAACCTGCACTCCCTTCCCCACCCCCCAGTCCATTCTACACCCCCTGCCCAACCTGCAACCCTCTTCCCCCACCCTGCAGTCCATTTTACACCCCCTGCCCAACCTGCAACCCTCTTCCCCCACCTCCCAGTCCATACAACACCCCCTGCCTAACCTGCACTCCCTTCCCCACCCCCAGGCCATTCTACACCCCCTGCCCAACCTGCAACCCTCTTCCCCCACCCTGCAGTCCATTTTACGCCCCCTGCCTAACCTGCAACCCTCTTCCCCCACCTCCCAGTCCATACAACACCCCCTGCCTAACCTGCACTCCCTTCCCCACCCCCAGGCCATTCTACACCCCCTGCCCAACCTGCAACCCTCTCCCCCCACCCCCCAGTCCATTCTACACCCCCTGCCCAACCTACAACCCTCTTCCCCCACCTCCCAGTCCATTCTACACCCCCTGCCCAACCTGCAACCCTCTTCCCCCACCTCCCAGTCCATACAACACCCCCTGCCTAACCTGCACTCCCTTCCCCACCCCCAGGCCATTCTACACCCCCTGCCCAACCTGCAGCCCTCTCCCCCCACCCCCCAGTCCATTCTACACCCTCTGCCCAACCTGCAACCCTCTTCTCCCACCCCCAGTCCATACAACACTCCCTGCCTAACCTGCACTCCCTTCCCCACCCCCAGTCCATTCTACATCCCCTGCCAAACCTGCAACCCTCTTCTCCCACCCCCAGTCCATACAACAGCCCCTGCCTAACCTGCACTCCCTTCCCCATCCCCAGTCCATACAACACCCCCTGCCTAACCTGCACTCCCTTCCCCACCCCCAGTCCATTCAACACCCCCTCCTCAACCTGCACCCACTTCCCTGACCACCAACTGTATTCAACCCCTCCCCTCCCACCCAAACTGCCTCTCATGTGTTTCTCTCTTGTTGCTCTCTCGTATTGGCCAGTACGTTCTGTCTGTCTGTTTCTGTCTGTGTCTTTGTCCTTGCTCTGCTTCTGCCGTGTCCTTGTACAGGACACGTACAGGCATTCCAGGTGAGCATCTCCAAGGGTTAAGGGCTCAGGAGCTAAGGGGAATTATGGAGGTACGCCAGTCGCGCAAGGGAGAGCACGGGAGACCAGTGGTGCGTCATGGCAGACTGACTCAGTATTGTTGTAATGGACCCGATACAGAGGGGCGGGGGGAGGGGGGGGTCTAAAGCAGAGGTCTCCAACCTTTTTACACCCAAGATCACTTTTAAATGACAGACCAAGCCAAGATTTACTGCCCTGCCCCTTCCTTGAAGCCCCGCTCTCTCTATTCTCCTCCTCTCCATCACTTGCTGTCCCCAATCCTTATACTGCTACTTTTCTTTAAAAAAACCAATTCTTCTGTAGAATGAGGTTTTTCCAACATTTGGCCTGTCGAGACTGGACCAAATGTCAGAAAAAAACCCTTCTTCTGGAAGCCACCTTATTCCTTGTGGAAAGAAGAATATAGGGCTGACCGAAAGAGCCTGATTGCTCTTCCACTAAACAAGCGGAAGAACAAACGCAACCCTGGATGCAGAAGAGTTTTTCTGGGATATCTCCAGAATCCTGAAAAACTCCTGCAGTCTAGCCGGACCCCCGCTGGGTTGAGACAGGATGTGTAGTCTCTGCGGTGGGAATGAGGGATTTGGGTGTGGGAAGGGGTGAGAGGTGCAAGCTCTGGGAGGAAATCTGGATGGAGGAGGAGGTGGAGAAGGGGACACTGGCTCGGGGAGGGGGCTCCAGGCTGGGCGGTGTTGGGATACTAAGCAAGTCACAGGCTTGTGGATGTGAGACTGCAGGAATTTGGGTTGGGGTATGTGAAGGGCTCAGGGCAGGGGGTTCCAGTGTTTGATAGGCTCAGATCTAGGGTCTGGGGAAGGGGGAGTGCAGGAGTGGTTGTGGCCAGATGGGGGCTTGGCCCCAATTGGGGGTTTGTTGGCCAAGCTCCATTTTTAAATAAAATACTATGTTAAGCACAAAAAGTTTCTGCAGTGTCTTTATTTATGAGAATGGCAGGGAACCTGCCTTGAGTCAGGGGTCACTGACGCATAGAAAAGTCCTTTGGGAGCAGGGGACACAATACTGGGGAGGGGTGCTAGTGGGTTCTGGGACAGGGAACAGGGTGCCAGTGGGGGCAGGGGAGAGGGGGCAGGGTGCCAGGACAGGTTTCTGCAGCAGGGGACAGGGTGCTGGGGGGGGGACAGGTTTCTGTAGTGGGGAAGGCAGGGGGACAGGTTTCTGCAGTAGGAGACAGGGTGCCAGAGGGAACCGGTTCCTCCGGGGTTGGGCAAGGTGCCGTGGGACAAGTTTCTGCAGAGTGGGGAAGGGTTATACAGCGGGGGGTGGGGGGGCAAGGGAGAGGGAATGGGGCCAGGAGGGCAGGGGACAGGTTTGGGGCAGAGGAGAGGAAACAAGGTTGGGGGCAGGGAGTTCCCTACACAAGCCACGGAGGGAAGCCTCCGACCCGCGCTCCCTCCGGACTGACCGCAGGGCAGCCAGGCTGGAGTGAAGAGAAGCGGCTGCCAGGAGAGCTGGTCATGGCGCTCAGCCAGGGTGCACCAAGCCCTACGTGGGCAGGGGCAGAGGAGAAGCCGCCGATCAGCTGGAGCGCGGGGCAGCGTCTTTCTGCTGAAAGCCACAGTCAGCTGGCTGGGGTGTTTCAGCCCTCCAGACCTCCCAGCTCCCACCATTCCTTGCAGCTACACACCTGTGTTGTTGCTCGGTGAGTAGCTGCTCCTCAAATGAGGAAATCTAATGTAAATGTACTGCGCACGCACGCAGTTCAGAGAGGGCTGAAGAGCTACTCTTAGAGCCTCAACATCTACCGGTAGATCGTGATCTATTGGTTGGTGACCATGGGGCTAAAGGCAAGAATTCCCACAGCCACAGACCTTAGCGAGTGAGAACTCACGCTACGCTTTTTCTGCCGCCCATGCAGAGGAATCAGTGCGGGGCTGTGGGCCGAGAAGAAACCGCCCGAGATGGACTTGAGCTGCCTGGACGTGATTCTCGGGACACGTGAAGGGTCCTCAGCGTTCGGCCTTGCCGTGGCTCTGTGTGAGTAAGAGATGCGTGCTTTCAAATCTTCAAGCGTCCTGGCAGTAGGTTTCTTCTGAGGCAGAGAGCTTCCTGCTGGGTCACGGAGCCTGGTGGCTTGGGGACTGGTGAAGGGGCAGTAGGCGGTTCAACAGAGCGTGGATAGAGATTCAAGGCCTCCTTTCTCTCCCCGTTCCTGGAGTGGCAGCGGCAGGGGGTGGCCGATGGTGGGAGGCTGCGGTGCGATGGTGGGAGGAGAAGCGATGCCGCGTCCTTGCGGACTGAAACGCTAAGTTTGTTTGTTTGTTTTTTCCCCTCTGCTGTGTTCGGTAGCGAGCGATAAGAAGTCAACCCTCCCGGTGTCCTCCCGTCTGGGGATGGAACGGAAACGAGAGCAGCTAGCTCGGGAGCTTGGTCGAAGCGAGGCGAGAACCGTCCGGCTGGGAGCGGAGCAGCTATCGCTGACAGGGAGATAAGTGTCGGGTCTGGAAATCTCTCAGCTTACGGCCCACTCGGGTCTAGGAAGGGAAGTCATGTTTGCTTAGACAGCGAGTCCGAGCGGAGGTTCCCTAGGTGCTTCCTTGGTAGCTCCCGTTTGTCAGGGCTTCCGTTTGTCACGGGTGCTGGTTTCTCTGGAACACGGTGTCCTTCTCAGCAGATGCTTGGCTCGAGGAGGAAGACGCAAGGTGGTCAGCTTTCTGTCTGCCTCTCATGTGTTTCTCTCTTGTTGCTCTCTCGTATTGGCCAATACGTTCTGTCTGTCTGTTTCTGTCTGTGTCTTTGTCCTTGCTCTGCTTCTGCCGTGTCCTTGTACAGCACACTTGCAGGCATTCCAGGTGAGCATCTCCAAGGGTTAAGGGCTCAGGAGCCAAGGGGAATTCTGCAGGTACGCCAGTCGCGCAAGGGAGAGCGGTGGTGTGTCATGGCTGACTGACTCAGTGTTCTTGTAGAGGACCCGATACATAGGCGAGGGGGGGGAAAGGGCTAAAGGATAGAATTCCCACAGCCCTTACTGAGTGAGAGCTAACGCTGGGCTTTTTCGGCCACCCTTGCAGAGGAATCAGTGCGGGGCCGTGGGCTGAGAAGATACCGTCCGAGATGGACTTGAGCTGCCTGGACGTGATTCTCGGAACACGTGAAGGGTCCTCAGCGTTCGGCCTTCCCATGGCTCTGTGTGAGTAAGAGGTGCGTGCTTTGAAATCTTCAAGGGTCCTGGCAGTATGTTTCTTCTGAGGCAGAGCGCTTCCTGCTGGGGCACGGAGCCTGGTGAAGGGGCAGTAGGCGGTTCAACAGAGCGTGGATAGATATTCAAGGCTTCCGTTCTCTCCGCGTTCCTGGAGTGGCAGCGGGATGGGGTGGCCGATGGTGGGAGGAGAAGCGATGCCGCGTCCTTGCGGACTGAAAAGCTAAGTTGTTTGTTTGTTTTTTCCCCTCTGCTGTGTTCGGTAGCGAGCGATAAGAAGTCAACCCTCCCGGTGTCCTCCCGTCTGGGGATGGAACGGAAACGAGAGCAGCTAGCTCGGGAGCTTGGTCGAAGCGAGGCGAGAACCGTCCGGCTGGGAGCGGAGCAGCCATCGCTGACAGGGAGATAAGTGTCGGGTCTGGAAATCTCTCAGCTTACGGCCCACTCGGGTCTAGGAAGGGAAGTCACGTTGGCTTAGACAGCGAGTCCGAGCGGAGGTTCCCGAGGTGCTTCCTTGGTAGCTCCCGTTTGTCAGGGCTTCCGTTTGTCACGGGTGCTGGTTTCTCTGGAACACGGTGTCCTTCTCAGCAGACGCTTGGCTCGAGGAGGAAGACGCAAGGTGGTAAGGTTTCTGACTGCCTCTTATGTGTTTCCATCTTGTTGCTCTCTAGTATTGGCCAATACGTTCTGTCTGTCTGTTTCTGTCTGTGTCTTTGTCCTTGCTCTGCTTCTGCCGTGTCCTTGTACAGCACACTTGCAGGCATTCCAGGTGAGCATCTCCAAGGGTTAAGGGCTCAGGAGCCAAGGGGAATTCTGCAGGTACGCCAGTCGCGCAAGGGAGAGCGGTGGTGCGTCATGGCTGACTGACTCAGTGTTCTTGTAGAGGACCCGATACATAGGCGAGAGGGGGGGAAAGGGCTAAAGGATAGAATTCCCACAGCCACAGACCTTAGTGAGTGAGAGCTAACGCTGGGCTTTTTCGGCCACCCTTGCAGAGGAATCAGTGCAGGGCCGTGGGCTGAGAAGATACCGTCCGAGATGGACTTGAGCTGCCTGGACGTGATTCTCGGAACACGTGAAGGGTCCTCAGCGTTCGGCCTTCCCATGGCTCTGTGTGAGTAAGAGGTGCGTGCTTTGAAATCTTCAAGGGTCCTGGCAGTATGTTTCTTCTGAGGCAGAGCGCTTCCTGCTGGGGCACGGAGCCTGGTGGCTTGGGGACTGGTGAAGGGGCAGTAGGCGGTTCAACAGAGCGTGGATAGATATTCAAGGCTTCCGTTCTCTCCGCGTTCCTGGAGTGGCAGCGGGATGGGGTGGCCGATGGTGGGAGGCTGTGGTGCGATGGTGGGAGGAGAAGCGATGCCGCGTCCTTGCGGACTGAAAAGCTAAGTTGTTTGTTTGTTTTTTCCCCTCTGCTGTGTTCGGTAGCGAGCGATAAGAAGTCAACCCTCCCGGTGTCCTCCCGTCTGGGGATGGAACGGAAACGAGACCAGAGAGCCCGGGAGCTTGGTCGAAGCGAGGCGAGAACCGTCCGGCTGGGAGCGGAGCAGCCATCGCTGACAGGGAGATAAGTGTCGGGTCTGGAAATCTCTCAGCTTACGGCCCACTCGGGTCTAGGAAGGGAAGTCACGTTTGCTTAGACAGCGAGTCCGAACGGAGGTTCCCTAGGTGCTTCCTTGGTAGCTCCCGTTTGTCAGGGCTTCCATTTGTCACGGGTGCTGGTTTCTCTGGAACACGGTGTCCTTCTCAGCAGACGCTTGGCTCGAGGAGGAAGACGCAAGGTGGTCAGCTTTCTGTCTGCCTCTCATGTGTTTCTCTCTTGTTGCTCTCTCGTATTGGCCAATACGTTCTGTCTGTCTGTTTCTGTCTGTGTCTTTGTCCTTGCTCTGCTTCTGCCGTGTCCTTGTACAGCACACTTGCAGGCATTCCAGGTGAGCATCTCCAAGGGTTAAGGGCTCAGGAGCCAAGGGGAATTCTGCAGGTACGCCAGTCGCGCAAGGGAGAGCGGTGGTGCGTCATGGCTGACTGACTCAGTGTTCTTGTAGAGGACCCGATACATAGGCGAGGGGGGGGAAAGGGCTAAAGGATAGAATTCCCACAGCCCTTACTGAGTGAGAGCTAACGCTGGGCTTTTTCGGCCACCCTTGCAGAGGAATCAGTGCGGGGCCGTGGGCTGAGAAGATACCGTCCGAGATGGACTTGAGCTGCCTGGACGTGATTCTCGGAACACGTGAAGGGTCCTCAGCGTTCGGCCTTCCCATGGCTCTGTGTGAGTAAGAGGTGCGTGCTTTGAAATCTTCAAGGGTCCTGGCAGTATGTTTCTTCTGAGGCAGAGCGCTTCCTGCTGGGGCACGGAGCCTGGTGAAGGGGCAGTAGGCGGTTCAACAGAGCGTGGATAGATATTCAAGGCTTCCGTTCTCTCCGCGTTCCTGGAGTGGCAGCGGGATGGGGTGGCCGATGGTGGGAGGCTGCGGTGCGATGGTGGGAGGAGAAGCGATGCCGCGTCCTTGCGGACTGAAAAGCTAAGTTGTTTGTTTGTTTTTTCCCCTCTGCTGTGTTGGGTAGCGAGCGATAAGAAGTCAACCCTCCCGGTGTCCTCCCGTCTGGGGATGGAACGGAAACGAGAGCAGCGAGCTCGGGAGCTTGGTCGAAGCGAGGCGAGAACCGTCCGGCTGGGAGCGGAGCAGCCATCGCTGACAGGGAGATAAGTGTCGGGTCTGGAAATCTCTCAGCTTACGGCCCACTCGGGTCTAAGAAGGGAAGTCACGTTTGCTTAGACAGCGAGTCCGAACGGAGGTTCCCTAGGTGCTTCCTTGGTAGCTCCCGTTTGTCAGGGCTTCCGTTTGTCAGGGGTGCTGGTTTCTCTGGAACACGGTGTCCTTCTCAGCAGACGCTTGGCTCGAGGAGGAAGACGCAAGGTGGTCAGCTTTCTGTCTGCCTCTCATGTGTTTCTCTCTTGTTGCTCTCTCGTATTGGCCAATACGTTCTGTCTGTCTGTTTCTGTCTGTGTCTTTGTCCTTGCTCTGCTTCTGCCGTGTCCTTGTACAGCACACTTGCAGGCATTCCAGGTGAGCATCTCCAAGGGTTAAGGGCTCAGGAGCCAAGGGGAATTCTGCAGGTACGCCAGTCGCGCAAGGGAGAGCGGTGGTGCGTCATGGCTGACTGACTCAGTGTTCTTGTAGAGGACCCGATACATAGGCGAGAGGGGGGGAAAGGGCTAAAGGATAGAATTCCCACAGCCACAGACCTTAGTGAGTGAGAGCTAACGCTGGGCTTTTTCGGCCACCCTTGCAGAGGAATCAGTGCGGGGCCGTGGGCTGAGAAGATACCGTCCGAGATGGACTTGAGCTGCCTGGACGTGATTCTCGGAACACGTGAAGGGTCCTCAGCGTTCGGCCTTCCCATGTCTCTGTGTGAGTAAGAGGTGCGTGCTTTGAAATCTTCAAGGGTCCTGGCAGTATGTTTCTTCTGAGGCAGAGCGCTTCCTGCTGAGGCACGGAGCCTAGTGGCTTGGGGACTGGTGAAGGGGCAATAGGCTGTTCAACAGAGCGTGGATAGATATTCAAGGCCTCCGTTCTCTCCGCGTTCCTGGAGTGGCAGCGGGAGGGGGTGGCCGATGGTGGGAGGAGAAGCGATGCCGCGTCCTTGCGGACTGAAAAGCTAAGTTGTTTGTTTGTTTTTTCCCCTCTGCTGTGTTCGGTAGCGAGCGATAAGAAGTCAACCATCCCGGTGTCCCTCCGTCTGGGGATGGAATGGAAACGAGAGCAGAGAGCTCGGGAGCTTGGTCGAAGCGAGGCGAGAACCGTCCGGCTGGGAGCGGAGCAGCCATCGCTGACAGGGAGATAAGTGTCGGGTCTGGAAATCTCTCAGCTTACGGCCCACTCGGGTCTAGGAAGGGAAGTCACGTTCGCTTAGACAGCAAGTCCGAGCGGAGGTTCCCGAGGTGCTTCCTTGGTAGTGGGAGAAACAGGGCTCCCGTTTGTCAGGGGTGCTGGTTTCTCTGGAACACGGTGTCCTTCTCAGCAGACGCTTGGCTCGAGGAGGAAGACGCAAGGTGGTCAGCTTTCTGACTGCCTCTCATGAGTTTCTCCCTTGTTGCTCTCTAGTATTGGCCAATACGTTCTGTCTGTCTGTTTCTGTCTGTGTCTTTGTCCTTGCTCTGCTTCTGCCGTGTCCTTGTACAGCACACTTGCAGGCATTCCAGGTGAGCATCTCCAAGGGTTAAGGGCTCAGGAGCCAAGGGGAATTCTGCAGGTACGCCAGTTGCGCAAGGGAGAGCGGTGGTGCGTCATGGCTGACTGACTCAGTGTTCTTGTAGAGTACCCGATACATAGGCGAGAGGGGGGGAAAGGGCTAAAGGATAGAATTCCCACAGCCACAGATCTTAGTGAGTAAGAGCTAACGCTGGGCTTTTTCGGCCACCCTTGCAGAGGAATCAGTGCGGGGCCGTGGGCTGAGAAGATACCGTCCGAGATGGACTTGAGCTGCCTGGACGTGATTCTCGGAACACGTGAAGGGTCCTCAGCGTTCGGCCTTCCCATGGCTCTGTGTGAGTAAGAGGTGCGTGCTTTGAAATCTTCAAGGGTCCTGGCAGTATGTTTCTTCTGAGGCAGAGCGCTTCCTGCTGGGGCACGGAGCCTGTTGGCTTGGGGACTGGTGAAGGGGCAGTAGGCGGTTCAACAGAGCGTGGATAGATATTCAAGGCCTCCGTTCTCTCCGCGTTCCTGGAGTGGCAGCGGGAGGGGGTGGCCGATGGTGGGAGGAGAAGCGATGCCGCGTCCTTGCGGATTGATAAGCTAAGTTGTTTGTTTGTTTTTTCCCCTCTGCTGTTTTCGGTAGCGAGCGATAAGAAGTCAACCATCCCGGTGTCCTCCCATCTGGGGATGGAACGGAAACGAGAGCAGAGAGCTCGGGAGCTTGGTCGAAGCGAGGCGAGAACCGTCCGGCTGGGAGCGGAGCAGCCATCGCTGACAGGGAGATAAGTGTCGGGTCTGGAAATCTCTCAGCTTGCGGCCCACTCGGGTCTAAGAAGGGAAGTCACGTTTGCTTAGACAGCGAGTCCGAACGGAGGTTCCCTAGGTGCTTCCTTGGTAGCTCCCGTTTGTCAGGGCTTCCGTTTGTCACGGGTGCTGGTTTCTCTGGAACACGGTGTCCTTCTCAGCAGACGCTTGGCTCGAGGAGGAAGACGCAAGGTGGTCAGCTTTCTGTCTGCCTCTCATGTGTTTCTCTCTTGTTGCTCTCTCGTATTGGCCAATACGTTCTGTCTGTCTGTTTCTGTCTGTGTCTTTGTCCTTGCTCTGCTTCTGCCGTGTCCTTGTACAGCACACTTGCAGGCATTCCAGGTGAGCATCTCCAAGGGTTAAGGGCTCAGGAGCCAAGGGGAATTCTGCAGGTACGCCAGTCGCGCAAGGGAGAGCGGTGGTGCGTCATGGCTGACTGACTCAGTGTTCTTGTAGAGGACCCGATACATAGGCGAGGGGGGGGAAAGGGCTAAAGGATAGAATTCCCACAGCCCTTACTGAGTGAGAGCTAACGCTGGGCTTTTTCGGCCACCCTTGCAGAGGAATCAGTGCGGGGCCGTGGGCTGAGAAGATACCGTCCGAGATGGACTTGAGCTGCCTGGACGTGATTCTCGGAACACGTGAAGGGTCCTCAGCGTTCGGCCTTCCCATGGCTCTGTGTGAGTAAGAGGTGCGTGCTTTGAAATCTTCAAGGGTCCTGGCAGTATGTTTCTTCTGAGGCAGAGCGCTTCCTGCTGGGGCACGGAGCCTGGTGAAGGGGCAGTAGGCGGTTCAACAGAGCGTGGATAGATATTCAAGGCTTCCGTTCTCTCCGCGTTCCTGGAGTGGCAGCGGGATGGGGTGGCCGATGGTGGGAGGCTGCGGTGCGATGGTGGGAGGAGAAGCGATGCCGCGTCCTTGCGGACTGAAAAGCTAAGTTGTTTGTTTGTTTTTTCCCCTCTGCTGTGTTGGGTAGCGAGCGATAAGAAGTCAACCCTCCCGGTGTCCTCCCGTCTGGGGATGGAACGGAAACGAGAGCAGCGAGCTTGGGAGCTTGGTCGAAGCGAGGCGAGAACCGTCCGGCTGGGAGCGGAGCAGCCATCGCTGACAGGGAGATAAGTGTCGGGTCTGGAAATCTCTCAGCTTACGGCCCACTCGGGTCTAAGAAGGGAAGTCACGTTTGCTTAGACAGCGAGTCCGAACGGAGGTTCCCTAGGTGCTTCCTTGGTAGCTCCCGTTTGTCAGGGCTTCCGTTTGTCAGGGGTGCTGGTTTCTCTGGAACACGGTGTCCTTCTCAGCAGACGCTTGGCTCGAGGAGGAAGACGCAAGGTGGTCAGCTTTCTGTCTGCCTCTCATGTGTTTCTCTCTTGTTGCTCTCTCGTATTGGCCAATACGTTCTGTCTGTCTGTTTCTGTCTGTGTCTTTGTCCTTGCTCTGCTTCTGCCGTGTCCTTGTACAGCACACTTGCAGGCATTCCAGGTGAGCATCTCCAAGGGTTAAGGGCTCAGGAGCCAAGGGGAATTCTGCAGGTACGCCAGTCGCGCAAGGGAGAGCGGTGGTGCGTCATGGCTGACTGACTCAGTGTTCTTGTAGAGGACCCGATACATAGGCGAGAGGGGGGGAAAGGGCTAAAGGATAGAATTCCCACAGCCACAGACCTTAGTGAGTGAGAGCTAACGCTGGGCTTTTTCGGCCACCCTTGCAGAGGAATCAGTGCGGGGCCGTGGGCTGAGAAGATACCGTCCGAGATGGACTTGAGCTGCCTGGACGTGATTCTCGGAACACGTGAAGGGTCCTCAGCGTTCGGCCTTCCCATGTCTCTGTGTGAGTAAGAGGTGCGTGCTTTGAAATCTTCAAGGGTCCTGGCAGTATGTTTCTTCTGAGGCAGAGCGCTTCCTGCTGAGGCACGGAGCCTAGTGGCTTGGGGACTGGTGAAGGGGCAATAGGCTGTTCAACAGAGCGTGGATAGATATTCAAGGCCTCCGTTCTCTCCGCGTTCCTGGAGTGGCAGCGGGAGGGGGTGGCCGATGGTGGGAGGAGAAGCGATGCCGCGTCCTTGCGGACTGAAAAGCTAAGTTGTTTGTTTGTTTTTTCCCCTCTGCTGTGTTCGGTAGCGAGCGATAAGAAGTCAACCATCCCGGTGTCCCTCCGTCTGGGGATGGAATGGAAACGAGAGCAGAGAGCTCGGGAGCTTGGTCGAAGCGAGGCGAGAACCGTCCGGCTGGGAGCGGAGCAGCCATCGCTGACAGGGAGATAAGTGTCGGGTCTGGAAATCTCTCAGCTTACGGCCCACTCGGGTCTAGGAAGGGAAGTCACGTTCGCTTAGACAGCAAGTCCGAGCGGAGGTTCCCGAGGTGCTTCCTTGGTAGTGGGAGAAACAGGGCTCCCGTTTGTCAGGGGTGCTGGTTTCTCTGGAACACGGTGTCCTTCTCAGCAGACGCTTGGCTCGAGGAGGAAGACGCAAGGTGGTCAGCTTTCTGACTGCCTCTCATGAGTTTCTCCCTTGTTGCTCTCTAGTATTGGCCAATACGTTCTGTCTGTCTGTTTCTGTCTGTGTCTTTGTCCTTGCTCTGCTTCTGCCGTGTCCTTGTACAGCACACTTGCAGGCATTCCAGGTGAGCATCTCCAAGGGTTAAGGGCTCAGGAGCCAAGGGGAATTCTGCAGGTACGCCAGTCGCGCAAGGGAGAGCGGTGGTGCGTCATGGCTGACTGACTCAGTGTTCTTGTAGAGTACCCGATACATAGGCGAGAGGGGGGGAAAGGGCTAAAGGATAGAATTCCCACAGCCACAGATCTTAGTGAGTAAGAGCTAACGCTGGGCTTTTTCGGCCACCCTTGCAGAGGAATCAGTGCGGGGCCGTGGGCTGAGAAGATACCGTCCGAGATGGACTTGAGCTGCCTGGACGTGATTCTCGGAACACGTGAAGGGTCCTCAGCGTTCGGCCTTCCCATGGCTCTGTGTGAGTAAGAGGTGCGTGCTTTGAAATCTTCAAGGGTCCTGGCAGTATGTTTCTTCTGAGGCAGAGCGCTTCCTGCTGGGGCACGGAGCCTGTTGGCTTGGGGACTGGTGAAGGGGCAGTAGGCGGTTCAACAGAGCGTGGATAGATATTCAAGGCCTCCGTTCTCTCCGCGTTCCTGGAGTGGCAGCGGGAGGGGGTGGCCGATGGTGGGAGGAGAAGCGATGCCGCGTCCTTGCGGATTGATAAGCTAAGTTGTTTGTTTGTTTTTTCCCCTCTGCTGTTTTCGGTAGCGAGCGATAAGAAGTCAACCATCCCGGTGTCCTCCCATCTGGGGATGGAACGGAAACGAGAGCAGAGAGCTCGGGAGCTTGGTCGAAGCGAGGCGAGAACCGTCCGGCTGGGAGCGGAGCAGCCATCGCTGACAGGGAGATAAGTGTCGGGTCTGGAAATCTCTCAGCTTGCGGCCCACTCGGGTCTAAGAAGGGAAGTCACGTTTGCTTAGACAGCGAGTCCGAACGGAGGTTCCCTAGGTGCTTCCTTGGTAGCTCCCGTTTGTCAGGGCTTCCGTTTGTCACGGGTGCTGGTTTCTCTGGAACACGGTGTCCTTCTCAGCAGACGCTTGGCTCGAGGAGGAAGACGCAAGGTGGTCAGCTTTCTGTCTGCCTCTCATGTGTTTCTCTCTTGTTGCTCTCTCGTATTGGCCAATACGTTCTGTCTGTCTGTTTCTGTCTGTGTCTTTGTCCTTGCTCTGCTTCTGCCGTGTCCTTGTACAGCACACTTGCAGGCATTCCAGGTGAGCATCTCCAAGGGTTAAGGGCTCAGGAGCCAAGGGGAATTCTGCAGGTACGCCAGTCGCGCAAGGGAGAGCGGTGGTGCGTCATGGCTGACTGACTCAGTGTTCTTGTAGAGGACCCGATACATAGGCGAGAGGGGGGGAAAGGGCTAAAGGATAGAATTCCCACAGCCACAGACCTTAGTGAGTGAGAGCTAACGCTGGGCTTTTTCGGCCACCCTTGCAGAGGAATCAGTGCGGGGCCGTGGGCTGAGAAGATACCGTCCGAGATGGACTTGAGCTGCCTGGACGTGATTCTCGGAACACGTGAAGGGTCCTCAGCGTTCGGCCTTCCCATGGCTCTGTGTGAGTAAGAGGTGCGTGCTTTGAAATCTTCAAGGGTCCTGGCAGTATGTTTCTTCTGAGGCAGAGCGCTTCCTGCTGGGGCACGGAGCCTGGTGAAGGGGCAGTAGGCGGTTCAACATAGCGTGGATAGATATTCAAGGCTTCCGTTCTCTCCGCGTTCCTGGAGTGGCAGCGGGATGGGGTGGCCGATGGTGGGAGGCTGCGGTGCGATGGTGGGAGGAGAAGCGATGCCGCGTCCTTGCGGACTGAAAAGCTAAGTTGTTTGTTTGTTTTTTCCCCTCTGCTGTGTTGGGTAGCGAGCGATAAGAAGTCAACCCTCCCGGTGTCCTCCCGTCTGGGGATGGAACGGAAACGAGAGCAGCGAGCTCGGGAGCTTGGTCGAAGCGAGGCGAGAACCGTCCGGCTGGGAGCGGAGCAGCCATCGCTGACAGGGAGATAAGTGTCGGGTCTGGAAATCTCTCAGCTTATGGCCCACTCGGGTCTAAGAAGGGAAGTCACGTTTGCTTAGACAGCGAGTCCGAACGGAGGTTCCCTAGGTGCTTCCTTGGTAGCTCCCGTTTGTCAGGGCTTCCGTTTGTCAGGGGTGCTGGTTTCTCTGGAACACGGTGTCCTTCTCAGCAGACGCTTGGCTCGAGGAGGAAGACGCAAGGTGGTCAGCTTTCTGACTGCCTCTCATGAGTTTCTCTCTTGTTGCTCTCTAGTATTGGCCAATACGTTCTGTCTGTCTGTTTCTGTCTGTGTCTTTGTCCTTGCTCTGCTTCTGCCGTGTCCTTGTACAGCACACTTGCACGCATTCCAGGTGAGCATCTCCAAGGGTTAAGGGCTCAGGAGCCAAGGGGAATTCTGCAGGTACGCCAGTCGCGCAAGGGAGAGCGGTGGTGCGTCATGGCTGACTGACTCAGTGTTCTTGTAGAGTACCCGATACATAGGCGAGAGGGGGGGAAAGGGCTAAAGGATAGAATTCCCACAGCCACAGATCTTAGTGAGTAAGAGCTAACGCTGGGCTTTTTCGGCCACCCTTGCAGAGGAATCAGTGCGGGGCCGTGGGCTGAGAAGATACCGTCCGAGATGGACTTGAGCTGCCTGGACGTGATTCTCGGAACACGTGAAGGGTCCTCAGCGTTCGGCCTTCCCATGGCTCTGTGTGAGTAAGAGGTGCGTGCTTTGAAATCTTCAAGGGTCCTGGCAGTATGTTTCTTCTGAGGCAGAGCGCTTCCTGCTGGGGCACGGAGCCTGTTGGCTTGGGGACTGGTGAAGGGGCAGTAGGCGGTTCAACAGAGCGTGGATAGATATTCAAGGCCTCCGTTCTCTCCGCGTTCCTGGAGTGGCAGCGGGAGGGGGTGGCCGATGGTGGGAGGAGAAGCGATGCCGCGTCCTTGCGGATTGATAAGCTAAGTTGTTTGTTTGTTTTTTCCCCTCTGCTGTTTTCGGTAGCGAGCGATAAGAAGTCAACCATCCCGGTGTCCTCCCATCTGGGGATGGAACGGAAACGAGAGCAGAGAGCTCGGGAGCTTGGTCGAAGCGAGGCGAGAACCGTCCGGCTGGGAGCGGAGCAGCCATCGCTGACAGGGAGATAAGTGTCGGGTCTGGAAATCTCTCAGCTTGCGGCCCACTCGGGTCTAAGAAGGGAAGTCACGTTTGCTTAGACAGCGAGTCCGAACGGAGGTTCCCTAGGTGCTTCCTTGGTAGCTCCCGTTTGTCAGGGCTTCCGTTTGTCACGGGTGCTGGTTTCTCTGGAACACGGTGTCCTTCTCAGCAGACGCTTGGCTCGAGGAGGAAGACGCAAGGTGGTCAGCTTTCTGTCTGCCTCTCATGTGTTTCTCTCTTGTTGCTCTCTCGTATTGGCCAATACGTTCTGTCTGTCTGTTTCTGTCTGTGTCTTTGTCCTTGCTCTGCTTCTGCCGTGTCCTTGTACAGCACACTTGCAGGCATTCCAGGTGAGCATCTCCAAGGGTTAAGGGCTCAGGAGCAAAGGGGAATTCTGCAGGTACGCCAGTCGCGCAAGGGAGAGCGGTGGTGCGTCATGGCTGACTGACTCAGTGTTCTTGTAGAGGACCCGATACATAGGCGAGAGGGGGGGGAAAGGGCTAAAGGATAGAATTCCCACAGCCACAGACCTTAGTGAGTGAGAGCTAACGCTGGGCTTTTTCGGCCACCCTTGCAGAGGAATCAGTGCGGGGCCGTGGGCTGAGAAGATACCGTCCGAGATGGACTTGAGCTGCCTGGACGTGATTCTCGGAACACGTGAAGGGTCCTCAGCGTTTGGCCTTCCCATGTCTCTGTGTGAGTAAGAGGTGCGTGCTTTGAAATCTTCAAGGGTCCTGGCAGTATGTTTCTTCTGAGGCAGAGCGCTTCCTGCTGAGGCACGGAGCCTAGTGGCTTGGGGACTGGTGAAGGGGCAATAGGCTGTTCAACAGAGCGTGGATAGATATTCAAGGCCTCCGTTCTCTCCGCGTTCCTGGAGTGGCAGCGGGAGGGGGTGGCCGATGGTGGGAGGAGAAGCGATGCCGCGTCCTTGCGGACTGAAAAGCTAAGTTGTTTGTTTGTTTTTTCCCCTCTGCTGTGTTCGGTAGCGAGCGATAAGAAGTCAACCATCCCGGTGTCCCGCCGTCTGGGGATGGAACGGAAACGAGAGCAGAGAGCTCGGGAGCTTGGTCGAAGCGAGGCGAGAACCGTCCGGCTGGGAGCGGAGCATCCATCGCTGACAGGGAGATAAGTGTCGGGTCTGGAAATCTCTCAGCTTACGGCCCACTCGGGTCTAGGAAGGGAAGTCACGTTTGCTTAGACAGCAAGTCCGAGCGGAGGTTCCCGAGGTGCTTCCTTGGTAGTGGGAGAAACAGGGCTCCCGTTTGTCAGGGGTGCTGGTTTCTCTGGAACACGGTGTCCTTCTCAGCAGACGCTTGGCTCGAGGAGGAAGACGCAAGGTGGTCAGCTTTCTGACTGCCTCTCATGAGTTTCTCTCTTGTTGCTCTCTAGTATTGGCCAATACGTTCTGTCTGTCTGTTTCTGTCTGTGTCTTTGTCCTTGCTCTGCTTCTGCCGTGTCCTTGTACAGCACACTTGCAGGCATTCCAGGTGAGCATCTCCAAGGGTTAAGGGCTCAGGAGCCAAGGGGAATTCTGCAGGTACGCCAGTCGCGCAAGGGAGAGCGGTGGTGCGTCATGGCTGACTGACTCAGTGTTCTTGTAGAGTACCCGATACATAGGCGAGAGGGGGGGAAAGGGCTAAAGGATAGAATTCCCACAGCCCTTACTGAGTGAGAGCTAATGCTGGGCTTTTTCGGCCACCCTTGCAGAGGAATCAGTGCGGGGCCGTGGGCTGAGAAGATACCGTCCGAGATGGACTTGAGCTGCCTGGACGTGATTCTCGGAACACGTGAAGGGTCCTCAGCGTTCGGCCTTCCCATGGCTCTGTGTGAGTAAGAGGTGCGTGCTTTGAAATCTTCAAGGGTCCTGGCAGTATGTTTCTTCTGAGGCAGAGCGCTTCCTGCTGGGGCACGGAGCCTGGTGAAGGGGCAGTAGGCGGTTCAACAGAGCGTGGATAGATATTCAAGGCTTCCGTTCTCTCCGCGTTCCTGGAGTGGCAGCGGGATGGGGTGGCCGATGGTGGGAGGCTGCGGTGCGATGGTGGGAGGAGAAGCGATGCCGCGTCCTTGCGGACTGAAAAGCTAAGTTGTTTGTTTGTTTTTTCCCCTCTGCTGTGTTGGGTAGCGAGCGATAAGAAGTCAACCCTCCCGGTGTCCTCCCGTCTGGGGATGGAACGGAAACGAGAGCAGCGAGCTCGGGAGCTTGGTCGAAGCGAGGCGAGAACCGTCCGGCTGGGAGCGGAGCAGCTATCGCTGACAGGGAGATAAGTGTCGGGTCTGGAAATCTCTCAGCTTACGGCCCACTCGGGTCTAGGAAGGGAAGTCACGTTTGCTTAGACAGCGAGTCCGAGCGGAGGTTCCCGAGGTGCTTCCTTGGTAGCTCCCGTTTGTCAGGGCTTCCGTTTGTCACGGGTGCTGGTTTCTCTGGAACACAGTGTCCTTCTCAGCAGACGCTTGGCTCTAGGAGGAAGACGCAAGGTGGTCAGCTTTCTGTCTGCCTCTCATGTGTTTCTCTCTTGTTGCTCTCTCGTATTGGCCAATACGTTCTGTCTGTCTGTTTCTGTCTGTGTCTTTGTCCTTGCTCTGCTTCTGCCGTGTCCTTGTACAGCACACTTGCAGGCATTCCAGGTGAGCATCTCCAAGGGTTAAGGGCTCAGGAGCCAAGGGGAATTCTGCAGGTACGCCAGTTGCGCAAGGGAGAGCGGTGGTGCGTCATGGCTGACTGACTCAGTGTTCTTGTAGAGGACCCGATACATAGGCGAGGGGGGGAAAGGGCTAAAGGATAGAATTCCCACAGCCCTTAGTGAGTGAGAGCTAACGCTGGGCTTTTTCGGCCACCCTTGCAGAGGAATCAGTGCGGGGCCGTGGGCTGAGAAGATACCGTCCGAGATGGACTTGAGCTGCCTGGACGTGATTCTCGGAACACGTGAAGGGTCCTCAGCGTTCGGCCTTCCCATGTCTCTGTGTGAGTAAGAGGTGCGTGCTTTGAAATCTTCAAGGGTCCTGGCAGTATGTTTCTTCTGAGGCAGAGCGCTTCCTGCTGAGGCACGGAGCCTAGTGGCTTGGGGACTGGTGAAGGGGCAATAGGCTGTTCAACAGAGCGTGGATAGATATTCAAGGCCTCCGTTCTCTCCGCGTTCCTGGAGTGGCAGCGGGAGGGGGTGGCCGATGGTGGGAGGAGAAGCGATGCCGCGTCCTTGCGGACTGAAAAGCTAAGTTGTTTGTTTGTTTTTTCCCCTCTGCTGTGTTCGGTAGCGAGCGATAAGAAGTCAACCATCCCGGTGTCCCTCCGTCTGGGGATGGAACGGAAACGAGAGCAGAGAGCTCGGGAGCTTGGTCGAAGCGAGGCGAGAACCGTCCGGCTGGGAGCGGAGCAGCCATCGCTGACAGGGAGATAAGTGTCGGGTCTGGAAATCTCTCAGCTTACGGCCCACTCGGGTCTAGGAAGGGAAGTCACGTTCGCTTAGACAGCAAGTCCGAGCGGAGGTTCCCGAGGTGCTTCCTTGGTAGTGGGAGAAACAGGGCTCCCGTTTGTCAGGGGTGCTGGTTTCTCTGGAACACGGTGTCCTTCTCAGCAGACGCTTGGCTCGAGGAGGAAGACGCAAGGTGGTCAGCTTTCTGACTGCCTCTCATGAGTTTCTCTCTTGTTGCTCTCTAGTGTTGGCCAATACGTTCTGTCTGTCTGTTTCTGTCTGTGTCTTTGTCCTTGCTCTGCTTCTGCCGTGTCCTTGTACAGCACACTTGCAGGCATTCCAGGTGAGCATCTCCAAGGGTTAAGGGCTCAGGAGCCAAGGGGAATTCTGCAGGTACGCCAGTCGCGCAAGGGAGAGCGGTGGTGCGTCATGGCTGACTGACTCAGTGTTCTTGTAGAGTACCCGATACATAGGCGAGAGGGGGGGAAAGGGCTAAAGGATAGAATTCCCACAGCCACAGATCTTAGTGAGTAAGAGCTAACGCTGGGCTTTTTCGGCCACCCTTGCAGAGGAATCAGTGCGGGGCCGTGGGCTGAGAAGATACCGTCCGAGATGGACTTGAGCTGCCTGGACGTGATTCTCGGAACACGTGAAGGGTCCTCAGCGTTCGGCCTTCCCATGGCTCTGTGTGAGTAAGAGGTGCGTGCTTTGAAATCTTCAAGGGTCCTGGCAGTATGTTTCTTCTGAGGCAGAGCGCTTCCTGCTGGGGCACGGAGCCTGTTGGCTTGGGGACTGGTGAAGGGGCAGTAGGCGGTTCAACAGAGCGTGGATAGATATTCAAGGCCTCCGTTCTCTCCGCGTTCCTGGAGTGGCAGCGGGAGGGGGTGGCCGATGGTGGGAGGAGAAGCGATGCCGCGTCCTTGCGGATTGATAAGCTAAGTTGTTTGTTTGTTTTTTCCCCTCTGCTGTTTTCGGTAGCGAGCGATAAGAAGTCAACCATCCCGGTGTCCTCCCATCTGGGGATGGAACGGAAACGAGAGCAGAGAGCTCGGGAGCTTGGTCGAAGCGAGGCGAGAACCGTCCGGCTGGGAGCGGAGCAGCCATCGCTGACAGGGAGATAAGTGTCGGGTCTGGAAATCTCTCAGCTTGCGGCCCACTCGGGTCTAAGAAGGGAAGTCACGTTTGCTTAGACAGCGAGTCCGAACGGAGGTTCCCTAGGTGCTTCCTTGGTAGCTCCCGTTTGTCAGGGCTTCCGTTTGTCACGGGTGCTGGTTTCTCTGGAACACGGTGTCCTTCTCAGCAGACGCTTGGCTCGAGGAGGAAGACGCAAGGTGGTCAGCTTTCTGTCTGCCTCTCATGTGTTTCTCTCTTGTTGCTCTCTCGTATTGGCCAATACGTTCTGTCTGTCTGTTTCTGTCTGTGTCTTTGTCCTTGCTCTGCTTCTGCCGTGTCCTTGTACAGCACACTTGCAGGCATTCCAGGTGAGCATCTCCAAGGGTTAAGGGCTCAGGAGCCAAGGGGAATTCTGCAGGTACGCCAGTCGCGCAAGGGAGAGCGGTGGTGCGTCATGGCTGACTGACTCAGTGTTCTTGTAGAGGACCTGATACATAGGCGAGAGGGGGGGAAAGGGCTAAAGGATAGAATTCCCACAGCCACAGACCTTAGTGAGTGAGAGCTAACGCTGGGCTTTTTCGGCCACCCTTGCAGAGGAATCAGTGCGGGGCCGTGGGCTGAGAAGATACCGTCCGAGATGGACTTGAGCTGCCTGGACGTGATTCTCGGAACACGTGAAGGGTCCTCAGCGTTCGGCCTTCCCATGTCTCTGTGTGAGTAAGAGGTGCGTGCTTTGAAATCTTCAAGGGTCCTGGCAGTATGTTTCTTCTGAGGCAGAGCGCTTCCTGCTGGGGCACGGAGCCTGTTGGCTTGGGGACTGGTGAAGGGGCAGTAGGCGGTTCAACAGAGCGTGGATAGATATTCAAGGCCTCCGTTCTCTCCGCGTTCCTGGAGTGGCAGCGGGAGGGGGTGGCCGATGGTGGGAGGAGAAGCGATGCCGCGTCCTTGCGGACTGAAAAGCTAAGTTGTTTGTTTGTTTTTTCCCCTCTGCTGTGTTCGGTAGCGAGCGATAAGAAGTCAACCATCCCGGTGTCCCTCCGTCTGGGGATGGAACGGAAACGAGAGCAGAGAGCTCGGGAGCTTGGTCGAAGCGAGGCGAGAACCGTCCGGCTGGGAGCGGAGCAGCCATCGCTGACAGGGAGATAAGTGTCGGGTCTGGAAATCTCTCAGCTTACGGCCCACTCGGGTCTAGGAAGGGAAGTCACGTTCGCTTAGACAGCAAGTCCGAGCGGAGGTTCCCGAGGTGCTTCCTTGGTAGTGGGAGAAACAGGGCTCCCTTTTGTCAGGGGTGCTGGTTTCTCTGGAACACGGTGTCCTTCTCAGCAGACGCTTGGCTCGAGGAGGAAGACGCAAGGTGGTCAGCTTTCTGTCTGCCTCTCATGTGTTTCTCTCTTGTTGCTCTCTCGTATTGGCCAATACGTTCTGTCTGTCTGTTTCTGTCTGTGTCTTTGTCCTTGCTCTGCTTCTGCCGTGTCCTTGTACAGCACACTTGCAGGCATTCCAGGTGAGCATCTCCAAGGGTTAAGGGCTCAGGAGCCAAGGGGAATTCTGCAGGTACGCCAGTCGCGCAAGGGAGAGCGGTGGTGCGTCATGGCTGACTGACTCAGTGTTCTTGTAGAGGACCCGATACATAGGCGAGGGGGGGAAAGGGCTAAAGGATAGAATTCCCACAGCCCTTAGTGAGTGAGAGCTAACGCTGGGCTTTTTCGGACACCCTTGCAGAGGAATCAGTGCGGGGCCGTGGGCTGAGAAGATACCGTCCGAGATGGACTTGAGCTGCCTGGACGTGATTCTCGGAACACGTGAAGGGTCCTCAGCGTTCGGCCTTCCCATGGCTCTGTGTGAGTAAGAGGTGCGTGCTTTGAAATCTTCAAGGGTCCTGGCAGTATGTTTCTTCTGAGGCAGAGCGCTTCCTGCTGGGGCACGGAGCCTGGTGAAGGGGCAGTAGGCGGTTCAACAGAGCGTGGATAGATATTCAAGGCTTCCGTTCTCTCCGCGTTCCTGGAGTGGCAGCGGGATGGGGTGGCCGATGGTGGGAGGAGAAGCGATGCCGCGACCTTGCGGACTGAAAAGCTAAGTTGTTTGTTTGTTTTTTCCCCTCTGCTGTGTTCGGTAGCGAGCGATAAGAAGTCAACCCTCCCGGTGTCCTCCCATCTGGGGATGGAACGGAAACGAGAGCAGCGAGCTCGGGAGCTTGATCGAAGCGAGGCGAGAACCGTCCGGCTGGGAGCGGAGCAGCCATCGCTGACAGGGAGATAAGTGTCGGGTCTGGAAATCTCTCAGCTTACGGCCCACTCGGGTCTAAGAAGGGAAGTCACGTTTGCTTAGACAGCGAGTCCGAACGGAGGTTCCCTAGGTGCTTCCTTGGTAGCTCCCGTTTGTCAGGGCTTCCGTTTGTCATGGGTGCTGGTTTCTCTTGAACACGGTGTCCTTCTCAGCAGACGCTTGGCTCGAGGAGGAAGACGCAAGGTGGTCAGCTTTCTGTCTGCCTCTCATGTGTTTCTCTCTTGTTGCTCTCTCGTATTGGCCAATACGTTCTGTCTGTCTGTTTCTGTCTGTGTCTTTGTCCTTGCTCTGCTTCTGCCGTGTCCTTGTACAGCACACTTGCAGGCATTCCAGGTGAGCATCTCCAAGGGTTAAGGGCTCAGGAGCCAAGGGGAATTCTGCAGGTACGCCAGTCGCGCAAGGGAGAGCGGTGGTGCGTCATGGCTGACTGACTCAGTGTTCTTGTAGAGGACCCGATACATAGGCGAGAGGGGGGGAAAGGGCTAAAGGATAGAATTCCCACAGCCACAGACCTTAGTGAGTGAGAGCTAACGCTGGGCTTTTTCGGCCACCCTTGCAGAGGAATCAGTGCGGGGCCGTGGGCTGAGAAGATACCGTCCGAGATGGACTTGAGCTGCCTGGACGTGATTCTCGGAACACGTGAAGGGTCCTCAGCGTTCGGCCTTCCCATGGCTCTGTGTGAGTAAGAGGTGCGTGCTTTGAAATCTTCAAGGGTCCTGGCAGTATGTTTCTTCTGAGGCAGAGCGCTTCCTGCTGGGGCACGGAGCCTGTTGGCTTGGGGACTGGTGAAGGGGCAGTAGGCGGTTCAACAGAGCGTGGATAGATATTCAAGGCCTCCGTTCTCTCCGCGTTCCTGGAGTGGCAGCGGGAGGGGGTGGCCGATGGTGGGAGGAGAAGCGATGCCGCGTCCTTGCGGATTGATAAGCTAAGTTTGTTTGTTTGTTTTTTCCCCTCTGCTGTGTTCGGTAGCGAGCGATAAGAAGTCAACCCTCCCGGTGTCCTCCCGTCTGGGGATGGAACGGAAACGAGAGCAGCGAGCTCGGGAGCTTGGTCGAAGCGAGGCGAGAACCGTCCGGCTGGGAGCGGAGCAGCTATCGCTGACAGGGAGATAAGTGTCGGGTCTGGAAATCTCTCAGCTTACGGCCCACTCGGGTCTAGGAAGGGAAGTCACGTTTGCTTAGACAGCGAGTCCGAGCGGAGGTTCCCGAGGTGCTTCCTTGGTAGCTCCCGTTTGTCAGGGCTTCCGTTTGTCACGGGTGCTGGTTTCTCTGGAACACGGTGTCCTTCTCAGCAGACGCTTGGCTCTAGGAGGAAGACGCAAGGTGGTCAGCTTTCTGTCTGCCTCTCATGTGTTTCTCTCTTGTTGCTCTCTCGTATTGGCCAATACGTTCTGTCTGTCTGTTTCTGTCTGTGTCTTTGTCCTTGCTCTGCTTCTGCCGTGTCCTTGTACAGCACACTTGCAGGCATTCCAGGTGAGCATCTCCAAGGGTTAAGGGCTCAGGAGCCAAGGGGAATTCTGCAGGTACGCCAGTTGCGCAAGGGAGAGCGGTGGTGCGTCATGGCTGACTGACTCAGTGTTCTTGTAGAGGACCCGATACATAGGCGAGGGGGGGAAAGGGCTAAAGGATAGAATTCCCACAGACATTAGTGAGTGAGAGCTAACGCTGGGCTTTTTCGGCCACCCTTGCAGAGGAATCAGTGCGGGGCCGTGGGCTGAGAAGATACCGTCCGAGATGGACTTGAGCTGCCTGGACGTGATTCTCGGAACACGTGAAGGGTCCTCAGCGTTCGGCCTTCCCATGGCTCTGTGTGAGTAAGAGGTGCGTGCTTTGAAATCTTCAAGGGTCCTGGCAGTATGTTTCTTCTGAGGCAGAGCGCTTCCTGCTGGGGCACGGAGCCTGGTGAAGGGGCAATAGGCTGTTCAACAGAGCGTGGATAGATATTCAAGGCCTCCGTTCTCTCCGCGTTCCTGGAGTGGCAGCGGGAGGGGGTGGCCGATGGTGGGAGGAGATGCGATGCCGCGTCCTTGCGGACTGAAAAGCTAAGTTGTTTGTTTGTTTTTTCCCCTCTGCTGTGTTCGGTAGCGAGCGATAAGAAGTCAACCATCCCGGTGTCCCCCCGTCTGGGGATGGAACGGAAACGAGACCAGAGAGCTCGGGAGCTTGGTCGAAGCGAGGCGAGAACCGTCCGGCTGGGAGCGGAACAGCCATCGCTGACAGGGAGATAAGTGTCGGGTCTGGAAATCTCTCAGCTTACGGCCCACTCGGGTCTAGGAAGGGAAGTCACGTTTGCTTAAACAGCGAGTCCGAGCGGAGGTTCCCGAGGTGCTTCCTTGGTAGTGGGAGAAACAGGGCTCCCGTTTGTCAGGGGTGCTGGTTTCTCTGGAACACGGTGTCCTTCTCAGCAGACGCTTGGCTCGAGGAGGAAGACGCAAGGTGGTAAGGTTTCTGACTGCCTCTTATCTGTTTCTCTCTTGTTGCTCTCTAGTATTGGCCAATACGTTCTGTCTGTCTGTTTCTGTCTGTGTCTTTGTCCTTGCTCTGCTTCTGCCGTGTCCTTGTACAGCACACTTGCAGGCATTCCAGGTGAGCATCTCCAAGGGTTAAGGGCTCAGGAGCCAAGGGGAATTCTGCAGGTACGCCAGTCGCGCAAGGGAGAGCGGTGGTGCGTCATGGCTGACTGACTCAGTGTTCTTGTAGAGGACCCGATACATAGGCGAGGGGGGGGAAAGGGCTAAAGGATAGAATTCCCACAGCCACAGACCTTAGTGAGTGAGAGCTAACGCTGGGCTTTTTCGGCCACCCTTGCAGAGGAATCAGTGCGGGGCCGTGGGCTGAGAAGATACCGTCCGAGATGGACTTGAGCTGCCTGGACGTGATTCTCGGAACACGTGAAGGGTCCTCAGCGTTCGGCCTTCCCATGTCTCTGTGTGAGTAAGAGGTGCGTGCTTTGAAATCTTCAAGGGTCCTGGCAGTATGTTTCTTCTGAGGCAGAGCGCTTCCTGCTGGGGCACGGAGCCTGGTGGCTTGGGGACTGGTGAAGGGGCAGTATGTGGTTCAACAGAGCGTGGATAGATATTCAAGGCTTCCGTTCTCTCCGCGTTCCTGGAGTGGCAGCGGGATGGGGTGGCCGATGGTGGGAGGCTGCGGTGCGATGGTGGGAGGAGAAGCGATGTCGCGTCCTTGCGGACTGAAAAGCTAAGTTGTTTGTTTGTTTTTTCCCCTCTGCTGTGTTCGGTAGCGAGCGATAAGAAGTCAACCATCCCGGTGTCCCTCCGTCTGGGGATGGAACGGAAACGAGAGCAGAGAGCTCGGGAGCTTGGTCGAAGCGAGGCGAGAACCGTCCGGCTGGGAGCGGAGCAGCCATCGCTGACAGGGAGATAAGTGTCGGGTCTGGAAATCTCTCAGCTTACGGCCCACTCGGGTCTAGGAAGGGAAGTCACGTTCGCTTAGACAGCAAGTCCGAGCGGAGGTTCCCGAGGTGCTTCCTTGGTAGTGGGAGAAACAGGGCTCCCGTTTGTCAGGGGTGCTGGTTTCTCTGGAACACGGTGTCCTTCTCAGCAGACGCTTGGCTCGAGGAGGAAGACGCAAGGTGGTCAGCTTTCTGACTGCCTCTCATGAGTTTCTCTCTTGTTGCTCTCTAGTATTGGCCAATACGTTCTGTCTGTCTGTTTCTGTCTGTGTCTTTGTCCTTGCTCTGCTTCTGCCGTGTCCTTGTACAGCACACTTGCAGGCATTCCAGGTGAGCATCTCCAAGGGTTAAGGGCTCAGGAGCCAAGGGGAATTCTGCAGGTACGCCAGTCGCGCAAGGGAGAGCGGTGGTGCGTCATGGCTGACTGACTCAGTGTTCTTGTAGAGTACCCGATACATAGGCGAGAGGGGGGGAAAGGGCTAAAGGATAGAATTCCCACAGCCCTTACTGAGTGAGAGCTAACGCTGGGCTTTTTCGGCCACCCTTGCAGAGGAATCAGTGCGGGGCCGTGGGCTGAGAAGATACCGTCCGAGATGGACTTGAGCTGCCTGGACGTGATTCTCGGAACACGTGAAGGGTCCTCAGCGTTCGGCCTTCCCATGGCTCTGTGTGAGTAAGAGGTGCGTGCTTTGAAATCTTCAAGGGTCCTGGCAGTATGTTTCTTCTGAGGCAGAGCGCTTCCTGCTGGGGCACGGAGCCTGGTGAAGGGGCAGTAGGCGGTTCAACAGAGCGTGGATAGATATTCAAGGCTTCCGTTCTCTCCGCGTTCCTGGAGTGGCAGCGGGATGGGGTGGCCGATGGTGGGAGGCTGCGGTGCGATGGTGGGAGGAGAAGCGATGCCGCGTCCTTGCGGACTGAAAAGCTAAGTTGTTTGTTTGTTTTTTCCCCTCTGCTGTGTTCGGTAGCGAGCGATAAGAAGTCAACCCTCCCGGTGTCCTCCCGTCTGGGGATGGAACGGAAACGAGAGCAGCGAGCTCGGGAGCTTGGTCGAAGCGAGGCGAGAACCGTCCGGCTGGGAGCGGAGCAGCTATCGCTGACAGGGAGATAAGTGTCGGGTCTGGAAATCTCTCAGCTTACGGCCCACTCGGGTCTAGGAAGGGAAGTCACGTTTGCTTAGACAGCGAGTCCGAGCGGAGGTTCCCGAGGTGCTTCCTTGGTAGCTCCCGTTTGTCAGGGCTTCCGTTTGTCACGGGTGCTGGTTTCTCTGGAACACAGTGTCCTTCTCAGCAGACGCTTGGCTCTAGGAGGAAGACGCAAGGTGGTCAGCTTTCTGTCTGCCTCTCATGTGTTTCTCTCTTGTTGCTCTCTAGTATTGGCCAATACGTTCTGTCTGTCTGTTTCTGTCTGTGTCTTTGTCCTTGCTCTGCTTCTGCCGTGTCCTTGTACAGCACACTTGCAGGCATTCCAGGTGAGCATCTCCAAGGGTTAAGGGCTCAGGAGCCAAGGGGAATTCTGCAGGTACGCCAGTTGCGCAAGGGAGAGCGGTGGTGCGTCATGGCTGACTGACTCAGTGTTCTTGTAGAGGACCCGATACATAGGCGAGGGGGGGAAAGGGCTAAAGGATAGAATTCCCACAGACATTAGTGAGTGAGAGCTAACGCTGGGCTTTTTCGGCCACCCTTGCAGAGGAATCAGTGCGGGGCCGTGGGCTGAGAAGATACCGTCCGAGATGGACTTGAGCTGCCTGGACGTGATTCTCGGAACACGTGAAGGGTCCTCAGCGTTCGGCCTTCCCATGGCTCTGTGTGAGTAAGAGGTGCGTGCTTTGAAATCTTCAAGGGTCCTGGCAGTATGTTTCTTCTGAGGCAGAGCGCTTCCTGCTGGGGCACGGAGCCTGGTGAAGGGGCAATAGGCTGTTCAACAGAGCGTGGATAGATATTCAAGGCCTCCGTTCTCTCCGCGTTCCTGGAGTGGCAGCGGGAGGGGGTGGCCGATGGTGGGAGGAGATGCGATGCCGCGTCCTTGCGGACTGAAAAGCTAAGTTGTTTGTTTGTTTTTTCCCCTCTGCTGTGTTCGGTAGCGAGCGATAAGAAGTCAACCATCCCGGTGTCCCCCCGTCTGGGGATGGAACGGAAACGAGACCAGAGAGCTCGGGAGCTTGGTCGAAGCGAGGCGAGAACCGTCCGGCTGGGAGCGGAACAGCCATCGCTGACAGGGAGATAAGTGTCGGGTCTGGAAATCTCTCAGCTTACGGCCCACTCGGGTCTAGGAAGGGAAGTCACGTTTGCTTAAACAGCGAGTCCGAGCGGAGGTTCCCGAGGTGCTTCCTTGGTAGTGGGAGAAACAGGGCTCCCGTTTGTCAGGGGTGCTGGTTTCTCTGGAACACGGTGTCCTTCTCAGCAGACGCTTGGCTCGAGGAGGAAGACGCAAGGTGGTAAGGTTTCTGACTGCCTCTTATCTGTTTCTCTCTTGTTGCTCTCTAGTATTGGCCAATACGTTCTGTCTGTCTGTTTCTGTCTGTGTCTTTGTCCTTGCTCTGCTTCTGCCGTGTCCTTGTACAGCACACTTGCAGGCATTCCAGGTGAGCATCTCCAAGGGTTAAGGGCTCAGGAGCCAAGGGGAATTCTGCAGGTACGCCAGTCGCGCAAGGGAGAGCGGTGGTGCGTCATGGCTGACTGACTCAGTGTTCTTGTAGAGGACCCGATACATAGGCGAGGGGGGGGAAAGGGCTAAAGGATAGAATTCCCACAGCCACAGACCTTAGTGAGTGAGAGCTAACGCTGGGCTTTTTCGGCCACCCTTGCAGAGGAATCAGTGCGGGGCCGTGGGCTGAGAAGATACCGTCCGAGATGGACTTGAGCTGCCTGGACGTGATTCTCGGAACACGTGAAGGGTCCTCAGCGTTCGGCCTTCCCATGTCTCTGTGTGAGTAAGAGGTGCGTGCTTTGAAATCTTCAAGGGTCCTGGCAGTATGTTTCTTCTGAGGCAGAGCGCTTCCTGCTGGGGCACGGAGCCTGGTGGCTTGGGGACTGGTGAAGGGGCAGTATGTGGTTCAACAGAGCGTGGATAGATATTCAAGGCTTCCGTTCTCTCCGCGTTCCTGGAGTGGCAGCGGGATGGGGTGGCCGATGGTGGGAGGCTGCGGTGCGATGGTGGGAGGAGAAGCGATGTCGCGTCCTTGCGGACTGAAAAGCTAAGTTGTTTGTTTGTTTTTTCCCCTCTGCTGTGTTCGGTAGCGAGCGATAAGAAGTCAACCATCCCGGTGTCCCTCCGTCTGGGGATGGAACGGAAACGAGAGCAGAGAGCTCGGGAGCTTGGTCGAAGCGAGGCGAGAACCGTCCGGCTGGGAGCGGAGCAGCCATCGCTGACAGGGAGATAAGTGTCGGGTCTGGAAATCTCTCAGCTTACGGCCCACTCGGGTCTAGGAAGGGAAGTCACGTTCGCTTAGACAGCAAGTCCGAGCGGAGGTTCCCGAGGTGCTTCCTTGGTAGTGGGAGAAACAGGGCTCCCGTTTGTCAGGGGTGCTGGTTTCTCTGGAACACGGTGTCCTTCTCAGCAGACGCTTGGCTCGAGGAGGAAGACGCAAGGTGGTCAGCTTTCTGACTGCCTCTCATGAGTTTCTCTCTTGTTGCTCTCTAGTATTGGCCAATACGTTCTGTCTGTCTGTTTCTGTCTGTGTCTTTGTCCTTGCTCTGCTTCTGCCGTGTCCTTGTACAGCACACTTGCAGGCATTCCAGGTGAGCATCTCCAAGGGTTAAGGGCTCAGGAGCCAAGGGGAATTCTGCAGGTACGCCAGTCGCGCAAGGGAGAGCGGTGGTGCGTCATGGCTGACTGACTCAGTGTTCTTGTAGAGTACCCGATACATAGGCGAGAGGGGGGGAAAGGGCTAAAGGATAGAATTCCCACAGCCCTTACTGAGTGAGAGCTAACGCTGGGCTTTTTCGGCCACCCTTGCAGAGGAATCAGTGCGGGGCCGTGGGCTGAGAAGATACCGTCCGAGATGGACTTGAGCTGCCTGGACGTGATTCTCGGAACACGTGAAGGGTCCTCAGCGTTCGGCCTTCCCATGGCTCTGTGTGAGTAAGAGGTGCGTGCTTTGAAATCTTCAAGGGTCCTGGCAGTATGTTTCTTCTGAGGCAGAGCGCTTCCTGCTGGGGCACGGAGCCTGGTGAAGGGGCAGTAGGCGGTTCAACAGAGCGTGGATAGATATTCAAGGCTTCCGTTCTCTCCGCGTTCCTGGAGTGGCAGCGGGATGGGGTGGCCGATGGTGGGAGGCTGCGGTGCGATGGTGGGAGGAGAAGCGATGCCGCGTCCTTGCGGACTGAAAAGCTAAGTTGTTTGTTTGTTTTTTCCCCTCTGCTGTGTTCGGTAGCGAGCGATAAGAAGTCAACCCTCCCGGTGTCCTCCCGTCTGGGGATGGAACGGAAACGAGAGCAGCGAGCTCGGGAGCTTGGTCGAAGCGAGGCGAGAACCGTCCGGCTGGGAGCGGAGCAGCTATCGCTGACAGGGAGATAAGTGTCGGGTCTGGAAATCTCTCAGCTTACGGCCCACTCGGGTCTAGGAAGGGAAGTCACGTTTGCTTAGACAGCGAGTCCGAGCGGAGGTTCCCGAGGTGCTTCCTTGGTAGCTCCCGTTTGTCAGGGCTTCCGTTTGTCACGGGTGCTGGTTTCTCTGGAACACAGTGTCCTTCTCAGCAGACGCTTGGCTCTAGGAGGAAGACGCAAGGTGGTCAGCTTTCTGTCTGCCTCTCATGTGTTTCTCTCTTGTTGCTCTCTAGTATTGGCCAATACGTTCTGTCTGTCTGTTTCTGTCTGTGTCTTTGTCCTTGCTCTGCTTCTGCCGTGTCCTTGTACAGCACACTTGCAGGCATTCCAGGTGAGCATCTCCAAGGGTTAAGGGCTCAGGAGCCAAGGGGAATTCTGCAGGTACGCCAGTTGCGCAAGGGAGAGCGGTGGTGCGTCATGGCTGACTGACTCAGTGTTCTTGTAGAGGACCCGATACATAGGCGAGGGGGGGAAAGGGCTAAAGGATAGAATTCCCACAGACATTAGTGAGTGAGAGCTAACGCTGGGCTTTTTCGGCCACCCTTGCAGAGGAATCAGTGCGGGGCCGTGGGCTGAGAAGATACCGTCCGAGATGGACTTGAGCTGCCTGGACGTGATTCTCGGAACACGTGAAGGGTCCTCAGCGTTCGGCCTTCCCATGGCTCTGTGTGAGTAAGAGGTGCGTGCTTTGAAATCTTCAAGGGTCCTGGCAGTATGTTTCTTCTGAGGCAGAGCGCTTCCTGCTGGGGCACGGAGCCTGGTGAAGGGGCAATAGGCTGTTCAACAGAGCGTGGATAGATATTCAAGGCCTCCGTTCTCTCCGCGTTCCTGGAGTGGCAGCGGGAGGGGGTGGCCGATGGTGGGAGGAGAAGCGATGCCGCGTCCTTGCGGATTGATAAGCTAAGTTGTTTGTTTGTTTTTTCCCCTCTGCTGTTTTCGGTAGCGAGCGATAAGAAGTCAACCATCCCGGTGTCCCCCCGTCTGGGGATGGAACGGAAACGAGACCAGAGAGCTCGGGAGCTTGGTCGAAGCGAGGCGAGAACCGTCCGGCTGGGAGCGGAACAGCCATCGCTGACAGGGAGATAAGTGTCGGGTCTGGAAATCTCTCAGCTTACGGCCCACTCGGGTCTAGGAAGGGAAGTCACGTTTGCTTAGACAGCGAGTCCGAGCGGAGGTTCCCGAGGTGCTTCCTTGGTAGTGGGAGAAACAGGGCTCCCGTTTGTCAGGGGTGCTGGTTTCTCTGGAACACGGTGTCCTTCTCAGCAGACGCTTGGCTCGAGGAGGAAGACGCAAGGTGGTAAGGTTTCTGACTGCCTCTTATGTGTTTCTCTCTTGTTGCTCTCTAGTATTGGCCAATACGTTCTGTCTGTCTGTTTCTGTCTGTGTCTTTGTCCTTGCTCTGCTTCTGCCGTGTCCTTGTACAGCACACTTGCAGGCATTCCAGGTGAGCATCTCCAAGGGTTAAGGGCTCAGGAGCCAAGGGGAATTCTGCAGGTACGCCAGTCGCGCAAGGGAGAGCGGTGGTGCGTCATGGCTGACTGACTCAGTGTTCTTGTAGAGGACCCGATACATAGGCGAGGGGGGGGGAAGGGCTAAAGGATAGAATTCCCACAGCCCTTAGTGAGTGAGAGCTAACGCTGGGCTTTTTCGGCCACCCTTGCAGAGGAATCAGTGCGGGGCCGTGGGCTGAGAAGATACCGTCCGAGATGGACTTGAGCTGCCTGGACGTGATTCTCGGAACACGTGAAGGGTCCTCAGCGTTCGGCCTTCCCATGTCTCTGTGTGAGTAAGAGGTGCGTGCTTTGAAATCTTCAAGGGTCCTGGCAGTATGTTTCTTCTGAGGCAGAGCGCTTCCTGCTGAGGCACGGAGCCTAGTGGCTTGGGGACTGGTGAAGGGGCAATAGGCTGTTCAACAGAGCGTGGATAGATATTCAAGGCCTCCGTTCTCTCCGCGTTCCTGGAGTGGCAGCGGGAGGGGGTGGCCGATGGTGGGAGGAGAAGCGATGCCGCGTCCTTGCGGACTGAAAAGCTAAGTTGTTTGTTTGTTTTTTCCCCTCTGCTGTGTTCGGTAGCGAGCGATAAGAAGTCAACCATCCCGGTGTCCCTCCGTCTGGGGATGGAACGGAAACGAGAGCAGAGAGCTCGGGAGATTGGTCGAAGTGAGGCGAGAACCGTCCGGCTGGGAGCGGAGCAGCCATCGCTGACAGGGAGATAAGTGTCGGGTCTGGAAATCTCTCAGCTTACGGCCCACTCGGGTCTAGGAAGGGAAGTCACGTTCGCTTAGACAGCAAGTCCGAGCGGAGGTTCCCGAGGTGCTTCCTTGGTAGTGGGAGAAACAGGGCTCCCGTTTGTCAGGGGTGCTGGTTTCTCTGGAACACGGTGTCCTTCTCAGCAGACGCTTGGCTCGAGGAGGAAGACGCAAGGTGGTCAGCTTTCTGACTGCCTCTCATGAGTTTCTCTCTTGTTGCTCTCTAGTATTGGCCAATACGTTCTGTCTGTCTGTTTCTGTCTGTGTCTTTGTCCTTGCTCTGCTTCTGCCGTGTCCTTGTACAGCACACTTGCAGGCATTCCAGGTGAGCATCTCCAAGGGTTAAGGGCTCAGGAGCCAAGGGGAATTCTGCAGGTACGCCAGTCGCGCAAGGGAGAGCGGTGGTGCGTCATGGCTGACTGACTCAGTGTTCTTGTAGAGTACCCGATACATAGGCGAGAGGGGGGGAAAGGGCTAAAGGATAGAATTCCCACAGCCACAGATCTTAGTGAGTAAGAGCTAACGCTGGGCTTTTTCGGCCACCCTTGCAGAGGAATCAGTGCGGGGCCGTGGGCTGAGAAGATACCGTCCGAGATGGACTTGAGCTGCCTGGACGTGATTCTCGGAACACGTGAAGGGTCCTCAGCGTTCGGCCTTCCCATGGCTCTGTGTGAGTAAGAGGTGCGTGCTTTGAAATCTTCAAGGGTCCTGGCAGTATGTTTCTTCTGAGGCAGAGCGCTTCCTGCTGGGGCACGGAGCCTGTTGGCTTGGGGACTGGTGAAGGGGCAGTAGGCGGTTCAACAGAGCGTGGATAGATATTCAAGGCCTCCGTTCTCTCCGCGTTCCTGGAGTGGCAGCGGGAGGGGGTGGCCGATGGTGGGAGGAGAAGCGATGCCGCGTCCTTGCGGATTGATAAGCTAAGTTGTTTGTTTGTTTTTTCCCCTCTGCTGTTTTCGGTAGCGAGCGATAAGAAGTCAACCATCCCGGTGTCCTCCCATCTGGGGATGGAACGGAAACGAGAGCAGAGAGCTCGGGAGCTTGGTCGAAGCGAGGCGAGAACCGTCCGGCTGGGAGCGGAGCAGCCATCGCTGACAGGGAGATAAGTGTCGGGTCTGGAAATCTCTCAGCTTGCGGCCCACTCGGGTCTAAGAAGGGAAGTCACGTTTGCTTAGACAGCGAGTCCGAACGGAGGTTCCCTAGGTGCTTCCTTGGTAGCTCCCGTTTGTCAGGGCTTCCGTTTGTCACGGGTGCTGGTTTCTCTGGAACACGGTGTCCTTCTCAGCAGACGCTTGGCTCGAGGAGGAAGACGCAAGGTGGTCAGCTTTCTGTCTGCCTCTCATGTGTTTCTCTCTTGTTGCTCTCTCGTATTGGCCAATACGTTCTGTCTGTCTGTTTCTGTCTGTGTCTTTGTCCTTGCTCTGCTTCTGCCGTGTCCTTGTACAGCACACTTGCAGGCATTCCAGGTGAGCATCTCCAAGGGTTAAGGGCTCAGGAGCCAAGGGGAATTCTGCAGGTACGCCAGTCGCGCAAGGGAGAGCGGTGGTGCGTCATGGCTGACTGACTCAGTGTTCTTGTAGAGGACCCAATACATAGGCGAGAGGGGGCGAAAGGGCTAAAGGATAGAATTCCCACAGACATTAGTGAGTGAGAGCTAACGCTGGGCTTTTTCGGCCACCCTTGCAGAGGAATCAGTGCGGGGCCGTGGGCTGAGAAGATACCGTCCGAGATGGACTTGAGCTGCCTGGACGTGATTCTCGGAACACGTGAAGGGTCCTCAGCGTTCGGCCTTCCCATGGCTCTGTGTGAGTAAGAGGTGCGTGCTTTGAAACCTTCAAGCGTCCTGGCAGCATGTTTCTTCTGAGGCAGAGAGCTTCCTGCTTGGGCTCGGAGCCTGGTGGCTTGGGGACTGGTGAAGGGGCAGTAGGCGGTTCAACAGAGCATGGATAGATATTCAAGGCCTCCGTTCTCTCCGCATTCCTGGAGTGGCAGCGGGAGGGGGTGGCCGATGGTGGGAGGCTGCGGTGCGATGGCGGGAGGAGAAGCGATGCCGCGTCGTTGCGGACTGAAACGCTAAGTTGTTTGTTTGTTTTTTCCCCTCTGCTGTGTTCGGTAGCGAGCGATAAGAAGTCAACCCTCCCGGTGTCCTCCCGTCTGGAGATGGAACGTAAACGAGAACAGCGAGCTCGGGAGCTTGGTCGAAGCGAGGCGAGAACCATCCGGCTGGGAGCGGAGCAGCCATCGCTGACAGGGAGATAAGTGTCGGGTCTGGAAATCTCTCGGCTTACGGCCCACTCGGGTCTAGGAAGGGAAGTCACGTTTGCTTAGACAGCGAGTCCGAGCGGAGGTTCCACTCCCGCAGTACATTTCAACATCCCCCTCACACAACCTGCACTCCCACCAGTGCTCTTCCCTAGCCCATACACCCTATTCCTGGTGTCCCTCAGTTTCACTTCTTCTCTCCACAGACTCAGAGTAACCTGCACCCCCAGAAACATCAGAGTAACCTGCACCCCCAGAGCATCCCTCCATTCATGTTTCCATCAGCCCCTCTTTTTCCTCTCTAGAACACTCCCCATCCCACACTCTATCCCTATCCCTACCTTTCCCCCATCTATAGGACCCTTCCGCCCCGTTTCTTCCCTTCCCAACCCACAGTCCCTCCCCCCACACTCCCATCCCGCCTGCCATGTGACCCCCATCACTACCTTCCCCCCAGCCCTCCTTCCGCATGTAGGGACTCCCTCAACCACTCTCCTCTTCCTCCTCAACAACCCCCCATCCCAAGCCATCCCACACTCCAGATCCTTCCAGTCTATCCTCCCATCCATTGGGTCCCACCCCCCTTCTCTTCCTTTCTACACCCACATCCCATGGCAACCTGCACTCCTAACGCTGCCCTTCCTCCATCCATGCCTACACCCATAGACGGTATGCGTGCTTTATTTTGTTTTGATAAACAGCAGCAATCTGTCAACTGTAAAAGCTAGATTTTAATAAAACAAATGTAGTTTGTGTAATTTCTAACAGCAGGAGGGGAGCGGGAAAAGTTGTGCGTATGTTATTCATCATTGAGGGAATGGGCAAACGTATGAGATTGCATTGTAGTGATTTCTCTCCCGCGTCAGATAATATTATTTTGGGTGTACTTTCCGGAGGGGAACTGCAATTGAGTGCTGGACGATTTCCTAGCTAAGCCTTACCGTATAGAGCTGTTTGCAGACTCTGTGTTTCTACACTTGGTGCGTCCCAACCTGCGTGGGCTCCCAGAGGCCAGAGAGCCTAAGTCAGCAAAACAGGGAGAGGCAGGCAAGGCTAGTGGAGCAAATAGTCTCAGTGAAATCCGAGCACATCCGGTGGCATCCCAGAAGGAGGACCAAACCCATCAGAAGCTGGGCCTTTGAGAAAAGGTCTCTCCATGTACTGGGTAAGCTTGGAGGCCTCTCAAGGCGTACCTGCTCCCGGCAGTGCACTTACTCCGTTAAAGAAATGCTAACAGTGACAGTCGGTGAATGGGATATTAGCGTATAGTCGTGTATACGATTAACTGATAAGCCTGGGCTTATCGGTTAATCCTGACAACTACACACGCTTCCCTCCCCCTTGCTGTCTCTAATACAGAGTCAGCAAGGGCTGGGGGGAGGTGAGAGCCTGTGCGCGTGGGGAGCTGGCTTTTAAGTCATCGCCCCAGAAGCACCAGATCCCGCGGAGCTACGTGCTCCGTATCCATCGGTGCACTTCTGATACTGATAAGAACATAAGAATGGCTATACTGGGTCAGACCAAAGGGCCATCTAGCCCAGTAGCCTGTCTGCCAACAGTGGCCAGTGCCAGGTGCCCCAGAGGGGGTGGACCGAAGACAATGATCAAGCAATTTGTCTCCTGCCATCCATCTCCAGCCTTTGACCAACAGAGGCCAGGGGCACCATTTTTTCCTGCCCCCAGGCTAATAGCCTTTTATGGACGTAACCTCCATGAATGTATCTAGTTTTCTTTAAAACTCTGTTATAGTCCTAGCCTTCACAGCATCCTCTGGCAAGGAGTTCCACAGGTTGACTGTGCGCTGTGTGAAGAACTTTCTTTCATTAGGTTTAAGCCTGCTACCCATTAATTTCATTTGGTGTCCTCTAGTTCTTATATTATGGGAACAAGTAGAGAACTTTTCTATATTCACCTTCTCCACACCACTCATGATTTTATAGACCTCTATCATATCCCCCTCAGTCTCCTCTTTTCTAAGGAACTTGGAAATGGCGGAGATGCTCAATGACTTCTTTGTTTCGGTCTTCACCGAGAAGTCTGGAGGTGTGCCTAACGTAGTGAATACAAGCAGAGAGAGGGTAAGTTTAGAAGATAGGATACACAAAGAACAAGTTAAAAATCACTTAGGAAAGTTAGATGTCAGCAAGTCACCAGGTCCTGATGAAATGCATCCCAGGATACTCAAGGAGCTGATAGAGGAGGTATCTGAGCCTTTAGCTATGATCTTTGAAAAATCATGGAAGACAAGGAAGATTCCAGAAGACTGGAAAAGGGCAAATATTGTGCCCATCTATAAAAGGGAATAAGAACAACCCAGGAAACTACAGACCGGTCAGTTTAACGTCTGTCCCAGGGAAGACAATGGAGCAGGTAATTAAGGAAATCATATGCAAACACTTGGAAGGTAATAAAGTGATAGGGAATAGCCAGCATGGGTTTGTGAAGAACAAGTCATGCCAAACTAATCTGATAGCTTTCTTTGATAGGATAACGAGCCTTGTGGATAAGGGAGAAGCGGTGGATGTCATATACCTAGACTTTAGTAAGGCATTTGATACGGTCTCGCATGATATTCTTATTGATAAACTAGGCAAATATCACTTAGATAGGGCCACAATAAGGTGGGTGCATAATTGGCTGGATAACCGTAGTCAGAGAGTTGTTGTTAACGGTTCTAAATCCTGCTGGAAAGGGATAACAAGTGGAGTTCCTCAAGGGTCTGTTTTGGGACCCGTACTGTTCAATATCTTCATCAATGATGTAGATATTGGGATAGAGAGTACGCTTATTAAGTTTGCAGATGATACCAAACTGGGTGGGGTTGCGACGTCTTTGGAGGATAGGGACATAATTCAAAATGACCTTAGCAAGTTAGAGAAATGGTCAGAGGTAAACAGGATGAGGTTTAATAATGAGAAATGCAAAGTGCTCCGCTTAGGAAGGAACAATCAGTTCCATACATACAAGATGGGAAGCGACTGTCTAGGAAGGAGCATGGCGGAAAGGGATCTAGGGGTCATAGTGGACCACAAGTTGAATATGAGTCAACAGTGTGATGCTGTTGCAAAAAAAGCAAATATGATTCTAGGTTGTATCAACAGGTGTGTTGTAAGCAAAACTCGTGAAGTCATTCTGCCGCTCTACTCTGTGCTAGTTAGGCCTCAGCTGGAGTACTGTGTCCAGTTCTGGGCGCCACATTTCAAGAAAGATGTGGAGAAATTGGAAAGGGTGCAGAGAAGAGCGACAAGAATGATTAAAGGTTTAGAGAACATGACCTATGAAGCCAGGCTTCATGAACTGGGCTTGTTTAGTTTGGAAAAAAGAAGATTAAGGGGGGACATGATAGCGGTTTTCAAATATCTAAAAGGGTGTCACAAGGAGGAAGGAGAAAATTTGTTGGTCTTGGTTTCTGAGGACAGGACAAGGAGTAATGGGCTTAATGTGCAGCAGGGGAGGTTTAGATTGGACATTAGGAAAAAATTCCTAACTGTCAGGGTGGTCAAATATTGGAATAAATTGCCAAGGGAGGTGGTGGAATCTCCCTCTCTGGAGATATTTAAGAACAGGTTAGATAGACATCTGTCAGGGATGGTGTAGACGGAGCTTGGTCCTGCCTTGAGGGCGGGGGGCTGGACTCGATGACCTCTTGAGGTCCCTTCCAGTCCTATTATTCTATGATGCTATGATAAGCTGAAAAGTCCTAGTCTCTTTAGCCTCTCTTCATATGGGACCCGTTCCAAACCCCTAATCATTGTAGTTGCCCTTTTCTGAACCCTTTCCAAGTCCAAAATATCTTTTTTGAGGTGAGGAGACCACATATAGTACGCCCACATCTTGAACACTGTGTACAGAAGTTTTATATAGGGGCATTAAGATGAAGAATCTCATTTTCTATCCCTTTTTAAATAGTTACTAGCATCCTATTTGCTTTTTTGAACGCATACTGCATTTTCAGAGAACTATCCACGATAACTCCAATATATGTTTCCTGATTAGTTGTAGCTAAATTAGCCCTCATCATATGGTATGTATAGTTGTGGTTATTTTTTTCCAATGTGCGTTACTTTATACTTATCCACAGCAAATTTCATTTGCTATTTTGTTGCCCAATCACTACATTTGGTGAGATCTTTTTGAAGTTAAACAGTTACACAATTGCTTTTGTCCTTAAGTCCGAGAAGTGGGTGGTAGGGAGTGGCCTCAAAGGAATAGGAAAGCAGAGGCTCTGGTCTTTTGTCTGGGTGTCACGTTACTGGATTTTAAGGGGAGCAGCCAGATCACTGCTGCACCAATTGGGGGGAGGTGTTTGCCCCAAAGTCTATACAAAGGGGGCCATGCGAGATGTCAAATGAAAGCTCATGTTCTACTGATTCTGTATATGCTACTCATGTACTGGTATGATATCTGTATGTGGAGTTATGAATATGGAGTATGTGCTGATATTGGCCTGCACTGCCTGTTGTAAAGGAGGATTGTCCGTTGAATGAGTATGCTAATTAGCACTGGTCCAGGGATAATGGCTCTCAAGGTGCCCAGTACACACCTAAGGACTGTGTCTGGGAACATGCAACCCAGCCAGGGCAAAATGGCTGCTGACATATGAAACAGAGCTAAGTCATTCGACCATGTGACCTGCTCCACTTGGAAGGTATGGGGAGATATACAAGTGCCATGAGGCGGACTCCATCTTGTCTTCAATTCTGCTACTGATCCTAGATGCAGCCTTGCAAGGAACAGAGAGCTGAGGAGGATTGCTGACCCATCCTGACATAGGATGAACACCAGAGACCTTTAAGATAGCAGTTATAACATCTCTGCTGAGAGCCTGCATCGAGAACTCGGTGACTGGTGCATGTAATGTATTCTCCTTAACAACCTTACTCTCATGCTTTTCTTTCTTCTATTAATAAACCTTTAGATTTCAGATTCTAAAGGATTGGCCCAGCGTGATCTTGTGGGTAAGATCCAAAGTGTAAATTGACCGGGGATTTGTGGCTGGTTCTTTGGGACCGGAAAGACCCGTTCGGGGAAGGTGAGATTGGGTTCTACAACCCCCTCACCTGTGTGCAGGCCTGGGGCTAATTGTGGCACAGGGAGAGCTGAGGTGTCTGAGGGGTTTTGCTCGTGAGGCTTCTGGCTGGCCAGATTGGCCGCTAAAGCACTCAGTGTGACCGGTTTATGGCCTATTTGGGAAAGGCTTCCAGTCTGGGGCTGTAAGGAGCCCTGAGTTTTGAGCAATTCGCCCTGAGCAGACGCCCTCAGCTGTGCCAAGACCTGGCCCGGTCCGTCACAGCCACCTTCCCAGCTCACTTCAACCCTCACCCTACCTTCTCCCCATTCATCTTTCAACACATAAGGACCCCCTCACCCACCCTCCTCTTCCTCCCTAACGGCCCCCAGCCCAACACGCTCTTGATCCTTCCAGACCACCCGTCCATCCAGTGGATTCCCTCAACCCTTCCTTTCTCTTCCTTTTAACACCCCCAGCCCATGGCAATGTGCACTCCTAACCCTGCCCTTTCTCCACCCATAAGGCCAAGGGCACCATTGTTTGAGGGGGGTAGGTGCCCTTGGTCCTATGGGTGTAGAATTGGGTAGAGAAATGGGGTAGGAGGGCAGTAGCCCCCCTCCTGAGTTTGAAACCCTGGATTTCATACATGAGGTGTGCTTAAAGCCCATGTCCTAACTCCAGAGGCAGTTCTTAAATGCAACAGAGTTTGAGCTGATGCGGCTTTGCCTTTGGGGCATGGACTTTATTATGCTTAAATCACCGCGCCCCTCTCGTTCTTTATAACAAATGGACGGACATTCAAGCAGTTGAAGTATTGTTAGATCCTCATAAAAACATTGCTGGGTACTCCCCGTAAAAGATGGGGGGGGGGTAACCCACTCTGGCACAACAAATGCAGGAGCAGGGGCCCGCAAAAGTACCCCAAAACCTGATCTCTCCAGGCTTTGGTACAAAAACTTCCCCCCCAAAATCCTAAAACCCAAATTTTAGGGAATATCCACTGCCATCACCCAAGTAGTCCAAGAAAACTAGGGATGAGATCACTTGGGAAACTCCTCCCTAAAACCTCAGGGGTACCTCAAGCTCTTTTTCCCCTCAGAGCTTGAAAAAGAAAAGAGAAAAACAAGCTGCAGTCTATGCTAGCTGACTCCCAGGCAGACAGACAGAGAGCTTACAGATAAAACTAGGACACCAAAATAAACCTATAGCAGGTTAATTAGAAAAGAAAACAAACTTTTTATTATCAAAACAATACTACCGTTGCAAGTATAGTTAAGGTAGCTAGATGGTAAGGGCCAGCAATTTGTATACTCAGAGGCTGTGTCTATACTGGCCACTTATTCCGGAAAATCAGCCGCTTTTCCGGAATAACTTGCCAGCTGTTTACACTGGCCGCTTGCTTTTCCGGAAAAGCACTGACGATCTCATGTAAGATTGTCAGTGTTCTTGCGGAAAACTATGCTGCTCCCATTCGGGAAAAAGTCCTTTTGCGCAAAACTTTTGCGCAAAAGGGCCAGTATAGACAGCTCAGCTTTGTTTTCCGCAAAAAAGCCCCGATCGCGAAAATGGCGATCAGGGCTTTTTTGCGGAAAAGCACGTCTAGATTGGCACGGATGCTTTTCCGCAAAAAATGCTTTTGCGGAAAAGCGTCCGTGCCAATCTAGACGCTCCTTTCCGAAAATGCTTTTAACGGAAAACTTTTCCGTTAAAACCATTTCCGGAAAATCATGCCAGTCTAGACGTAGCCAGAGACAATTCTGTGGGTTAGAAAGCTTCATTACAAAAGAGAAAAAAAACACTTTTAACATCAATTTGAAATTCCCAAACCATAAAACAATTAAAAACCTGATAGATTAATTAAACTTTGCCCTACTTACAAATTGTGAAAAGACTTTTCTTAGAGAGAGCGAGACAGCCTCGCAGCTCCCTGTTACCTGGAAGAACCCACTCTGCCTCAGACAGAGGAGGAAAAAGTTAAAAATTCCTTTGTTCCCAGTTTGAAATCCCTACCTGCATTGTTATTGGCTGACCAAATATCTGGCTAGGATAACCCCTTAACCATGAGGACTGACCAGCAGCCTGGTGGCTATGACGGAGAGAGTAGGAATGAGTGTTATGGTTTTGGGATCTGCATTTGGACCACTGCTATTAAACGTCTCACAAATGTTCTTGAAAAAGGAGAGACTAAAGGGATAAATAGTGACTAAATCAAAGTCGATAGGCACTTCCCCATTCCTCCTTTGAAAAGTACAAGAGCCCAGCAGGGACTCTTGTGCATTTCAAAGTAATGGAGCTTGGGTTCAGCTGGGGACTCTGAGTCCCCCACTGACCCCAGGCTCCATGCCGTGCTGCATGCCATGAGGAGCCCCAGGTCATGCCGTGTGGAACCTGGGGCCAGCTGGGGAAATGCCACGCAGAGCTGGGGAGTTCTCAGCTGACCCCGGGGTCCATGGCTGCCCCTTTAAACGCGTGGAGGTGGCTTTTCAAAGGGGCAGCTGCCGCAGAGCTGATCCCCAGCTCAGCCATGCAGTGCTGCCACTTAGAAAGCTGGGGCAGGGGGGAAGGAGTATTTCAATCTCAGAGAGGCAGCAAGGTGTGGGGAATCGACTAGCTGACTAGTCAACAGACAACTATCCCATAAGCATTTGCTTATGGGGATAGACTCGTCTTTAACATCCCTAATCCAAAGCTGGTAGGAATGAGTTAAAAAGGGGTCTCACAAAACTGGACGTTTGGGCAACACAAGAGCATATGAATCCGTGTTAGCCAACACAACAGAAAAAAGAGAGGAAGCGGCATGTGAGGTGTGTTTGCATTCTTACTGGCTTGGACTCGAGCGCATGGAAGATGAGCGGGTCTCTTGGCATAATCCTGATATCAGTGGGGAGCTACAGCCAACTGACCCGTCGGTGTTCAGTCTGTGTCTTGTAGCGGAACAGCCATGTTGTAGAAAGGGTTGGAGAGAGAGGCAGGTACTGGATGGTCTCATGCAGCTGTAGCATTTTTGGCAGTGATACTTCTTCCATGGGTTATTTGCTGTTCTTGCAGAGGCCTGCTGTAGGCAATCAGAGCCACTCTGGAGATCCAGCTAGATGAGGGGCATCTGCCTGAAGTGAGTCTGAGTCACCTGTTGTTCCTATTGACAGTGGAGCTGAGGAGCTCTCTCGTGACGGTGTAGGAGCTGGTGTATGTTTTGTGAAATTATCTTCAGCCAGTGTCTGTGCAGCGAGGTGCCTCCTTGCGTGCAGAGAGATGCTTGTGATTTCCATGGGACGGATCCTGGGGAAGGCAGAGCTCTGCCCGTGGCAGGTAATTGTCTGGGATTGTCGTTTCCTCTCCGTAAGTAGCTGCACGTGGGTCGCTGCCCTTCAAATACAGCGATGTGGAGGGAGGGACGACAAACTACAGAGCATCTGTCCGTGTAATCACTGGACATCATCACATTGTTCTCCAGTTGCTTGCTCAATCATCACGTCCCTCAGAGGACCAGAGTATTCTGGGTAGGGTGTGGGTATAGTGGACTGAGGGTGTGGTGAAGTGGAGATGGTCATAGTTTCTTATAAATTATAAGCATTTTAGGACCTGGATAGGCCAGAGAGGAATAAAGAAGGGGTCTCCAGTGATCAGCAGTTAGGTGATGCACATGTTTATGTCTGTGTTTTGACCACTAGTGGTGGTCGAGTTTACAAGTCTCCTCTCATTCTCTTTTCAGTTCTCAGTGGCATTGGATTCATGAAAGAATGGCTGACTTGTGGCAGAGACTAAAGCCTTGAGCCCATCACTAGGGCTGGAAGCCAGCTAGCGCAATGCAGACTAAGAGCAAATGGAAATTTGCAGTTTTCCCTCAGTACTTAGTTAGGCAGTTATACCTTGAATCTTTTAAAATTATTTTGAACAATGTCTACGCTGCACACTTATGTCAGAATAAGCTACCTACTTTGAAATAGAACATCCAAACTACAGGGAAGCCTTGAAATTAGTCTGTCAGGCTCCCCTAATGTTGACGTACTACATTGATTTAGAGTCTCAGGAAGCACTGGGGAGTAATCACTTTGAATGACTCTGGGGAGTAGTTATTTCTAAATAAGAACAGCTGAGCATATATACTGAAGACATTTCAAAATAACAATTTCTACATGAGGGTTATTCCTCATCACAAACAGGAGTCATTAGCCTGTTATTTCATAACTCCTAACTGCCTAACGTAAAAATGCCGCAACAGAGCAACAGTGACACTCGATGGCCACTTTTGGCAATGCATGCACAATTCTGTAATGCAGCTACTCTGACACTCGGGGTGTGTCTAGACTACAGGGATTGTTCGAAAAATCTGTACCTGCGTCTAGACGGCCGCCGCGTTCTGTCGACAGTAAATGAACAGAATGCGGCGGTTTTGTTGATAGCGGTAAATCTCATTTTACGTTTTACGAGGAATAACACTATTTTTGATAGAGATCTGTCAAAAAAAGGGAAGTGTGGACGCGGGGAAGATTTTTTGTCGAAAATAAAGGCCTCCGGGTAGAAGCCCTGGTGGACACTCCTGCCAGACCTTTCATCTCTATTGTTCCTGTCCAGACAACTTTGGGCACCAGGGAGGGAACATCAGGTGAGTGCTGTGAAGGTCCATCACACACAGGGCAGGGGAGGCGGGAGCAAAGTGGATGGTGCAGTACTGTGACATGTCATGCTGATCACATCCTGGGGGGAGGGGGACACACACATGGCTGACCTCAGGGAGGGACGTCCAACCTCAGGGAGGGACGTCCTACCCCTGCACCCGCATGGCTGCGAGGAACCACCTGCTCCTACAGACACTGATGCCAGGTACAGGCAGGGGTTTGGGACCCTGGGAATTGCCACACAGCTTCAGGCTTCTTAGCAACCTGCGGGAACCCCAACTGTGGCCTGGCACTTGTCTGTGCTGCTTGGCCATGGGGAGGGGGGCAGGATGGTGGCCTGCACACTGTCTGGGCTTCAGGGAGGCCGTGGCTGGTGCTCAGGGCATACCACTCCTTGCTGAGACCACATGAGCATCCACTGATCCTAGAGGACAGGCACTGACTGCTGAGGAGGGCATGCTGTCTCTCAGGGAAAGTGTGAGCATGCATGATTGATGACTTTTCCCTCTTGTCCTCCACATCCAGCCCAGCTGTCCAGGAGGGTGGGGGGGCCACACCTCTCCCACCTCCCAGACGGCTGCAGGGAACCCATCGGCACTGGCGCACGTATTTGGACCTGGTGCGCCAGCACATCTCGGCCCTGCAAGGGATGCAGGAGACATGTAATCAGAGGATGCAGGCAGAGACAGAGCGGCGCAGTCGCTTGCTGGACGAGTTTGTGCAGCAGCTGTGGGAGAAAAATCAAATAACTCCAATTGTGTCTAAGGAGGGACTGTGCAGGAAATCAAAACTCTCTAACAGAAAACTGCTGTAAGGGTTAAAAGTTTTCCAGGCCCCTCTCCCTGTAACAGAGAGAAATCATCTTAACTCTAATCAAGACCCTTACAATGCCTCCTATCTCAACTTATGAAGACTCCTAGTCTGTCACAAATTGTCATGTAAACTCTTATCTTTGTCACAGTTTGCCTTGTAGACTCCTCACTCAGGTTCTCATGTGCCTTTGTACTGTAAAACTTACTTCTAGCACACCTGGTGTGAACAGAAATGTCTTAGAGTACTTCTGCTGAGACTTTGTTTTCTTTAACATATCAATCAACAACTAAACTGTCTGAACACACTGTATAAAGGATCCCGGAAACTCTCTCTCAGGGCTGCTGCTGCTCTCACTCTGGTAGCTGTCAGCCTGCATGCATAATAAAATTTTCCTTTTGGATTTCTCTCCTGCCTCACTGCTTTGACCTCCAGCCTCGGACCCTTCTGGGGACTCTGTACCCCAGGGGAGCGAGATTTCCCCAACACAGCGCACTGCTATTTGCACTGCTATCCGGGAGGCCATAGCCTTCCCCGGTCCTGTGTCTGTTCCTGCTCCTCTTGCTCAGCCTGCCCTCCCCCCCCCACCAGCTCCCCCACCCCTCCGCTCACCCCCCGACCCTCCTTCACCCGCTGCCATCCCAGACTCAGGTACAGCCGCACCTCCTGCCCAGCCCCAGCCCGCACACGCAGCCATCTCCAAGCAGGCCTCCGCAGCCAGGGTGGCAGGGGCTCGTCATCCAGGTGGCACCCTCAGCCCTGAGCCTCCCTCCTCCCTTCCAGCTTGACATCCCCCTTCCCACCTGTGAGAGTCAGTAAGGGAAGCACTTTGTTAAAGTAAACAATTTATTTTTGGGAGTGGTTTGTGGCCTGTTTGGGAAGGTCACCAGTCTGGGGACTGTAAGGAGCCCCTAGTTTGAGCAATTCGCCCAGAGCGGACGCCGTCAGCTGTGCCCAGACCCGGCCCGGTCTGTCACAATCTGTCTCTGTTCTCAGTGTGAATGTGGGGCCGGGAGGGGCTTTGGACGGGGGGGGAAGGCATTGGAGGCATGGGGCAATCCCACATTTGGAAGGCCCTGGGGAAACTCTTTGGGCTCCTTGGGAGAATCACTCCCTCGGGGCTTCCCGAATGTGCAATCCCAGCTGGAGGGCTTGCCGGATGGCAGCTGTCCGGGGCTGCTCAAAGTGCCTCCCCTCCACAGCAGCTCGTGTCCCCCACGCTGGGAGGAAGGCCGCCTCTTTTCTCTCCACTAGGTTGTGCAGCACACAGCATTCAGCAACCACATCGGGGATGTTGTGTTCCCCCATGTCCAGCCGAGCGAGAAGGCATATAAACCTGCCCTTCGGCCAAAGGCGCACTCCACCTCCAAGCAAGCCCGATTCAAGCGAGAGTTAAAGAGGTCCCTGCTCGCATCCAGGTGTCCAGTGAATGGCTTCATGAGCCAGGTCATAAGGGGGTTCACCGTGTCAGCCACAATGCATGTAGGTATCTGAACATCCCTGACTGCATAGTTTCACACCAGAAAGAATGACCCAGCCTGCAGGCTGCGGTACAGGTATGAGTTCCGGAAGATGCGGGCATCGCGTGCCTGGCCTGACCACCCGACACAAATGTCTGTGAATTCTCCCCAACACAGTGAAAAGCAGAAAAAAACCCTGAACCTGAAAATAAACTGCTGTGGTGTCCGAGGAAGCAGGGCAACCAGAGCAAGCACTGCAGCAGCTTTGCTTTCCCTCCAGGAGGTAGGCAAGCCAGAAGCAGGAGCAGAGCAACGGCTGTCCGGGGGATCCCTTTAAGCACGCGTCTATGCAAAGGGCAGGCAGCAACACCTGGAAATAAAGGCTGCCCCCATGCCCTGCCAGAAGCACTTCTGGGTGCCTTTTTTTTTTTTTTTTTTTGAAAGAGCATCCGGCAGTCTGGATGCTCTTTTTCGAAAAAGCATGAGGCGGAGCAAAAAAATCAATCTAGAAGCTTTTTCAACAGAGGCTTTTTCAAAAAATACTTTAGAAAAGGCCTCTGTTGAAAAAAGCGTGTAGTTTAGACGCCCCATCGGCGGCCATTTGCTGATAGACAGGCACAAATCTCTACGGGTGTGTCTCACTACAAAGTTAATTCGAACAAACAGCCATTAGTTGAAATTAACTTTAATAGCGGCTATACATACAAACCGCTAGTTTGAATTTAAATCGAACTAGCAGAACGCTTAATTTGAACTAGGCGTTACTCCTCGTAGAGTGAGGTTTACCTAGTTCGAATTTAGTAGTTCGAATTAAGGGCTGTGTAGCCACTTAATTCGAACTAGTTGGAGGCTAGCCCTTCCCAGGTTGCCCTGGTGGCCACTCTGGGCCAAACCAGGGAAACTTTTCTGCCCCCTCCCGGCCCCAGAGACCTTAAAGGGCCACGGTCTGGCTACAGTGCTCGTGCCAGTTGCAAGCCTGCCAGCACCCAGCCAGCAGACCCTGCACCTGGCACGGCATGAGCCAGCCACCGGCTGCCACCCAGCCCTCCGCCTCTTCCCAGGACCAGGCCGATGGCTCCCAGGAACCTGCCCGGGGCCGCAAGAGGTGGGTGCCCGCCTGATCTAGTGTGGAGATCGTGGACCTCATCAAGGTTCGGGGGGAGGCCTCCAACATCCACGATCTCCACACTAGGCACAGGAATATGGCCATCTAGGGCAGGATAGTTGCCAGCCTGGCCACCAAAGGTCACATGTGAGCCCATGAGCAGGTTTTCATGAAAATCAAGTTGGTCCAGTGAGATTCCCGGCCCTGAGCTTAGAACATAAGAACGGCCATACTGGGTCAGACCAAAGGTCCATCTAGCCAAGTAGCTTGTCTGCCGACAGGGGATAGCACCAGGTACCCGGAGGGGATGGACCTAAGACAATGACCAAATGATTTGTCTCGTGCCATCCATCTCCAGCCTTCCACAAACAGAGGCCAGGGACACCGTTCCTACTCCATGGACCCAACCTCCCTGAATTTATCTAACTTCTCGTTAAACTCTGTTATAGTTCTAGCCTTCACAGCCTCCTGTGGCAAGGAGTTCCACAGGTTGACTATGTGCTGTGAGAAGAACTACTTTTGCTTATTAGTTTTAAGCCTGCTGTGCATTCATTTCATTTGGTGTCCTCTAGTCCTTCTATTATGAGAACTAATGAAGAACTTTTCTTTATTCACGCTCTCCATACCACTCATGATTTTATAGACTTCTATCATATCCCCCTCAGTCTCCTCTTTTCTAAGCTGAAAAGTCCCAGTCTCTTTAGCCTCTCTTCATATGGGACCCGTTCCAACCCCTAATCATTGTAGTTGCCCTTTTCTGAACCCTTTCCAAAGCCAAAATATCTTTTTTGAGGTGAGGAGACCACATCTGTACACAGTACTGAAGATATGGCGTACCATAGTTTTATACTTCCCCTACTCCTTCTTCCCCTGGCTTCCCCCTTCCAGCTCCCTCCTCCCAGGTTTCCACCTCCCCTCTCCCATCCTCTCTCCCACCACCTTTTCCCAGTCTCCCCAGAGATTAATCCCCACCCCTCAGTTTTCAAAAATAGAAACTCTCTTTATTTAACAACACACGTGTCATTTATTTTTTACATCAGGAAGGGGGCTAGGGAAGGGTAAGTGGAAGGAGGATGGGGAGGACTGGGGTGGCTCTGCGGGCTCCTCGGGGTGGAAGCTCTCCTGCAGGGCCTCCTGGATCCTGACAGCCTCCCAATTGATCCCCTTGGATGGCAGCCTGCGGCAAGTGCAGCCGGGCTGATGACCAAGTGCTTTGATGTGCCTCCAAGACAGGACTGCTTTGCTGTCCCTCATCGAGGTAGACAAGCAAGTGGGGAACCCTGAGAACTGTCTGTCCGGGGTGGGGGTCGGGTTCCTTTAAGCACAACCCTCGGCTAGCAGCTCCACACTCTAAGTCCTAACCTGATGCCCTGCAGGCACTGGTTCTGGCCAGCCTTAACTTCGGTTCAGGGTCCACTCAATGTGGATATGCTATTTCAAATTAGCAAAATGCTAATTCGAATTAGTTAATTCGAACTAAGCTAATTCAAATTAGTGCATCTAGACCTAAAAACTAATTTGAATTAAGTTAGTTCCAATTAGTGCTGCAGTGTAGACATACCCTAAGGGTGTGTCTACACTGTACCATTTTTCTGGAATAAGGGACATTATTCTGGCAGAACAACAGTAGCATCCACACAGCAATTGCGTTATTTCAAAAGAAAATTGAAACAATGGAGGGCTTATTCCTCATGGAATGAGGTTTACCAGTGTCGGAAAAACGCCTCTTCTGAAAAAGCTTTTTCAGCAGCGGGTGAGCGAGTGGACACTCCACTGCTGCTATGTCAAAATAGCACCTCATTCTAAAGTTAGTCCTTTCCAGTCCATCCTGGGGCGCTAAATCGAGAGAGAGCGTCCACACTACTGGGAAGCCTCAAAATTAGTCTGAGATAAGCTCCCCTAATGTAGATGTGCTATTTCCAAAATCAGCTTTTCCAGAAGATATCTTCCAGAATAGCTTTCTCCGAACGAAACTTGCGGTGAAGACATAAGCCTGCAGTGTAAACATACCCTAAGGGTATTTCAAAAAGCACTTAGCGATTTCAAACTAAAGCTGCACACTGATTGGATGCAGAATTGCATTTAAGGCCACTCAGAACCACTTCAGGCAGGGCTTTGGGTCAGCAATTACTTCTGGGAGCTGCTGCTTGAGGCTATCTGAGACCCTTTCACCTGGCAGGGCAGGCTCGTGGGCCCATCCACCCACCCTGGGAGCGGCCAAACAGCCAACATAGACCCCCCCCCAGGGATGGAGCTGGCTCCCACATTAGGAAGGCAGGAGAAGGGACCCACTGAAGGCAGGGAGACAGAGTGGGATCTCCAGTGAACTCAGGGATAGGGCAGGGATTTGTCTGGGGAGCACAGAATGGTGGGCTTGATCCCACCCCCCCTCTGCCCACACCATCAGTGGCTGGGCAGACAACACCATCTGCCTCAGGGATGGGCCTAGGTCCTGTGTTAGAGAAGCGGGACAAGGGACCCTCTGAAGGTAGCAAAGTGACACCCCCCCTTCCCCTGTACAACCATTTCTCGGGTGCTTCTCCTTTCCCTGGAGGGACAGCAAAGCCTTAGCTCTGACTGCTCCGGTTACCTTTGTGGACACCTCAGCTTGCCAGTCGTGGAGCTAGAGCTGCCTCTGGGCACTCGACGGCCCTTAGCTATCGTGCTGCAGTTTCTACAGGCTGCCGTCCTGGCCATGCAGGAATGCAACCACCAGCTGATTGTCCGGGAGCGCAGCTCTTCCAGCTGCACCACACTGTGCACCGCCGCTTCTTGCGCTGGAGACTAGATCTGACGGGTGGGACCGGCTCGACATGGAGCTCTGGGATGACCAACAGCGGCTCCAGAATTTCTGCACGAGGAAGGAGATCTTCCTGGAGCTGTGTTCCTGGCTCTCCCTTGCCCTCACACGACGGGACACGCATGCGACCCACATTCCCCTCTGGAGAAGCGGGTCACCATTGCCGTGTGGAAGGTCACCACGCCGGACAGCTACCGATGTGTCGGGAATCAGTTTTGTGTGGAAAAGTCGACCGTCAGGGCCCACGTCATGCAGGTGTGGCGCTCTCCAGCTAAGGTCCCAGAAGGGGTGTGTGAAGTGTTGGAATGGGGAACCCTAGGGAAAGGGTGGTTGGGGGTGATGGAGAAGCCCCTTTCCCAGGCAATTTTTCAGTCCCACCCTCACACAGCCCTGCCAGGGATAGGCTATGTAGGGGGTGGCTCCTGATATGTGTGGGCAGGGAAGAGGTGGGCTGGGGGACCTGCACAGGGCTCAGGCACCCCAGTGATTCTCTGTTTGTTGGTCTCCTGCTACAGGTGGTGCGGTGTGATGGTGTGTTGGGGAGCCCGCAACCCTGCACCCCCATCCACAGCCAGATGTGGCTCTTGGCCAGCCAGTAGAGTTAAAGGGTTTATTTCTTCTCAGCGAGACAGCATAGCATAGGAGAGATGTTAACACAGGAGCCAGGACAGACAGCTTTATTCCTCTCGAGGGGAAGGGGCTTCACTCCCTTTCTTGGTCTAAAACATCCTCACTCCACCTAGCCCAGCCGAGACTAACTCAACTCCCAGGCCCTACCCCCCCCCAGCCTGATGGCCGACCCCGCCTCTCTTCTTTTGTCTCACCCTCTGGGAACAGCCTTGTTATCTGCTCAGGCTGAGACTTAGGTGTCTGGGGCCAATACACATGAGGAGTGAGTCACTGGGAATCACACATAACAACACAGCCAGGAGGGAACACCCGGTTACAAAGTAGACAGCAGCTGCACTATGTCACATGCGGGCCATCGACACCATCCAGCTGCTCAGAGTCATCCACCTCAGCAACATGGAACCGTGTGGTAGTGATATTATTGACGGCACCCACATCCCTGCCCAAGCGCCGACTACCAGGCATCTATGTATATAAACCACGAGGTTACTTCTCCATGGTCCCACAGGCCCTCTCAACCACCGTGGGCAGTTTACCGACATTTTCTTAGGCTAGTCTAGGAAGACACGGGACGCTTACATCTTCTGCAACTCCAGAGTCTTCCAGAAGCTGGAGGCAGGTAGTTTATTCCCTGACCTCATCATCAGGGTGGGGGATGTGTACATGCAACTGTGCATTGTGGGGGATGTGACCTACACTCTGTTGCCCTGGCTCACGAAGCTTTACACCGGACACCTTGACCCTAGCAAGGAATGCTTCAATTCCCGGCTTGGCCGGGCCCGCCCTGTAGTGGAGGGTGCCTTTGGGTGTCTCAAGGTGAGGTAAATATATGGAGCTATACCTATTTATAGCTCCATATATTTATTTATATTAATCTCATAGACCTGGAAGGGACCTTGATAGGGATGGTACTTGGTCCTGCCACAAGGGCAGGGGACTGGATTCAGTGACCTGACAGATTTGCCCCAAATGGCGTCCTCAAGGATTGAATTCACAACCCTGGGTTTAGCAGATCAATGCTCAAACCACTGAGCTATTCCTCCCCCCATAGGTTGAGATGTCTTGTCACCCGGATGGATGTTGGGGAATGGAACATTCCCCCAAGTTGTGGCCAGTGTTCTGTGCTCTACAATATTTGTGATCTGAAGGGGGAGGTGTTCCTCCTGGGCAGAGGGCGGGGGGGGAGCAAAGGCAGGCCAGGTCAGCAGGCTCTTTGAACAGCTGTGCACAGCTGCCATCCAGCAGGCTCATCAGGTGGGGGTGCACATCCGGGAGGCCCTGAGGGAAAGTTTCTCACAAGGACCCCAGTGACACGCTCCCCAGGACCTCCCCACTAGGGGCCTGTGCCTTGTCCCTCTTTGCCTTTCCTCTCTTAATCCTCCCCCTCCTCTGCTGCAGAGACAATAAAACTGACATTGACCCCAAATAAAAAACACACCCAGTTTATTGTTTCCAAAAAACAAAGTAACTGGAGAGGGGCTGGGGAAAGAATCTGGGAGAGGAAAGTGGGTGGAGGGAGAACCTTTGAGGGTGAAGGAGGGGTAAAGAGAGTCTCAGAGTTCTACAGAGTACTTGAAATAAGATACACAATTAAGATACACAATTTGTATAGCTCAATCTCAATGCTATTTCAAAATGGCTTATTTCATCATTTGGCGCTGTGTACGTGATGCCAAATTTCAAAATAAGGTGCTCTAAGAAAATGTCCCTTTTGCCTCATAGAATGATATTTAGAGGGACTTTGGAATAATGAATCCAAAAAAACCAAGTTTGCTGTGAAGATGAGGGATTGATATTTTGGGATTCTTGGGTATATGGAAATAGCCAAACATTACAGCTACACTGCACTGCTATGTTCACACTGGGGAATTAAGGTATTTTGGGTATTTTCAAATAAAGTATTTGAAAATATTTTTCTAAATAGTGTGTTCCCACAACAGGGAAGCATCAAAATTTGAGAGAGGTAGGCGCCCTTAGTAAGGACATGCTACTTTGACTCAAAGTATGTCTACACTACACACTTATTTTGGCAGGTTATATTCTGAAATAGATAGTTTAGAATATGCTATTTTGAAATAGCATTTCCCCAGTACAGAGAAGCCTTGTAATTACTCTGAGGCAGGATGTGCTACCTTGATTTAGAGCCCCAGGAAACACTAGAGCATAATTACTTTAATGGCCCTAGGAAGGAGCTATTTGTAAATAGCGACAGTGGAGCATACACAATATTGCTATTTAGAAATAGCAATTTCAACAATGGCATTATTCTGGAACAATAAACTCTCATGTCACAAAAAATAAGAAGCCTGTTATTCTGAAATACGTTAAAAATAACGGGCTTCCCCTCTGGATGCTCACGTTACCACTTTTCTAAAGTGATGTCTTATAGACGTGCTGTTAGTTACTCCCCAGTGCTTCCTGGGACTCCATTTTGAGTGACTGTGGGGAGTACTTACTTTGTTATACAGCACAAGCCTTACATTGAAATAACAATCTTTTTTATTGGGAAATAAGATCATCTGAGCATATACACTGAATCCATGTCAATTTAAAACAGGAAATATTATTAGCGTAGAAATGCCCCATTCCGAAATACCTGCCCTTAGCAGAGCAACAGTGACACTCGGTGGTCACCGGCGGTAATGCACGTATAATTCTGCAGCGCCTCCACAGTGACACTCGGTGGTCATTGCCGGTAATGCACGTATAATTCTGCAGCGCCTCCACAGTGACACTCGGTGGTCATTGCCGGTAATGCACGTATAATTCCGTAGCGCCTCCACAGTGACACTCGGTGGTCATTGCCGGTAATGCAGGTATAATTCTGCAGCGCCTCCACAGTGACGCTCGGTGGTCATTGCCGGTAATGCATGTATAATTCTGCAGCGCCTCCACAGTGACACTCGGTGGTCATTGCAGGTAATGCACGTGTAATTCCGCAGCGCCTCCACAGAGACACTCGGTGGTCATTGCCGGTAATGCACGTATAATTCTCCAGCGCCTCCACAGTGACACTCGGTGGTCATCGGCGGTAATGCACGTATAATTCTGCAGCGCCTCCACAGTGACACTCGGTGGTCATTGCAGGTAATGCATGTATAATTCTGCAGCGCCTCCACAGTGACTCTCGGTGGCCATTTGCGGTATTGCGGGCACAATTCTCTAAGGCTGTGTCTAGACTGTGTACATTGGTACAAGAGGGCTTTTTCCCAAGCGGGAGCATCACTGTTCTTGCGCAAGAACATGGACAATCTTATAGTAGATCGTCAGTGTTCTTGTGCAAATTCTCGCAGCCAGTTTAGACAGCTGCCAAGATTTTGTGCAAAAGCAGCCACTTTTGCGCAAAATCTTGCCAGTCTAGATGCACCTTTAGGCTACGTCTAGACTGGCATGATTGTCCGGAAATGCTTTTAATGGAAAAATTTTCTGTTAAAGGCATTTTCAGAACAGAACATCTAGATTGGGACAGATGCTTTTCCACAAAAGCACTTTTTGCGTAAAAGCATTCTTGCCAATCTAGATGCGCTTTTCTGCAAAAAAGCCCCAATCGCCATTTTCGTGTTCGGGGCTCTTTTGCGGAAAACAAATCTGAGCTGTCTTCACTGGCCCTTTTGCTCAAAAGGGAGCAGAATAGTATTTCTGCAAGAAGCACTGATTTCTTACAGTAGGAAGTCAGTGCTTTTGTGGAAATTCAAGCGGCCAGTATAGACAGCTGGCAAGTTTTTCTGGAAAAGCGGCTGATTTTTCCAGAAAAACTGGCCAGTCTAGACACAGCTCTGGGGAATAGTTATTTCAAAATAACAGGCCAATTCACGCTCACTCAGTTTGTCCCGTGTGTGTTGCTAGTTGTCCTCCACGTACACTCTGTTTCCTCAGACTGGGCCTCGGGTTTGGGCAAGAGTAAGGGGTCTGGCTCTGGGTGAGATTTTTGAGGTGTGTGGGTTGGGGCAGGGTTTTGTGGTGTGGGAAGGGGTGAGGGGTTTTGTGTTTACCTCCACTGTCTCAGGCCCATGGGACATTTGAAATGGAATGGCTCCTAGGTAATTGCTACCTTTGTCCTTTACCAGTGGTGCTGGGGTGTGTGTGTGTGTGTGTGTGTGTAGGGCTGGGTTGCCTTTAGAACTGAGCACTCTCCTAGCAGCTCCATCCTTGGCCACCCATGTTCTAATTTGTGTCAGGATTGAGGTCTGAGACCTTTGTGTATGAAAATTAAGTATTGGGGGAGGCAGTGGGGTCTAGAGGAGATGGGGGGAGGGAGCCTGAAAGGAAGCGTTGGCCAGTGCTGAACCTCACATCATCAGAGTACAAGTTCTCACAGGTTGCCATTTGCCCATCATATTGGCTCTGGGGGGCATGGTGGGTTTCTTGTTTGTATCAGTTGGCCTGGCACTATAACAGGGAATGACCCCCCCCCCCCTCTTCATCTTGAGAATGAGGCAGCGTGTATCCTCTCTGGCACCAGCCAAGTAATGTTTCCTACACTCTGCATATACTCCAGTTCAAACACCCTCTTCACTACATCTAAAGTAGCTATTTCAGCACCCAGTAGCTATGTACGCCCTGAGAAACCCTATTTCAGGTTCCTAAAAGGAAAACCTTGCCCCCAGAAAGGGGGGTGACTGTAGCCTCACCTGGTCACAGAGTTTGAGTCTGTGGAGATTAGTATTTGTTAGGAGAACAGATGATAAATGCTTCAGCATGAGCTGCTCTTACCGCTGCTAATGTAGAAATGAAGTAAAGGGAGTCTGTGGCCTATGAGTCTGCATTTATACCTTCCTTTGGCCTGCAAGGTATGCTGGGATATTGAGGGGCGGAGCTTATGGTAGCATTTAAGCTGGGCATCTAGGCCCAGGGAGTCATTCAGCTTTGGGTTGCTTTGAGGAAGTGCAGCTAGGTACTCCTACGATCATGGTGAGTGTTGATATTGGGTAGATATTGGGTAACGCTGGGCTGTATTTTTGGTTAAAGTACCATTCTTCTGTTCTCATTTTTGTATTGTGATTTAATTGCATTTTATGTTATTTGTAGTGTATTTAATGCATGTGGGAAGATGATACAGGGAATTGTTTCCGATAGCCATTCTGCAAAACACACATCATTAGCATCGATAGGATTTCTAGAGTGTCTGCTGCAGAAGCGTAGCAGTTTTCTGGCTGGGTTAGGCAGGGGCTGCTCTGAGATTACTGTAATGTGTAATGCAAGTTCTCTCTGATTCATTGTACTCGTGGGGCTTTAGATGACTGAACGTAAAAGAAAAGGGGAAAAAATATAGCTGAAGTTAGCAATCAGGTTTGCAGTTGGGTTTTATTTGCATTTGCAAGTATCGTCCAATTTTGTACGGATCGGTGTTGTCATTTTCAAGATGCGTGAATATTTTTATGCATTTTTCTCGTAGTGCTGTAGGTCTGTGAGTCCTCGACTACCGAGGGGAACGAGACATCGAGAGGGGAAACGCCTGTCAAATCGTCCTAGTTAAGTATCTGCCAAAGGGTTTGATGACGAGAAGCATTCCTGCGGTCGCGTCTTCTCGTTTTTGTACAGAAGTTCTCTAAACGGTGACCATCGCTAATGGGAGTAGGAAAGGCATGCGGGTGGAAGGTCATTGTAGGAAGGGACCATGCATTTCCTCTGGAGGAAAGGGTGTTTCTGGGCCAGTAACCCATCTGTAGCTAGAGATGCTCCACTCTCAGTTTCCTGTCTGTTACACTGCACTGGGCTTGCATAATCGGTCACCGCTACTTTTTTCTTTCATCCTCTTCTGGGTGTCGGTTTTCTGCAGAGCACGAGAGCATCTTAGTTAACGATGGGCTACTGTGGCAGCGAGAGATGGAGGACGAGCAGGAGTATGTAGAAGCGTAGCCATTTTCTGTGTCCTCAAAAGCGCTCGAGGGGGAGGGGGTGTGGCAGCGGGGCACGGGGAGTGTACTTTGTAAAAGAAATGTCTTTTGTTAATGAAGCAGTAGGCGGTTGAAGTTTGCTCATGGGCAAGAACGGTACCGGATGCGGATGCCGGTCGTCACGTTCCACGGAGGATCGTGACCATGTGTTCATTCGTCCGGGAAGACGTCACCGACCGAGGGACGACGATGTACGAGAGCGATGGCCTGTAGACAAAGGAAAAGAAGACCTCGAGAGCAGGAGGGGACATCAAAGTTAAGTGTCTTTCCGAGAGTCGGACGGTCAGAAGGATTTGTGAGGCTGAGGTTCATTGTTTAGGAACGGAAGTCCTGTCACACATGGCTATTGTCAAGAGGGATGGGAGTGGGGGGGGGGTCATTATACGGAGGAAGTGAGTATTTCTCCCGAGAGAGAGATGCGCATGTTGTAGTAAAAACTAAGTGTGCTTCTTCCCCTCCATTGCTTAAACTCGAAACAGCAGGTATCGTTTAGCTGATTGCGTATGTCTTAGAAGCTGCTAAACTTTCTGCCAGGGAACTGAGTAAACTTGCAGTGACCAATCAAGTTGCGACATGCTGACCAGAAGGAATGTGAAATCTATAAAAGTTTCAGCTCAGGCAATGCTCAAGGTCGACCTTGCTTTGAGCACTGAGCTCCTCGGCCCAACTTCTTTGCAAACAATAAAATAGAGTTGGACCCAGTCTGAAAGTGTGACTCTCTACTTGAGCCAAATTGAACTAGCCTGCAGGGGACGAAACTAGCAATTTATGCAACAATGTCACTAGAGATGCACTGGGTTTGCACAAGCGATCACCACTATCTCTGTCTTTGGTTCTATATGCAGTTGTGGTTTTCTGAGGCAGATGCGAGCGTCCTAGATAGCGAGAGGCCCCAGCGGGGTGGGAAATGTGGAGGGCTACGTTCAGGAAGCGAGTTGCATCTTTGTCATAGATACAAATGCGTCAGGGGTCTTTCGGGCTCTCGGTTATTTTAGCAAACGGAGAGCGATAACATAGCATCGTCGCTTTTAGCGATAATGCGGAATTTGTTGTTGACGTGCCACAGGAGGATTCGAGTACAGAGCCGAGGGAGCGAGGCACGGCAAGTCCATCCCGTTCGGTCCTCGCCGTTTGAAGCAATGGAGACGCAAGCGGAAGCGGCATAACCGGTGGCGTCCGTGAGGTAAGTGTTAAGTTAGAGCTTTGAGCGCAGCCTCGACCGAGAGAACGTGGCCTTTGCCGCGTTAGGTGCGGTGGGCTAATTGCGAAAGGGTCCTCGGCTAATTACATAAGTTAACTCGGATGCTGTTTTTCCACGCCTGTCGTCGCTTCTAAGGCGGCGTGCTGTCATTAGCGTGGTCGTCGTCACGTACGATCGAACGTGTTGAGTTTTGTCATTTTCTTTGAACAGATCGCAGACGTGCGATGTAGGCGCGGAGATGCGTCGGTATTATCGGAAGCATCGGAATAACGGCGACGAGGGCCATGCGGAATGTGCGTGGTGCGGGGTGAGCGTCGCGATACTAGCGTGGTGAGGGGTCTTGTGATGTGCGATTCTCGATGTAGTTATTTAAGGGTTTGTGTGGGAAATAGATGCCATTTCCATAAATGTAACTGGCTTACAATAGTCTTTAGCGCATAGGCAATTTGTCACGTTAAGTTTTTGTCATTGTTGTAGGTTCTGCATCCAGAAGATATCTAATTTGGAGAATCAGCGATGCAGTTGGCGAGCGGGGGAATTTTTTCCCTCACGGAAGCGGATTTGATTTCACATTTGCAAGTTAAGTATGGCCATTGATCGGGGTGTGTGTTTGTTGCGTGTGCTCTGTGTTTCACTTGGGAAACGTGGTTCACTGGGCGCATGTCACTGGGGAAATTCACATGTGTTTTTTGGAAGCGAAGGTTTGCATTTGTCATACGTGCCTTAACCCTGAGAATTGTTTTTCATTTCCATAGGAAGCATTCGCTGTCGGTGCGATGTGACGATTTCTCCGTGAGTGGAGAAGAGTTTGGCGTGTCTTTGTCGGTTTGGAAGATGAAGAGTTTGCATAGGATTCACTTTCAGATTTGCAAGTTAAGTACGGTCCCGATCAGGGTTTTGTTTGTTGTGCGTGCTCTGCGTTTTGCTTGGGAAATGTGGTTCACCGGGTGCATGTCACTGGGGAAATTCACATACATAATGTAGCACGTGTGTTTTGGAAGCGAAGGTTTGTGTTTGTTGTACATGCCTTAACTGAATTGTTTTTCATTTCGATAGGAAGCGTTCTTCATCGTTGTGATCTGAAGATTTCTCCGTGAGCGGAGAAGAGTTTGGCATGTCTTTGTCGGTTTGGAAGATGAAGAGTTTGCATAGGATTCACTTTCAGATTTGCAAGTTAAGTACGGTCCCGATCAGGGTTTTGTTTGTTGTGCGTGCTCTGCGTTTCACTTGGGAAATGCGGTTCACCGGGTGCATGTCACTGGGGAAATTCACATACATAATGTAGCACGTGTGTTTTGGAAGCGAAGGTTTGCGTTTGTTGTACGTGCCTTAACTGTGAATTGTTTTTCATTTCGATAGGAAGCGTTCTTCATCGTTGTGATCTGAAGATTTCTCTGTGAGTGGAGAAGAGTTCCGTGTGAACTTGCCATTTTTGAAGATGTAGAGTTTACATAGGATTTGATTTCACATTCTCAAGTTAAGTATGGTTCTTGATCAGCGGTTGGATTTTGTCACGCGTCCTCTGCGTTTCACTTGAGCAATGTGGGTCACTGGGTGCGTGTCACTTGGGGAAATTCACCTGTGCTATGTTGAAATGTATATGCATGTTTTGGAAGCTGAGGTAATTTATGTTTGTTGTGTGGGCTTTAACCGTCAGAATTGTTTTTAATTTCCATAGGAAGCGTTCTGTGTCGGTGCACTCTGAAGATTTCTCTGTGAGGGAAGAAGAGTTTGGCTTGTCTCTGCTGGTTTGGAAGATTTGGTTTCAGATTCTCAAGTTAAGTACGGTCCTCGATTAGGGGTTTTGTTTTGTTTTTGTATATCACTGGGTGCATGTCACTGGGGAAGTTTACCTGTGCTAGATTATATAGAGCCCTTTTGCAAGCTGAGGTGGTTTGTGTTTTGTTGTACAGGCCTTAACTGTAAGAATTGTTTTTCATTTCCATAGGAAGAGTTCTCCATTGGTACCATCTGAAGATTTCTCCATTATCAGAGAAGAGTTTGGTGTGTCTTTGCCGGTTTGGAAGATGTTGAGTTTGCATGGGATTTTCTTTCAGATTTGCAAGTTAAGTACGGTTCTGATCAGGGGTTGTGCGTGCTGTGCATTTTGCTCGGGAAATGTGTTTCACCGGGTGCATGTCACTGGGGAAATTCACTTGCACTACACTGTATATGTTTGTTTGTATTTGGAAGCGGAAGTGGCTCAAGTTTGTTGTACAGGCATTAACCGTGAGAATTGTTTTTCCTTTCTCTAGGAAGTCTTCCTCTTTGGTGCGATCTGAACACTTCTACGTGGCCGGAGAAGAATTTGGTGTGCCTTTGTTTGGAAGATGTGGAGTTTGTGTATTTCTTGCTTTGTGATTTGCAGCGTCCTCTTGTCTTGATGGCTGGTACCAAAGTTCTGAGTTGGCATTGTTAATATTTTCACAGTCCCAATTGGTAGATATGTCAAGTTCATGAACCAAAAATTCAAAATTAATGAAGTTGGTGGTTATTTTGTGCGTTCTAGCCATCAAAGTAACGAGAGGGCACTGTAATGTGCCGTATGTGTTTTTGTTTTGGAGTGTTTTATTATTTGATGTATTGTTCTGCATTTGAAGTGTATTGGAGTGCTGTATCATTTGATGTATTGGAGTGCTGTATCATTTGATGTATTGTCATGCATTTGATGTATTGTAAGTGCTGTGTTTCTAAGAGTGTAATGTGTAGTTTGAGTCTTGGTGAGATGACTCATTTTGTCATCCAAGTCAAAGTACATCATCACTGCAGTGATGATAAACCCTGATGCAGTGCAGTCAAACAGCCACAAGGCTGACTTTTTTTCAACTGTCAGCCTTCTGGCTGTTTCGCTGCACTGCACCAGGGTTGGGGACTGTCCCGGACAGTCTTTGACTTAACTTTTTTGACAAGACAGTGTGAAGGAGGAACCATGCTGGCTGTTTGCCAGGTGACATGTGGTTGACTCTGGATCACGAAAGCTGGAGAGGTGGGTGAAGATATTGTAGAGGAGATGTTTTGATTTGAGAAGGTATTGCTTGAAGTGTTTATTCACCATGTCATGTAAGACTCTGAAAATGAAACATTATTGTTCATGTCACAAACTGGCCCGGTATTGGACACAGTCAAAATTCTGTAAGCTGTTGCTGTAAAAGGAAGCAATTTTGTTGCCAAATAAAATTGATGTGAAATCCTGCAGTGGTGTCATTTTCTGTAGCTTGGAAAGAGCAGAGACTGGATCTGTAGAAAAGGTGGCTTGTAGACCCAGCAAAACCTATCTTGGGCTTTAGGGTTTGGGCTTTAGGGTTTGGGCTTTAGGGTTTGGGCTTTAGGGTTTGGGCTTTAGGGTTTGGGCTTTAGGGTTTGGGCTTTAGGGTTTGGGCTTTAGGGTTTGGGCTTTAGGGTTTGGGCTTTAGGGTTTGGGCTTTAGGGTTTGGGCTTTAGGGTTTGGGCTTTAGGGTTTGGGCTTTAGGGTTTGGGCTTTAGGGTTTGGGCTTTAGGGTTTGGGCTTTAGGGTTTGGGCTTTAGGGTTTGGGCTTTAGGGTTTGGGCTTTAGGGTTTGGGCTTTAGGGTTTGGGCTTTAGGGTTTGGGCTTTAGGGTTTGGGCTTTAGGGTTTGGGCTTTAGGGTTTGGGCTTTAGGGTTTGGGCTTTAGGGTTTGGGCTTTAGGGTTTGGGCTTTAGGGTTTGGGCTTTAGGGTTTGGGCTTTAGGGTTTGGGCTTTAGGGTTTGGGCTTTAGGGTTTGGGCTTTAGGGTTTGGGCTTTAGGGTTTGGGCTTTAGGGTTTGGGCTTTAGGGTTTGGGCTTTAGGGTTTGGGCTTTAGGGTTTGGGCTTTAGGGTTTGGGCTTTAGGGTTTGGGCTTTAGGGTTTGGGCTTTAGGGTTTGGGCTTTAGGGTTTGGGCTTTAGGGTTTGGGCTTTAGGGTTTGGGCTTTAGGGTTTGGGCTTTAGGGTTTGGGCTTTAGGGTTTGGGCTTTAGGGTTTGGGCTTTAGGGTTTGGGCTTTAGGGTTTGGGCTTTAGGGTTTGGGCTTTAGGGTTTGGGCTTTAGGGTTTGGGCTTTAGGGTTTGGGCTTTAGGGTTTGGGCTTTAGGGTTTGGGCTTTAGGGTTTGGGCTTTAGGGTTTGGGCTTTAGGGTTTGGGCTTTAGGGTTTGGGCTTTAGGGTTTGGGCTTTAGGGTTTGGGCTTTAGGGTTTGGGCTTTAGGGTTTGGGCTTTAGGGTTTGGGCTTTAGGGTTTGGGCTTTAGGGTTTGGGCTTTAGGGTTTGGGCTTTAGGGTTTGGGCTTTAGGGTTTGGGCTTTAGGGTTTGGGCTTTAGGGTTTGGGCTTTAGGGTTTGGGCTTTAGGGTTTGGGCTTTAGGGTTTGGGCTTTAGGGTTTGGGCTTTAGGGTTTGGGCTTTAGGGTTTGGGCTTTAGGGTTTGGGCTTTAGGGTTTGGGCTTTAGGGTTTGGGCTTTAGGGTTTGGGCTTTAGGGTTTGGGCTTTAGGGTTTGGGCTTTAGGGTTTGGGCTTTAGGGTTTGGGCTTTAGGGTTTGGGCTTTAGGGTTTGGGCTTTAGGGTTTGGGCTTTAGGGTTTGGGCTTTAGGGTTTGGGCTTTAGGGTTTGGGCTTTAGGGTTTGGGCTTTAGGGTTTGGGCTTTAGGGTTTGGGCTTTAGGGTTTGGGCTTTAGGGTTTGGGCTTTAGGGTTTGGGCTTTAGGGTTTGGGCTTTAGGGTTTGGGCTTTAGGGTTTGGGCTTTAGGGTTTGGGCTTTAGGGTTTGGGCTTTAGGGTTTGGGCTTTAGGGTTTGGGCTTTAGGGTTTGGGCTTTAGGGTTTGGGCTTTAGGGTTTGGGCTTTAGGGTTTGGGCTTAGGGTTAGGGTTAGGGTTAGGGTTAGGGTTAGGGTTAGGGTTAGGGTTAGGGTTAGGGTTAGGGTTAGGGTTAGGGTTAGGGTTAGGGTTAGGGTTAGGGTTAGGGTTAGGGTTAGGGTTAGGGTTAGGGTTAGGGTTAGGGTTAGGGTTAGGGTTAGGGTTAGGGTTAGGGTTAGGGTTAGGGTTAGGGTTAGGGTTAGGGTTAGGGTTAGGGTTAGGGTTAGGGTTAGGGTTAGGGTTAGGGTTAGGGTTAGGGTTAGGGTTAGGGTTAGGGTTAGGGTTAGGGTTAGGGTTAGGGTTAGGGTTAGGGTTAGGGTTAGGGTTAGGGTTAGGGTTAGGGTTAGGGTTAGGGTTAGGGTTAGGGTTAGGGTTAGGGTTAGGGTTAGGGTTAGGGTTAGGGTTAGGGTTAGGGTTAGGGTTAGGGTTAGGGTTAGGGTTAGGGTTAGGGTTAGGGTTAGGGTTAGGGTTAGGGTTAGGGTTAGGGTTAGGGTTAGGGTTAGGGTTAGGGTTAGGGTTAGGGTTAGGGTTAGGGTTAGGGTTAGGGTTAGGGTTAGGGTTAGGGTTAGGGTTAGGGTTAGGGTTAGGGTTAGGGTTAGGGTTAGGGTTAGGGTTAGGGTTAGGGTTAGGGTTAGGGTTAGGGTTAGGGTTAGGGTTAGGGTTAGGGTTAGGGTTAGGGTTAGGGTTAGGGTTAGGGTTAGGGTTAGGGTTAGGGTTAGGGTTAGGGTTAGGGTTAGGGTTAGGGTTAGGGTTAGGGTTAGGGTTAGGGTTAGGGTTAGGGTTAGGGTTAGGGTTAGGGTTAGGGTTAGGGTTAGGGTTAGGGTTAGGGTTAGGGTTAGGGTTAGGGTTAGGGTTAGGGTTAGGGTTAGGGTTAGGGTTAGGGTTAGGGTTAGGGTTAGGGTTAGGGTTAGGGTTAGGGTTAGGGTTAGGGTTAGGGTTAGGGTTAGGGTTAGGGTTAGGGTTAGGGTTAGGGTTAGGGTTAGGGTTAGGGTTAGGGTTAGGGTTAGGGTTAGGGTTAGGGTTAGGGTTAGGGTTAGGGTTAGGGTTAGGGTTAGGGTTAGGGTTAGGGTTAGGGTTAGGGTTAGGGTTAGGGTTAGGGTTAGGGTTAGGGTTAGGGTTAGGGTTAGGGTTAGGGTTAGGGTTAGGGTTAGGGTTAGGGTTAGGGTTAGGGTTAGGGTTAGGGTTAGGGTTAGGGTTAGGGTTAGGGTTAGGGTTAGGGTTAGGGTTAGGGTTAGGGTTAGGGTTAGGGTTAGGGTTAGGGTTAGGGTTAGGGTTAGGGTTAGGGTTAGGGTTAGGGTTAGGGTTAGGGTTAGGGTTAGGGTTAGGGTTAGGGTTAGGGTTAGGGTTAGGGTTAGGGTTAGGGTTAGGGTTAGGGTTAGGGTTAGGGTTAGGGTTAGGGTTAGGGTTAGGGTTAGGGTTAGGGTTAGGGTTAGGGTTAGGGTTAGGGTTAGGGTTAGGGTTAGGGTTAGGGTTAGGGTTAGGGTTAGGGTTAGGGTTAGGGTTAGGGTTAGGGTTAGGGTTAGGGTTAGGGTTAGGGTTAGGGTTAGGGTTAGGGTTAGGGTTAGGGTTAGGGTTAGGGTTAGGGTTAGGGTTAGGGTTAGGGTTAGGGTTAGGGTTAGGGTTAGGGTTAGGGTTAGGGTTAGGGTTAGGGTTAGGGTTAGGGTTAGGGTTAGGGTTAGGGTTAGGGTTAGGGTTAGGGTTAGGGTTAGGGTTAGGGTTAGGGTTAGGGTTAGGGTTAGGGTTAGGGTTAGGGTTAGGGTTAGGGTTAGGGTTAGGGTTAGGGTTAGGGTTAGGGTTAGGGTTAGGGTTAGGGTTAGGGTTAGGGTTAGGGTTAGGGTTAGGGTTAGGGTTAGGGTTAGGGTTAGGGTTAGGGTTAGGGTTAGGGTTAGGGTTAGGGTTAGGGTTAGGGTTAGGGTTAGGGTTAGGGTTAGGGTTAGGGTTAGGGTTAGGGTTAGGGTTAGGGTTAGGGTTAGGGTTAGGGTTAGGGTTAGGGTTAGGGTTAGGGTTAGGGTTAGGGTTAGGGTTAGGGTTAGGGTTAGGGTTAGGGTTAGGGTTAGGGTTAGGGTTAGGGTTAGGGTTAGGGTTAGGGTTAGGGTTAGGGTTAGGGTTAGGGTTAGGGTTAGGGTTAGGGTTAGGGTTAGGGTTAGGGTTAGGGTTAGGGTTAGGGTTAGGGTTAGGGTTAGGGTTAGGGTTAGGGTTAGGGTTAGGGTTAGGGTTAGGGTTAGGGTTAGGGTTAGGGTTAGGGTTAGGGTTAGGGTTAGGGTTAGGGTTAGGGTTAGGGTTAGGGTTAGGGTTAGGGTTAGGGTTAGGGTTAGGGTTAGGGTTAGGGTTAGGGTTAGGGTTAGGGTTAGGGTTAGGGTTAGGGTTAGGGTTAGGGTTAGGGTTAGGGTTAGGGTTAGGGTTAGGGTTAGGGTTAGGGTTAGGGTTAGGGTTAGGGTTAGGGTTAGGGTTAGGGTTAGGGTTAGGGTTAGGGTTAGGGTTAGGGTTAGGGTTAGGGTTAGGGTTAGGGTTAGGGTTAGGGTTAGGGTTAGGGTTAGGGTTAGGGTTAGGGTTAGGGTTAGGGTTAGGGTTAGGGTTAGGGTTAGGGTTAGGGTTAGGGTTAGGGTTAGGGTTAGGGTTAGGGTTAGGGTTAGGGTTAGGGTTAGGGTTAGGGTTAGGGTTAGGGTTAGGGTTAGGGTTAGGGTTAGGGTTAGGGTTAGGGTTAGGGTTAGGGTTAGGGTTAGGGTTAGGGTTAGGGTTAGGGTTAGGGTTAGGGTTAGGGTTAGGGTTAGGGTTAGGGTTAGGGTTAGGGTTAGGGTTAGGGTTAGGGTTAGGGTTAGGGTTAGGGTTAGGGTTAGGGTTAGGGTTAGGGTTAGGGTTAGGGTTAGGGTTAGGGTTAGGGTTAGGGTTAGGGTTAGGGTTAGGGTTAGGGTTAGGGTTAGGGTTAGGGTTAGGGTTAGGGTTAGGGTTAGGGTTAGGGTTAGGGTTAGGGTTAGGGTTAGGGTTAGGGTTAGGGTTAGGGTTAGGGTTAGGGTTAGGGTTAGGGTTAGGGTTAGGGTTAGGGTTAGGGTTAGGGTTAGGGTTAGGGTTAGGGTTAGGGTTAGGGTTAGGGTTAGGGTTAGGGTTAGGGTTAGGGTTAGGGTTAGGGTTAGGGTTAGGGTTAGGGTTAGGGTTAGGGTTAGGGTTAGGGTTAGGGTTAGGGTTAGGGTTAGGGTTAGGGTTAGGGTTAGGGTTAGGGTTAGGGTTAGGGTTAGGGTTAGGGTTAGGGTTAGGGTTAGGGTTAGGGTTAGGGTTAGGGTTAGGGTTAGGGTTAGGGTTAGGGTTAGGGTTAGGGTTAGGGTTAGGGTTAGGGTTAGGGTTAGGGTTAGGGTTAGGGTTAGGGTTAGGGTTAGGGTTAGGGTTAGGGTTAGGGTTAGGGTTAGGGTTAGGGTTAGGGTTAGGGTTAGGGTTAGGGTTAGGGTTAGGGTTAGGGTTAGGGTTAGGGTTAGGGTTAGGGTTAGGGTTAGGGTTAGGGTTAGGGTTAGGGTTAGGGTTAGGGTTAGGGTTAGGGTTAGGGTTAGGGTTAGGGTTAGGGTTAGGGTTAGGGTTAGGGTTAGGGTTAGGGTTAGGGTTAGGGTTAGGGTTAGGGTTAGGGTTAGGGTTAGGGTTAGGGTTAGGGTTAGGGTTAGGGTTAGGGTTAGGGTTAGGGTTAGGGTTAGGGTTAGGGTTAGGGTTAGGGTTAGGGTTAGGGTTAGGGTTAGGGTTAGGGTTAGGGTTAGGGTTAGGGTTAGGGTTAGGGTTAGGGTTAGGGTTAGGGTTAGGGTTAGGGTTAGGGTTAGGGTTAGGGTTAGGGTTAGGGTTAGGGTTAGGGTTAGGGTTAGGGTTAGGGTTAGGGTTAGGGTTAGGGTTAGGGTTAGGGTTAGGGTTAGGGTTAGGGTTAGGGTTAGGGTTAGGGTTAGGGTTAGGGTTAGGGTTAGGGTTAGGGTTAGGGTTAGGGTTAGGGTTAGGGTTAGGGTTAGGGTTAGGGTTAGGGTTAGGGTTAGGGTTAGGGTTAGGGTTAGGGTTAGGGTTAGGGTTAGGGTTAGGGTTAGGGTTAGGGTTAGGGTTAGGGTTAGGGTTAGGGTTAGGGTTAGGGTTAGGGTTAGGGTTAGGGTTAGGGTTAGGGTTAGGGTTAGGGTTAGGGTTAGGGTTAGGGTTAGGGTTAGGGTTAGGGTTAGGGTTAGGGTTAGGGTTAGGGTTAGGGTTAGGGTTAGGGTTAGGGTTAGGGTTAGGGTTAGGGTTAGGGTTAGGGTTAGGGTTAGGGTTAGGGTTAGGGTTAGGGTTAGGGTTAGGGTTAGGGTTAGGGTTAGGGTTAGGGTTAGGGTTAGGGTTAGGGTTAGGGTTAGGGTTAGGGTTAGGGTTAGGGTTAGGGTTAGGGTTAGGGTTAGGGTTAGGGTTAGGGTTAGGGTTAGGGTTAGGGTTAGGGTTAGGGTTAGGGTTAGGGTTAGGGTTAGGGTTAGGGTTAGGGTTAGGGTTAGGGTTAGGGTTAGGGTTAGGGTTAGGGTTAGGGTTAGGGTTAGGGTTAGGGTTAGGGTTAGGGTTAGGGTTAGGGTTAGGGTTAGGGTTAGGGTTAGGGTTAGGGTTAGGGTTAGGGTTAGGGTTAGGGTTAGGGTTAGGGTTAGGGTTAGGGTTAGGGTTAGGGTTAGGGTTAGGGTTAGGGTTAGGGTTAGGGTTAGGGTTAGGGTTAGGGTTAGGGTTAGGGTTAGGGTTAGGGTTAGGGTTAGGGTTAGGGTTAGGGTTAGGGTTAGGGTTAGGGTTAGGGTTAGGGTTAGGGTTAGGGTTAGGGTTAGGGTTAGGGTTAGGGTTAGGGTTAGGGTTAGGGTTAGGGTTAGGGTTAGGGTTAGGGTTAGGGTTAGGGTTAGGGTTAGGGTTAGGGTTAGGGTTAGGGTTAGGGTTAGGGTTAGGGTTAGGGTTAGGGTTAGGGTTAGGGTTAGGGTTAGGGTTAGGGTTAGGGTTAGGGTTAGGGTTAGGGTTAGGGTTAGGGTTAGGGTTAGGGTTAGGGTTAGGGTTAGGGTTAGGGTTAGGGTTAGGGTTAGGGTTAGGGTTAGGGTTAGGGTTAGGGTTAGGGTTAGGGTTAGGGTTAGGGTTAGGGTTAGGGTTAGGGTTAGGGTTAGGGTTAGGGTTAGGGTTAGGGTTAGGGTTAGGGTTAGGGTTAGGGTTAGGGTTAGGGTTAGGGTTAGGGTTAGGGTTAGGGTTAGGGTTAGGGTTAGGGTTAGGGTTAGGGTTAGGGTTAGGGTTAGGGTTAGGGTTAGGGTTAGGGTTAGGGTTAGGGTTAGGGTTAGGGTTAGGGTTAGGGTTAGGGTTAGGGTTAGGGTTAGGGTTAGGGTTAGGGTTAGGGTTAGGGTTAGGGTTAGGGTTAGGGTTAGGGTTAGGGTTAGGGTTAGGGTTAGGGTTAGGGTTAGGGTTAGGGTTAGGGTTAGGGTTAGGGTTAGGGTTAGGGTTAGGGTTAGGGTTAGGGTTAGGGTTAGGGTTAGGGTTAGGGTTAGGGTTAGGGTTAGGGTTAGGGTTAGGGTTAGGGTTAGGGTTAGGGTTAGGGTTAGGGTTAGGGTTAGGGTTAGGGTTAGGGTTAGGGTTAGGGTTAGGGTTAGGGTTAGGGTTAGGGTTAGGGTTAGGGTTAGGGTTAGGGTTAGGGTTAGGGTTAGGGTTAGGGTTAGGGTTAGGGTTAGGGTTAGGGTTAGGGTTAGGGTTAGGGTTAGGGTTAGGGTTAGGGTTAGGGTTAGGGTTAGGGTTAGGGTTAGGGTTAGGGTTAGGGTTAGGGTTAGGGTTAGGGTTAGGGTTAGGGTTAGGGTTAGGGTTAGGGTTAGGGTTAGGGTTAGGGTTAGGGTTAGGGTTAGGGTTAGGGTTAGGGTTAGGGTTAGGGTTAGGGTTAGGGTTAGGGTTAGGGTTAGGGTTAGGGTTAGGGTTAGGGTTAGGGTTAGGGTTAGGGTTAGGGTTAGGGTTAGGGTTAGGGTTAGGGTTAGGGTTAGGGTTAGGGTTAGGGTTAGGGTTAGGGTTAGGGTTAGGGTTAGGGTTAGGGTTAGGGTTAGGGTTAGGGTTAGGGTTAGGGTTAGGGTTAGGGTTAGGGTTAGGGTTAGGGTTAGGGTTAGGGTTAGGGTTAGGGTTAGGGTTAGGGTTAGGGTTAGGGTTAGGGTTAGGGTTAGGGTTAGGGTTAGGGTTAGGGTTAGGGTTAGGGTTAGGGTTAGGGTTAGGGTTAGGGTTAGGGTTAGGGTTAGGGTTAGGGTTAGGGTTAGGGTTAGGGTTAGGGTTAGGGTTAGGGTTAGGGTTAGGGTTAGGGTTAGGGTTAGGGTTAGGGTTAGGGTTAGGGTTAGGGTTAGGGTTAGGGTTAGGGTTAGGGTTAGGGTTAGGGTTAGGGTTAGGGTTAGGGTTAGGGTTAGGGTTAGGGTTAGGGTTAGGGTTAGGGTTAGGGTTAGGGTTAGGGTTAGGGTTAGGGTTAGGGTTAGGGTTAGGGTTAGGGTTAGGGTTAGGGTTAGGGTTAGGGTTAGGGTTAGGGTTAGGGTTAGGGTTAGGGTTAGGGTTAGGGTTAGGGTTAGGGTTAGGGTTAGGGTTAGGGTTAGGGTTAGGGTTAGGGTTAGGGTTAGGGTTAGGGTTAGGGTTAGGGTTAGGGTTAGGGTTAGGGTTAGGGTTAGGGTTAGGGTTAGGGTTAGGGTTAGGGTTAGGGTTAGGGTTAGGGTTAGGGTTAGGGTTAGGGTTAGGGTTAGGGTTAGGGTTAGGGTTAGGGTTAGGGTTAGGGTTAGGGTTAGGGTTAGGGTTAGGGTTAGGGTTAGGGTTAGGGTTAGGGTTAGGGTTAGGGTTAGGGTTAGGGTTAGGGTTAGGGTTAGGGTTAGGGTTAGGGTTAGGGTTAGGGTTAGGGTTAGGGTTAGGGTTAGGGTTAGGGTTAGGGTTAGGGTTAGGGTTAGGGTTAGGGTTAGGGTTAGGGTTAGGGTTAGGGTTAGGGTTAGGGTTAGGGTTAGGGTTAGGGTTAGGGTTAGGGTTAGGGTTAGGGTTAGGGTTAGGGTTAGGGTTAGGGTTAGGGTTAGGGTTAGGGTTAGGGTTAGGGTTAGGGTTAGGGTTAGGGTTAGGGTTAGGGTTAGGGTTAGGGTTAGGGTTAGGGTTAGGGTTAGGGTTAGGGTTAGGGTTAGGGTTAGGGTTAGGGTTAGGGTTAGGGTTAGGGTTAGGGTTAGGGTTAGGGTTAGGGTTAGGGTTAGGGTTAGGGTTAGGGTTAGGGTTAGGGTTAGGGTTAGGGTTAGGGTTAGGGTTAGGGTTAGGGTTAGGGTTAGGGTTAGGGTTAGGGTTAGGGTTAGGGTTAGGGTTAGGGTTAGGGTTAGGGTTAGGGTTAGGGTTAGGGTTAGGGTTAGGGTTAGGGTTAGGGTTAGGGTTAGGGTTAGGGTTAGGGTTAGGGTTAGGGTTAGGGTTAGGGTTAGGGTTAGGGTTAGGGTTAGGGTTAGGGTTAGGGTTAGGGTTAGGGTTAGGGTTAGGGTTAGGGTTAGGGTTAGGGTTAGGGTTAGGGTTAGGGTTAGGGTTAGGGTTAGGGTTAGGGTTAGGGTTAGGGTTAGGGTTAGGGTTAGGGTTAGGGTTAGGGTTAGGGTTAGGGTTAGGGTTAGGGTTAGGGTTAGGGTTAGGGTTAGGGTTAGGGTTAGGGTTAGGGTTAGGGTTAGGGTTAGGGTTAGGGTTAGGGTTAGGGTTAGGGTTAGGGTTAGGGTTAGGGTTAGGGTTAGGGTTAGGGTTAGGGTTAGGGTTAGGGTTAGGGTTAGGGTTAGGGTTAGGGTTAGGGTTAGGGTTAGGGTTAGGGTTAGGGTTAGGGTTAGGGTTAGGGTTAGGGTTAGGGTTAGGGTTAGGGTTAGGGTTAGGGTTAGGGTTAGGGTTAGGGTTAGGGTTAGGGTTAGGGTTAGGGTTAGGGTTAGGGTTAGGGTTAGGGTTAGGGTTAGGGTTAGGGTTAGGGTTAGGGTTAGGGTTAGGGTTAGGGTTAGGGTTAGGGTTAGGGTTAGGGTTAGGGTTAGGGTTAGGGTTAGGGTTAGGGTTAGGGTTAGGGTTAGGGTTAGGGTTAGGGTTAGGGTTAGGGTTAGGGTTAGGGTTAGGGTTAGGGTTAGGGTTAGGGTTAGGGTTAGGGTTAGGGTTAGGGTTAGGGTTAGGGTTAGGGTTAGGGTTAGGGTTAGGGTTAGGGTTAGGGTTAGGGTTAGGGTTAGGGTTAGGGTTAGGGTTAGGGTTAGGGTTAGGGTTAGGGTTAGGGTTAGGGTTAGGGTTAGGGTTAGGGTTAGGGTTAGGGTTAGGGTTAGGGTTAGGGTTAGGGTTAGGGTTAGGGTTAGGGTTAGGGTTAGGGTTAGGGTTAGGGTTAGGGTTAGGGTTAGGGTTAGGGTTAGGGTTAGGGTTAGGGTTAGGGTTAGGGTTAGGGTTAGGGTTAGGGTTAGGGTTAGGGTTAGGGTTAGGGTTAGGGTTAGGGTTAGGGTTAGGGTTAGGGTTAGGGTTAGGGTTAGGGTTAGGGTTAGGGTTAGGGTTAGGGTTAGGGTTAGGGTTAGGGTTAGGGTTAGGGTTAGGGTTAGGGTTAGGGTTAGGGTTAGGGTTAGGGTTAGGGTTAGGGTTAGGGTTAGGGTTAGGGTTAGGGTTAGGGTTAGGGTTAGGGTTAGGGTTAGGGTTAGGGTTAGGGTTAGGGTTAGGGTTAGGGTTAGGGTTAGGGTTAGGGTTAGGGTTAGGGTTAGGGTTAGGGTTAGGGTTAGGGTTAGGGTTAGGGTTAGGGTTAGGGTTAGGGTTAGGGTTAGGGTTAGGGTTAGGGTTAGGGTTAGGGTTAGGGTTAGGGTTAGGGTTAGGGTTAGGGTTAGGGTTAGGGTTAGGGTTAGGGTTAGGGTTAGGGTTAGGGTTAGGGTTAGGGTTAGGGTTAGGGTTAGGGTTAGGGTTAGGGTTAGGGTTAGGGTTAGGGTTAGGGTTAGGGTTAGGGTTAGGGTTAGGGTTAGGGTTAGGGTTAGGGTTAGGGTTAGGGTTAGGGTTAGGGTTAGGGTTAGGGTTAGGGTTAGGGTTAGGGTTAGGGTTAGGGTTAGGGTTAGGGTTAGGGTTAGGGTTAGGGTTAGGGTTAGGGTTAGGGTTAGGGTTAGGGTTAGGGTTAGGGTTAGGGTTAGGGTTAGGGTTAGGGTTAGGGTTAGGGTTAGGGTTAGGGTTAGGGTTAGGGTTAGGGTTAGGGTTAGGGTTAGGGTTAGGGTTAGGGTTAGGGTTAGGGTTAGGGTTAGGGTTAGGGTTAGGGTTAGGGTTAGGGTTAGGGTTAGGGTTAGGGTTAGGGTTAGGGTTAGGGTTAGGGTTAGGGTTAGGGTTAGGGTTAGGGTTAGGGTTAGGGTTAGGGTTAGGGTTAGGGTTAGGGTTAGGGTTAGGGTTAGGGTTAGGGTTAGGGTTAGGGTTAGGGTTAGGGTTAGGGTTAGGGTTAGGGTTAGGGTTAGGGTTAGGGTTAGGGTTAGGGTTAGGGTTAGGGTTAGGGTTAGGGTTAGGGTTAGGGTTAGGGTTAGGGTTAGGGTTAGGGTTAGGGTTAGGGTTAGGGTTAGGGTTAGGGTTAGGGTTAGGGTTAGGGTTAGGGTTAGGGTTAGGGTTAGGGTTAGGGTTAGGGTTAGGGTTAGGGTTAGGGTTAGGGTTAGGGTTAGGGTTAGGGTTAGGGTTAGGGTTAGGGTTAGGGTTAGGGTTAGGGTTAGGGTTAGGGTTAGGGTTAGGGTTAGGGTTAGGGTTAGGGTTAGGGTTAGGGTTAGGGTTAGGGTTAGGGTTAGGGTTAGGGTTAGGGTTAGGGTTAGGGTTAGGGTTAGGGTTAGGGTTAGGGTTAGGGTTAGGGTTAGGGTTAGGGTTAGGGTTAGGGTTAGGGTTAGGGTTAGGGTTAGGGTTAGGGTTAGGGTTAGGGTTAGGGTTAGGGTTAGGGTTAGGGTTAGGGTTAGGGTTAGGGTTAGGGTTAGGGTTAGGGTTAGGGTTAGGGTTAGGGTTAGGGTTAGGGTTAGGGTTAGGGTTAGGGTTAGGGTTAGGGTTAGGGTTAGGGTTAGGGTTAGGGTTAGGGTTAGGGTTAGGGTTAGGGTTAGGGTTAGGGTTAGGGTTAGGGTTAGGGTTAGGGTTAGGGTTAGGGTTAGGGTTAGGGTTAGGGTTAGGGTTAGGGTTAGGGTTAGGGTTAGGGTTAGGGTTAGGGTTAGGGTTAGGGTTAGGGTTAGGGTTAGGGTTAGGGTTAGGGTTAGGGTTAGGGTTAGGGTTAGGGTTAGGGTTAGGGTTAGGGTTAGGGTTAGGGTTAGGGTTAGGGTTAGGGTTAGGGTTAGGGTTAGGGTTAGGGTTAGGGTTAGGGTTAGGGTTAGGGTTAGGGTTAGGGTTAGGGTTAGGGTTAGGGTTAGGGTTAGGGTTAGGGTTAGGGTTAGGGTTAGGGTTAGGGTTAGGGTTAGGGTTAGGGTTAGGGTTAGGGTTAGGGTTAGGGTTAGGGTTAGGGTTAGGGTTAGGGTTAGGGTTAGGGTTAGGGTTAGGGTTAGGGTTAGGGTTAGGGTTAGGGTTAGGGTTAGGGTTAGGGTTAGGGTTAGGGTTAGGGTTAGGGTTAGGGTTAGGGTTAGGGTTAGGGTTAGGGTTAGGGTTAGGGTTAGGGTTAGGGTTAGGGTTAGGGTTAGGGTTAGGGTTAGGGTTAGGGTTAGGGTTAGGGTTAGGGTTAGGGTTAGGGTTAGGGTTAGGGTTAGGGTTAGGGTTAGGGTTAGGGTTAGGGTTAGGGTTAGGGTTAGGGTTAGGGTTAGGGTTAGGGTTAGGGTTAGGGTTAGGGTTAGGGTTAGGGTTAGGGTTAGGGTTAGGGTTAGGGTTAGGGTTAGGGTTAGGGTTAGGGTTAGGGTTAGGGTTAGGGTTAGGGTTAGGGTTAGGGTTAGGGTTAGGGTTAGGGTTAGGGTTAGGGTTAGGGTTAGGGTTAGGGTTAGGGTTAGGGTTAGGGTTAGGGTTAGGGTTAGGGTTAGGGTTAGGGTTAGGGTTAGGGTTAGGGTTAGGGTTAGGGTTAGGGTTAGGGTTAGGGTTAGGGTTAGGGTTAGGGTTAGGGTTAGGGTTAGGGTTAGGGTTAGGGTTAGGGTTAGGGTTAGGGTTAGGGTTAGGGTTAGGGTTAGGGTTAGGGTTAGGGTTAGGGTTAGGGTTAGGGTTAGGGTTAGGGTTAGGGTTAGGGTTAGGGTTAGGGTTAGGGTTAGGGTTAGGGTTAGGGTTAGGGTTAGGGTTAGGGTTAGGGTTAGGGTTAGGGTTAGGGTTAGGGTTAGGGTTAGGGTTAGGGTTAGGGTTAGGGTTAGGGTTAGGGTTAGGGTTAGGGTTAGGGTTAGGGTTAGGGTTAGGGTTAGGGTTAGGGTTAGGGTTAGGGTTAGGGTTAGGGTTAGGGTTAGGGTTAGGGTTAGGGTTAGGGTTAGGGTTAGGGTTAGGGTTAGGGTTAGGGTTAGGGTTAGGGTTAGGGTTAGGGTTAGGGTTAGGGTTAGGGTTAGGGTTAGGGTTAGGGTTAGGGTTAGGGTTAGGGTTAGGGTTAGGGTTAGGGTTAGGGTTAGGGTTAGGGTTAGGGTTAGGGTTAGGGTTAGGGTTAGGGTTAGGGTTAGGGTTAGGGTTAGGGTTAGGGTTAGGGTTAGGGTTAGGGTTAGGGTTAGGGTTAGGGTTAGGGTTAGGGTTAGGGTTAGGGTTAGGGTTAGGGTTAGGGTTAGGGTTAGGGTTAGGGTTAGGGTTAGGGTTAGGGTTAGGGTTAGGGTTAGGGTTAGGGTTAGGGTTAGGGTTAGGGTTAGGGTTAGGGTTAGGGTTAGGGTTAGGGTTAGGGTTAGGGTTAGGGTTAGGGTTAGGGTTAGGGTTAGGGTTAGGGTTAGGGTTAGGGTTAGGGTTAGGGTTAGGGTTAGGGTTAGGGTTAGGGTTAGGGTTAGGGTTAGGGTTAGGGTTAGGGTTAGGGTTAGGGTTAGGGTTAGGGTTAGGGTTAGGGTTAGGGTTAGGGTTAGGGTTAGGGTTAGGGTTAGGGTTAGGGTTAGGGTTAGGGTTAGGGTTAGGGTTAGGGTTAGGGTTAGGGTTAGGGTTAGGGTTAGGGTTAGGGTTAGGGTTAGGGTTAGGGTTAGGGTTAGGGTTAGGGTTAGGGTTAGGGTTAGGGTTAGGGTTAGGGTTAGGGTTAGGGTTAGGGTTAGGGTTAGGGTTAGGGTTAGGGTTAGGGTTAGGGTTAGGGTTAGGGTTAGGGTTAGGGTTAGGGTTAGGGTTAGGGTTAGGGTTAGGGTTAGGGTTAGGGTTAGGGTTAGGGTTAGGGTTAGGGTTAGGGTTAGGGTTAGGGTTAGGGTTAGGGTTAGGGTTAGGGTTAGGGTTAGGGTTAGGGTTAGGGTTAGGGTTAGGGTTAGGGTTAGGGTTAGGGTTAGGGTTAGGGTTAGGGTTAGGGTTAGGGTTAGGGTTAGGGTTAGGGTTAGGGTTAGGGTTAGGGTTAGGGTTAGGGTTAGGGTTAGGGTTAGGGTTAGGGTTAGGGTTAGGGTTAGGGTTAGGGTTAGGGTTAGGGTTAGGGTTAGGGTTAGGGTTAGGGTTAGGGTTAGGGTTAGGGTTAGGGTTAGGGTTAGGGTTAGGGTTAGGGTTAGGGTTAGGGTTAGGGTTAGGGTTAGGGTTAGGGTTAGGGTTAGGGTTAGGGTTAGGGTTAGGGTTAGGGTTAGGGTTAGGGTTAGGGTTAGGGTTAGGGTTAGGGTTAGGGTTAGGGTTAGGGTTAGGGTTAGGGTTAGGGTTAGGGTTAGGGTTAGGGTTAGGGTTAGGGTTAGGGTTAGGGTTAGGGTTAGGGTTAGGGTTAGGGTTAGGGTTAGGGTTAGGGTTAGGGTTAGGGTTAGGGTTAGGGTTAGGGTTAGGGTTAGGGTTAGGGTTAGGGTTAGGGTTAGGGTTAGGGTTAGGGTTAGGGTTAGGGTTAGGGTTAGGGTTAGGGTTAGGGTTAGGGTTAGGGTTAGGGTTAGGGTTAGGGTTAGGGTTAGGGTTAGGGTTAGGGTTAGGGTTAGGGTTAGGGTTAGGGTTAGGGTTAGGGTTAGGGTTAGGGTTAGGGTTAGGGTTAGGGTTAGGGTTAGGGTTAGGGTTAGGGTTAGGGTTAGGGTTAGGGTTAGGGTTAGGGTTAGGGTTAGGGTTAGGGTTAGGGTTAGGGTTAGGGTTAGGGTTAGGGTTAGGGTTAGGGTTAGGGTTAGGGTTAGGGTTAGGGTTAGGGTTAGGGTTAGGGTTAGGGTTAGGGTTAGGGTTAGGGTTAGGGTTAGGGTTAGGGTTAGGGTTAGGGTTAGGGTTAGGGTTAGGGTTAGGGTTAGGGTTAGGGTTAGGGTTAGGGTTAGGGTTAGGGTTAGGGTTAGGGTTAGGGTTAGGGTTAGGGTTAGGGTTAGGGTTAGGGTTAGGGTTAGGGTTAGGGTTAGGGTTAGGGTTAGGGTTAGGGTTAGGGTTAGGGTTAGGGTTAGGGTTAGGGTTAGGGTTAGGGTTAGGGTTAGGGTTAGGGTTAGGGTTAGGGTTAGGGTTAGGGTTAGGGTTAGGGTTAGGGTTAGGGTTAGGGTTAGGGTTAGGGTTAGGGTTAGGGTTAGGGTTAGGGTTAGGGTTAGGGTTAGGGTTAGGGTTAGGGTTAGGGTTAGGGTTAGGGTTAGGGTTAGGGTTAGGGTTAGGGTTAGGGTTAGGGTTAGGGTTAGGGTTAGGGTTAGGGTTAGGGTTAGGGTTAGGGTTAGGGTTAGGGTTAGGGTTAGGGTTAGGGTTAGGGTTAGGGTTAGGGTTAGGGTTAGGGTTAGGGTTAGGGTTAGGGTTAGGGTTAGGGTTAGGGTTAGGGTTAGGGTTAGGGTTAGGGTTAGGGTTAGGGTTAGGGTTAGGGTTAGGGTTAGGGTTAGGGTTAGGGTTAGGGTTAGGGTTAGGGTTAGGGTTAGGGTTAGGGTTAGGGTTAGGGTTAGGGTTAGGGTTAGGGTTCGGGTTAGGGTTAGGGTTAGGGTTAGGGTTAGGGTTAGGGTTAGGGTTAGGGTTAGGGTTAGGGTTAGGGTTAGGGTTAGGGTTAGGGTTAGGGTTAGGGTTAGGGTTAGGGTTAGGGTTAGGGTTAGGGTTAGGGTTAGGGTTAGGGTTAGGGTTAGGGTTAGGGTTAGGGTTAGGGTTAGGGTTAGGGTTAGGGTTAGGGTTAGGGTTAGGGTTAGGGTTAGGGTTAGGGTTAGGGTTAGGGTTAGGGTTAGGGTTAGGGTTAGGGTTAGGGTTAGGGTTAGGGTTAGGGTTAGGGTTAGGGTTAGGGTTAGGGTTAGGGTTAGGGTTAGGGTTAGGGTTAGGGTTAGGGTTAGGGTTAGGGTTAGGGTTAGGGTTAGGGTTAGGGTTAGGGTTAGGGTTAGGGTTAGGGTTAGGGTTAGGGTTAGGGTTAGGGTTAGGGTTAGGGTTAGGGTTAGGGTTAGGGTTAGGGTTAGGGTTAGGGTTAGGGTTAGGGTTAGGGTTAGGGTTAGGGTTAGGGTTAGGGTTAGGGTTAGGGTTAGGGTTAGGGTTAGGGTTAGGGTTAGGGTTAGGGTTAGGGTTAGGGTTAGGGTTAGGGTTAGGGTTAGGGTTAGGGTTAGGGTTAGGGTTAGGGTTAGGGTTAGGGTTAGGGTTAGGGTTAGGGTTAGGGTTAGGGTTAGGGTTAGGGTTAGGGTTAGGGTTAGGGTTAGGGTTAGGGTTAGGGTTAGGGTTAGGGTTAGGGTTAGGGTTAGGGTTAGGGTTAGGGTTAGGGTTAGGGTTAGGGTTAGGGTTAGGGTTAGGGTTAGGGTTAGGGTTAGGGTTAGGGTTAGGGTTAGGGTTAGGGTTAGGGTTAGGGTTAGGGTTAGGGTTAGGGTTAGGGTTAGGGTTAGGGTTAGGGTTAGGGTTAGGGTTAGGGTTAGGGTTAGGGTTAGGGTTAGGGTTAGGGTTAGGGTTAGGGTTAGGGTTAGGGTTAGGGTTAGGGTTAGGGTTAGGGTTAGGGTTAGGGTTAGGGTTAGGGTTAGGGTTAGGGTTAGGGTTAGGGTTAGGGTTAGGGTTAGGGTTAGGGTTAGGGTTAGGGTTAGGGTTAGGGTTAGGGTTAGGGTTAGGGTTAGGGTTAGGGTTAGGGTTAGGGTTAGGGTTAGGGTTAGGGTTAGGGTTAGGGTTAGGGTTAGGGTTAGGGTTAGGGTTAGGGTTAGGGTTAGGGTTAGGGTTAGGGTTAGGGTTAGGGTTAGGGTTAGGGTTAGGGTTAGGGTTAGGGTTAGGGTTAGGGTTAGGGTTAGGGTTAGGGTTAGGGTTAGGGTTAGGGTTAGGGTTAGGGTTAGGGTTAGGGTTAGGGTTAGGGTTAGGGTTAGGGTTAGGGTTAGGGTTAGGGTTAGGGTTAGGGTTAGGGTTAGGGTTAGGGTTAGGGTTAGGGTTAGGGTTAGGGTTAGGGTTAGGGTTAGGGTTAGGGTTAGGGTTAGGGTTAGGGTTAGGGTTAGGGTTAGGGTTAGGGTTAGGGTTAGGGTTAGGGTTAGGGTTAGGGTTAGGGTTAGGGTTAGGGTTAGGGTTAGGGTTAGGGTTAGGGTTAGGGTTAGGGTTAGGGTTAGGGTTAGGGTTAGGGTTAGGGTTAGGGTTAGGGTTAGGGTTAGGGTTAGGGTTAGGGTTAGGGTTAGGGTTAGGGTTAGGGTTAGGGTTAGGGTTAGGGTTAGGGTTAGGGTTAGGGTTAGGGTTAGGGTTAGGGTTAGGGTTAGGGTTAGGGTTAGGGTTAGGGTTAGGGTTAGGGTTAGGGTTAGGGTTAGGGTTAGGGTTAGGGTTAGGGTTAGGGTTAGGGTTAGGGTTAGGGTTAGGGTTAGGGTTAGGGTTAGGGTTAGGGTTAGGGTTAGGGTTAGGGTTAGGGTTAGGGTTAGGGTTAGGGTTAGGGTTAGGGTTAGGGTTAGGGTTAGGGTTAGGGTTAGGGTTAGGGTTAGGGTTAGGGTTAGGGTTAGGGTTAGGGTTAGGGTTAGGGTTAGGGTTAGGGTTAGGGTTAGGGTTAGGGTTAGGGTTAGGGTTAGGGTTAGGGTTAGGGTTAGGGTTAGGGTTAGGGTTAGGGTTAGGGTTAGGGTTAGGGTTAGGGTTAGGGTTAGGGTTAGGGTTAGGGTTAGGGTTAGGGTTAGGGTTAGGGTTAGGGTTAG